>NC_134688.1:320262698-320951866 GCF_050947455.1 Rhinoderma darwinii | reverse complement strand
AGAAACTCCAAAAAAACTATTTATTAGAAGATGAAAAGATCAAGAGGTATACCACTATGCTGCAGAAATACTTGTTGCATACTACGCAACTTAAACAGGAAAAGACGCGCTTAACTCTTTTAATGCCTCCTGATGTATCTGACCCAACAATGCCGCCGCCTTTACAATCTACCCCATTGAAATCTTTGGACATCGCCGATCCTGTGATTAGTGAGATTATTAGCTCTGTAAACGACCGCTATAAGAAAAATGCTGCATTGTTACTCTGTAAAATGTCACAAGCCAAGCAGACTACCGCCTGGAATGACATAGGCGAATTTGTTTATAAAGGCGGTGTTATACCCGGCTCTAATATACTGGACTTAATCCGCACTGTTACACAGAACCATAACATCACCGCAATCAAAATCTATATCAAAATTGTAAGGATGCACTCCAATTTGTTGGTGCTATTTAGGTTCGGGTTTGAGTACGCACACTATAGATTTATAAAATAAACCTAAAGCACTCCAGGAACACTTGAATTTTTTTATTTAAATTTTTTTATTTTTCATTCCAAATAGTATCTTAGAACAATATTTTAGAGCACGCGATAACAACAAATGTTTCGGCCCAACCAAGGCCTTTCTCACAATCGCTGTGGGAGAATAAAAAGAGGAGGAGCTAGCGCCCTATATCTGGATCCGTTCAGGAACCATAGTCACACTGGCTTACCTAGAGCGTCTGGTAGACGCCTGCACACCACTCTTCCTTCAATATCACATGCAGGTATGTCGCTTCTGACACTATCACGCTGTATCATGGTTTTTTGTATCCTGCCTCTATTATTTCTTATTATTTCACACTATACCTTACCCTCTCCCCTATTCACTACTCTGCATTACCGGTACTTTATGGTATGGTCCTGAGGGGTATTTTGCCAATACCTCTCCTACAGGTTCTTATATGTATTTTTGTCAATACCTCTTCGATATATACTTTGTGATCTGCATACCTTTAATGGTTTTGTTATAGATTTTCAAATGGAAATTTAACTAAAAATAAGAATCATCTATATGTTACTTGTTTACATTTGTCACAAATGAGGAGTCTAATCTGTACACGTCATATATTATAGACCAGGTCTATGGTCATTTGTTTATAATGGCTATGTTCATTTATTATTTAATTGTGTTTCGCTGCTTTTTTAGATATTTAATTTGCTTATGTATCCTCTATATTTTTTATTTCTATTTGAGAGATACAGTGGAGGAAATAAGTATTTGATCCCTTGCTGATTTTGTAAGTTTGCCCACTGTCAAAGTCATGAACAGTCTAGAATTTTTAGGCTAGGTTAATTTTACCAGTGAGAGATAGATTATATAAAAAAAAATAAAAAAAAATAACATTCTCAAAATTATATATATTTATTTGCATTGTGCACAGAGAAATAAGTATTTGATCCCCTACCAACCATTAAGAGTTCAGCCTCCTCCAGACCAGTTACACGCTCCAAATCAACTTGGTGCCTGCATTAAAGACAGCTGTCTTACATGGTCACCTGTATAAAAGACTCCTGTCCACAGACTCAATTAATCAGTCTGACTCTAACCTCTACAACATGGGCAAGACCAAAGAGCTTTCTAAGGATGTCAGGGACAAGATCATAGACCTGCACAAGGCTGGAATGGGCTACAAAACCATAAGTAAGGCGCTGGGTGAGAAGGAGACAACTGTTGGTGCAATAGTAAGAAAATGGAAGACATACAAAATGGCTGTCAATCGACATCGATCTGGGGCTCCATGCAAAATCTCACCTCGTGGGGTATCCTTGATCCTGAGGAAGGTGAGAGCTCGGCCGAAAACTACACGGGGGAACTTGTTAATGATCTCAAGGCAGCTGGGACCACAGTCACCAAGAAAACCATTGGTAACACATTACGCCGTAATGGATTAAAATCCTGCAGTGCCCGCAAGGTCCCCCTGCTCAAGAAGGCACATGTACAGGCCCGTCTGAAGTTTGCAAATGAACATCTGGATGATTCTGAGAGTTATTGGGAGAAGGTGCTGTGGTCAGATGAGACTAAAATTGAGCTCTTTGGCATTAACTCAACTCACCATTTTTGGAGGAAGAGAAATGCTGCCTATGACCCAAAGAACACCGTCCCCACTGTCAAGCATGGAGGTGGAAACATTATGTTTTGGGGGTGTTTCTCTTCTAAGGGCACAGGACTACTTCACCGCATCAATGGAAGAATGGATGGAGCCATGTACCGTCAAATCCTGAGTGACAACCTCCTTCCCTCCACCAGAACATTAAAAATGGCTCGTGGCTGGGTCTTCCAGCACGACAATGACCCGAAACATACAGCCAAGGCAACAAAGGAGTGGCTCAAAAAGAAGCACATTAAGGTCATGGAGTGGCCTAGCCAGTCTCCAGACCTTAATCCCATCGAAAACTTATGGAGGGAGCTGAAGATCCGAGTTGCCAAGCGACAGCCTCGAAATCTTAATTATTTACAGATGATCTGCAAAGAGGAGTGGGCCAAAATTCCATCTAACATGTGTGCAAACCTCATCATCAACTACTAAAAATGTCTGACTGCTGTGCTTGCCAACAAGGGTTTTGCCACCAAGTATTAAAGTCTTGTTTGCCAAAGGGATCAAATACTTATTTCTCTGTGCACAATGCAAATAAATATATATAATTTTGACAATGTGATTTTTTTTAATTTTTTTTTATATAATCTATCTCTCACTGGTAAAATTAACCTAGCCTAAAAATTCTAGACTGTTCATGTCTTTGACAGTGGGCAAACTTACAAAATCAGCAAGGGATCAAATACTTATTTCTTTCACTGTATATATTATATCCTTGTTTCTTTTTATTCTCACACAGCGATTGTGAGAAAGGCCTTGGTTGGGCCGAAACGTTTGTTGTTATCGCTTGCTCTAAAATATTGTTCTAAGATACGATTTGGAATGAAATATAAAAAAATGTAAATAAAAAAATTCAAGTGTTCCTGGAGTGCTTTAGGTTTATTTTATAAATCACCGCAAGCAAAGCCCCTGCCGGTTGGAACAATTTTCTGGGTTCCATGGCTGAGTTAAATGTGCCGTCTACAATTGTTGTTAATGCCGCTACTAGACAGCGTCTGGACCATTTAAAAATGCTTAACAATATGTCTGATAATTCACCCGTGACTGAGCCCTTAACACTTCAGAAAATACATTCTACACCCCTCAATGTTTCTTTAGGTTCCCCAAGTTTATCTGGACTCCCAGGTCGGTCACTGTCGAGACGACGCTTTGATATGGTATTGCCTGTTGTAAATTGGTTAACTATGTAATTGTGGAGTTGTGTATATCGGCGGCGCCTGTCATTGTTTCGCTGCAAATATATGTTGTTCCTGTATATTTTGATCTGTACGTGTATTTGTTCTGTAAATATTCACTAAATGCCTCTTTTTTATAAAAGTGATATTATTTGCCTGACATATTTTTATAACTCTACCTTTTCAACTGTCGTACGCTATTGTTTTTATAAAATAAACTAATTTATGTTGAAATATACGTCTGCTTTTTATTTGGTTTTGACATTACCTTAATGCTTGACTACGTCAAATGTACATTGCTTCGCAATGTTAGCTACGCCTGAACTAAAATTCCATCTGAATCATCTCCTTACTACACTACTTCATATTATTCTATTTTCACATGACCAATCCTATACCAGGGCGGCCGAGTTGTTTAAGGTGTTGGACTTAAAAATCCAATTGGCATATAAGCCGGTGTGGGGATCGAATCCCACCCCAGGTAGTCCTTTTAAGCATTATTTTATTTTTTTACCCATCCATTTTATGTGTTTATACAAAAAGAACAAATTGATCTTTTTTTCAAATAATTTGTGAATAACGTGTTCAGATATAACCCTGGTCATGCCTTGGTTACGGCGCGCACCAATCACAATCATTATTCAAAATGTAACCCTGTCATGCGCACAGGTATACGTATAGTTTCAGAAAACAGCAGAAAACATATTCGGACGCGTTCCAGGCATGTCAGGGCATGTTTCTGTTCAATGAACAAGCCCACAACTCGGTACACGCCAATCACATCATGGCTTTAGCACGCACCAATTACATTCATTCTACGGGCATGAACACGCCCAAAATGTAACCCTGTCATGCGCACAGGTATACGTATAGTTTCAGAAAACCGCAGAAAACATATTCGGACGCGTTCCAGGCATGTCAGGGCATGTTTCTGTTCAATGAACAAGCCCACAACTCGGTACACGCCAATCACATCTTGGCTTCAGCGAGCACCAAACACAATCCTTCTACGTGCGCGTCATGTGATGCTGTTCCGTAAGGGGCGGGGTCACCTACCGGACCCGGAAGGGGGTGTTCGACGGATACGGAAGAGGCGGTGAATATTTCAGCCGGAACCGGAAGGGTGTGGTCTTGGAAATACCGGTACCGGAAGAGGCGTGTCGCGGAACCGGAAGGGTGTGGTCTGGGGAACCCCAGTTCCGGAAGAGGCGTGTCATTATTTCAGCCGGAAACTGAAGGTCGTGGTCTGGGGAGGCACCTAATAGCAAATATCAAAGGTTGGGGCGTGACTAGGGCGTGGCTAACATATAGCCACGCCCTAGCCATGCCCTAAAGGGGTGTGGCACCTGTCAAAACTAGTTTGACGACTTATATAGCTCTATATTACTCAGGGCCGGCCTTAGGGTAGATGGCGTCCCATGCGAAATTATCTTTCGGCGCCCCACGCCATTATAAAAAATGCCCCATAAAAAAGCATAATTCCCCCCCACAGTATAATGCCCTATATAGTGCCCCCACACAGTGTAATGCCCCTTTAGTGCCCCACACACAGTATAATAATATAATATATTATAAGGCTTGGTTCACACACCTTATTTATGGACGTAATTCGGGTGTTTTAGCCCAGAATTACGTCCGAAATACGGCTCCAAAGCGGCAGCAAACATATGCCCATTCATTTGAATGGGTCTAACGATGTTCTGTGCCGACGGTCATTTTTTTTTAAAAAGACGCCCGCGTCAAAGAAGTGCCTGTCACTTCTTGAGAAAAAATTGGAGCCATTTTCCATTGACTCCATGGAAAAAAAGCTCCAATTACGTCCGTAATGGACGCAGCGAAAGACGCCTGCACATGCCATTACGTCAGATATTGCGGAGCTGTTTTATCCTGAAAACAGCTCCGTGATTTCAGCCGTAACGGCCGTGTACGTGTGAACATACCCTTACGCATTCAAGGACACAGTATTTTGTCCTCTAATTGTGCCCACACAGTGTTATGCCCCCTAAGTGCCGCACACATTATATTGCCCCCTGTAGTGCCCCTACACAGTATGATGTCCGCTTAGTGGCCTCCACAGAGTATAATGCCCCCACAGCCCCCCTTGTAGAAAGTGCCCCCTGTAGATTGTGCCGTACAGCCTCCCTGTAGACAGTGCCATAATCCCCCACCTCCTCCTTGTAGACAGTGCCATACAGCCCCCACCTGCCCCTTGTAGAGTGTCATACAGCCCCTCCTCCCTCTTGTACACAGTGCCCCCCACCTCCCCCTTGTAGACAATGTCATACAGCCCCCACGCCCTTTTGTAGACAGTGTCAAACAGCACCCACCTCCCCCTTGTAGAGAGTGACATACAGCCCCCACATCCCCCTTGTAGACAGTGCCATACTGTCCCCCACCCCCTTGTAGACAGTGCCATACAGCCCCACCTCCTTGTAGATGGTGCTATACAGCCCCACCTCCTTGTAGATGGTGCCATACAGCCCCCACCTCTCCTTTGTAGACAGTGCAATTTTTTTACTCATCTAGGCCCCGTTCCCACGGCGAATGGAGCTGATCCACAATGCCGATGACAGGATCCTTGCGTAGGCCGGCTTGATCCAGAGCTGTCATCACGCCGACTGCTATGGGATCCTGTACCTGCGCCTCATAGGCTGCAGGTGCCTCTGTAGCCTGGTACAGAGTTTCCTGACCTTAGAGAAAGACAGAAAATAGCTAAAAATAAGCACTACATTCTTAGGGTATGTTCACACAGCGTTTTTTGTAAGGCAGAAAAAAATCTGCTTTTGAATTGACAGCGTTATTTGATGGGGGTTTTTTGCGTTTTTTTTTTAAGCCGTTGAAGCAAATGCAAAAGACGCAGCAAAAAAAAGCTCCAAACGAGAGCCACAGCTATTTTCTTCCTACTATTAATTTCAATTGGAGGTCAGAGGTGGAAACCACTTGAAGACCATCAGCCCCCCCCCCCTCACTCACAGTGAAATAACCATCAGCCCGCCACTCACAGTAAAATGACCATCAGCCCCTCCACTCACAGTAAAATGACCATCAGCCCCACACTGACAGTATAACGACCATCAGCCCCCACTCACAGGAAAATTACCATCAACCCGCCACTCAGATGCCCCCTGTAGATAGTGCCACACATCCCCCTTGAAGGTAGTGCCACTCACAGATGCCCCCTGTAGATAGTGTCGCACAGCCCCCTTGTAGGTCGTGCCACACAGCCCCCTGTAGGTCGTGCCACACAGCCCCTTGTAGGTCGTGCCACACAGCCCCCTGTAGATAGTGTCGCACAGCCCCCTTGTAGGTCGTGCCACACAGCCCCCTGTAGTTCGTGCCACACAGCCCCTTGTAGGTCGAGCCACACAGCCCCCTGTAGATAGGGTCGCACAGCCCCCTTGTAGGTCGTGCCACACAGCCCCTAGTAGGTCGAGCCACACAGCCCCCTGTAGATAGTGTCGCACAGCCCCCTTGTAGGTCGTGCCACACAGCCCCCTGTAGGTCGTGCCACACAACCCCTTGTAGGTCGTGCCACACAGCCCCCTGTAGATAGTGTCGCACAGCCCCCTTGTAGGTCGTGCCACACAGGCCCCTGTAGTTCGTGCCACACAGCCCCCTGTAGGTCGTGCCACACAGCCCCCTGTAGGTCGTGCCACACAGCCCCCTGTAGGTCGTGCCACACAGCCCCCTGTAGGTCGTGCCATACAGCCCCCTTGTAGGTCGTGCCACACAGCCCCCTTGTAGGTAGTGCCACAAATACCCCCTTGCTGCACAGTCCCCTTCTAGGTAGTGCCACAAAACCCTCTTGTAGGTCGTGCCACACAGCCCTCTTGTAGGTCGGGCCACACAGCCCCCTGTAGGTCGTGCCACACAGCCCCTTTGTAGGTAGTAGGGATGTCACGATACCTGAATTTGGACTTCGATACCGATACTTCGTGTAGTATTTGCGATTTCGATACCAAAACGATACTTTGTCAACAGTAATAAAATAAAAAAAAGTTCTTCCATTTTCTGATGTGAGGCGCGAGGTGTGATGCTGAATTTAACCTCCATTTGCCTCACATTAATAGTAATAACCCCATGTTTCTCAGTCATAATGGGTTAATGTGTGAGGTACATGATGAGGTCAAGTACTTAGAAGGAAAGGAAGGTTGGATCCAGCATTCGTGAAAATAAAAGGAATCTTTTTCCAAGTTTTAATTATTCTTGTTAAAAAATAAGAGGTTCGATAGCATATATAATATCTTGCAATGATAGGAGTAATGGTAGGTAGCCTACGCGTTTCAGACGGTGTCCCCGTCCTTATTCATGGCTAGGATAAGAACTCTGACTGTGTGTGCTGGGTTTAAATGTGTTTGACCACAGGTGTGTGTTTTAATTAATTACTTAATTGCGTTTCAGGAGTGCCTGATGTTGGAACGCAGTCTTTGACCCGCCTCCCACATTAACCGGTTCCTGGGCTAATGAGCTGAATAATCCGGGAATGGTAAGTATCTTTTGAATTGTTTGTATATCTGTCAAAACATTTGTGACATGTGTGTATCCACGTAGTATGTTAACATTCCCGGGTAAGCAGATGTATAGAAAAGCCATGGTCTAAAAACGCATTGTTTGAATTTATAAAGCATTGAGTCAGATTTGTGTGTGAATGGTGGTTGAGTGAGAAATATGGAAAAAGAAGAACTAGGTTTTTTCTTCACAAATGTAGTGAAGATGAATTGATAAAGATTCATAGTTAGGCTGTTAAAAAGCTTATGTGTCCTGAGAGACACATATAGCTGATTAAAAACGTATTAAATTGGAGATTTGAGGGTAGTGATGTATTTATGCTTGATAAGTACAGTTTATCTTCTGCTTGTATTTTTTTCCTTTTCATTGTAGAACGTTTTTTTTGGGAAAAAAGACAAATGAATATGGCGTACTGTCATAACAATTGTAATGATATATTGTAGTAGACATGGAATTGTCCATATACAATGGACAGTATTTTATGTCTGAATTTGTTTCTTTTTTCCTTCAGACCGGTTATTATGTGGTTAATAATAATGCATGATCTCTCTTTTTAGATTAAGACCTTCTGGTACTCTGGTTTTTAAACGAAAAATCCAGAATGCTTCTCTTTGTAGCATTTTTTCTTTTCTATTTCCACCTCTTTTGGATTTATGAATTTTTTCGATTGCATAACATCGGAATGAGTTTATTGTTCTTTTATGATGGAGTATAAAGTGTCTTGCCGCATTTGATATATTTTGGATGTTAGAATTTCTTATGTAGCTTAAATGTTCAAGAATGCGGATTTTTAGTTTGCGGCTTGTGCAGCCTATATACTTTAGATTGCATTCTGTGCATTCGATGATGTATACTACTAGTTCTGAGTTACAATTAATGTAACTTTGTATAGAAAAAGTTTCAGAATTATTGGAGTTTGAGAAAATTTTTGTGACATGAGTGTGTGAACATATTTTGCACGGATGTTGACCACACTTATATGATCCTTTATTTTCCAACCATGTGGTCATTGGTTCTGTGGGTTGAAAGGCCGATGGTGATAAAACACTGCCTATTGATGGAGCTTTACGGGCTACTATTCTGCAACCATCTTTTAATATTGATCTTAAAGTGTCATCTTCCATTAATATGGGTAGATAGTTATTGACAATTTTTTTAATTTGATGAAATTGGTTGCTTTGTTGTAGCACTAGAGTAGGTTTGTTTGGTTCCATTTCAACGTGTTTTTTGGTTTGATTGAGTAACTGGTTCCTGTCGATTTTTGATGTGATATTGTCTGCCCGTTCAAGAGACCATTTTGGATATCCTCTTTCTTGAAGCCTACTCTTGATTTGTTTTTTCTCCTCAATATATTGGGTGTGAGAGGTGCAGTTTCTTTTTGCACGGATCATTTCTCCTACCGGAATAGATTTTATCGTTTGTTTTAGATGGTTACTGTCAGCATGTAGTATTGTATTGCCACTAGTTGTTTTGCGGTGGGTTTGTATTTGTATAATGTTGCCTGACTCTCCTGTCAGGTCTAAATCCAGGAAGGTAATTTTATTTTGATTTTGTTGATAGGTAAAACGGAGATTATAGTTATTGTTGTTTATGAATTCGATGAATAATGGAATTGTATTTACATCATTTTTCCATATTTAGTAGAAGGTCGTCGATATATCTACCGTACCATTCTATTTGTTTTTCATATGGATTATTTGAAAATATATATGATTCTTCCCACCAGGACATTGTTAAATTTGCGATGGATGGAGAAAATTTTGCCCCCATTGACACACCTGATAATTGTAAGTAAAATTTGTCATCGAATTGGAAGTAGTTATTTGTCATGAGGAATATGAGTATCTCTAAAATGTAGTTTTGAAAATCTTCAGTATGGGTACTGTGTGTATTTAAGTGATATTTCAGTGCATCATGTGCAACTTGGTGAGGAATGGCAGTATATAGAGAGACTACATCACATGTTAACCATGTTAGATTTTTATTCCACTTTTTTTGTTGAAAAGCTGAGAGTACATCTCTAGTATCTTTTAAAAAACCTGGTGCTTGTTGTGCAAGTGGTTGCAATAGGCAATCTAGCCATTCTGATAGTCTTTCGAGGACTGATCCTATTCCAGAGACAATCGGTCTCATGGGAGGAGGGAGGGTGTTTTTGTGGATTTTGGGTAAAGCATGTATTATTGGTATAGTAGGATATTCTAAGTATATATAGTCCATTTGTTTTTGTGTAAGAAAACCGTTATTTACACCTTCTTTGAGTAGGTTTTTCATTTTAAGTTGTATTTTTTCAGTTGGATTTTTTTCTAATAATTTATATGTTTTTTGGTCTGCTAATAGATCTAATATTGATTTTTTGTAATTGTTTTTATCCATTATTACTATGCCCCCTCCTTTATCAGAGTTTTTTATAATAATTTCTTTGTTGTCTTTTAAAGATTTTATTGCTTTTTTGAGACGTGTTGGAAGATTGGATTCATGCTTGTTTTCTTGAATGCTTTCTGAAAGTTTTTGTAGTTCTTTTTCTATTGTCAATTGAAAATGGTCCATTGATTCAGTTCTGGACGCAATAGGGTAAAATTTAGCATTGCTTGTTGTAAAGTTGGTTGCCATATTTGTATGTGTTTCCGTTGTTTCTGTGTTCAAGCTTTCCAAGCACATCATAGTTTGCAATTCTTGAAAGGAAAATTCTTTTCTATTTTCTCGTTCTATCAAATTGGTATGTTCCAATTGTTGTACTTCAATATTTGTAGAAATTTCTGTTGTTGTTGAGTCAATAATGAATGTTTCCTTCGGAAGGAAGTGTTTCTTAACGGTAAGGTTTCTTATAAATTTGTTGATATCGATAATGGTGTGGAAAAGATCGAAGTTATTGCTGGGAGCAAAATTGAGACCTAAAGTTAAAACTTCAGTTTGTGCTTCCGACAGTGGGATGGAAGATAGGTTAATGACATTCAGGTTTGATGCAGAGGTTTTCGTGAGCGGAGGCGACGGCTTAGATCCTGGTCCAGATTTTCGGTGTTTTCTGCCGCCCCTCCTTCTGCGTTTTTTGAAAACCTATGAGTATTTTCGTGTCTGTAATTATTATGATGTTGGTGTCTGGGATTTTCCTCTTCTGAAAAACCATCTGTAGAATCTTGTTCGGTTGAGCTGAAGCTGACTTTATTTTGTGAGTCAATTCTTCTTTTATATCGGTTATGATGTTTCAGTATGGGTCTAATGTTTCTGATATGTTCGTTGCGGTTCCAGTTATAGACTGTGTTCTCATTGTAGTCTCTTGTGTCTCTTTGAAATTTCTTTTTCTTGGTTTCAGCTATCGATTTATTGAGTTTGTCAATAAATGAAGAAATCCGTGTCTCGAAAGTGTCAAATTCTGGAGAACTTGGAAAAGCATCTAATTTGATTTTGGTTTCAGTTATGCTTAATTCTAGTTCTGTTAATTTGGTTTTTTCTTCCTTTGTAATTAGCTGCATCAATTTGATTGAACAATCGGTTAATATTTGGTTCCAGGTGTCATTAAACTCTGTTGAATAGTTGAATGTCGGTGTTTTTTTTATTCTTAGACCTCTGGGTATCATCTTTTTCGATATATAGTTGCTCAGCGTTGTCATGTCCCACCATATTTTTGCTTCTTTTGTCATAAGTTTTTCGTATTCTTGAAATGTATCCTTCAATGTATGGTTATAGTTTGTTGACGTATAAGTATTATCGAACACTTTTGCTGCCATTTCACTCCTTGAAAATGAAAGATTTTGTTCCATAATTTGTCAGTGTGAATGGTTATGTTCAAGAATGCGACTTTTTTTTCCTTTGAAATGGAAAAACGTTCAATAGTGCGATATTCTTTTTGGAAGTAATAGATAAATAGAATTCTGTGGAGAACAATGATCGCTGACAAGAATAATTATAGAAAAGATCCGTGCACCGGGCTGCGACTTTTTTCTTTTGAAAATGAAAAAACGTTCAGTAGTACGATGTTCCTTTTAGGAGTAGTGAATGGAAATAGTTCTATGGAGAACAGTGGTCACTAACCTCAGTGTAAAAACAATGCACCGTTCCTTGGAATGGTGAACAAACTGTGCCAGAAAAAACCTTGATAATGGTTGTAATTAGTTGTTCTTTCATTAGAATATTATTTGTTCATAATCATTGCATATCATTGTTGGTTATATAGTAATGCTTAATACGTTCCAAAATTGACTTAGTATGGTGAGCACGTGAGAACAAATGCCAGCATGTAGAAACAAGTAATGTAGGGAGAATTTCTCCAGCTCACCTTGTAAAAGTTGGTTTGGTTATTTATGATGGGTAATCCTGGTGCTCGGATCCTCGTGGTGGCTCACGAAAAAAGGTATGCTTAGAAGGAAAGGAAGGTTGGATCCAGCATTCGTGAAAATAAAAGGAATCTTTTTCCAAGTTTTAATTATTCTTGTTAAAAAATAAGAGGTTCGATAGCATATATAATATCTTGCAATGATAGGAGTAATGGTAGGTAGCCTACGCGTTTCAGACGGTGTCCCCGTCCTTATTCATGGCTAGGATAAGAACTCTGACTGTGTGTGCTGGGTTTAAATGTGTTTGACCACAGGTGTGTGTTTTAATTAATTACTTAATTGCGTTTCAGGAGTGCCTGATGTTGGAACGCAGTCTTTGACCCGCCTCCCACATTAACCGGTTCCTGGGCTAATGAGCTGAATAATCCGGGAATGGTAAGTATCTTTTGAATTGTTTGTATATCTGTCAAAACATTTGTGACATGTGTGTATCCACGTAGTATGTTAACATTCCCGGGTAAGCAGATGTATAGAAAAGCCATGGTCTAAAAACGCATTGTTTGAATTTATAAAGCATTGAGTCAGATTTGTGTGTGAATGGTGGTTGAGTGAGAAATATGGAAAAAGAAGAACTAGGTTTTTTCTTCACAAATGTAGTGAAGATGAATTGATAAAGATTCATAGTTAGGCTGTTAAAAAGCTTATGTGTCCTGAGAGACACATATAGCTGATTAAAAACGTATTAAATTGGAGATTTGAGGGTAGTGATGTATTTATGCTTGATAAGTACAGTTTATCTTCTGCTTGTATTTTTTTCCTTTTCATTGTAGAACGTTTTTTTTGGGAAAAAAGACAAATGAATATGGCGTACTGTCATAACAATTGTAATGATATATTGTAGTAGACATGGAATTGTCCATATACAATGGACAGTATTTTATGTCTGAATTTGTTTCTTTTTTCCTTCAGACCGGTTATTATGTGGTTAATAATAATGCATGATCTCTCTTTTTAGATTAAGACCTTCTGGTACTCTGGTTTTTAAACGAAAAATCCAGAATGCTTCTCTTTGTAGCATTTTTTCTTTTCTATTTCCACCTCTTTTGGATTTATGAATTTTTTCGATTGCATAACATCGGAATGAGTTTATTGTTCTTTTATGATGGAGTATAAAGTGTCTTGCCGCATTTGATATATTTTGGATGTTAGAATTTCTTATGTAGCTTAAATGTTCAAGAATGCGGATTTTTAGTTTGCGGCTTGTGCAGCCTATATACTTTAGATTGCATTCTGTGCATTCGATGATGTATACTACTAGTTCTGAGTTACAATTAATGTAACTTTGTATAGAAAAAGTTTCAGAATTATTGGAGTTTGAGAAAATTTTTGTGACATGAGTGTGTGAACATATTTTGCACGGATGTTGACCACACTTATATGATCCTTTATTTTCCAACCATGTGGTCATTGGTTCTGTGGGTTGAAAGGCCGATGGTGATAAAACACTGCCTATTGATGGAGCTTTACGGGCTACTATTCTGCAACCATCTTTTAATATTGATCTTAAAGTGTCATCTTCCATTAATATGGGTAGATAGTTATTGACAATTTTTTTAATTTGATGAAATTGGTTGCTTTGTTGTAGCACTAGAGTAGGTTTGTTTGGTTCCATTTCAACGTGTTTTTTGGTTTGATTGAGTAACTGGTTCCTGTCGATTTTTGATGTGATATTGTCTGCCCGTTCAAGAGACCATTTTGGATATCCTCTTTCTTGAAGCCTACTCTTGATTTGTTTTTTCTCCTCAATATATTGGGTGTGAGAGGTGCAGTTTCTTTTTGCACGGATCATTTCTCCTACCGGAATAGATTTTATCGTTTGTTTTAGATGGTTACTGTCAGCATGTAGTATTGTATTGCCACTAGTTGTTTTGCGGTGGGTTTGTATTTGTATAATGTTGCCTGACTCTCCTGTCAGGTCTAAATCCAGGAAAGTAATTTTATTTTGATTTTGTTGATAGGTAAAACGGAGATTATAGTTATTGTTGTTTATGAATTCGATGAATAATGGAATTGTATTTACATCATTTTTCCATATTAGTAGAAGGTCGTCGATATATCTACCGTACCATTCTATTTGTTTTTCATATGGATTATTTGAAAATATATATGATTCTTCCCACCAGGACATTGTTAAATTTGCGATGGATGGAGAAAATTTTGCCCCCATTGACACACCTGATAATTGTAAGTAAAATTTGTCATCGAATTGGAAGTAGTTATTTGTCATGAGGAATATGAGTATCTCTAAAATGTAGTTTTGAAAATCTTCAGTATGGGTACTGTGTGTATTTAAGTGATATTTCAGTGCATCATGTGCAACTTGGTGAGGAATGGCAGTATATAGAGAGACTACATCACATGTTAACCATGTTAGATTTTTATTCCACTTTTTTTGTTGAAAAGCTGAGAGTACATCTCTAGTATCTTTTAAAAAACCTGGTGCTTGTTGTGCAAGTGGTTGCAATAGGCAATCTAGCCATTCTGATAGTCTTTCGAGGACTGATCCTATTCCAGAGACAATCGGTCTCATGGGAGGAGGGAGGGTGTTTTTGTGGATTTTGGGTAAAGCATGTATTATTGGTATAGTAGGATATTCTAAGTATATATAGTCCATTTGTTTTTGTGTAAGAAAACCGTTATTTACACCTTCTTTGAGTAGGTTTTTCATTTTAAGTTGTATTTTTTCAGTTGGATTTTTTTCTAATAATTTATATGTTTTTTGGTCTGCTAATAGATCTAATATTGATTTTTTGTAATTGTTTTTATCCATTATTACTATGCCCCCTCCTTTATCAGAGTTTTTTATAATAATTTCTTTGTTGTCTTTTAAAGATTTTATTGCTTTTTTGAGACGTGTTGGAAGATTGGATTCATGCTTGTTTTCTTGAGTGCTTTCTGAAAGTTTTTGTAGTTCTTTTTCTATTGTCAATTGAAAATGGTCCATTGATTCAGTTCTGGACGCAATAGGGTAAAATTTAGCATTGCTTGTTGTAAAGTTGGTTGCCATATTTGTATGTGTTTCCGTTGTTTCTGTGTTCAAGCTTTCCAAGCACATCATAGTTTGCAATTCTTGAAAGGAAAATTCTTTTCTATTTTCTCGTTCTATCAAATTGGTATGTTCCAATTGTTGTACTTCAATATTTGTAGAAATTTCTGTTGTTGTTGAGTCAATAATGAATGTTTCCTTCGGAAGGAAGTGTTTCTTAACGGTAAGGTTTCTTATAAATTTGTTGATATCGATAATGGTGTGGAAAAGATCGAAGTTATTGCTGGGAGCAAAATTGAGACCTAAAGTTAAAACTTCAGTTTGTGCTTCCGACAGTGGGATGGAAGATAGGTTAATGACATTCAGGTTTGATGCAGAGGTTTTCGTGAGCGGAGGCGACGGCTTAGATCCTGGTCCAGATTTTCGGTGTTTTCTGCCGCCCCTCCTTCTGCGTTTTTTGAAAACCTATGAGTATTTTCGTGTCTGTAATTATTATGATGTTGGTGTCTGGGATTTTCCTCTTCTGAAAAACCATCTGTAGAATCTTGTTCGGTTGAGCTGAAGCTGACTTTATTTTGTGAGTCAATTCTTCTTTTATATCGGTTATGATGTTTCAGTATGGGTCTAATGTTTCTGATATGTTCGTTGCGGTTCCAGTTATAGACTGTGTTCTCATTGTAGTCTCTTGTGTCTCTTTGAAATTTCTTTTTCTTGGTTTCAGCTATCGATTTATTGAGTTTGTCAATAAATGAAGAAATCCGTGTCTCGAAAGTGTCAAATTCTGGAGAACTTGGAAAAGCATCTAATTTGATTTTGGTTTCAGTTATGCTTAATTCTAGTTCTGTTAATTTGGTTTTTTCTTCCTTTGTAATTAGCTGCATCAATTTGATTGAACAATCGGTTAATATTTGGTTCCAGGTGTCATTAAACTCTGTTGAATAGTTGAATGTCGGTGTTTTTTTTATTCTTAGACCTCTGGGTATCATCTTTTTCGATATATAGTTGCTCAGCGTTGTCATGTCCCACCATATTTTTGCTTCTTTTGTCATAAGTTTTTCGTATTCTTGAAATGTATCCTTCAATGTATGGTTATAGTTTGTTGACGTATAAGTATTATCGAACACTTTTGCTGCCATTTCACTCCTTGAAAATGAAAGATTTTGTTCCATAATTTGTCAGTGTGAATGGTTATGTTCAAGAATGCGACTTTTTTTTCTTTGAAATGGAAAAACGTTCAATAGTGCGATATTCTTTTTGGAAGTAATAGATAAATAGAATTCTGTGGAGAACAATGATCGCTGACAAGAATAATTATAGAAAAGATCCGTGCACCGGGCTGCGACTTTTTTCTTTTGAAAATGAAAAAACGTTCAGTAGTACGAGGTCAATTACTATTAATGTGAGGCAGATGGAGGTTAAATTCATCACACATTGTGCCTCACATTAATAAGTGAAAGAAGTTTTTATTTTATTTTTTTTACAGCGTACACATCATAAATGACGCAAAAAAATTTGTTGTGCAGGTTATTACGGCCGCGCCAATACCAAATATGTCAATATTTTATGTATTGAGACTTATTTTAATGTTCATTGTAAAAAAAAGGCGTATGTGTATTTTTTTAAGTTTAATATTACTTTATTTTTAAACTTTAATATACTGGCATATATCAGATATATGCTTGTACATTAGCCTGTGTATGTATAGTACACAGGCAGTTGTTAGGACATACCTATGTATGCCCTAACAACAGGAAATATGGTAAGACAGCCCTGGGGTCCTTCAATAGACCCTGGGCTGTCTGCCCATATATGGTATGGCCCTCGATCGCGTCACAGGAATTCCTGACTGCAGCATCCAGGGGCATCCCCCCTCCTCACTTTCCCCTGAATGCTGCAGTCAGTTTTGATCGCAGCATTCAGGAGAATAGCGGCGGAGATGAGAAGTTTCTCTGATCTCCGCTGTTATAGAGCGGGGCTGCGGATGTGTAATAGTCATTGTCTCGCTCCTGACATTAAGTGCACGTGCGGTCAGCATGAGGTGATGCGGCCGGCACTGCACTAATGAGCGGCGGCGCAGACACCGAAGACAGAACACGGGGGTGTTTTGCAGTGCCGCCTCTCATTAGTGCAGCGCTGGCCGCATCGCATCATCCTAACGGCGCGCACTTGTCAGGACTCAGGAGCGGGGCAATGGCTGTATTACACAGCCGCAGCCCTGCGCTCATACATCATGTATTACTATACTTCGCTGTGTGGCCGCACAGCTTAGTATCGAAATACATGAAACAACGGTATCGAACCATTTGGGGATGCACAGTATCGAAACAGTATCGAAGTTTTGATGCATTGTGCATCCCTAGTAAGTAGTGCCACAAACCCCCCCCCCCTTGCCGCACAGCCCCCTTGTAGGTAGTGCCACACTGATCCCTAGTGGTGCCACACACCTCCTTGTAGGTAGTGCCACACAGCCCCCGTGTAGGTAGCACTCCCTTCCTGTAGATAGCACCACTGAAGCTCCCTGTGTCTTGGGATTCCGCTCCTTGACGGAGTGCTTGATGTGGAGGGTTCTCATGGGAACCTTATGTTGGGAACCACCAGCCTAGTAGATCGCAGAGCAGGGAGATACCTCCCTGCTCTGCTATAGTGTTCAATAGTATCTGCGTCTTTAGCAGGGCCGTATTTACAACTCACGCTGCCCTAGGCACTAAGCCTGAATATACCCCCATTAAAGGCCTATTTAGTTTAGCCAATTATCATCATGATTCGCTAGTTTCTAACCAATTATAATGATATTTGGTCAGTGTTAACAAAGGAGAAGATCAATTATAAAAACTTTGCTTATCGTTAATCTCAAATGAGAAAAAAAAAAGGTAATACACCCGGCCATAGTCATAGCGATGCGTATTCTGTTCTGAGCGTAGTCCGGCCTCCAGGGATGACGATGCATCCCATGTGACAGCTGCAGCCAATCAAAGGCTGCAGCGGTCACATGGACTACAGCGTCATCGCAGGAGGCTGGGCTACGCTCCGAGAGAGAGTGGGAGTATTTGCTTTTTGTTAAATTTATTTCTGCAGTCTTTCCGCCCAAATAATTGCACCAAAATTTGATGCCATTTTTCAGGTGAAATTCCCTGCGGTTCTCAGGATGTATACACTGTGAAGTTTTACGTATCTGCCCTGTGTGTTCCTACCCTTATAATCAAGTTGCTCTCCCCCACAAATATTATCTCTAAGGGTAAGGCCACACAGAGCGGCCCTGACACGGTCGCAACGTAGCTAACAACCCCACCGGCACCATGTTCGGTGGGGCTGTCAACAGCCTGTTAGTGGCCGCACGTATTCCTGTTACATTCGCATGCACACTGCCGCTCCATTCATTCTCTATGGGAGCGCCGGAGATAGCCGAGTGCAGTGTTCGGCTTTTTCCGGCGCTCCCATAGAGAATGGATAGGGGGTAGGCTGTTGTAATTTGCAAAATCGTGCGGCCATAAAGGGTGTATTAATTCATGGCCGCACGATTTTGCAGATAAAGGGACGGTTTACCCACGTTAACGTCCGGCCATGAATTAATACACCCTTTATGGCCGCATGATGTTGCAAATTACAACAACTATCCCCAATTCATTCTCTATGGGAGCGCCGGAAAAAGCAGAACACTGCACTCGACTATCTCCGGCGCTCCCTTAGAGAATGAATGGAGCGGCAGTGCACATGCGAATGTAACCGGAATACCCCTTAACGAAGGTATTTGACAGCAGTTCGTACATAGTGCCAGCGCGGTTGTTGGCCGCGTTGCGACAGTGTGAGGGCCTCTCCGTGTGGCCGTACCCTAAAGAATCCTTTCTCCCCATACATAACGCCAAGTTCCCCTCCCTCTTGATTCATAACAAGCTCCTACACCACAAAATAAACTATACAGAAGTCCCCCTCCTCACAAAATACATTTATAAAGATTCCCCCGACACTCCTATAGCATTTAGGGCCATGTCCCCTCACCTTCAAAATCGATCTGTAAAAAATACACACCTATAACCTAGTCTCCCTGCAATGATGGGGGAAAGGAAACAGACAAGTGAGCCCTAATCTACCCGCCACTCAGTCCCTGCCTACTTGCAACGACCCACCCTAGGCAACGGGGTACAACTGGGCGACGGTCCCTACGCTCAATAAGTGCACGACAGACAAACAGACAAGAGTACACAGAAGCTAAGGGAAATGGGGGAGTTGCCCACGGCAACACCGTGAGCAACAAGAGTAGTGAACGAGCCGAGTCAAACCAGGAGTGTACGAGGTACCAAACACAGAGCAGGAGAGTAGTGAACAAGTGTCACGGGCACAGGGTATGTGGACCCACTAGGCCGCTCCGCCGTAGCAGGGAGGCAGCTGACCAGGTCACAGTCTAAGCAGAAGTAAATGGCAGACAGTATGCTTGGGTACCTGAAATAGCCCCGTGGCTTCAGCACGGATGGAGGCAGGTGCGGCAAGTGGCGCCAGATGTGGCGGGCAGTATCCGATGACACTTGACGTGGCAGATGGCACTTGACGTGGCAGATGGCACTTGACGTGGCAGATGACACTTGAACGCGGGTAGGCACAGGAACAACACGGAATACAGGAACGGTAACAGGGCACGGGTAACAGCTGGAACGGGAGACACTACGGAACCATTTGCGAGACAGACTGGGAAAGACTAACAACGCTCAGGCAAGGATTAGAAGGCCAGGGGCCTTCTTATAGACCAGGAAATCGTGGCAGTTGATGGTGATGATGATTTCCTAATTGCGCGCGCTGGCCCTTTAAGGCCGGGCGCGAACGTGCGCGCGCACCCTACGGGATCCAGTCGAACGGAGCGGAAGTGAGCGCTGGCATCTCCTAGGAGGGAGACGGAGGCCAGCGCTCACAGATCCATGGCTGCGGGCGTCGGGAGGTGAGTAAACCCGACGGCCCGCGGCCATGGGCGCTACAGTATCCCCCCTCTCTTCTTGGGGCCAGAGTGAGAGAGGAACTTTTTAATAAGAGCAGGAACACTGAGATTTGCTTCTGGCTCCCAGGACCTCTCCTCAGGACCAAACCCTCTCCAGTCCACCAAATAGAAAGTCCTTCCTCCTACTCTCTTGCGGTCCAGGATCTCCTTTACCTCAAATACATCAGAAGGACCGCTGGGAGCAACTGTGGAACTAGAGGTCTTGCTGTAGCGGTTCAGGACCACTGGTTTCAGGAGGGACACATGGAAGGAGTTAGGGATTCTGAGGGTAGGAGGCAACCGCAGCTTATAGGAGACAGGGTTAATTTGTTGCAGGACCTCGAAAGGACCAAGGAACCTGGGAGCGAACTTGTATGAGGGCACCCTCAAGCGAATGTTCCGAGAGGACAGCCAGACTTTAGTCCCCGGAAGATACTGAGGCGGCTCTCTTCTCCTAGTATCTGCCTTTCGCTTCATGCGTTCGACCGCCAGCAAAATAGAGGACCGGGTCTGTTGCCAGATTTGCAGGAAGTCCCCATATGCAGAGTCAGCAGCGGGTACCTGAGATGAAGTTGACACAGGAAGAGGGACTCTGGGATGTTGACTGTACACGATGTGAAACGGAGTGGAAGTGGTGGACTCACTTGTGTGGTTGTTGTATGAAAACTCTGCCTATGGAAGAAGCTGTACCCAGTTATCATGCTGTGAAGATATGAAGTGGCGGAGGTAATTTTCCATGACCTGGTTGATCCTCTCAACTTGCCCATTGGACTGGGGGTGATAGGCAGAGGAAAAGTCCAAACTCACATCCAGGAGTTTACAGAGGGCTCTCCAGAACTTGGAGGTAAACTGAACCCCCCGGTCGGACACGATGTGAAGAGGCAAGCCATGCAAGCGGAAGATGTGCAGAATGAGGAGACTTGCCAGTCGAGGAGCAGAGGGTAGGCCGGTCAGCGGGATAAAATGTGCCATCTTAGAGAACCGGTCCACCACCACCCAGATGGTGTTGCATCCTGTTGAGAGAGGAAGGTCCGTGACGAAGTCCATAGCAATGTGCTGCCAGGGGGCACTGGGTACAGGCAGGGGTTGAAGCAGGCCGGCAGGCTTGCTGTGAGTCACTTTGTTGGAGGCACACACTGTGCAAGCAGAGACAAAGTCCAGAACATCCTTAGGTAGCGTGGACCACCAGAAGTGACGAGCGACCAGGTCTTGGGTTTTATGGACACCAGCGTGCCCAGCCAGTTTAGAACAGTGTCCCCAGCGGAGTATTCTTTTTCGGTCTGCCAACCGAACAAAAGTTCTCCCCAGAGGGATATCTCTAAGCTGTAGAGGATTGGCGGTGACAACGCAGGATGGGTCTATGATCGTCTGAAGGGACTCCACCGTGTCTTCCGTCTCAAATGATCTGGACAGGGCATCGGCCCTCACATTCTTGTCAGCGGGACGGTAGTGGAGCAGAAATTGGAAACGGGTGAAGAACAGTGACCACCTGGCTTGACGGGGATTCAGTCGTTGAGCAGACTGAAGGTAAGTAAGATTCTTGTGGTCGGTGAAGATCAGGATGGGGTGAGCAGCGCCCTCCAGAAGGTGTCTCCACTCCTCCAGGGCCAATTTGATAGCCAGTAGCTCCCGATCTCCAATGGAATAGTTGCGCTCAGCAGAGGAAAACAGTCTTGAGTAGTAGCCACATACTACTGCCTTTCCTTTGGAGCTCCTCTGGAACAGAAGTGCGCCTGCACCAACAGAGGAAGCGTCCACTTCCAGTGAAAACTGCCGAGATACGTCAGGGTGATGGAGGATTGAAGCTGAGGTGAAGGCTTTCTTGAGGCTAATGAATGCGGACTCTGCCTCTGGAGTCCACACCTTGGCGTTCACACCCTTCTTGGTAAGGGTAGAGATGGGGGCCGTCAGAGAAGAAAAGTTCGGAATAAACTGCCGGTAGAAGTTGGCGAAACCCAGGAACCGCTGTATGGCCCTTAGGCCTTGAGGACGTGGCCATTCCAGGACAGACTTTAGCTTCTCAGGGTCCATCTTAAGGCCTTGATCCGAGATGACATAGCCCAGGAAGGGCAAAGACCTCTTTTCAAAGGTGCATTTCTCTAACTTGGCATACAAGCGATTCTCTCTTAGTCGCAGAAGAACTTGACGAACGTGCCTCCGATGGGTCATCAGATCTGGGGAGAAAATTAGAATATCATCGAGATAAACTACAACACACGTATAGAGGAGATCTCGGAAGATGTCATTAACGAACTCCTGAAATACTGCGGGAGCGTTACACAGTCCGAAGGGCATCACTAGGTATTCGTAGTGCCCATCGCGGGTGTTAAATGCTGTCTTCCATTCGTCACCCCAGCGAATCCGGATTAGATTATAGGCCCCCCGCAGATCTAGCTTGGAAAAATTTTGGGCTCCTCGTATGCGATCAAACAGCTGGGAAATGAGTGGCAACGGGTACTTGTTCTTGACCGTGATCTGATTGAGACCACGGTAATCAATGCAGGGTCGGAGAGATCCATCTCTCTTTTTAACGAAGAAGAATCCTGCCCCGGCCGGGGAGGAAGATTTTCGAATAAAACCCCTCTCCAAGTTCTCCTTGATATAGGCTGACATCGATAAAGTCTCTGGCAAGGAGAGAGGATATACTCGTCCACGGGGAAGAGAAGAATTGGGAACCAGTTCAATGGGACAGTCGTAATTCCGATGTGGAGGTAACGTCTTAGCCTCTCGTTTGCAAAAGACATCCGCAAAACTGGCATACTGAGAAGGTAGATCGGAAAGTGACTGAGGCAGAGGAGGCACAACAGGCCGGACTTGTGACAGGCAATGGCTATGGCATCTGGAACCCCATTGAAGAACTTCTCCAGAACTCCAGTCGAGTGTCGGGCGTGTAGAAGGAGCCATGGCAGACCCAGCAGGATAGGATTGATAGCCTTGGGTAGTACCAGGAAGGAGATCTGTTCCGAGTGAAGAGCTCCGACCTGTAGTGTCAACGGCTCAGTGATGAGCATGATCGGATCAGGCAACGGTAGACCATTCACAGAAGCAACTGCCAGGGGTCTCTCCAGACGGACTGTGGGTAGTTGAAACCGGTCCACTAGATCCTGGTGGATAAAATTAGCAGCCGCTCCAGAGTCAAGATAGGCAGAGGAAGGATGTGATGCCTGTCCGGTGACGATGGCCACAGGTATCGACAATTTGGAAGAGGTTTTAACGTTTGGAGACGTTCCACCTAGAGTTGCCTCTCCAATCAACCCTAGGTACTGGAGTTTCCCGGTTTCTGTGAGCATTGGCGCACAAAATGACCCTTGAGGCCACAATACATACAAAGTCCAGAGGAGCGTCTGCGCTGCTTCTCCTGTTCAGATAACCGGACTCTGTCTACCTGCATGGGTTCCTCAGGTAGCGCACTAGGAGTGGACAATAGTGGTCTCTGGGCAGAGGGTGCTGGTCTGTGGGCCCGGCTCTCCTGACGAACCTCTTGAGAGCGCTCCCGGATTCTCATGTCAACCCAGGTGGCTAACAGGATGAGGGCATCCAAGGTAGAAGGAAGGTCGCGGGCTGCCAGTTCATCCTTGATGTGAGAGAACAGTCCCTGCCAGAAGGTCGCCACCAGTGCCTCATTGTTCCATGCCAGCTCGGCTGCTAAGGTACGGAAGGAGATAGCATACTCCCCTACTGTGGAGCCCTCTTGCTTGAGGGTCAGCAGAGTGGCTGCGGCAGAGGATGTTCGACCCGGCTCCTCGAACACGACACGAAAGGACTGCAGGAACAAGTATAGGTCCGCGGATACAGGTCCTTGTTGCTCCAAAATTGGGTTCGCCCATGCGAGGGCCTTGCCAGCGAGGAGGGAGATAATAAATGCCACTTTGGCCTCCTCGGAGGGGAAGAGATGAGGCCGTAGCCTAAAATGCACTGTGCATTGGTTGAGAAATCCTCTACATGCTCTGGGGTCACCGTCGTAGCGAGGAGGAAGAGGCAGAGGAACTGAGGATCCGGAACAAACAGGGGTGAGCAACAGGCAGTGGCTCGGCAACAGCTTCAGGGGGAAGAACCGGGGGTGGAACAGCGAGTAGATCCAGGCGGACCAGGATAGAATTCACCGCCTCAAGGAGTTGATCCTGACGTGTGCGGAGGTCATGCATCTCTTTCTGAATCTTCTGTACTGGGGTCTTGGGCTGGCCTGAGCGTACTGTCACGGGCACAGGGTATGTGGACCCACTAGGCCGCTCCGCCGTAGCGGGGAGGCAGCTGACCAGGTCACAGTCTAAGCAGAAGTAAATGGCAGACAGTATGCTTGGGTACCTGAAATAGTCCGGGCGGTGGCTGTGGCTTCAGCACGGATGGAGGCAGGTGCGGCAAGTGGCGCCAGACGTGGCGGGCAGTATCCGATGACACTTGACATGGCAGATGGCACTTGACATGGCAGATGGCACTTGACGTGGCAGAAGACACTTGACGTGGCAGATGGCACTTGACATGGCAGATGGCACTTGACGTGGCAAAAGACACTTGACGTGGCAGATGGCACTTGACGTGGCAGAAGACACTTGACGTGGCAGATGGCACTTGATGTGGCAGATGGCACTTGACGTGGCAGATGGCACTTGACGTGGCAGAAGACACTTGACGTGGCAGATGGCACTTGACGTGGCAGAAGACACTTGACGTGGCAGATGGCACTTGACGTGGCAGATGGCACTTGACGTGGCAGATGACACTTGAACGCGGGTAGGCACAGGAACAACACGGAATACAGGAACGGTAACAGGGCACGGGTAACAGCTGGAACGGGAGACACTACGGAACCATTTGCGAGACAGACTGGGAAAGACTAACAACGCTCAGGCAAGGATTAGAAGGCCAGGGGCCTTCTTATAGACCAGGAAATCGTGGCAGTTGATGGTGATGACGATTTCCTAATTGCGTGCGCTGGCCCTTTAAGGCCGGACGCGAGCGTGCGCGCGCACCCTACGGGATCCAGCCGAACGGAGCGGAAGTGAGTGCTGGCATCTCCTAGGAGGGAGACGGAGGCCAGCGCTCACAGATCCATGGCTGCGGGCGTCGGGAGGTGAGTAAACCCGACGGCCCGCGGCCATGGGCGCTACAACAAGCCGAGTCAAACCCGGAGTGTACGAGGTACCAAACGCAGAGCAGGAGAGTAGTCAGTAAGCCAGGGTCAATATGAAGCAGGGACAAATAGTTCAAGAAGCTGCAGCAGGGCCAGGAAACCAACAGAGAAGAATCACAAGCAAGGAGGAACAGGAAAGGCAGGTATAAATAGACAGAGGGCGGGAGCTAGCTCCGTCTGGCCAGGCTGTGATAGGCTCTCCCACTCCTAAGCCTGCCATCCTGAGTGGTGGAAGATGGAGTCAGTCTCACAGACATAGAAGCAGGTGCAGACTGATTACCTATGGGCGTTGACATAGAAGCTGTGCCTGGCAGATCCTTTACACTCCCGACAAAATCAATGTTTGCAAAAAACAACAAAAAACTTTCTGTTACACATCGCTTAACCCCTTAGTGACCACTAATACGCCTTTTTACGTGATTCACTAATGGGCTTTAGGCTAGGCTGACGCCTTTTCACGTCAGCCTAGTCTAAGTCCTGCACGGGTCTCCCGTGCAGGCAGGAGCCGGGGCTCTGCTGTCTGATGACAGCTGAGCTCCTGCTCCAACGCCCGCGATCGAAGTTTACTTCAATCGCGGCCGTTTAACCCGTTAAATGCCGCCGTCAATAGCGACCGCGGCATTTAACTTTGTTTACAGAGGGAGTGCGCTCCCTCTGTCACCCATCGGCAGCCCGCGAATGAAATCGCGGGTCTCCGATGGGGTGTCATGGCAGCCAGGGGCTTGATAAAAGCCCCCAGGTCTGCCCTGGACATATTCCTGTTAGGACGCGCCGGAGGCACGTCCTAACAGATTGCCTGTCAGATTTACACTGACAGGCAATAATGCTCTGGTATACGAAGTATACCAGAGCATTATAGCAGCGATCGGAACATCGCACAGTAAAGTCCCCTAGTGGGACTAATAAAATAAGTCATCAATGTGAAATAAAGATTCATAATAAAAGTTACAGTAAAAAAATAAATAAAACCATTTTTTTCCATAAATAGTGGTTTTATTTAGTAAAAGTGTAAAAAAAAAAAAAAAAGTACACATATGTGGTATGGCCGCGACCGTAATGACTCCATTAATAAAGTTAATATGTAATTTAAACCGCAAAGTTAACACCGTAAAAAAAAAACGCAAAAAACCATGGCGAAATTGCAAATTTTTTCCATTGCCCCCCAAAAAAGTCATAATAAAAATGAATCAATAAGTCCCATACACCCCAAAACAGTACCATTCAAAACTACGTCTTGTCCCGCAGAAAACAAGCCAAAAAAATCACTACATTGATGGAAAAATAAAAAAATTACAGCTCTTGGAAAGCGACGATGCAAAAGCAAATAATTTTAGTTCAAAAGTGTTTTTATTGTGCAAAAGTCGTAAAACATAAAAAAACCTCTACATATGTGGTATCGCCGTAATCGTACCGACCCATAGAATAAAGGTAACGTGTTATTTACGTCGCATAGTGAACGGCGTCAATTTAAAAACGCATAGAACAATGGCGGAATTTCAGGTTTTTTTTATAATCCCCCCCGAAAAGGTTAATAAAAGTTAATATAAAAATTATATGTACCCAAAATTGGTGCTATTAAAAAGCACAACTAATCCCGCAAAAAACAAGTCCTCATACAGCTATGTAGACGAAAAAATAAAAACGTTATAGCTCTTTGAATGCGACTATAGAAAAACGAATAAAATAGCTTGGTAATTAAGGCGTAAAATGGGCTGGTCACTAAGGGGTTAAAGCTCCCTCTTTCCTCCTCCCTCACACAGCACATAAATAAACATAGATTAACCTAAAGCTGCTGCTCTTACCTGACACCGGACTTCCGTGGAGGAGTCTTCACTGTGGCAGCAGCACAGCAGGAAGGAGCTGCGGGAGGCTCTGAGTCTGTGTGACTGTAGTACAGGCTTTGCTGATTGGTGGAGCAGACAGAGGCACCTGCTGCTCCTCCATTCAGCGCTCACTTCACACAGCAGTGCAGAGGAAGGAACATTTTTCCTCTCTGATGTGCGGCTCGTACCTGCTGGCGCCCCCCTTACAGCATGGCGGCCAGCGCCCTGTGCGACCGCACGTGTCGCACATAGCTAAGGCCGGCCATGATACTACTCTGGTCAAAGCGACGACCTGTTCTTCCAGCCACCCAGGCCCATGATGAGCGGCAGCGGATTGGAGAAGCTCCAGAAGCCTTGCAGCGGAAGCCATACTAAATCAGGTAATGAACTTGTTCTCGCTGTTGTTCCTCCCGCTGCTTCCTGCTCAATGCCGAAAACAGCAGGAAGACACTACACACACCCTATGCTCCCGCCCCGGCTCCTCCTAGCCCCTCCTGGCCATGCCCTGCTCTGACCCTTTTCTGTCTTTAACAGTTAACCCTCTCCCTCCTGCATCGGTCATGGAGGCTTACCCTTATGACGTTTGGGCTGCAGTCCAGCCTCTTCTGTGTATTTTGGGAACTCATAGTTTTACTCTTCAGACGTCTTGTAAGTGTATGATTGGTTCAGGACAAAACATATTGTCATTATATGCTATTGGCTAAATGAAATCCAAATTAATGTCATATTGTAAACATTGTAAATGATTGGCTGGAATCAAGATGTTCCTACTTCGAAAGATATTATTGTAATGGTTTGATCAATAAACAGCTAAGGATTAAATGGAGAAGGATTTTGAGAATGCAAAGCATGGTCTTTTGTGTCATCTTTTCTCTCAGAAATATATATATATCGATTACCTATGATTTGGAACAGGATAAATCACTGGAGGGCGGGTATCGGTTGACATACCCAATCCAAATTTCAGTCTAATATATCTTGGCCCATGATTGCGTTAACACATGCTTAACACGTGTTTTAATGTAATGTTATTTTTCTTCTTTGATAGATGTTTATCCATGGGTTTGGCTTTGTCATTCTTCTATTTTGAGGCATTCTTAGGCCTGATTTACACGAGCGTGTGCGTTTTGCGCGTGCAAAAAATGCTGCGTTTTGCCCGCGTTTGTACTGCGTATGCACTGCGTATACGCAGCGTTGGTGCGTTTTAAACGCGCGCACGACTAGCGTTTGCATCGCGCGTAAAAAACGCAGAGGGGATTAGTGGGACGCCCGCCTACAAATAGGCCAGCTGGCCCAACCCCTGCTTGCTGGTAGAAGCCTGTTTAGAACCTTATTTCCGCCTCTGCAGAAACCACAGTGTGTGTTTTTCCCTTCACGTTGGAATCGCCTTGACACCCAACTATTATGGCTTTGCCAGCGCTGGCGCGTGTGCTTCTTGTCTGGATGATCTCATGTCGGTTTGGCGAGCGCCGACACATGCTGCAGCACCAGACGCCTGTAAGAAGTCGCATTTGGGTTCATCCACTTGTGGCCCAACGTACAATAAAAGGCCATTTCCATACCCTGTATGAGGACTTACGCCGGCATCCAGACAAATTTCGAGCCTTCTGCCGCATGTCTGTGGCCACATTTGACCTTCTGCTTGCGCAAACTCGCTCTGGTCTCACCTACCAGAATACCAACATGAGACGCTGCATTTTGGCCGAGGAACGGCTGCTTGTGACCTTGAGGTATGTGTGAAGCTGCTAGAACTTAGTCCATGCCGCTGTCTGCTTCACCATCCCCCCACTAACATGTGTTCTGCCTTTCTTTTTCTTTCTCGTTCTTTTCTAGATTTCTGGCCACAGGCAATAGTTATCATTCGTTGCATTTTGAATTTCTTTTGGGAGTCACCACCATTTCCTTCATTGTCATATCCACCTGTGTCGTGTTGTGGCAGAGGTTAAAGAGCACGGTCATGCCTCAGCCCACGACAGAACAGTGGCTAAGTATTTCAGAGGGATTTCTTAGAGCTACTGAATTTCCAAATTGTATTGGTGCCCTTGACGGCAAACACATTCGTGTGAGAAAGCCCCCACGCAGTGGCTCGCAATACTATAACTACAAGCAGTATTTTTCTATGGTATTGTTAGCCTTGGCGGACACTAATTATTGTTTCACTATTGTTGACATTGGCTCGTATGGAAGCTCGGCAGATGCACGCATATTCCGTACATCAAGAATGGGGAAGCGACTCGTGAATAGGCGACTGGCGGTGCCGGAACCTTCCATCCTCCCGGGCTCCAGCGGGCCCCCAATCCCATATGTAATCGTGGCGGATGAGGGGTTTGCACTCACAAGGCAAGTCATGCGTCCCTTTGCAAGAAGGGGCTTGGATGACCGTCGGCGCATGTTCAATCTCCGCCTGGGCCGAGCTCGGCGATGTGTGGAATGTGCCTTTGGCATTATGTCAAACAGGTGGCGTGTCTTTCTGTCAACAATGCAATTGTCCATGCAGAATGTCACACGTGTTATACAAGCGGGTGTAGTTCTGCATAACTTCTGCCGCATTAATGATGCTAACTTTGATGCAGAATATATCCTAACACATGCAGGCACCACTGACAATGTCCCGGTGATTCCTCTCGGCCGATCTGTCTCTTCCGGCCTTCGAGTGCGTGATACTTTGGTGGCATATTTTGAGTGCCCATCTGGACCCGCACCGTGGGGGGCTGATGACCTTTGAAGGGGTGTATGTTGTTTGGCGGCTTCACTACCCACGTCACATGTGACCATTTATTTATTTCGTGTTTTTTTGGGGTGGGTGTTGGGTTAGGGACTCGCAAAACATGAGGACCCTTGACGCGGGTTGCGAGCTTACATCTCTCGGGGTTTGAGCAGGACTTTAGACAGTTGCCGACTTACTTTCCCCAGATATCATGTTGTGCGGACTACAGTTAGGAAAGTCCTATTGCAAGTGTACTTATTTTGCTTCGGGGCCCATGGCAGGACCTAAACTTTGCCATCGCTTGCAAGCCATGTCAAACCCCGAGAGATTAACTAAAACCTCATATCACGTGGGCATGCATTGGCCCAAAAGGCCAGAAGTGTGTGAGAGTGTAGGCAAAGGAAATGTGTGCCAAACCTTGTGTTGTGTGGTATAAATGAATAACAACACGAATTCAAACCATTAACCATGAAATTTAGGTCTTAGGACCAAACACAAACTTTTATCAGCAAAACATAGACACCAACATGGTGTATAGTAATACACAGCAAAAACATGAGCCCACAACAAACGTGGCCAGGCCTGCACCACACGCAACTGTGGCGTCCAAATCTATTGGCACCAACACACTCAGAGTTGTTGGTATTGTTGTCCTGGGGAGGCATACGCCTGCATTTCAGCACCACTATGCTGGACCAGGAGCTGGGTAGGTTGTTCCTCGCCAGCATAGTTGTGCTGATGTTTTGGGTGGAATGTTGGCCCTGCGAAGTGGGGAGCCATAGGGCATAGGGACAGGGTGGAATTGGGAAGGCACCTGGGGCGTGGTTGGCGGCATGTATGCACTGCGCCATTGCTCTATGGCCGTGAAACATGTTTGGATTGTGGGGCGGTCTGCAAGCGTCGATCAATGTGACTATCGACGCCTGCAGATGGCCCATACGGTCCATGGGCACCAGGCGTAGGAGGGGGACTAAGCTGAGCCCGAACGCATCATTCCCGTCCTCTTCTGCGGCTCGCCTAAGATAGTCGAGGACCCGAGTATCGACCTGGGCAGCTGTGGAGGGCTGTGGTGCACGAACACGGCGACTGCGGGCACGCACGGGGCGCTCCTGTGCTGGAGAGGCGACGGGCCCTGCAGACTGGCCAGGTGCGGGCTCCTGGGGTGTCGGCTCGGGGCTGGGCGGCAGGACATTGGGAGCAGGAGGTTCTCGCAGAGACTCCCCCACGTCAGTCTCCTCTGCGGTGTCCTCCAAATTGTCGGTGGTTCTACAAGGAGAAAAAAACGTTAGAATACAATATAGAACATTGCCCATACCAACACGTTGGCAAACAGGACATTGCCAAACACACATTAGACACATGCAAAGGCATAAACTCTTACGTGCGCATCTCCATGATGTCCTTCAAGAACATGAGCTGCTTTGTGTAAATGTAGGGGCGTTTGCGAGATGCCCCATCTCCGCTGCGTCCCTTGTCACCCATCTCTCGCCTAAATTGATCACGGCAGCTCCGCCACCGTGTTTTGATATTTTGGACTGTTGGATGTAACAAAAACATAACACGCCATCAGAACTATCACCTCTCACTTCCAAATGAAGGGCCCTGCAGTGCCAATGACGTGGGACACGGGGATGCACCTGCTTCACCTAAGTTTCTCGTGCTAATGAGCGGAATACACATACAGGGCCCCAGGTCTTCTATAGGGATGACAGGCATTGACAGAAAATGCGTGGTACTCACCCAACCGAGTGCGGTCCCGGGTTCGGCCAGTCTCCCACTCTTGCTCAAACAGGTTCTGGGCGACCACCTCCCATGCGTCCTCCTTTACCGTTCTGTTGTGGTACTCCTCTGATCGGGTGTCCCATATTGCAGAATGGTCCTGGACAAAGAGGATGAGGCGCTCGACATCCATCCCGCGCGGCATGGCAGTAGAATAGATGACACGCTGAAAGCAACCTTGACAGAGTCTCCAGGCACTGGGTAGGCTTGCCACCTCGCACTGGAAACGCAGGCACTTCCTGGTTTGGGTTTGCTTTGTCTAGCTTTATAGACTCTTTTGCATGGACCTAACAGCTCTTGCGTGCATTTCGCGCATGCAATGCAGGAGCGTCCGTGTGTCATGCGTTGTTTTCACGCACCCATTGACTTCAATGGGTGCGTGTTGCGTGAAAAACGCACGATTATAGAACATGTCGTGAGTTTTACGCAACGAACTCACGCTGCGCAAAATTCACGCATCGTCTAAACTGCCCCATAGAGTAATATAGGTGCGTACGACACGCGTGAAAAGCACGCGCGTCGCACGCGCGTATATTACGCTCGTGTAAATGAGGCCTTATCCTTTTTGGAATAGGTTGGCACTGTAGAGGCAGGACAGGTGATAACGTTCATTGAGAGGATTTTTTATTTATTGGACTTAAAGGATTTTCTGCATGTTTTACTTAATTTAAATGTATTTATGAGATTTGTTTGGAGTCTCGTGTACTGTTGGCTGAAAAAAATACTGTTTTGCCTTGTACATGTCTAGATTACTGAGGATAGCTGAGGAGTTTTGTTTACAAGCTGAAAAAAATGGGAGAGGTATGCTTGCTATTGTTGTGCAAAAATTTGACAATAATATAAATTCACAGCTTGTTTGGCATGTTGGCCTTCTTTGCAAGGAATATGTCTATAAGCCGTACTTTCTCTAGACATTTAGCTATGATAATTTCAGGAATGAGAACTCCTTATTTTATTGTTCGTATCTGAAAGAAAATCAGGGAGGTGTTAAAGGGGTATTCCGGAACTAAAAAATTACATTTATTTAAATAAAACAATGAAAAAGATATAACTTTCCAATGTACTTACGTTTCATCAGATGGCTGTAGCGTCGTATATCCTCCTCCGTCGCCGTCCCCTTAGCAATGCAAAATCTGCACTTCCTGTGCAGACCCGTCCATTTGGTCTTCTGCCTTGCTTCCGGTTTCCGGCTTTCACACTGTACGGTTACGTCAAAAATGACGTAACCGTACCACGTGCTTCTTTATTGAATTAGAGCATGCGTGGTGAACACACTCCACCGCGCATGCTCTGTGAAATTATGTGGCTGCGTCTTCAGCGGCCGTGTATATTACACTGCGCATGCGCAAGGTTGAAGGTGTGTAGCGTTATTGTCCTAGTGGAATAAATATTTATTCATCCTTAGTGAGGTCAGTATAAAGTTTTAGCATCAGATTTTAGTTCTTGATTTAGATTAGATGTGTAACCCCTTATAAATTACCGACGGAATACGAAGTTGCAGGAATAACGGCCGTTTCGGCCGTCTTCCCGACAGGTGCAGGAGCTGTGACAGCTGCTGTCTGGTACAGCAGCTGCCGCAGCTCCTACAGCGGGGACCGATCGCTGTGTCCCCGCTGTCTAACCCCTTAAAAGCCGCGTTCTATAGAGATCGCGGGTTTTTAGGGGTTAAGTTACCATCGCCGGCCTGCTACACGATAGCGGCCGGCGATGGTTACTATGGCAACCAGACACCAAACAAAGGCGTCCGGCTATGCCATCGACGGAAGCCTAGTGGGTCCTGACAAAGTCAGGACCCACTATGCTTGCTGTCAGTGAATAGCTGACAGTTCTAATACACTGCACTACGGATGTAGTGCAGTGTATTAGAATAGCGATCAGGGCCTCCTGCCCTCAAGTCCCCTAGTGGGACAAAGTAATAAAGTAAAAAAAAAAGTTAAAAAAGATGTGTAAAAATAAGGAATTAAAAGTTAAAAAAATCCCCCTTTTTTTCCCTTATCAGTCCTTTTTTATTAATAAAAATATATAAATAAACGATACATAATTGGTATCGCCGCGTCCGTAACGGCCTGAACTACAAAATGATTTCGTTATTTATCCCGCGCGGTGAACGCCGTAAAAGAAAATAATAATATACCGTACCAAAATCACAATTGTTTGGTCACTTCACCTCCCAAAAAATTTATTAAAAATAGATCAAAAAGTCGCATTTACTGAAAAATGGTCCTGATCGAAACTACAGTTCGTTATGCAAAAAATAAGTCCTCGCACGGCTTTATTGATGGAAAAATTATAAAGTTCTGGCTCTTAGAATAAGGTAACACAAAAAGTGAATGATTGTTTACAAAACGTATTTTATTGTGCAAACGCCATAAGACATAAAAGAACTATAAACATCTGGTGTCACCGTAAGGCCGAGTTTACACGAGCGTGTGCGTTTTGTGCAAGCAAAAAGCGCGGCGTTTTGCGTGCGCAAAAAGCACTTAACAGCTCCGTGTGTCAGCCCTTTATGATGCGCGGCTGCGTGCTTTTCGCGCAGCCGCCATCATTATGACCCTCCGTTTGGATGTTTGTAAACAGAAAAGAACGTGGTGCTTTTCTGTTTTCATTCATCCTTTACAGTGCTGTTGCGTGAATCACGCGCGTCCCACGGAATTGCTTCCGTGCGACATGCGTGGTTTTCACACACCCATTGACTTCAATGGGTGCGTGATGCGCGAACAGCGCACAAATATAGGACGTCGTGCGTTTCACGCAGCGGACATACGCTGCGTGAAAATCACGCACCTGGCTGCACGGCCCCATAGACTAACATAGGTCCCTGCAACGGGCGTTGCAAAAACGTATAATACGCTCGTGTAAATGAGCCCTAATCGTATTGCCCCATAGAATAAAGTGAATATGTCATTTATAGCGCACGGTGCACGCTGTAACAAAAATAGAATTAAAAAACAATAGAATTGCTATTTTTTAGTCACCGCGCCACTTAAAAATAGAATAAAAACTGATCAAAAAGCTGCATGCACCCCAAGAAAACTACAATGTATTCCTCAAGTGGTCTAGTTTCCAAAATGGGATCACCTTTTGGGGGTTTCCACTATTTTGGTACCACAAGACCTATTCAAACCAGACATGGTGCCTAATAAAAAGGCGGCCTCAAAATCCACTAGGTGCTCCTTTGCTTCGGAGGCCGGTGCTTCAGTCCATTACCGCCCGAGGGCCACATGTGGGATATTTCTACTGCAGAATCTGGAAAATAAGTATTGAGTTGCGTTTCTCTGGTAAAACATTTTGTGCATAAACTTTCTAAATGCTGTTGTGAATACTTTGAGGGGTCTAGTTTCTAAAATGTCGTGTTTCATAGGGGTGTCTAATATATAGGCCCCTCAAAGCCACTTCAGAACTGAACTGGACGCCCAAAAAAAATAATTAGGCAATACTTCGCTTCTATACGAACTAGTTAGCGATTCACAGTGTGATGAAGTAAGGGGAAGCAGCGCTTATACGAGCGGTGCACCCCCTTCAAACAGCCGATTGAGGGGGTTCGGTGAGTCGGACCCCCACACATCAGTTATTGATGGGCTATCCTGTGTATAGCCCAACATTATTTAGGGAATGGACAACAACTTTTACGCCTACCTTGTGATAGGCTTAGATACAGGACCCCACAGACAGTAATCCTATACTGTATAAGATTAGTCTGCGGGACCCTGTATTTAAGCCTACCGTTCGCTTAGATACAAGGTCCAATAAACAGTATCGACCATATGTGTAGTAGTGTGTTCACATCACCACTGCCCTTCCGTTGAGGTGTTCCGTAGGAGGTTTCCGTTGGGTAACCCCTCAACGGAGTGGCAAACTGAAACCTCAGCTTACGTTTCCCTCACCATTGATGTCCATGGTGAAAAAAACGTTGATAAAGGTTTCCGCTTGTCACCGATGTGGCAGGGTTCCGTTGTTATTGACGCTGCCTACACGTGGTTTGTGGGCGGCACTATCTACAGTGGGGGGTGTATTCCGTGGCTCTCAAAGCCTCGGGCCACATGAGAGTTCAGTGCTGCTCACACTGAAGCATTACTGCACTCCTTAAACCCGTTCCGGGCTGACGACGTCTATAGACGGTCCATCGGCAGTTAGGACGTATATAGACCTATGGCAGTCGTGAAGGGGTTAAACAGATAAAACAACATAAATAACAGTGTCTCAATCAGCTTCCTATTTTTTATTAATTCAATAGAAACAACAGTAGTGTAGATCAATCTATATATACACAGGTTTATAATTAAACTAGAGATAAATTATATATTAAACTATTGTTAAATAATATAGGTTAATTATATAACGTTTAAATTAGATATATTTTCTACTGCACCAAAAAAAAACATTCCAGTGATATCCAGTGATTTCAGCTTGTGCTAGCAGTAATAGAATGAGAGCACCAAAATGAAGACTGAGATTGCAGAAGTTAGTAGAGCTGGGTGTAGTAGGTGGAGCAAGTGCACTGCTGCATGCACATTGCATGCTGGGACTAGAGCAGTGCATGCAGGTAGGAGAAACACAGGAAGAGAAGAGGAATGAACTTACTGAGCAAAACAAACCTCTCCAGGTAAACAATAGTAATGTTACTAAAACCATTTATTATCAAGAAAAAGCTAGTCAGAGTGCACTAATATATTAATAGAGGAACATTGCATTGATTTAAAAAAAAAAATAAAGTATTGGAAAACCCCTTTAATGGTTTTGCTTCAATATTTTGTACATTTAAATAGTAGGGCAATCTGGCAATCTTAATTATCCCCCACTAAGGAATTGCAATTGTTTACTGAGGCTGCAGGTGCGGTGAGTTTTGGTGCTTTTTTCCAGGGTCAGTGGTGTGCTAGTAAATAGCACCAGTTCTGGATTGATAATGGCGTTGTTAAGAACCTTGTTTTGTTAAAATTATTCCCTGTAAAGAAGAGGCTGGACTGCAGCCCAGAAGAAATAAGGGGTAGCCTCCATGACTGTCATAGGAGGGAAGGGGTTAATTATTACGGTCAGGAAGGGGTTAGTGCAGGGGAGGGCAAGGAGGAGTTGGGGAGGGAGGAGTAGTGGGTGGTGTAACGGTTCTTCCCGCTGTTTTCGGCATTGAGCCGGAAGCAGTGGGAAGAACTACAGCAATACAAGTAAGCTCCCACTGCCCTGCTCTTACCTTCCTCATGGCGTCCGCCGACAGGCTGCTGGAGCAGCTCCGTGCTGCAGCAGATTTTCACGGCCCGGGGTGGCTGGAGGAACATGTTGCGCTCTGTTTTAACTGCTGGGCCAGACATGCTCCCCTCCCCCGATCCTCTCTCTATTTCCGGTGGCTTGGCGGCGGGAGGGGAATCATTAAGCGGTGCTCCTGCACCAATGGAGGATCGTGCACCGTCGGGAGCGGCTTTTGCTCAGGCACGGTCACCCCGCTGCTCCCGGCGTTTTCGCCTGCCAGAGAGACTTAGCCCAGAGGTGGTCCGGCGTCACAGGAGGAGCCCTTCTAAGGACACTGCAGGCCAGGCAGCTGGGGTGGCTGTCTCCTCTAAGGTCCTGCGGCCTGGCAGGAATCCTCAGCCACGAAGGGGCTTGGCAGTCGCAGGTAGGGCTCCCAGTCACGCCACCTCCCTCTGATGCCGTTCCCAGGGTGATGTCCACGGCTGCCCCGCATGGTGATGTTCCGGCCAGGGGGCTGGCTTTCTCAGGGTCTTCAGGGTGGACGCCAAGATCGTCAGCAGCGGTGAGGCAACAGGTCCGGTCGGAAGTCTGGGTCCCTTCTGTTGGGCGGCAGTACACCGGCCCATCTGCCAGCACACCGGGGTCCCAGTGTCGTAGATGTCGGTGTGATTGCCAGTCGTCAGCGCTAGAGGAGTTGGAAGATGGCGAGTTGGATGTGTCTCAGCGTGGTCAGGATTTTCCGGCTGGCGGGAGCACAGCGCCTGGGAAGCCTGGTGAGTATATCTCTCCTTCTTTACCATATCCAGCAATTTTTTTGTCGGGTGTCATGGGCGGGGGGTCAGCAAGCGCGGATGCGTCGGTTGTCGTTAGTGGCGCTGCAGGGTGTGACGGTTTAACGGATTTAGTGGGTTGTTTGCGGGAGTTAGTCAGGCGCTTAGATAGGGCATCGGCGCCTGTAGTCCCGGCGGGGTCCCCGGTTGTAGTCTGGGAAGGTTCTTGTGAAGGTGGCGGGGTGATTCAGTCGCGTCCCATTGTCGGGGGCGTCCAAGGAGGCGGTTGCGGTGTCGGTACAAACTGAGGCGTAAAAGGACGGGGATAGAATTTGTCTTGATGATCGTGCTCGTGGTGAGGTATATTTTTTTTTCGAGGGCCCGTTAGGGGCTTACCTCAAACAGGAGGTACACAAGCAGATTTGGAAAGATGAGTATGTTGAGATTATTTCTCTTCTGCCGCTTGTAAAGTTCAATTTGGATAAGGGCAAGCGGTACGAGAGTAAGAAGGAGGAGGAATGTCGGCGGTGTAGGCTTATCCCACAGACGTTCGTCAATTGTTTGCAAGCTTTTTCAATTTTGGCTAGTGTGATCGGGGAAAAGGCGCCTGAAAATTGCTCAGCGTTATTCTGCTATTTAAATGCCATCGGTGAAGCTCATAGAGCGTATGGTGGTCAGGCGTGGTTGCGTTACGACGAGCAATTTCGCCAGCGTTTCGAGGCATTTAGTAGCTTCGTGGAATGGGTAACGAAGGGCGTAGCTGTGGTTGATTCTTTGATACATTACCTCGATGATTTTTTGTGTGTCGGTCCCAGTGGTTCGCCTATTTGTGGTAATCATTGCAAAAAGTTGCGAGGGAGTTTGGGATTCCACTAGCGCCTGAAAAACCGGGGCCCTGTCACTAATATCTGTTTTTTAGGTATTGAGATTGATTCGGTTGCGATGGAGTGTAGACTTCCTGAGGATAAGTTAACGTCGTGGCATCAGGAGGTGCGGCGGACCTGTCATTTAAAGAAAATCACATTGCGCGATCTTCAGTCCCTGCTGGGGAAGCTGAACTTTGCATGTCGGATTATGCCAATGGGTAGTAGACGTTTGGCAGCAGCGACAGCGGGCGTACGTGTACCATATCATTTTGTAAGGATAGGGGTGGAACATCGGGCCGATTTCCAGTTATGGGACGATTTTCTCGGTCAATACAATGGTAGATCTCTATGGATGTCTCCGGTGCAGGATATGAGTGAGCTGGACATTTTTACTGACGCGGCAGTGTCAGGCGGCTTTGGCGCGTATGGGGTAGCTCAATGGTGTGCGGGGAGTTGGCCGTCCAGCTGATATAAAAAGGTTCTATCTATCTAGATAAAAAAGTTTGTTTGCATTGTGATAACACAGGGGTGGTGTTAGCGATTAATAACATATCGGCGTCTTCTCCACCTGTGGTTCAGTTGTTGCGACACTTACTACTGGTTTGTTTGTCATTAAATATGTGGGTGGTTGCAGTGCATGTGGCGGGTGTTCACAATTGTATCACTGACGCTCTTTCTCGCTCGCAGTGGGATCGTTTCCGTCAATTGGCGTCGGGAGTGGATCTGCTCGGTTTGGCTTGTCCGGAGCATCTCTGGGATCTGGTTTCGGTTCCACGGAACATTTGATTCAAAGGTCCTTGGTGAGCGCGATGTGGAGCAGTGGGAGGAGTGGGTAAGAGGTTTGGGTAACGTCAGCACGGATCAAGACTGGTTGGCATTATTGTATTGGTTGGGGGACACTTGGGAGGCAGGGTTTTCCCAGGCTAAGGTTAATCGTTTCGTCTCTGCCTTGGCTTTTGGTTTTAAATTGCGGGGTTTACGAGATGTGTCTAAGGAATTTTTGGTGGGACAAGCTTTGAAAGGTTTACGTCGACGCAGGGCTGAAGCAGATCAGAGGCGACCCGTGTCTTTTACTCTCCTCTGTTCCTTAGGCACATCTGTGGTGTCTGTTTGTAATTCGCCTTTTGAATTTCAGCTGTTTTGTTTAGCTTTTTCTCTCACGTTCTTTGGAGCACTTCGAATTGGTGAGTTGGTTTCTCCTAGTACAGTGCGGGCAGGGGGATTGAGACAGGAGGATGTGGGTCTGTATGGGGACAGACTCGAATTATTTCTGCGGCAGTCCAAGACGGATCAATTGGGACGGGGGAAGCCCATAGTGTTGTTTGCCCTCCCGGTGTCAGCAATGTGTCCGGTTGATTGAATGTTTGCTTTTAAGCCACGGGTAGGGGGACCTAAGTTGCCATTGCTCTGTCATGAAAATGGATCATTCTTGTCTAGGTATTAATTTTGTGCGGTATTTAAAAAATGTTTAGCTGAGGTCGGAGTCAGTTCCGGCTCTTACTCTTCTTACTCGTTTCGGATCGGCGCGGTGACTGAGGCTGGGCATTGGGGGCTTGATGATGAGGGTGTGCGTCGCATTGGGCATTGGGAGTCCAACAGGTTTTGCACTTATGTTCGCTCTCATTTGTTATAAGATTGTACTGTTAATTGTTTGTTTTGAGGTGGGTTGTGCTGTTGTGGTCGTGGTGGATCGGCTTACGTGTGTGCGTGCTTGTCCTCTTTTCATTTCAGATCAGCGCCCGTGCTTGGTATGGCTGTTAGGACACTCTTATGTGCATTGGTGTGATCTGAGCGTGAATGTCCGTCCCGATGGCTGCCAGCTACGTATTCCGCGTAATGACGCGGTCTTACATTGGCTGGGATTTAGAAGTATGTTATGGAGCCGGGTATTGATCGAGTTTCAGACATACTCTCAGTTAGATAGGGTTCCGGACATCCTGGTGTTACACGTGGGCGGGAATGATTTAGGGGTGCGCCCTTTTCAGGAGTTGGTGCAGGATATTAAACACGATATGTTGTGTTTATGGGCATCTTATCCAAGCCTAGTCATAGTCTGGTCTGACATAGTGCCTAGGAGGCATTTGTAGTTGGCAAGGTCTGTGGAGAGGGTTAACAAAGCCCGCATTAAAGTGAACCGGGCGGTGTCACGTTTTGTGGCCAGGAACGGGGGCATTTGTGTGCGTCACAGGGATTTGGAGTCGGGGGAAGGTAACTATTGAAGGAGTGATGGTGTGCATCTGACCGAGGTTGGGATGGATTTGTGGAGCCTGGCCCTAGCAGAAGGTATTGAAAGGGTGGTGGTGGTTTGGAGGGACTCATAGGCTTAAGGTGGTCAAGGCCTGTTTCGCTGTGGCGGGGGGAGTCCTTGAGGTTGGTCAGTACGAACTGGTGGGGGGGTTGCATCGGGCGTATGCGTCCCCCAGAAAGGTATATTATTTAGAAGACTTCATAGGGTGTTATCCCTTTGAAGTGGTCTTCTGGTGGTTGGAGCCATCTACAGAGGAGAGCGGTGTCTCCGAGCTGGTTTACGGCTGGAGGTAAATAGTTGGTGGTGGTTTGCAGATGGCTAACTCAAGGTAAAAACCCAAAAAAATGGCTTCAAGGACTTCCCCTGCTCTAATTGGTGTTAATGTTGTTGTTATTACTGATACTGACCCATGTTGGGTCATGTGAATTATAGGAGGAATTCTTTGGTTGAATTCCTAGTACTTATCCAAATGTTTCGGATTAAATTGCATTTTTTTATAACTAATGTAAATTAATAAACGGCTGCTGTGGCCATTTCACATCCAACCTCGGTTGTCACGTGTTATGTTTACAGTTAAACAATTGTAACCAGGTAGTGCACATTGCTGTTTGTTTTTTTGATGATATTACTGATGCTCTTTTACGTTTTCAGTTTTCCAGATTCCAGGATCTAATACCTCAGGACAGCGCAGAAGAGTAGTCTTGCCAAGAGTATCTCTGGGCCTTAAAGGAACAGTGTTACCACAAAATTTTTTTTAATATGTTAAAGATGTTAGTGCTTTATTAAAAACGTTTGGATTAATTTGTGTGTTTGTGTGTTACTTTTTCTTATTTTTCCACTTTTTCTTCCCTATGGGGGCTGCCATTTTTTTTTCCATTTCCGTATGTCTCGATTAACGACACATACAGACATGGAATACAGCAGCTCCAGTCCCATAGGGACTGCGAACGGGGCTCGTTCCATCCACTTCTGTGTACGCCGTCTGTGTGGGAACGGCGCATGCGCCGCTCCCACACAGTCCAATTTGAAATGCGCGCTGTCCGGCGCCATTTTCCTGTGGACCGGAAGTCGCGGCCGGACAGTAAGATTACTACTTCCGGTCGCGGCTCCGGACTTGTGCACTTGGACCAGCGGCAGCAGACGGAGCGGACGGGCCGGAGGGAGCCGCGGCGGCAGGAGCAGGTAAGAGATTTCTATGTATGTTCGTGTTTGTGTGTGTTTACTACTGTATGTAAACCTACTACACTGTGTGTTAGCTCAAAAAATGGCGACACACAGTGTAGGAGGTTAGACCGTTCAATCCCCTCGTTTATCCCGGCACTAGCCAGGATAAAGGAGGGGGGGATGCTGAGAGCTCACTAGAGCGAGGGCTTTTTACCCAAGTTTGCAGCATAAAGCAATGTGGTAGCTTTACCACATGCAATGCTGCAAATTTGGGAATGGCTCCATCTAGTGACCAGCAATGGGAAATATTATAAATTAGAATCCAATTGAATCCAATTTATAATATTTCCTGACTCGTGAAAAAAAAATAAAAATTAGAACAATGTTTAATCACCTATACACTAATTGTTTAACTAAAAAAAAAAAAATCATGTTTTGCTGGCAACACATTCCCTTTAAACTGGTCCTGATGTTAAACATTTTGCAGCAGTCAGTAGCTAACGGTTATGTGAATGTGTGTAACAGCTGGTATTATTTTGTTTCGGGTGTCAATATATCTCTTTTGTGGCTTGTGAGCTGTTTAGCCTTCTGTTTTTCTTTAATTCAGGAGGAACTGGCTTATTCTACTGTCTGCAAAAGGTTGGTGCGTGTTTCCATTTTTTTTAAACTTTTGGGCAGAATGCAGCTTAATAAATTCTTCAATATTAAACAATTGCTTAAAGGTTATGAAAAGTCCAATTTTTATTTCGATGGAAAATGTTCTATTTCCCCTAGGATGTTAGTGAGATTGTGACAAGTTAATAAATTGGTTTGTTTTTCAGATTATGAAACTTGTTTTCTCCAGCTTATGTTTTTATGATTTTTACACTGGAGATTTGCTTCCCTGGAGTGGTTTTGATCGTTCTGTTTTGTTGTGCTCCTCTGTTCACATCTTTTCTAATTGTGTCAAGTACTTCCTCTACAAGTCTAAGATGGATCAGAGTGGCATTTAGGTAAGTTGAATTTCAAATCATTGGTTTTCCAGATGATACAATCTTTATCTTTGGGCCTTCTTTGCTGTATATTTAATTCTGTCTTTCTCAGTCTTTACAGTTTGGACTGTGTGGATACTGGCATACTCATTTGTGCACTGGGCAGAGAAGAGGACTGTGAGTGGTCATTTGGGTTTACTCTGTTCACGTCTCTGTCTACAGACCAGTTGTTCTTGCATGGTGTCTGGTGTGTAAAAAGGGGATGATTTGAAAGAGCAAGTTTTACATATAAGTGATATTTATATACACTTATCAAAATATTTGAATTCAACTGGGCAGTATTGATCTGGGTAAATATGTACTATAAACGCTATAAATTTAATCTTGACCCATAATGCATTTCAATTTGATGAAGACTGGTACATCCAAAATAACGGGACAGCAATGGGCACACCTGTATAATTGAAGATGAGTATATCATAACTCATTACAATCCCCTTTTAAAAGATATCAAACTCTTCTTGAGGATTTCGGACAAACATCTTCATTGTGTGATCTAGTACAGAATCCTATTTGCTCCATTTTGTTTATTATTTATCCACGACCAACAAAATGAATATGAGGTTAACATCTACAGTTAGTAAGACAGAATTAGAGTTCTTAGATGTTAAAATAAAAATTTATCAAGGATTACTCCACACTGAAGGTTATAGGAGACCTATGTCCACAAATGCTCTACTACACTATCAAACTTTTCACCCATACCATATAAAGGCCATACCATATAGTCAATTCAGAAGGTTGAGAAGGATCAATTATACAAATTAAACCTTCTTAGAACAGGCTAGTGACCTAAAACAAAGACTACTAGAAAGAGGTTATCCCATTTCCATATTGGACGAAGCACTTGAACGGGCATTTAGTAAAAATCAGGAAGAATTATTAGATAACAATAAGCAGAGGAAGCAGAAAATATACAATAACCGTAGATTTTCCTTCACCTTTAAATACAACTATCAGGCATTTGTTTGAAGAAGAACCATGGCTTTAAAAAGTAGCAAATAATAAACTGCTGATTTCCTTTAGAAGGGGCCAAACTATTAAAGATAGTCTGATGAGAAGTAGAGTTTAAGTGCCCTATCTCCTACATAATCTGATCTGCGCTGTAAAATAAAACGTTACCAAAGTGTCGGGAGTGTGAATAGACATCGCATCCTGGCTGAAAGCGATGTCTATTCACTCTCCAGACACTTCGGTAAAGTTAATGTGGGGGTATGTGACAGCACAGCATGATCTCGTGAGATCACTCTGTGCTGCGATTACAGCTAAAAATGAATGGACAGAAGTGTATGATGCTGATTGGTCAGCGTCATACACTTCTCTTTACAACGCCCAGTTGTCTATTAGGAAACTAATTAGCATAATTCAAAAATTGCTCATAACTTGCTCAAAAATGATTGTTTTTCAAAATACAAACCACTGTTGTTATCTACATTACAGCGCCGATAAGATTATGTAGACGATAGGGCACTTATAATCTGGTGAAAACCATAAGATGTCTATATACAATTTCAGGAAACATTTTAAATCAATCGAGATGGGCAAAGAGTCTCCTCGCCTGATCAATCATATAAGAGAAGAACATAATATAGATTGTACAACTTTAAGATTTGCAGGAATAGAGCAAGTTCCATTCCCAATACATGGGGGTGATCGCTATAAAATTCTCCTTAGAAAAAAAAGCCGGTTGGATAATTCGTGCTAAAGCAATGTGACCCGTCGGCTTAAATGATAAGAATGATATGGCAGTTTTTCTTTAAGGGTAAGAGCACAGGTCTTAAATTACTGTCCCCATTTTGGAGAGAATGTGCTTACTGTTTTTATATACTTCTATGTTTTGTTGGATAGAGGATAGGAAAGAAGGGGCTAAATAGTAAATGTACACATGGAATTTTTCTAAGTAGAACATCCACCAGTCTCTTCTGGTTGTGTTATGTATATGTTGATGGTTGCATCTGTGAATGAACTACCTCTGCCAGACCCAATTGTAGCTGTGACCAAGCCGCTGAGGCTCTAAGTGAGAGCCCTCCATTCCGAGCTCCTTTCGTTCTTTGTCCTTGCTAAAGCTGTCAATCCTGTGCTGCTGGGTCTGCCCTGGCTCCGACTACATGCCCCAGTCCTGGACTGGAATTCTGGAGAGGTTCTCCAGTGGGGTCCTGAGTGTCTTAACCGTTGCCTGGTACAGATTAGTTCGGCTCAGCCTCCTCTGCCTCAGTCCTTGGCAGGATTACCTGGTCATTATTCTGCATTCTCGGATGTTTTCAGCAAGAAAGAGGCGGATCGGCTGCCCCCACACCGGGTGTATGACTATCCTATCGACCTAGTTTTTGGTGCATCCCTTTCCGGCGGTAGGGTATATCCTCTCTCCGTGCCAGAGACACTGTCCATGACCGCCTATATTAAGGAGAACTTGGAGAGGGGCTTCATACAGAAGTCTTCCTCCCCGCAGGAACCGGGTTCTTCTTCGTCAAGAAAAAGGATGGTTCTCTGCGTCCTTGCATCGACTACCGGGGTCTCAACCAGATCACGGTAAAAAATAGGTATCTGTTACCATTGATCTCTGAACTGTTTTATCGCATACGTGGTACCAAGATTTTTCTAAACAAGACCTGCGTGGGGCTTACAACCTAATCCGGATTCGCCGGGGTAACGAATGGAAGACTGCATTTAACACCTGTGACGGGCAATATGAATATCTAGTAATGCCCTTCGGCCTGAGTAATGCTCCCGCGATCTTCCAGAAGTTCGTTAATGACAATTTCCGTGACCTCCTCTATGTTTGTGTTGTGGTCTATCTTGATGACATCTTGATTTTTTTCTCCAGATCCAATGAATCATCAGAGACATGTCCGTCAAGTTTTGCTGCGGTTAAGGGAGAACTGCCTGTACGCCAAGCTGGAGAAGTGCGTGTTTGAGAAAGATGCTCTACCCTTCCTGGGCTACATCATCTCGAATCAAGGTCTCAAGATGGATCCTGAAAAGGTAAAGTCCGTCCTTGAATGGCCACGCCCTCAAGGTTTGAGGGCCATACAGCGCTTCCTGGGATTCGCCAATTTCTACAGACCGTTCATTCCAAACTTCTCCTCACTGACATCTCCTATCTCTACCCTCACAAAGAAAGGCATGAACGCCAAGGTGTGGACTCCAGAAGCAGAGACCACATTTAATAGCCTGAAGAGTGCCTTCACGTCAGCCTCTATCCTCCATCATCCAGATGTTTCTCGAAAGTTCTCGTTGGAGGTGGACGCCTCCTCTGTCGGTGCTGGTGCACTCCTGTTCCAGAGAGGTTCCAAGGGCAAGTCTGTAGTATGTGGCTATTACTCTAAGCTCTTCTCTTCCGCAGAACGCAACTACTCGATTGGGGATCGGGAGTTACTGGCCATCAAATTGGCTCTGGAGGAGTGGAGACCTCTATTAGAGGGTGCAGTTCATCCCATCTTGATATTTATGGACCACAAGAACCTCACTTATCTCTAGATGGCCCAACGACTGACTCCCCGTCAGGCCAGGTGGTCGCTGTTATTGGCCCGGTTCCAGTTTGAGCTTCACTACCGTCTGGCCGACAAGAATGTGAGGGTCGATGCCTTGTCCAGGTCATTCAAGACAGGGAACACTATGGAGTCTCCACAGAGTATCATCCCTGTCAACCCTCTGTAAGTTAGAGAGATTCCCCCGGGGAGGACTTTTGTTCATCTGGCTGACAGAATAAGAATTCTCCGCTGGGGACACAATTCCAAATTCACAGGTCACATGGGTGTCCGTAAGACCCGAGACCTGATTGCACGTCAGATCTGGTCGCCCACGCTGCCCAAAGACATCACAGACTTTGTCTCCTCCTGCACGGTTTGCGCAGCAAATAAAGTTGCCCACTCCAAACCGGCGGGCCATATCCGGCCGCTGCAGAGCCCGAGGCCCCCTGGCAACATATTGCTATGGACTTTGTCACGGACCTGCCTCTGTCTGCTGGTTGCAGTACGCTCTGGGTGGGGGTGGACCGATTCTCCAAGATGGCTCTTTTCGTTCCACTGACCGGCCTACCGTCCGCTTCCTGACTGGCCAATCTCTTGATCCAACACATCTTCCGTCTACACGGCTTGCCTCTACATATTGTATTAGATCGGAGGGTTCAGTTCACCTCAAAGTTCTGGAAAGCTCTCTGCGTACTCCTCGGTGTGAAGTTGGACTTTTCCTCAGCCTACCATCACCAGCCCAATGATCAAGTCGAGAGAATAAACCAGATTATGGAGAACTATCTACGACACTTTATCTTCAGGCAGCATGATGACTGGGTGCAGCTTCTTCCTTGGGCTGTGTTCGCCTACAACAACCACACTAGTGAGTCTACTGCGAAGAGTCGATTCTTCATTGTCTATGGCCAGCACCCTCGAATACCTCTGCCTATATCCACTACGTCCCAGGTACCTGCAGCGGACTCTGCATTCAGGGACTTTCTACAGATCTGGCAGCAGACTCGATCTTGTATTCTGCTGGCGGTCGACCGCATGAAGAGAAAGACAGACACAAGTAGACGAGAGCTTCCCCAGTTCCTTTCAGGCACTAAGGTCTGGCTGTCCTCTAGGAATATCCGGCAGAGGGTGCCATTGTACAAGTTTGCTCCCCGTTTCCTTGGACCCTTCGAGATTTTGCAACAAATCAACTCTGTTTCCTACAAGCTTCGGCTGCCTCCTACCCTCAAGATCCCCAACTCCTTCTATGTCTCCCTGCTGAAGCCGGTAATCTTTAACCACTACTCCAAGACTTCCAGTCCTGCAGTGGCTCCCAGTGGTTCATCAGAGACTTTTGAGGTTAAGTAGATCCTGGACACCAAGAGAGTGGGTGGAAGAACCTTTTATTTGGAGGATTGGAGGGGGTTTGGTCCTGTAGAGAGGTCCTGGGAGCCAGAAGAGAATCTCAATACCCCTTCCCTCCTGAAGAAGTTTCTCTCTTGTTTTGGCCACAAGAGGAGGGGGCGAAAGAGGGGAGATACTGTCATGTTCATGGCCGCAGGCCATTAGGCTCACTCTCCTCCTGACGCCCGCAGCCATGGAACTGTGAGCGTTTGTCCCCGTCTCCTCCTCAGGAGACGCGTAGCGCTCAATTACACTTCTCCCGGCTGGGTCCCGTAGAGTGCCCACTCTTAAAGGGCCAGTGCGCGTACCTGAAATTAGTAAATATTAGCTCATGAGTACCCTGGACTATAAGAGTACCCTTAGCCTGAATTGCAGGGGAACAAACAGCTTGTTCTCAGGAAGGTTACCGGGAGCTGAACCTTGATCAGCAGCAATTTTGGAGACTAAGTCAGAATCAAAAGAGGATATTATTATACCTGGAAGCAAAACACAAGCAGGATCTTCCTCCGATGGAGGGCTGGCCATGAAGATACGCGACTGTGCATCAGCTTTAATATTTTTAGACCCAGCCCTATAGGTGACCACAAAGTTGAATCAAGTAAAAAACAACGCCCATCGAGCTTGTCTCGGGTTTAGCCTCCGGGCAGATTCTAGGAAGACCAGATTCTTGTGGTCGGTAAGGACCGTTACCTGGTGACTAGCCCCCTCCAAGAAGTTGCGCCACTCTTCAAATGCCCATTTAATGGCAAAAAGTTCACGGTTGCCCACATCATATTTACTCTCAGTGGGCGAGAACTTCCTGGAGAAGTAGGCACAGGGACGGAGATGGGTGAGGGACCTGGTACCCTGGGACAAGACAGCACCCACACCCACCTCGGAGGCGTCAACCTCCACGATGAATGGTTCCATTTCGTTAGGCTGAATCAGCACTGGGGCAGAGATAAAGCACTTCTTAATGATCTCAAAAGCCTGGGCCGCCTCCGGAGGCCAGTGGAGGAGATCAGCACCTTTGCGAGTAAGATCCGTAAGAGGCTTAGCGATGACCGAGAAGTTGGCAATAAATCTCCTGTAATAATTAGCAAACCCCAGGAAGCACTGTAACGCCTTCAGGGAGGCAGGTTGAACCCATTCAGCCGCAGCCTGAACCTTGGTAGGGTCCATGCGGAATTCATTAGGAGTGAGGATTTGACCCAAAAATGGTATCTCCTGCACCCCAAACACACATGTTTCGGCTTTAGCAGAGTTTGTTTTCCCGAAGGGCCTGGAGCACCTTCCTGACATGCTCAATGTGGGAGGACCAGTCCTTGGAAAACACAAGTATGTCATCAAGGTACACTTCAAGAAATACCCCCAGGTAGTCTCTTAAAATCTAATTTATTAAATTCTGGAAGACCGCGGGAGCATTACACAACCCAAAGGGCATGACGAGGTATTCGAAATGACCTTCGGGCGTGTTAAACGCAGTCTTCCACTCATCCCCTTCTCTGACTCGGATAAGGTTATAAGCCCCCTGAAGATCAAACTTAGAGAACCATTGGGCCCCCTGAACCTGATTGAAGAGATCAGGAATCAAAGGAAGGGGATACTGGTTCCTTACAGTGACCTTTTCGGTAATCGATGAACGGCCTAAGACCACCATCCTTCTTCCCTACGAAGAAGAAGCCAGCACCTACCGGAGAAGTAGTGGGGCGAATGTAACCCTTGGCCAGGCTTTCCTGGATATATTCTCTCATGGCCTCACGTTCGGGACAAGAGAGATTAAATATCCTATCCTTAGGGAGCTTAGCTCCTGGTACCGAATCGATTGCGCAATCGTATTCTCTATGAGGAGGTCACACTTCGGAGGCCTATTTAGAGAAAACATCAGCGAAGTCCTGAATAAACTCAGGTAGAGTGTTCATCTCCTCAGGGAGAGAAATACAATTAACAGAAAAACAGGACGTCATGCATTCATTACCCCATTTAGTAAGATCCCCAGTACTCCAGTTAAACGTGGGATTATGCATCTGCAACCAGGGAAGGCCTAAAACAAAATCGAACAATAATCCCTGCATCACCAGTACAGAACACTGCTCCAAATGAATGGAGCCAACAATGAGTTCAAAAACAGGGGTATGCTGCATAAAATAACCATTAGCAAGTGGAGTGGAGTCGATACCCACTACCGGGACAGGTTTAGGCAAATCAATCAATGGCATAGCTAGAAACAAAGCAAATTCCACAGACATAATATTAGCAGAAAACCCTGAATCTACGAAGGCACTGCCGGTGGCAGACCTACCCTAAAAAGAGACCAGAAAGGGAAGCAAGATCTTATTAGGTTTCATATTTACGGGAAATACCTGTGCACCCCAGCGACCTCCCTGATGGTCACTTAGGCGCGGAAGTTTTCCGGCTGCTTATTCTTACGCCTAGGACAGTTGTTCACTTGATGCTTGTCATCCCCACAGTAGAAGCAGAGACCATTCTTCCTGCAGAGCTCTCTCCGTTGTTGGGGAGACACGGAGGCCCCGAGTTGCATTGGTTCATCCGAGTTTTCCGTGGAAGAACGAGGCAACGGAACCTCGGGAGCCATCATGGGGGAGCCAGAGGAGAAGGCTCAAAAACATTCAAGTCGTCGTTCCCTGAGACGTCGGTCAAGATGTACCGCTAAAGCCATAACCTGATCTAGAGAGTCAGAAGAGGGATAGCTAACTAACAGGTCTTTCAGGGCGTTCGACAGATCCAATCTAAACTGGCAACTCAAGGCAAGGTCATTCCAGCGAGAAGCTACACACCACTTCCTAAAGTCAGAACAGTACTCTTCAACGGGTCTCTTACCCTGACGTAAGGTCACCAGCTGACTCTCGCAAAGGCAGTCTTGTCAGTCTCGTCATAGATGAGCCCGAGAGCAGAAAAAAAAGGTCAACAGAGGAAAGTTCAGGGGCGTCAGGAGCCAAGGAGAAGGCCCATTCTTGGGGGCCGTCCTGGAGCCGGGAGACAATAATACCCTTAGTCGGAAATAGAGTCTACAACTCTCCCGAAAGGAGAAAAAAGTCTTCTGGTCCCCTGAGAACCGGTCAGGCAACTTGAGATGGGGTTCAAGAGGTGAGGTGGAGGGCACTAGCTGGTTAGCATCACGCTAGTCACACCTCTGAGCCAGGGCTTGGACCTATAGGGAGAGACCCTGCATTTGCTGAGCCAGAGTCTCAAGGGGGTCCATAGTAGTAGGAACCAGGTTATAAAAGGTATATGGGCCTGTGATTATGTAAAGACAGGGTAGGGAGACAGAAAGGTGAGCCCTAATCTACCCGCCACTCAGTCCCTGCCTACTTGCACGACCCGTCCTAGGCGACGGCGTACAACTGGGCGGCGGTCCCTACGCTCAATATGTGCACGACAGACAAAAAGACAAGGGTACACAGAAGCTAAGGGAAATGGGGTTGTTGCCCATGGCAACACCGTGAGCAACAAGAGTAGTGAACGAGCCGAGTCAAACCAGGAGTATACGAGGTACCAAACGCAGAGCAGGAGCGTAGTCAGTAAAGCCAGGGTCAATATGAAGCAGAGGACAATAGTAATAGCTGGAACAGCAGAGCCAGGAAACAAGAGAGAACCACAGGCAAAGACAAGAAGAAAATAAAGGTATACATAGACCGAGGGCGGGAGCTAGAACCGTCTGGCCAGGCTGTGATAGGTTCTCCCACTCCTGAGCCTTCCAGCCTGAGTGGTAGCAGGTCGAGTCACTCTATCAGACCTAGGAGCAGATGCAGACTGATTAACCACGGCCGTCGACACAGAAGCTGTGTCTGGTCGATCCTTTATAGGTTTGTAGTTATCTCGGATCCTGGCAGTTACAGTGAGGTGTCGGCTGTACCGACAACCGTGGCTGCCCCCTGACGTAAAATTACATCAAGTGTCGGTAAGTGGTTAAGGAAAGCTTAGGTAAAATAAGGTTAATGCTTATGTAGATGTAAAGAATTAGAATTGTTTAAATGTTGATCCAGTCTGATCACCACTTGGGTTCAGGAAAGAAATGTTCCCCTTTTAGGGCAGATTGCCTTATGCGGTTTATTTTGCCTTCTTCTGTATAAAAGTTTTAAGACGTACCCCTCCACCTTCCCTTCATCCACATCCCCCCTCTTCACCTGGTTGAACTTGATGAATATGTGTCTTTTCAACCATAAAATGTAACAAATCAGATCACTTCTTTCATATTCAACCTTGAATAAAAAGAAAAATCGGGATTCTTATTGTTTGCTATGGGCAATTACAATAAGTTAGAACAGCATAAATGCATGTTTTTTTGCATGTCATGGTGTGCTCCCCTATGCTGTGAACTCCGCATTAGGCCTCACGTAAAGCTATGTGCACAAAGCCTTATAGCAGTACACGGAGTAATTCGTAGATGTAGGCCCTGTGCTGCTGTATGTTGCCTTCAAACGGCAATGCTTACATATAGTTACATAGTTTGTACGGTTGAAAAAAGACACATGTCCATCAAGTTCAACCAAGGGATGGGAAAGGGGAAGTAAAAAATTTCTACACATAAGAGCGAATATTTTTTTGTTCTAGGAAATTATCTAAGCCTTTTTTGAAGCCATCTACTGTCCCTGCTGTGACCAGCTCATGCGGTAGGCTATTCCATAAATTCACCGTTCTCACAGTAAAGAAGGCTTGTCGCCTCTGCAGGTTGAACCTTTCTTTTTCCAGACGGAGGGAGTGCCCCCTTGTTTTTTGAGGGGGTTTTACATGGAACAGGATTTCACCATATTTTTTGTATGTGCCATTCATATAGTTATATAAGTTAATCATGTCCCCCCTTAGTCGTCTTTTCTCAAGGCTAAATAGGTTTAGTTCTTTTAATCTTTCCTCATAACTTAGATTCTCCATGCCCCTTATTAGCTTTGTTGCTCTTCTTTGTATTTTTTCCAACTCCAGGGCATCCTTTCTATGAACTGGAGCCCAGAACTGGACTGCATATTCTAGATGAGTCCTCACTAATGCTTTGTAAAGTGGTAATATTACATCCCCGTCCCGCGAGTCCAGGCCTCTTTTGATACACGACAATATTTTTCTGGCCTTTGAAGCAGCTGATTGACACTGCATGCTGTTATTTAGTTTATGATTTACAAGTACACCCAGATTCTTCTCAACAAGTGACTCCCCCAGTGTAGCTCCCCCTAGGACATATGATGCATGCAGGTTGTTGCTACCCAGATGCATAACTTTACATTTATCTACATTAAACTTAATTTGCCAAGTGGACGCCCAAACACTTAGTTTATTTAAATCTGCCTGCAATTCACAAACTTCTTCCATAGTCTGAACTATATTGCATAGCTTGGTGTCATCTGCAAAAATAGAAATAGTGCTATTATTCCCATCTTCTATATCATTAATAAATAAGTTGAATAATAGTGGTCCCAGCACTGAACCCTGGGGTACACCACTTATAACCAGGGACCATTCAGAGTAGGAATCATTGACCACAACTCTCTGGATACGGTCCTTGAGCCAATTCTCAATCCAATTACAAACTATACTTTCTAAACCTATAGTCCTTAATTTACCCATTAGACATCTATGGGGGACAGTGTCAAATGCCTTTGCAAAGTCCAAAAACACTATATCCACAGCGGCCCCTCTGTCTAGGCTTCTGCTTACCTCTTCATAAAAACAAATCAGGTTGGTTTGACAGCTTCTGTCCTTTGTAAAACTGTGCTGGCTGTCACTTATAATACTATTTGTTGTCACATAATTCTGTATATAGTCCCTCAATAGCCCCTCAAACATTTTCTCCACAATTGATGTTAAGCTTACTGGTCTATAATTACCCGGCGAAGACCTAGAGCCCTTTTTGAAAATAGGCACCACATTTGCCCTGCGCCAGTCCCTTGGCACTATACCAGTCATGAGAGACTCTCTAAATATTATGAAGAGGGGGACAGAAATAACTGAACTAAGCTCCTTAAGAACTCTAGGGTGTAGCCCATCTGGTCCCGGGGCCTTGTGTACGTTTATTTTATTTAATTTAGCTTGCACCATCTCTACATTCATCCAATTCAGTATATCAACTGATATATTAACAGCACTGGCAGTGGCTACATCAGCTGCTCTTTATTCTGTTGTATATACAGAGCGGAAGAACCCATTTAGTAACTCTGCCTTCTCTTGATCCCCTGTGACCAACTCCCCATTACCACTATCTAAGGGTCCTAGGGTCCTACATGTTCAGACCTTGGCTTTTTTGCATTTATATGCTTTAAAATTATTTTAGGATTTGTTTTACTATCCTTGGCCACCTGCCTTTCATTTTGTATTTTTGCGGATTTTATTATCTTTTTACAGATTTTATTAAGCTCTTTATATTTTACAAAGACTATAGCTGTACCTAGAGATGAGCGAACCGGGACAACCGAACCCGGTTTCGGTCCGAACATCGGGAAAAGTTCGGTTCGCAGTGAATCCGAACTTCACCGGGTTCGGCCGAACCCGTTTTGACCGAACCCGGCTACATTTTGGCGCCTGCCACATGTTAGATGTAAAATGGAGGATTTCACAATACCACCTGACAACAGGCTACCCCATAATGCCTTGCAAACGGCTCTCCCAGCCAATCGGGAGGCAGCATAGGGGCGGGCTCAAGCCTGCAATAAAAGTCTATGCACGGAGCTCAGCTGCCATTTTACAGACAGGAGCTGTAGGGATAGCATCTCTGTGCAGTAAGGGAAAGCTTTAGGAATCTAAAAGCCAGGAATCCAGCAATCGAAAGGGCTCATCCACTACTCACTACTCAGCCAGTGTGTGAATACGCTTTTATAAGGGGCTCATCCCCGTTGCATCCAACTTGCAATACAGGCAGCCTTTGTAGTACTACAACGCCCAGCATTCCCTGAGTGCACCGCGGCGTGGCTGATAGAAATTCTCATTCATTGCCATTTGCCAAGCCAGTGTCAGTGTGAATATGCTTTTAGAAGGGGCTCATCCCCAGCCGTTAACATAACAAATAACAATCCAACTTGCAATAAAGGCAGCCTTTGTAGTAGTAATACAACGCCCAGCATTCCCTGTGTGCACCGCGGCGTGGCTGATAGAAATTCTCATTCATTGCCATTTGCCAAGCCAGTGTCAGTGTGAATACGCTTTTAGAAGGGGCTCATCCCCGGCCGTTAACATAACAAATAACAATCCAACTTGCAATACAGGCAGCCTTTGTAGTAGCACTATAAGGCCCAGCATTCCCTGAGTGCACCGCGGCGTGGCTGATAGAAATTCTCATTCATTGCCATTTGCCAAGCCAGTGTCAGTGTGAATACGCTTTTAGAAGGGGCTCATCCCCGGCCGTTAACATAACAAATAACAATCCAACTTGCAATACAGGCAGCCTTTGTAGTAGTACTACAAGGCCCAGCATTCCCTGAGTGCACTGCGGTGTGGCTGATAGAAATTCTCATTCATTGCCATTTGCCAAGCCAGTGTCAGTGTGAATACGCTTTTAGAAGGGGCTCATCCCTGTTGCATCCAACTTGCAATACAGGCAGCCTTTGTAGAAGTATTACAACGTCCAGCATTCCCTGAGTGCACCGCGGCGTGGCTGATAGAAATTCTCATTCATTGCCATTTGCCAAGCCAGTGTCAGTATGAATACGCTTTTAGAAGGGGCTCATCCCCAGCCGTTAACATAACAAATAACAATCCAACTTGCAATACAGGCAGCCTTTGTAGTAGTACTACTACAATGCCCAGCATTCCCTGAGTGCACCGCGGCGTGGCTGATAGAAATTCTCATTCATTGCCATTTGCCAAGCCAGTGTCAGTGTGAATGCGCTTTTAGAAGGGGCTCATCCCCGTTGCATCCAACTTGCAATACAGGCAGCCTTTGTAGTAGTACTACAAGGCTCAGCATTCCCTGAGTGCACCGCGGCGTGGCTGATAGAAATTCTCATTCATTGCCATTTGCCAAGCCAGTGTCAGTGTGTATACGCTTTTAGAAGGGGCTCATCCCCAGCCATTAACATAACAAATAACAATCCAACTTGCAATACAGGCAGCCTTTGTAGTAGTACTACAATGCCCAGCATTCCCTGAGTGCACCACGGCGTGGCTGATAGAAATTCTCATTCATTGCCATTTGCCAAGACAGTGTCAGTGTGAATACGCTTTTAGAAGGGGCTCATCCCCGTTGCATCCAACTTGTAATACAGGCAGCCTTTGTAGTAGTACTACAAGGCCCAGCATTCCCTGAGTGCACCGCGGCGTGGCTGATAGAAATTCTCATTCATTGCCATTTGCCAAGCCAGTGTCAGTGTGAATGCGCTTTTAGAAGGGGCTCATCCCCGTTGCATCCAACTTGCAATACAGGCAGCCTTTGTAGTAGTACTACAAAGCCCAACATTCCCTGAGTGCACCGCGGCGTGGCTGATAGAAATTCTCATTCATTGCCATTTGCCAAGCCAGTGTCAGTGTGAATATGCTTTTAGAAGGGGCTCATCCCCAGCCGTTAACATAACAAATAACAATCCAACTTGCAATAAAGGCAGCCTTTCTAGTAGTAATACAACGCCCAGCATTCCCTGTGTGCACCGCGGCGTGGCTGATAGAAATTCTCATTCATTGCCATTTGCCAAGCCAGTGTCAGTGTGAATACGCTTTTAGAAGGGGCTCATCCCCGGCCGTTAACATAACAAATAACAATCCAACTTGCAATACAGGCAGCCTTTGTAGTAGCACTATAAGGCCCAGCATTCCCTGAGTGCACCGCGGCGTGGCTGATAGAAATTCTCATTTATTGCCATTTGCCAAGCCAGTGTCAGTGTGAATACGCTTTTAGAAGGGGCTCATGCCCGGCCGTTAACATAACAAGTAACAATCCAACTTGCAATACACGCAGCCTTTGTAGTAGTACTACTACAACGCCCAGCATTCCCTGAGTGCACCGCGGCGTGGCTGATAGAAATTCTCATTCATTGCCATTTGCCAAGCCAGTGTGTGAATACGCTTTTAGAAGGGGCTCATCCCCCGGGTTTTGATTCAACTTGCTGCACTCCAGCAGTGAAATGTCTGGTAAAAAAAAGGTTGTGAAAGGACGGGGTAGAGAAAAAAATACCCATGCCGTGTCCTGTTTCAGTCCAAATGTTGGATCTGTTGGTGCCAGACCCAGTACCAGCATTTGTGGCACAAGACATGTACCCAGTTTCACTAGTAGCACAGCCATGTGCCTGCTGGTAGTAGTAGCAGTATCAGCAAGCCAGACTTGTCCATCTCCTCCGGTGGGCGGGTTACTTTAGACAATACGGCCATTGTGGACTGGTTGGCTGGCTCGCGGTCATCTCAGCAGGAAGACTCTGACGATCTGGCTTCAAGCCAGGTTTCGTTGGATTCCAGATCCTCTACAGTTCCTTGGCACAGTGACAGTAGTAATATGGGTATTTCTAGCGTTTCCATTCCATCATCTATGTCTTCACTCCCCCTTCCTAGCGGGAAGCCATCTTTCCTGAGAGTCCTAAGAGACATCTCCTCGGGTGCGAAGGAAGATACTGAACAACATAGTGATGATGATTTGCTTTCCACGAGTCAGCCAACGGAGTGTGTTGCGGCGGTGGTGGAGGTGGAAGCGGTGTCAGAGACGCATAGTTGTGGTAGCCGTGGTGGCAGACGCAGTAATGAGGGGGGGCATGGAGCCCGACATGATGTCACATCACATTCACAACACAGTGACAGAAGTGGCGGGGATGATGAGGAGGGCTATGATGATGATGTTGTTTTAGAGAGGACGTGGGAAACAGGTGACGAGGTGATGACGGCGTCAGAGGAGGAGGGTAGTAGTGGCGGCACTGGCAGTGATAAACAGCCAAGCCAAGGTAGGGGCAGAAGTAAATCTGCAAAACGTTGCAGCGGTAGGGTCAGCTCAGGAGCCGGTGACGGCTACATTGATGCTGGTGTAGGCTCCCGAAAAAAGCCTGCCAGACAAGGGGCAAGCTCGGGTGGTGGTGGTGGTGGTGGTGGTGGACATGGTACTACCTCTTTACGGTACTCTGCCGTGTGGCAATTTTTCTGTACCTTCCCGGAGGACGAAAACATGGCACAGTGCCGTATCTGCAAGTAGAAAGTAAGGCGTGGGCAGGGCAGCAATGTAGGAACTAACGCTCTACGTAAACACATGGAGCGGCATCACAAGGCCATGTGGGACAATCGACATGCCCCACCATCATCATGTACATCTAATGAAGACCCCTCTGCCGCTGCTGCTGCTCCGAGTCCCTGTCATCTAAGTAGTAGCCAGGCCTTATCCACCATGTCGTTGTCATCATCATCATCACTGTCAACTAGTGCTCCTCCTATGTCCCGTCAGTTATCCATTCCGGAATCGTTGTCCAATAAGCAACAATATATACCCAGTCATCCACTTGTTATGCGGCTTAATTGTTGGTGGTGCAGTCGCTGCCGTACCACCTGGTCAACTCCGCCGGCTTCAAGCAATTGATGGCGTGCGCTCAGCCTAGGTGGCGAATACCTAGCCGACATTACTTCTCCAAAACAGCTGTCCCTGCCTTGCACAAGCACGTGGAGGAAAAGGTGTGCCAGTCCTTGCAATTATCCGTGTGCAGCAGGGTACATGGCACCATCGACACGTGGAGCTGCAACTATGGGCAGGGACAGTACATGTCTTTCTCGGCCCACTGGGTCAATACTTTGCAGTCCGATGCACCACCGCAGCAATGGCAGGCATTACCACCTCCACGCTTGTATCTTTCTGGTTCAACTCCGGACACCAGGCGCCTACCATCCTCCTCCTCCTACTCCTCCTCCTTCTCCTTGCCCTCCTCAATGGAGGTCTTCCCGTCCCCGACAGGACACAGCGTATCTTCCACTCTTCCTCCCTCCGCTTTTCATAGGTGCAAGGTGAAGCGCCACAACGCTGTCTTACACCTGCTGAGCCTAGGCGAAAAAAGCCACACAGGGCAGGAGCTGCTGCTGTGCATCAAGGAGGAAATCGCACGCTGGCTGTCTCCTCTGAAACTCACACTGGGCAATGTTGTCTCTGATAAGGGGAAGAACGTTGTGGCCTCACTGCGAATAGATCACCTGACACACGCTCCTTGCGTGGCACATGTGATCAATCTGGTCATAACACGCTTCTTAAAGTCATATGTTGGTTTGAAGGGTGTGCTGGCCATGTCCAGGAGGGTTTGCGTTCGCTTTAGACGTTCGTAAGCATTTAAGCACGCCCTCCTGGACTTGCAGCGTCAAAACAATCTCCCAGAACACAGCCTGATTTGCGACGTTCCAACACGCTGGAATTCCACCCTGCACATGTTGGACCGTCTGTACGAACAGCGGAAAGCCGTGAATGATTTCCTGATGCAGCAGACGGGCAGCTATTGGAGCCAGTGTAATTTCGAGCTCAGGCACTGGCAGCTGGTTAGAGACGTATGTCGCGTTTTGAGGCCCTTTGAAGAGGCCACACGATTTGTGAGCCGTGACGCTAGCGGAATGAACGATGTTATGCCGCTGATATTCAATATGGAGCAAACTCAAACAGCGATGATTCAGCAAAGGATGCAGGAAGGATCACATCTGGCTATGGATGTTGAGGAGGAGGATGAGGATGAGAAAACAGGACCTGAAGAGGAGCTGGATTTGGAGATGGAATCACAGGAAGGGATAGGGGACGAGGCAGCCGCACAACATGACAGTGATGGTGATGACGAGTCTGACGACGACCTTGATGATGGACAACCATGGCAGTATGGGACGGAGATGGAACCAACCGGGCCCTCTGAAACGCTGGCCAGGATGGCGAGCTGTATGCTTCGTTACTTGCGCGCTGACTATCGTATTGTTAGCATGAAGAAAAGAGATGAGTACTGGATAGTCATACTTTTAGACCCTCGGTATAAAGCCAGAATGGGGGAGTTTTTTGCGCCTTCCGAGAGGGAGGCAAAATTGGCTTATTATCGAGAGAAGCTATGCAGCCAGCTTGTCACGGCTTTTAAACGGCAAACACCTGCTGCAAGCATGTCTGACTGGGGGGCCACTCTCCGCTCCCCACTGTCTCATCGTTCCACCGCCTCTGGCAGCAGCCAATTCAGTTTGGAAAATATGATGAAAACATTTTTACATCCAATACCCCGACCTGACACACATCGTAGTCACCAAAGGGATGTTCACCATCACCAGGTGCAGCACCTAAACAACCAGGTTCACTCGTACCTGGACTGTGCCCTTTCTCCGTCAGAAATGCTGATCCCAGACCCCATGGACTTCTGGGTCAGCAGATTGGATCATTGGCAAGTACTGGCCCAGTTTGCCATGGGTGTACTGTCTTGTCCACCCTCCAGTGTAGAGTCGGAGAGGGTATTCAGCGCGGCAGGGGGCTTCGTCACCCCTAAGCGAACAAGATTGTCCGCCAACAGCTTGGAAAATCTCACGTTTCTGAAAATGAATCATGCATGGATCGGTGAGGTTTTAAAACCCCTGTGCCTGATGCCACTGATTAGATCTGACATTGCTGCTGCTGCTGCCGCTGCCGCCTGCTACTACGGGATTCTCTCCTGTCCACTCTTTTTTTAATGTGCCGCTGTTGGTGCTACTTCTACCCCCAATCCACCTCCAGTGCCGTCTGCTACAAGCAGGCCTGCCCCACCACAGGGCTTTGTCCTGTGACTATCCAGTGTCTTTTAATGTGCTGCTGCTACTACCGTGTTTCCCCGAAAGTAAGACAGTGTCTTACTTTCTTTTTATCCCCAAAAGCCCCACTATGTCTTACTTTCGGGGTATGTCTTATATTGGAAAAAAATTGTCGAATTTTTTGCACTTTACTTTATTATTTATTATTTTTTTATTACTATGGTCTGTCCCTCAAAGGTCAAAAAAGACCTTTGGGGAACTTTATATATATTTTTTTCTTTCTTTTACACCATCTTTTCCCCTGTAACTGGAGCTGCACAGCAGCCCCAGTTACAGGGGAAATCAGCCCTCTCATAGTGACGATTGTCACTAATAGGGCTGTGCTGGGTCTTGTTAGACCCAGCAGCAGTCTGTCACTAACGGGACCCGGCGATCATGTGACCTGTCACATGATCACCGGGAGGAATAGAGACAGCGCCGCTGCTGCTGTCTCTATTCCTATACACAGCGTTCATTGAACGCTGTGTAAAAACACATCGGAGAAGACAGAAGCAGTGAAAGCTGCTTCTATCTTCTCCTCAGGGTCCCCGGCAGTCACTGACAGCCGGAGACCCGACATTCAGCTGCCCGATCGCGCGGGCAGCAAGTTAAAACCCGAGCCGTAAAAAGTCTATGGCTCGGGTTTTAAGGAGGAGGAGGCGGCATTGACAAGTGCTGGGGACGGCGCGGTGACTTATGGAGAGGGGGGCGGCGCGGAAGTGGGCAGGAGGCGGCAATACCCCCGTGTTTCCCCGAAAGTAAGACATATGTCTTACTTTCGGGGTACGGCTTATATTAGCCGACCCCCCTGAAACCCCCGATACGTCTTACAATCGGGGGTGTCTTACTATCGGGGAAACACGGTACTACTACCACCCTTGCTGTCCATTGGCTACCTCTACTACCACCAATACACATCCACTAACGTCTGCTACAAGCAGGCCTGAGGCCTGCCCCACAACAGGGCTTTGTCCTGTGACTGTCCAGTCTCTTTTAATGTGCTGCTACTACTACTACTACTACTACCACCACCACCCTTGCTGTCCGTTGGCTACCTTTACTACCACCAATACACCTCCACTGCCGTCTGCTACAAGCAGGCCTGAGGCTTGCCCCACCACAGGGCTTTGTCCTGTGACTGTTTAGTGTCTTTTAATCTGCTGCTACTACTACTACTACCACCACCACCCTTGCTTCTGTTCGCTACCTCTACTACCACGAATACACCTCCACTGCCGTCTGCTACAAGCAGGCCTGAGGCTTGCCCCACCACAGGGCTTTGTCCTGTGACTGTCCAGTCTCTTTTAATGTGCTGCTGCTACTACTACTACTACTACTACTACTACTACTACTACTACTACTACCACCACCCTTGCTGTCCGTTGGCTACGTCTACTACCACCAATACACCTCCACTGCAGTCTGCTACAAGCAGGCCTGAGGCTTGCCCCACCACAGGGCTTTGTCCTGTGACTGTCCAGTCTCTTTTAATGTGCTGCTGCTACTACTACTACCACCCTTGCTGTCCGTTGGCTACCTCTACTACCACCAATACACCTCCACTGCCGTCTGCTACAAGCAGGCCTGCCCCACCACAGGGCTTTGTCCTGTGACTACCCAGTGTCTTTTAATGTGCTGCTACTACTACTACCACCCTTGCTGTCCGTTGGCTACCTCTACTACCACCAATACACCTCCACTGCCGTCTGCTACAAGCAGGCCTGAGGCCTGCCCCACCACAGGGCTTTGTTCTGTGACTGTCCAGTCTCTTTTAATGTGCTGCTACTACTACTACTACCACCACCCTTGCTGTCCGTTGGCTACCTCTACTACCACCAATACACCTCCACTGCCGTCTGCTACAAGCAGGCCTGCCCCACCACAGGGCTTTGTCCTGTGACTACCCAGTGTCTTTTAATGTGCTGCTACTACTACTACCACCCTTGCTGTCCGTTGGCTACCTCTACTACCACCAATACACCTCCACTGCCGTCTGCTACAAGCAGGCCTGAGGCTTGCCCCACCACAGGGCTTTGTCCTGTGACTGTCCAGTCTCTTTTAATGTGCTGCTACTACTACTACCACCCTTGCTGTCTGTTGGCTACCTCTACTACCACCAATACACCTCCACTGCTGTCTGCTACAAGCAGGCCTGAGGCTTGCCCCACCACAGGGCTTTGTCCTGCGACCGTCCAGTCTCTTTTAATGTGCTGTTACTACTACTACCACCACCCTTGCTGTCCGTTGGCTACCTCTACTACCACCAATACACCTCCATTGCCGTCTGCTACAAGCAGGCCTGGAGGGCTTGTGAAAAGCCATTGCTTGTTGCTTTTACATCCATGTATGGATGAACCCCGGCAGGCATCTGCCAATAAAAAGGGTCAATTTTTGGAGGGCTTGTGAAAAGCCATTGCTTGTTGCTTTTACATCCATGTATGGACGAACCCCGGCAGGCATCTGCCAATAAAAAGGGTACATTTTTGAAGGGCTTGTGAAAAGCCATTGCTTGTTGCTTTTACATTACATCCATGTATGGAACTCTTTTATTATAAAAGTAAAAAACATAACAACAACATCAGCCGATGTAAACCATAACCAAAATACAACATATACAAACATAAACATAGGACATTATATACATATTTTTAAATACATCACTGTATTCCTCCATGTTCCCGGACTTGGCCAATTCCTCAACCAGCTACACTCATCCACATTCAACTTTTATCGTATCCCCCGCCACCTCTCAGTATCCATTTGCCCCCACTCACTCCCTTCCGTACTCATTTGAAACAATCAGCCGGAATGTGTCAAACCCCCCAACGTTCATACCCATATTTATATACAACATACTTTAATCTTTACACCCACATATACATAAGAATATATATACACCTATACTTTTTTTTACACCTCCACCTATATACCTATATATATATTTTTTTATTATTTTTTTTTATTATTATTTTTTAATTTTTTTTTTTTTTATTATTTTTATTTTTTATTTTCCTCAATATATATACTAACCCTAACTCTAACTAACCTAACCCTTCACCACACCAGGCCAACACCCCGCCTCATGTCCCCTCATGTCCGCTTAGTCCTGATGCTGGCCTCCGCCACCACACCGTAGACCTCCCGCTCAGACCCTCGCCCCATGTCCTCTCATGTTCTGCATAGTCCGGGCCCGAGCGGGAGAAAAAAAGAAAACAATATAATCAATATAATCCTCCCCACACCCCCCCATTCCCCCACCCAACCTATCTAAACCCCTGCCACTCTCCCTCGCATATACATAACAACAAAAACACAACCCGAAAGCACCAAGTTCGGTTCCTGTAAGCCTTTATACTGCCTTTATGTACAGAAAACAAAAAACTCTGCCGTGCACAATCCCAGCCTACCACCAGAAAGAGGAGAAAGAGACCCACCCGACCCCCTCGGGGATAGGATCCACCCACGCCGACACCTCCCTATCGCTTCCCCTATCGCTTTCCCCTAAAGCTGTCCCTTCTCTTACCCTTTGTTTGATCTAGCCCTAAACTCGCCCTCCTTTCCCTATTGTTTTCCCTATCGCTTAATTTTTTAGTGCCTAAGCGAGGGCGGACCCCCCCCCCAGACGAGCCAGATGAGTCCCCCCTCCCCCTGAAGGTCAATACCCTAAGGCACCCCAAAAGAAAAGCCCCTCCATAGGCGAGAGGCTTTGGATGCTCCCAGTCTATCAACCTCCAAAGAACGTACCTTCACCAGGCCACCGATGATGTTCCCTACAACTTCTTCCACCAGAAGGATTTTGCTCTGCGTAGATACTAAACACCGTGCGTTCCAGGTAAAGTGCCTAACCACTATGCTAACTAAAAAAGAAGTGTTACGGTCCCTACCACCTAGGTCTCCGAACATCCCATAAGCCCACCCGGCGTAGGAGAGGTTGGCTAAGCCGAGCCAACCGATGGAGGCACCCACCCTTTTGTACACCTCTGCATTAAAGGAGCAATGAAGCAGGAAATGCTCCATACTCTCTAGTGTATCGCTACACTCCTCCCGAGGACATCCTCTGTCATCAGTGTTTCTGTACTTCAAATTGCCCCTTACGTACAGTCTCCCGTGGAAGCAGCGCCAAGCCAGATCCCAAAACTTCTGGGGAATCCTCACTGAATTTAAAAGTTTTAATCCCTCCCTGAGGTCACTACTTGGGCAGTCTTTGAGAGCCAGGGGCTTCTGGAAGTGGGTCATCAGAACCCTTCTGTCGAGGAATTTCCTCGGCATGATCCTGATCTCCCACACCTCCAGACCCCACCGGCGTACCATCTTCAAGACCAGGGCGGCATAAGCTGGGAGATGTCCATGGGGTGTACGCAGGTCTTTCACTTGGCCTCCTCTCTCCCATTCCTGGAAGAAGGGCTGAAACCACTCCCTGTAGGAGAGAATCCACCAAGGAGCCCTCTCTTGCCAGAGGTTTGCCATATTGATCTTAACAAAGGTGTTCACTAGGAACACCACTGGGTTAACCATACCTGACCCTCCTAGTTTCCTTGGTAGATACGTAACTTCTCTCTTAATTAGGTTGAGCCTGTTCCCCCATAACAGTTGGAAGAACAGGCTATAGACCCGAGCCCAGAGAGGTTCTGGCAAGATGCACACACTGCCGAGGTAGAGCAACATGGGCACCAGGTAAGCTTTGGCCAAGTGAACCCTTTCTCTAAAGGTTAAGGACCAACCCTTCCATTGGCCGACCTTCTGGGCAACTAACTTTAGCCTGTCATCCCAGTTTTTCTTGGGATAATCACCCGGGCCAAATTCCACTCCTAAGATCTTTGCAGACCCCTGAGGCTCTGGAAGGGTGTCCAGGAGACCAAAACTAGGATCTCTTCCTCCCAGCCAGAGACTCACGCACTTGTCGCGGTTAACCTTGGACCCAGATGCCCGTGAGTAACATTCCACTTCTGACATCACCCACTCCGCCTCCCCTTGAGAGGAGACGAAAATGGAGACGTCATCCGCGTATGCAACCACCCTCTGAGTGGCTTCCGGCCCTTCCAAGCCGACCCCGATCCCCGCCAATGGTCCACGGTCAACCCTTCTTAAAAAAGGGTCAATCGCAAACACATATAACAGGGGACTCAGAGGACAGCCCTGGCGGACACCAGACCCAACCTCAAAGGGGGTTCCAACCCAACCGTTAACCAGCGCGAAAGTCTCTGCCCCAGTGTATAAGGTCTGGAGCCAATTGACAAACCCTCCCGGCAGACCATACCTCAGAAGGACCGACCATAGATACTCATGATTCACTCGGTCAAACGCTTTGGCCTGGTCCAAGGACAGGACGTACCCCTTCCACTGGCCAGAATTTCCCCGCTCCACTGCCTCTCTGACACTGAGGACAGCACTAAAAGTGCTGCGGCCTGGAACGGAACAATGCTGGACCGGCGAAAGAAGCCGGGGTGCAAATTTCACCAACCGATTAAACAGCACCTTTGTGAGAACCTTTCTGTCCGTATTGAGGAGCGCTATGGGACGCCAATTCTCAATACGGGTCGAATCCTTACCCTTTGATAGAACAATCAAAGCTGACCTCCTCATTGACTTTGGCAGAGTGCCCGAGGATAGACACTTATTAAATACCGCTGTCAAGAGAGGAACCAGGGTTCCTTTAAAGGTCTTATAGAACTCGGATGTTAAGCCATCCGGCCCTGGCGATTTTTTCAGACCTAGTCCGTCAATCGCCAGCATTACTTCCTCTTCTTTGATTGGATCCATCAAAACATTAAGGGAGGAGTCCTCTCCCGGCTCAGGGATAGTTTCAGCCAGGAAAGCCGACATCTCCTCCCGGTCTGGATCCTGCCTACCCAAAAGGTGAGAGTAGAAGGATCTAACGACCTCCAGAATCCCTGACTTGGATCTCCTCAGGGACCCTGTACTGTCTATTAGTCCTGTCACTATTTTACGACTCACTGACATCTTACAGTTCCTGTAGGGGTCGGGCGAGCGGTACCTCCCGAAATCCCTCTCAAGAACCAAAGATGCGTGCCTATCATACTGACACCTCTTGAGCAACGCTTTCACCCCGGAGATCTCCTCCTGGCTACCTCCGTCCGAGACCAGACGTTCGAGTTTCCTCCTCAGCTCCTGATACAGGCGGTACCTGCTCATGGACCTGAGGCCTGAAAGCCGGCAGAAAAATCCTGCCACCCGATATTTAAACAACTCCCACCACTCAGACTTAGTGCCACCTAGATCCAACAAAGGTACCTGGTCCTGGAGAAAATCTTCAAAGGCCTGTCTTATTTCCGCTTCTTCCAGGAGAGTAGAATTCAGCCTCCATATACCTCGACCCATTAGAAGGGATTCTGCAATGTTCAGAGAAAACAAAATCATACAGTGGTCGGAGAATTCCACCTCAACAACGGACACTGGTGAAGAGATGGCTTCCTCCTTCAAAAAAAACCTATCTATCCTAGACCTACAGCTTCCTCTTTGATAGGTGAACCCGGGGTGACCTGGGGTATGCCTGATGTGGATATCCACCAGGCGAGCCTCGCTAGCTATGCTATTTAAGGCTATACTATCGTAGGCCAGTCTGTCTATGGAACCTCCTCTATCGCGGGGTCTAACGACAGTGTTAAAATCCCCTCCAAAGATGACCTGTCGCCTAGAAAAAAGGAAAGGCTTAATCCTCATAAAGAGACTTTTCCGGTCCCACTTAGTTTGGGGACCATAGATGTTGATTAATCGCAATTCTTGTCCCTTTATGAGAACATCTCAAATCAGGCACCTCCCCATTTCTAATTCTATCATCCGTCGGCATTTTACCGGTGCGGTAAAAAGAACCGCCACACCGCTATATGGCTCGGCCGCAAGAGACCAGTAGGAGGGCCCGCGTCGCCAATCCCTCCTGGCTTTTACGACGTCTGCCAAAAGTGACAGCCTGGTCTCTTGCAAAAACAAAATGTCAGCTTCAACTCGGCTGAGAAAATCAAAGGCCATAAATTTAGCCATATCTGACTTAATGCTGGCGACATTAATGGAAGCCAGCGTCAACGGTGTGGGTACCGCCATCCTGGATGATAAAATTAGATGGCTTTCTTCTTCCCACCCCTGTCATGGTCTGAGGAGGACCCCCCAGACTCTTTTCCTTTTTTTGCACGCTTTTTGGAGGTGGTGGAGTCCATTCCCTCCTGGCGGACCTCCCCCCCCTCACTCACACTCCCATCCTCGTCCCCCTGCCCCAGTTTGACCCCTGCCCCAGAGGCCTTTGTACCTCTCGGGGGGAGGGGGTCCAGCGCCCTCTGAGACCCCTACCTCACCCTCCTCTTCACTTTGCTGAAGAGCTGGAAAATCCATGAGGGCTTGGTAGCGGTTGGGGGAGAGCACCAGAGGGGTGCAGATGTTGCCTTCCGTGGCCGGGGCATGGCCAGACGACTTTGGCCCGCTCAAGATCTTGCCCTGTGTCCCAGGTGTTTTTTTAGACTGTACCCTCTCTTCCTCACCAACACTTTCATATTGGGAGTATTGAGAGTCTTCAGCCGCTTGCTCCCTCTGGATCCTCCTGACCTCCTCATCCAATTCAGCGTCCCCAAGGGCATCCGTCTCCAGGGCAGGCTCCGGATTCAGGCCAGAGGTTCGCCCAGTTGTCTGGGTTTCCCTCAGCTCCCTCTCCTTTTGCCTCTTCTCCAGCCTTCGATGGTAGGAAGGCTGGAGCCCTTTCCTTGATGTCTTCACTTGCCCTTTTGCTCCGCTATCTCTGCACGCCTCCTCGCCCACAGAAGCCACCCCACTCTCTCCTCCTGCAGGCCCGGCGATGGCATTGACCACGGAGCGGGGACACCTACTGAATGGGTGACCTAAGTCACCACACAGGTGACACCTAATCTGGTCACACGATGCGGCTAGATGACCTATCCCCCCACAATGAGCGCACTTCTGCACTGTGCAGGCTGCACTCAAATGCGAGGGGTCGCCACACCGGTGACACAGCCTCAGTTGCCCCTGGTAGAAGACCAGGATACGATCCCTCCCAAGGAAAGCAGAAGATGGGATGTGGGACACAGTTTGCCCCAGACGTTTAAGTTTCACCATAAACGTCCAGGCCCCTGACCAGATGCCAAACTCGTCCAGGTTCTTCCTGGGCATCTCCGCTACTTCCCCATACCGACTTAGCCAGGTCATGATGTCAACACAAGAAAGTGACTCGTTACGGGTGAGAACGGTCACCTTCTTGAGACCATTCTGACGGGATATTGCTTGTGCAGCAAAATCCCGCCAGCCGGGCTCGTCCTTCACCAGCTCATAATTCCCCCATAAGACCTCTAGGCCTCCCGGTTGAACAAAGCTGATGTCGAACTCAGCTGAGCCATGAGGATGTATCAGGGCGAAGATGTCACGCGCCCTGAAGCCCATCCCCAGCAGCAGCTCCACCACCGTTTTTCTGGGGGGACAGATTTAATTTCCACGCCACCGGAGACGGACCACATTCCTCCTGACCACAGCCTGCCCGGTTGTCGGGAGTGACCACTGATCTCCTCTTTTCTCTCGGAAGGCCTCTAACCCGTACCTATCTATCCAGAAGGATAGATCCCTCTGCACACCCTCTATGGTTAGGGACTGCTTCTCCTCCCTTAAGGCCTGCAGGAGGCGCTGTTGCAAGTTACCCTCCCCAGGGCCCGAGGACGAGGGTGGGTGGGCCGGCGGTCCCCCCCCCCACTACCCCGGCATAAGTCCTGCTCGGGGAACTGGGAAGGGGAGCGCCAGGCCCCCCCACATTTCCGGCTGAAACATCCTCCCGTGGTCCTAACACCCTTTTGACCAAGCCAGGTTCCACATTATTACGTTTTTCTTTTGCCTTCCCTGCCCTGACCCCAACCCCCGCCTCTGCATCACCAGGCACAACTATGGAGGGGCCGCCAGATGACATAAGTGGCACCTCCACGCAACCCTCCGCATCATTGGTGTCCATGTCACTTGCCAGGGCAGGGAAAGGCACATTTTCGTTTGCATTTTTATTTACATTTTTATACACTTTATTATTATTAACTTTATTATTATTAACTTTTGTGTTTACTTTTGTATTTACTTTGCTATTATTAACATCTTTATTAACTTCCTCATTTGAAACGTTGCAGGCTATTTCCATCTCCACTATGCCTGCTGAGCTGCTATGTATCCATCAGCCAGGCCACTCCCCTCCTCCATATCGGAGTGGTCGGCTCCGCCCTCCATACTGGAGTGGCCGGCTCCGCCTCCAGCCGAGGCTTTGGCTACGCCCTTGTCCGAGGCGTCGGGTGCCCGCTGGCCTATCACGCTGGCCGGTCCCGGTACGACCGGACCGGCCACGTTGCAGGCACCCGACCCGCGGGACAGCGGTGCCCCCGACTTCCGATCCGCCCCCCCCACCGATATGCGGCTCACACCGCACACCGGTCTCCGGGGCTCGCCATCAGCCGGGACTGGGGCCATGCCCCCTGCAGCGCTCTGACAACCAGCGCCGCCCACTTCACAGTGAGCGGCGTCCGGCGCCATCTTGCCCGCCCTCGATGCTATCTCCCCGCTTTCCCGCCCCGACTCCACTGCAGAAGCCGGGGCTGGGGGGTTTGCGGGTCCTGCACGTCGGACCAGAATCTCTTCTGGCCCGGAGTGCAGGGGAGACTCGTGCACATATACCAGCCTCACCTCTTTTCTCCGCTCTTCCATCTGCTTCTGTTTCAGTTTTTTTTTCCTTCTCCGCTCCGATGCCGCACTCCTCTCTTCCTCTTCCGGGGGCAGCTCCGATCCGAAGCTAAACCCCTCCAGCGACATGGGGGACTCCTGGTCGCAGATTTGGGTCATCAGACCAGGGGGGTGATCCCCCTCGGACCCGGAGCTGTTCCCCGAATCTAGCAGCCGCACAGCGTTTGGCACAATCCTGCTGATGGAGGCATCCCCCGACTGGCTGGGCGCCTCTGTACCTGATCCATCTCGTACAGGGACCGGCGTTGACATGTCGGGCGTTTCCTCCTTTGAAGTACATCTGCTTGCTGTCATGTCTTTTCCTCTGCTTGCTGTCAGTTTTTTTTTTTCGTTTTTTTCCTCTGTTTGGCTTGACCCAGCCATTTGCAGGAACCGGTCATCGTTCCTTAATTTCTCGGAAAAGGCTCCTCCACCTTCCAGGATTGCGGCTCTCCTCTCCTCCACCTCCTTTATCTCCCGCAGCAGGGAACGGACCTGTGCCGAGTATTTGGCCCTCCTGCTGCCGGAGGATTTTGCCGCTCTCTGCCGGGCCACCGTTAGGTCTCCTCGGAGCCGATGCAGGGACCTCCCCAGGTCTTTATATTCCTCGAGGTGGGCCACCAGGCGGGAGCCAAAAGTAGTGGCCTCCTCTCCCGGCCTCAGTGACCCCCACTCCACGAGGTCCCTGCAGCCATGGTGTTCCGGTCCTGCTTCTCCATGCTCCGTTACCTCTGCTCTCCTGGCGGCATGCTGCGATGCCCCAGCCGCTTGGGGGGATGAGGCCACATTGCTGCAGCCCCGCGATGTCCTCCTCTCCCCTGGGGCTGGCTGAGCTTTCTGAGCCTGCTGGGATGTCCCTCCACCCCCCACCGGCCTGCTCCGGAGGGTGGAGGACCGGGACTCCATCTCCAGATGGAGCCCCCCTCTGGGCACTCTGCTAGCCCAGGCAGGTGTAATAGAGTCCCCGGGAAGGTATGCACAAAAAGCACCACACCCAAAAGCAAAGCACCTCCTCACTCCTCAGAGAGAAAGCCGCATCTGCCAAGAAAATGGGTACATTTTTTGAGGGCTTGTCAAAAGCCATTGCTTGTTGCTTTTACATCCATGTATGGATGAACCCCGGCAGGCATCTGCCACCATAAAGGATAAATTTTTTGAGGGCTTGTCAAAAGCCATTGCTTCTTCTTTTACCACCTTATATGTATGAACCCTGGCAGGCATCTGGCGCCAAAAATGGTTAATTTTTGTACCTTTTTTAACAATGCATTAAGCATACAACATGCACAAGTGCAGTGGTTTCTGTTAGTTATCACCGTGTCCCATCCGTTTTCCTATAGCCATACATGTTGGCGTAACTTTGACACTAACTTTGCCTTAAAGACAGCTCAAAAGTACTTGGATACACTCATGGGTGACCTAAGAGTGTTATACAGGGCTTCTAGGGCTTTGAAACAGTTTTAAACGATTTTTAGGGGCTTTCTTGTATTACAGGTTCGGTCAGAACTAGTTCGGTCCGAATCGAACTTTTTCACGAAATTCGGCGAACCGGCCGAACCGAACTTTTCATAAGTTCGCTCATCTCTAGCTGTACCCTCAGATTTGTATTTTTTAAATGCCCTTTTTATTGTCACGTATTACTCTTTTTACAGAAGGTGTAAGCCATGTGGGGTTTAATTTGAGTCGTTTATACTTGTTACCTGTAGGAATACATTTTGCACTATAATTACCCAAAGTAGATTTGAAAATCTCCCATTTATCATTTGTCCCATTATTTAACTTTAGTTCTTCCTAGTCTATATCCTGAATTGCAGCCCTCATCCTGGGGAAATTGGCCTTCTTAAAATTAAGTGTTTTTGCCCTCCCAGCCTCTGTTTGTTTTTACAGTATAGGTAAAATATAACTATATTATGATCACTGTTACCGAGGTTTTCACGAACATTGACATTCCCAACAAGCTCTGCATTATTAGAAATGACCAGATCCAACAGAGCTTCACCTCTAGTCGGGTCTTCCACAAACTGGCCCATAAACAGGTTGAGGAAATGTCTCCCCTTTGCAGTTGAAGCCGATCCATGACACCAATTAATATCCCGGTAATTAAATTCTCCCATTATCACAACCGTACCCGCTTGTGCAGCCCGCTCCATCTGTTTATATATTTGACCTTCTATCTCTTCAGTTATATTGGGGGGTCTATAGATGACACCAAAAGCATTTTTTTCAGTGTTTACCTCCCTTTGTAATTCCACCCACAAGGTTTCAACCTCCTCACAATCTTCAGCCTCTAATGTCTCATTCACACTCACCTTCATATCGCTTCTCACATACAGACATACACCACCACCTTTCCTATTCACCCTGTCTTTCTGAAACAGTGTAAAACCCTGTAGATTTACAGCCCAGTCATGTGAAGAGTCCAGCCATGTTTCAGCAACACCAACTATATCTATATTTTCTTCCAGTATCAAGGCCTCCAGCTCCCCCATTTTGCTTGCTAGACTTCTGGCATTTGTGAACATACACTTTAACTTGCCTTTAAATGTTTCACTTTCAGTATCAGAAATGTGATTATTTGCCATTTGGGCTTTTTTATTTTCACTGCTGTTTTGTAACGAAATGATCTCCTTATCTTGTTGCCTAGTCCTCTCCCCACCGTCTGTTTCTCCCCCCACCAATATAGCCTGACCCCTCTCTAACCTAACTACCCCTTTATTTTCTACATTGGACTCCCTCCTCAGCCCTAGTTTAAACACTCTGCCACCCCAGCTAGAATTCTCTCCCCCAGCACAGCGGACCCCCTTCCATTCAGGTGCAAATCATCTGCAGAATACAGTTTGTACCCCAATGAAAAGTCAGCCCAGTGCTCTAGGAACCCAAAGCCTTCTCCACAACAGCTGGATCATCACCAGCCCCTCCCAGCAATTTGTCCACCCGTTCCACCACATGCCGAACCCTGGCACCAGGGAGACAGCAAACCATTTGGTTGAGGCGGTCTTGGCGACAAATTATTATATCCGTCTTCCTGATTATAGAATCCCCTACAACTATCAATTGTCTTGGCTTACCTGCATTACCATCCCGCCGACTACTAGCTGGGCTGTTCTCCCGGCTGTTAGGGAGATCAGTATCCACTAGGGCTGCCATTTCTGAGACAGACACCCTCGCATCATCACCCAACTTGGCAATTTTTCTTGGAATGTCAGAAACCGGATAGGCCTTCCTTTTCTTTGACCCCTTTCTACTGCCCCTAACTACATTTACCCAGCTACTTACCTGATCCTGCTCACCCATGTCTTCACCCTCCAGTTCTAACCCACTAACTGCATGCTCCGTGAGCAACAAGCTCAGCTCAAGATTGTCTATCCTCCTCAGTGTTGCATTCTGCTCCTCCAGATCTCTAATGCGAGCTTCCAGGTGAACAACATGCTCACATCTGCCACAGAGATATTCACCCTGGAACTCCGGCTCCAGTCGTGTATACATATGGCAAACTGTGCACTGATGAAAACCTCCAATCTTGTATCCATTATCCAAGTTACAACAAATCAGTGAACAATTGTCAAAGTAAAAGAAAGAAGAGTACTTACTGGGGCTTCAACTCTTCTTTTCAACTCTGGTTTTAGAACTCCACTTAGATCACAAGCCACTTAAACCACCAAGCTCAGAAAGAAGAATATCTCTGTATGAAAGCATGCAATGGAATATGCCAAATTTTATTTTCTCATGGATTCTGCAAGGAGGGGATTTTACTATGCTGGGAAATTACACTGAAAGCTACACTGTGGATCGTATAGCAGTACAATTTTGTTACAGAACTTAACCCCTTCCCGACATTTGTTGTCCTGCAAAACATTGTATACTTAGGACAAACAGGAAAGCGGTTCCTGTGTAAATATAAATAGTTAGGGTATGTTCACACAGAGTATTTTGGCGCTGTTTTTGGAAACTGCGTCAGAAATAGCGCCAAAAAACGCCCAGAATCGCCACCCATTGATTTAAAAAGGAAGCGACATGCCCTATCTTCGGGCGTTTACATCTCTGACCTCCCATTGACATCAATGGAAGGCAGAGAAAGCATTTTTTGCATCAAAAGCGTTTTTTGCAGCATTTTATGCCCGTGGCGCTCAAATGCCGCAAAAAACGCCGCAAAAAACACTGCAAACAACATGCAAGCAGGTAAACATCTGAAGGCATTTTGAGGCAGATATTTCCGCCTGCAAAAAAACTCTGTGTGAACAGAGCCAAATAAAGTAAAGAAGGCTGCTGTTCCTAACAGCAGGCAATCTTTACACAATGCCCATGAGCGTGTTGCACTCCCCCCCCCCCCTGCATCGGCGATCGCTGCAATTGGCCAGAAAATTCCTACCGTCCAATTGCGGCTATTTGTGGCTTTAGCCAATCAATGAGCCACAGTGCACAGTCATAAGGTGGCGATTGGTGCTGTCTAGGACAGCACCAATCCCTACCATGTATTCATGAGGAGGTGGCTGTGGTGCCACCCCTCCCCCCAGATTGCTACATTTGGTTGGTCTGCAATTGGACCAATCGCAGCCATGACGGGTGTTTCATTTCGCCTCATTCTGGCTAGGAACGGTAAACAGAGCTGGTGCGCTACCATCTGTGGGATAAACTTACCGATCCTGAGGCCTTCTGGTCTTGCGATCCTCTTTTTGATAGCGTAGCAACAGTTTTAGTGTAAATTCACAGCATTATAGTTAGCGTCAGTTAGTAACGGACATTCCATTTTTTTTCTAACTGAAGTACGTTCACTAAATTCTAGATAGTGTAGCGACAAAATTATAGCTCAAATTTAGTGTAGTCAATTTTTTTTACAGTTTTTTTTCCAGCATTAGGGTTAATTTGTTAGTGACAGGTAGTCATGAGTTTTTTTTACAGTTTTATATTAAACGTTCAGTAAATTGCATTGTTCTATTCTATTTCTTCTCTTCCTTTTTTTTTTTTCTTTTGAAATTTGATAAACATGTGTAAAAGCACAAAAACCACTTCTGTAAAACTAAATTGAGTATTACAAGTGTTGAAGTACTACCCCTCTAATAAGAATGTCCCAATCGTCCCAAAGGGTCTATTCAGCCGGGTAGGCGTACGCCATCCTGGCCTCTGGTACTGATTCGGCCAAGAGGAAATTGCCCCATTCCTCTTGTCCTGCTCATCACCTTGATCAAGTGATGAGGAACCCCCACAAATGCGCCCCAGGTCAATATCTGAGGCAACCCCCCAAAAGAGTGATACCATGTGCAACCAGCCTCCTACAAATTATGAGCCTCACATTCCACATGTTATAGGCAGCTCAGGAATTTATTTTGACACTGCAGACCTCACAGAAATTGACTTTTTCAAGGTCTTTTTCTATGAGGATTTTGGTAATTTAAAGAGGATCTGTCACTAGTTTAGTAATGCCCAATCTCCTAGCTAATCTAAAAGACACGGTCACACTGATAATTCTAGTGAAAGTTGTGTCCCAAAACGTTTATTATTTTAAAAGTAATGAGCTTTTTTCTAAATATGTAAATTAGCCTTTATTAGACAACTGGGAAGTAACAGCAGCAATTCTTCGGAGGTGGAGCTACCTCACAGGCCCTGACGTTGTCCTATCAGCATGAAACTGCTTCACACAGTATGAGAGGGAACGGGGATCACTTCAAACAGCCATATATCCAGAGTTTTGACAGAATCAATATTGATTCCGTCAAAACGACGGTACCCTTGCACAACTGAGACAAATGGAAACAATTGGCACCGGATCCGTCACCATTGAATCCAATGGTGATGCAAATGGAAACCTATGGTTTCCGTTTGTGTCTGTCAGGGCTCCGTTCCGTAACCCCTTAACCGCTTCCCGACCGCCCACAGTAAATTCACGTCGGCACTTTCTGGGCTCTGTGCAGTGCCGACGTGAATTCACGGTGTATGTTAAAAGCGAGATCTGGGTGTCTCAGAATAGCGCTGACACCCGGATCTCGCTGCTGTCATCTGCCTCTGGTCGCAGAGACATGATCGGGACCTGATTTATTCAGGTCCTGAACATGTGATGGTCATGATAATCAATCATGACCATCGCAGGGAAAGTTTGTTGTATCAACAAACTTTCCGTCGTAACCTACACTGTCTCCCCTCTGCTGTTCTATCAGAGAGCAAACAGAGGAGACACAGTGCCTCTAGTCCCGGAGACATGATCGGGACCTGATTGGTTCAGGTCCCGTTCATGTGATGGTCATGATAACCAATCATGGCCATCACAGGGAAAGTTTGTTGTAGCAACAAACTTTCCCACGTAACTTACACTGTCTCCCCTCTGCTGTTCTATCAGAGAGCAAACAGAGGAGAGACAGTGCCTCTGCTCCTGTAAACATGATCGGGACCTGATAGGTTCAGGTCCTGGTCATGGTAACAAATCATGGCCATCGCAGGGAAAGTTTGTTGTAGCAACAAACTTTCCCTGTAACCTACACTGTCTCCCCTCTGCTGTTCCGTCAGAGAGCAAACAGAGGAGAGACAGTGCTTCTGCTCCTGGAGACATGATCGGGACCTGATTGGTTCAGGTCCTGGTCATGGTAACAAATCATGGCCATCGCAGGGAAAGTTTGTTGTAGCAACAAACTTTCCCTGTAACCTACACTGTCTCCCCTCTGCTGTTCCGACAGAGGAGAGACAGTGCCTCTGGTTCTGGAGACATGATCGGGACCTGATTGGTTCAGGTCCTGGTCATGGTAACAAATCATGGCCATCGCAGGGAAAGTTTGTTGCAGCAACAAACTTTCCCTGGGACCAAGTATATATAAACACTGTCTCTCCCCTGCTGCTCTGTCAGAGAGCAAACAGAGGAGAGACAGTGTCAGATCTGTGAATATCACAGTATAAGGGTATGTGCACACATACTAATTACGTCCGTAATTTACGGACGTATTTCGGCCCCAAGTTCCGGACCGAACTCAGTGCAGGGAGCCGGGCTCCTAGCATCATAGTTATGTACGACGCTAGGAGTCCCTGCCTCGCTGCCGGACAACTGTCCCGTACTGTAATCATGTTTTCAGTACGTGACAGTTGTCCTGCAGCGAGGCAGAGACTCCTAGCATCGTACATAAGTATGATGCTTGGAGCCCGGCTCCCTGCACTGTGTTCGGTCCGGTACTTGCGGCCGAAATACGTCCGTAAATTACGGAAGTAATTAGTGTGTGTGCACATACCCTAAGACACAGTGAAAAAACACACCACATAACAATTTCCCCCAATCCCATTAATCTGCCTTGTTAGGTAGGATATAGGGTTAGGGTATAGTGCTAGGTTTTAGTATTAGGGTAGTTAGTAATAATAATTATTACGGTATAGTTAGTAATAATTTAGGGTGACGGTTAGGGTAGTATAAGTTATATACGTAATCAATTTGATAGGAAGTGCTGTGCCAGTCAATTAATTTGTTCTAATTAAATTAACGAACTTCATACCATTTACGTTTATATACCTTTACGTATAAAAATATAAACGTAATAAAATGGCCCGTCAATTTTATTCTGCAGAGGAGGCGTATGCCCTTTTATGCTCTGACAGTGAAGATAGTGTCTTGTCAGATGGCGAAGACTATTTTGAGGGTTTTGCTGTTAGCGAAAGTAACAGCTCTGAGTCTAGCAGTCATTCAGGTTCATCGCCAAAAAATACAAGGACCAGTACAGGACAGGTAGAGAGGGCTGTTGAAGAAACATCTCCAAATCAGGGCACGATGCCCAGTACAAGTGACATGCCTCATTTTAGCGAAGAAGCGCATGCCAACCTACAAGAGAGTTTGCCACTAGATGTAGCATTTACTAGATGGGAGGCTTCAAATTCTGGTGCGCCATTCATCCCTGACTTTAATGCCACCCCAGGTACAAATGTGGAGGTGGAAGGTTTTGGTCCAATTAATTTTTTTTACTTATTTCTAACAAATGATTTGCTGGAACATATTGTTTTCCAAACTAATTTATATGCTTCCCAATTCATCTCTCAGAATCCCCGTTCATATTATGGCAGGCAAAATTCATGGAGGCCAACAGATATTGATGAAATGAAGAAATTTATAGGCCTCACATTTGCGATGGGGCTTGTTAAAAAACCGAGCATTCGATCTTACTGGTCCAGCCGTCCCGTTCTAACCACCCCTGCCTTTTCTGCCATTCTTCCTAGAGCCCGTTATGAAATGCTCATGAGATTTTGGCATTTCAACGATAACAGTCAGTGCCTCCCTAGAAGTGCCCCAGATTATGACCGACTCTACAAAATCAGGCCCATCATCAAAGCGTTGTCAGACACATTTTTATTAATTTACACCCCCACGCAAAACATTTCCATTGATGAGTTCCTAGTAAAATTCAAAGGGAGACTGCACTTCAAACAATTCATTCCATCTAAAAGAGCAAGATTTGGAATAAAGCTCTATAAAATGTGCGAGAGTTCAACAGGGTATACATCAGCTTTTCGCATTTATGAGGGAAAAGATAGCCAACTAAACCCACCAGGATGCCCCCCCTATATAGGGACAAGTGGAAAAATTGTTTGGGAACTTATTACCCCATTTCTAGAAAAGGGCCATAACCTGTATGTGGACAACTACTACACAAGCATACCCCTTTTTAAAAGTTTGGTCGGACAGAACACAGGGGCTTGTGGGACCATTCGTAAAAACCGCCAGGCGTTTCCACAATCATTGGTGAATGAAAAGTACAAAAAGGGGCAGTCAGGCGGTGTTCGCAGCGGAGAGCTGCTTGCCCTAAAATACAAAGACAAAAAGGATATTTTTATCCTCAGCTCGATCCACACTGATGCAACAATGGATGTTGTAGAACGAGGTTCTACTACCCAAAAGCAAAAGCCTGTGTCAATCAATGATTACAACAAATACATGGGGGGAGTAGACCTTGCTGATCAGGTTCTACAGCCATACCAGGTATCAAGAAAGTCCTATACCTGGTACAAAAAATTAGTTATTTACCTATTTTAATCTGAGGTAAAACTTAATTTTACTTGAAAAAAAAACGTAGATTTTCATTTCCATGACCTAATTACACTAAATTCAGCAAAAATCTGTGGGGTCAAAATGCTCACTATACCACTCAATATATTCCTTGAGGGGTGTAGTTTCCAAAATGGGGTCACGTTTGGGGGGTTTCCACTGTTTTGGTCCCTCCAGTCCGTTACAAACGCGACACGGCACTGAAAACCATTCCAGCAAAATCTGCGCTCCAAAATCCAAATGGTGCTCCTACCCTTCTGAGACCTGCCGTGGGTCTATACAGCAGTTTATTACCACATATGGGGTATTGCCATAATCAGGGGAAATTGCTTTATAAATATTGGGGTGTTTTTTCTCCTTTATTCCTTGTAAAAATTAGAAAATTCTATGTTTTTTCAGGAAAAAATTTTTTTTTAATTTTTACAGACTAATTCAAATAAATTTAGCAAAAAAACTGTGGGGTCAAAATGCTAACTATAGCCCTAGATACATTCCTTGAGGGGTGTAGTTTCCAAAATGGGGTCACTTTTGGGGGGTTTCAACTGTTTTGGTCCCTCCAGTCCGTTACAAACGCGACATGGCACTGAAAACCATTCCAGCAAAATCTGTGCTCCAAAATCCAAATGGTGCTCCTACCCCTCTGAGACCTGCCGTGGGTCTATACAGCAGTTTATTACCACATATGGGGTATTGCCATAATCAGGGGAAATTGCTTTATAAATATTGGGGTGTTTTTTCTCCTTTATTCCTTGTAAAAATTAGAAAATTCTATGTTTTTTCAGGAAAAAAAATAATTGTAATTTTTACAGGCTAATTCAAATAAATTTAGCAAAAAAACTGTGAGGTCAAAATGCTAACTATAGCTCTAGATACATTCCTTGAGGTGTGTAGTTTCCAAAATGGGGTCACTTTTGGGGGATTTCCACTGTTTTGGCACCACAAGACCTCTTTACACCTGATATGGTACCTAAAATATATTCTAATAAAAAGGAGGCCCCAAAATCCTCTAGCTGCTCCTTTGATTCTGAGGCCGGTGTTTCAGTCCATTACCACACTAGGACCACATGTGGGATATTTCTAAAAACTGCAGAACCTGGGCAATAAATATTGAGTTGCGTTTCTCTGGTAAAACTTTCTGTGTTACAGAAAAAAATGTATTACAAATGAATTTCAGCAAAAAAAAAATAAATTGTAAATTTCACCTTTACATTGCTTTAATTCCTGTGAAACGCTTGAAAGGTTAAAACACTTTCTGAATGCTGTTTTAAATACTTCGAGGGGTGCAGTTTTTGAAATAAAGTGTTTTTTAAGGTTTTCAAATATATGGGCCCCTCAAAACCACTTCAGAATTGAACTGGTCCCTGAAAAAAAAGCCTTTTGACATTTTCTTGAAAATGTGAGAAATTGCTGCTAAAATTCTAAGCCTTGTAACGTCCTCGAAAAAAAAAGGACGTTCAAAAAACAATGCAAACATAAAGTAGACATATGGGAAATGTTAAATAGTAACTATTTTGGGTGGTATTACTATGTGTTTTACAAGCAGATACATTTACATTTAGAAAAATCATATTTTTTGCAAATTTTCGCCAAATTTTGGCGTTTTTCACAAATAAATATTACATTTATCGACCAATTTTTTTCACTAGCATAAAGTACAATATGTCACGAGAAAACAATCTCGGAATCGCTTGGATAGGTATAAGCATTCCAGAGTTATTACCACATAAAGTGACACATGTCAGATTTGATAAAATAGGGCTGGTCCTGAAGGCCAAAATGAGCTTGGTCCTGAAAGGGTTAAGGACCAGATCTATTTAGGCCTTAAGAACCAAGCATTCTTTTTCGGGTTTTTTCCTCCCCACCTTCCAATTCTAATTTTTTTTATTCTAATATCGATATAGCCATATGAGGGCTTGTTTTTTGCGGGACGAGTAGTATTTTTTAATTGCAAAATTTTTGGGTATATACAGTGGATATAAAAAGTCTACACACCCCTGTTAAAATGCTAGGTTTTTGTCATGTTACAAGGTCAGTACAAGATTAATCAGAACTTTTTCCACCTTTAATGTGACCCACAAACTGTACAATTCCATTGAAAAACAAACTGAAATCTTTATAAATAAAAAAAAAAAAAAAAATAATGTGCACACCCTTAAACTAATACTTTGTTGAATTAGGCTTTGACTTTATGACAGCATTCAGTCTTTTTGGGTAGAAGTCTATCAGCATGGCACATCCTGACTTGGTAATTGTTGCCCAATCTTCCTTGCCAAAGCGCTATAAATTGGATTCAGGTCTGGGCTCTGGCTGGGCCATTCCAAAACTTTGATCGGCTTCTGGTGAAGCCATTATTTTGTTGATTTGGAGGTATGCTTTGGGTCGGTGTCGTTCTGAAAGGTGAAATTCCTCTTTATCTTCAGCTCTTTAGCAGAGGCCTGCAGGTTTTGTGCCAATATTGACTGATATTTGGAACTGTTCATAATTCACTTCATCTTGACTAAAGCCATAGCACCTGGGGCAAAGATTCAGTTTGCCCCCCCCCCCAACCTCTTTCCCGACATCTCCTCCCCCCTCGCCGTGTTTGTTTTCTCTACCAATCGACGTGACATTGCTTTTTATGTAACACATTTGTACATCTTACAAGCAATATGGTTCTATACACAACACCAGAACCAAGCTCAGTACATAAATACAACACCAGCACAAATACAGCTCAATTTAGTGCAACCCCTGCTGTATAGGTGTGTACGGCGTAAAACTACAGCTCCCAGCATGGCCCGAACAATGGTGAGGATATGCTGGGAGATGCTGTTTCACAAAAATAAATCCTATCATAATCATCTCGCTGCAGATCATACAGTGACTACATTACTGATTAGAGGCAGAATAAACATTTACATTAAGTGACTCACCGATGACGTCTCAGATTCTAGTTCTTTTTCTCCATCCGGTCCAGACCTCTATGATGACTTCTCCCGGTCACAGCCCATTTATGCAGTTTGCCGCTCACATGTCTTCAGCTTCTCACTTTACCAACATTTCTGCACCTTTAAATAAATATAAAGTTATCATTATACCACACACACTACACCCCTAAATATAATAGTGCCATACACTGCACCTCTAATTATAATAGCACCATACACCGTGTCCCACACACACACCGTGCCCCCTGTAGATAGTGCCTGCCATAGAGCCCCCTGTAGATAGTGCCCCATATAGCTCACCCCTGTATATAGTGTCCCACAAATAACTCCCCCTATAGTGCTCTACAGATAGCCCACCCCTCTATATTGCCCTCTGTAGATATAGCCCAGCCCTGTATATAGTGCTTCACGTATAGCCCAACCCTGTACTTAGCCCCCTGTAGCTATAGCCCACCCCTGTATATAGTGCTCTACAGATAGCCCACCCCTGTATATAGCCCACCTGTAGATATAGCCCACCCCTGTATATAGTGCTCCACAGATAGCCCAACCATGTATGTAGCCCCCCTGTAGATATAGCCCATCCCTGTATATAATGCTCCACATATAGGCCACCCCTGTATATAGTGCTCCACAGATAGCCCCCCTGTATATAGTGCTCCACATATAGCCCACCCCTGTATATAGTGCTCCACATATAGCCCACCCCTGAATATAGCCCCCCTGTACATATAGTCCACCCCTGTATATAGTGCTCCACTAGATAGTCCACCCCTGTATATAGTGCTCCACAGATAGCCCACCCCTGTAGATACTATATACAGGGGTGGGCTATCTGTGGAGCACTATATACAGGGGTTGACTATATGTACAAGGGGGCTATATACAGGGGTGGGCTTTCTGTGGAGCACTATAGGGAGAGATATTTGTGGGATACTATATACAGGGGGGGACTATATCTACAGGGGGACTATATCTACAGGGGGGCTATATACAGGGGTGGGCTATATACAGAGGTGGGCTATATACAGGGGTGGGCGATATATAGGGGTGGGCTATATACAGGGGTGGGCTATATACAGGGGGGACTATATCTACAGGGGGACTATATCTACAGGGGTGGGCTATATCTACAGGGTTGGGCTATATCTACAGAGGTGGGCTATATCTACAGGGGTGGGCTATATCTACAGGGGTGGGCTATATACAGGGGTGGGCTATATACAGGGGGGACTATATACAGGGGTGGGCTATATACAGGGGTGGGCTATATACAGGAGGACTATATCTACAGGGGGACCATATCTACAGGGGGACTATATCTACAGGGGTGGACTATATCTACAGGGGTGGGCTATATCTACAGGGGTGGGCTATATCTACTGGGGTGGGCTATATACAGGGGTGGGCTATATACAGGGGGGACTATAGCTACAGGGGGACTATATCTACAGGGGGCTATATCTACAGGGGGCTATATCTACAGGGGGACTATATCTACAGGGGGGCTATATCTACAGGGGGCTATATCTACAGGGGTGGGCTATATCTATAGGGTGGGCTATATCTATAGGGGGCTATATCTATGGGGGTGGGCTATATATATAGGGGGGCTATATACTATATAGCCCCCCCTGTAGATATAGCCCACCCCTGTATATAGTGCTCCATAGATAGCCCACCCCAGTATATAGCCCCCCCTGTAGATAGACACCCCCCCGTAGATAAAGCCCCCCGGGCAGGATGACTTTCCCTGTCAGTCAGTCAGCGCCTTTCATAGACGGAAGCGTCACTGGTACAAAAGGTACCAGTCGCTTCATTCGTGGAAAGGCGCTGAATGGCCGGGCACGAAACCTGAACGGTCATTCATTGCTTCTAATTATACCTGTGTCCTTGCGACACAGGTACAATTATAGTGAAGGAGGAGGTGGCGCTGGCGCCCCTCTAAGCTGCGCCCAGGGCACATGCCCCGCCTGCCCCCCCCTAGCTACGCCCCTGCTAAAACCCTAGTTGCAGCTGCAGAAAAATAGCCCCAAAGCATAATGCTGCCTCCACCATGCTTCACTGAGGGTATGGTGTTCTTTTGGTGATGTGCAGTGTTGGCTTTGCGACAAACATTTCTTTTGGAATTATGGCCAAAAAGTTCAACCTTAGTCTCATCAGACCATAACACGTTTTCCCACATGCTTTTGGCAGACTTGATGTAGGTCTTTGCAAAACATAGCCGGGCTTGGATGTTTTTCTTTGTTAGAAAAAGCTTCCATCTTTCCACCCTACCCCACAGCCTAAACATATGAAGAAAACGGGAGATTGCTGCCACATGCTCTACACAACCAGCACCTGACAGAAAGTCCTGCTCCTTTAATGTTGCTGTAGGCCTCTTGGTAACTTCCCAGATCAATGTTCGTCTTATCTTTTCATCGAGTTTTGAGGGACGTCCAGTTCTTGGTAACGTCACTGTTGTGCCAAATGTAATCCAATTCTTGATGACTTCAGCTGAACTTTATATGGGGTTACTCAGAATCACTTTAAATAATGGCAGCTGTGTATTGACTACTATTTAAAGAGGCTGTCACCACATTATAAGTGCCCTTACTCCTACATAATCTGATCGGCGATGTAATGTAGATAACAACAGTGTTTTTTATATTGAAAAACGATTATTTTTGAGCAAGTTATGAGCAATTTTAGATTTATGATAATTAGTTTCTTAATGCCCATCTGGACCAAAACAGTGAAAATGCCCAAAAGGTGACTTAATTTAGGAAACTACACCCCTTGTGGAATTCATCTAGGGGGTGTAGTGAGCATTTTGACCACACAGGTGTTTCATAGATTTTATTAGAATTGGACAGTGAAAATAAAAACAATCCTTTTTCTTCAATAAGATGTAGCTTTAGCTCAAAATTTTTCATTTTCTCAACAAATAAAGGAAAAAAAGAACCACAACATTTGTAAAGCAATTTTTCCAGAGTACGGCAATACCCCATTTGTTGTCATAAACGGCTGTTTGGGCACAGAGTAGGGCTCAGAAGGGAAAGAGCGCCATTTGGTGTGCAGATTTTTTGGGATTGGTTCTTGGTGCTATGTCGCATTTGCAAAGTCCCTGTCGGACCAAAACAGTGGAAACCCCACCCAGAAGCGACCCCATTTCGGAAACTACACCCCTTAAGGTATTCACCTAGTTGTGTAGTGAGCATGTTAACCCCGCAGATGTTTTGCAGAAATTAGTGTGCACTCGATGTTGCAGAGTGAAAATGGAATTTTTCCCATAGATATGCCAATATGTGGTGCCCAGCTTGTGCCACCATAACAAGAGTTCTCTCTATTATTATGCTGTGTTTCTCGATTTTAGAATCACCCTACATGAGGCCCTAATCTTTTTTGCCTGGACATTCGACCAGGCTCAAGAGTGAAAGAGTACTATGCGAAGTTGAGGCCTAATTTGGCGATTTACAAAGTATTGGTTCAAAATTGCTGAGGCTCTGATATGAAATAATAAAAGAAACCCCTGAGAAATGACCCTATTTTGAAAACTACACCCCTGAAGGCATTTATTAAGGTGTGTAGTGATCATTTTCACCCCACAGGTCTTTTCCATAAATGATTGCGCTGCGGATGGTGCAAAGTAAAAATTAAAATTTTTCTCTAGATATGCCATTTCAGCGGCAAATATGTTGTGCCCAGCTTGTGCCACTGGAAACACACACTCCAAAAATTGTTAAAAGGGTCCTCCCGGGTATGGCAATGCCATATATGTGGAAGAAGACAGCTGTTTGGGCACACTGTAGGGCTCAGAAGGGAGCATCATTTGGCTTTTGGAGTGTGGATTTTGCTTGGTAGTAGTACTGTTTGGAGTTTTACTGGTATTTCAGTTTATAATGAGGGGGCATATGTAAGCAGGGCAGAGTACATCAGGGACATAGTCAGGTGGTATAATAATGGGGTAAAAAAAATCAATAAAATAATCCATAGTTATTTGTTGCACTGTGAAGCAATCCTTTCTGCACTGGCCAGTGTCACACTGATAAATGAGGTCCTTACTTACCCCCCTTTTGGTCCACACTCCGCACCTTTGCAGTTTGGGGAATTTTTTGGGGAAAGTGTTGTACTGGTATAATACTGGCACCCTTGTTTCCAGCAGATATGTTTGGGTCCTACCCTTCCTGGATCCTTGATAAATAGCCTCTTGAAACAGAAGATGTTCCCCTCAGGCCTGCACAACTGCATATTTTTTTTATTTCCTTACTTAGAGCTTTAACTAATGCCATTTTTTTCATAGACGAAGAGGCATGAGGGCTGTTTTTTGTGGGGCGAGCTGTACTTATTATTGGTACCTTTTTAGGGTATATGCGACTTTTTGATCACTTTTTATTCTATTTTTTGGGAGGCAAGGTGACCAAAAAACAGCAATTCTGGCATAGTTTTTTTTTTTTTTTTATACAGCGTTCACCATGCGTTACAATTTACATGTTATCTTTATTCTGCGGGTCAGTACGATTCCGGCGATACCTAATTTATAGCACTTTTTTATGTTTTACAAATTTGTGCACAATAAAATTTCTTTTGATATAAGAAAGTATTTTTTCTGCCGCCATGTTGTGAGAACCATAACTTTTAAAGTTTTTCATCAATGGAGCTGTATGAGGGCTTGTTTTATGCGAGATTTTTAGATACATGCGACTTTTTGCTCACTTTTTATTCCAATTTTTGTAGGGCAAAGTGACCAAAAAACTGAAATTCTGGCATCGTTTTTTACGGGTTTTTTTTTACGCTGTTCACTACGTGGAATAAATAACATAACATTTTTATAATTCAGGCCGGTAAGGATGCGGCGATACAAAATATGTATTTTTTATTTATTTTTTTCAATAATAAAGGACTGCGCTATTGATTCCGTCAAAACAACGGAAGCCTGTCACAACGGTGACAAATGGAAACCTTTAGCAACGTTTCCATCACCATTGAGAGCAATTGTGAGGGAAACAGAAGCTGAGGTTTCAGTTTGCCTTCCGTTGAGGGGTTACCTGACGGAAACCTCTGACGGAAGGGCAGCGTTGATGTGAACAGGCCATTACTAATGTTTTTTTTTGTGTTTGTGTTTTTTTTAAGGTTCGGTCATTGGACTACGTTGGATTTGAGGACTACTTCGATGACGGCTTTTTTTTATTATCAATTAAATGGTTAATAAGGGTTGCGTATTTTTTTCTTTCAATAAACCTGTTTTTTGTATGACTGTAGTTTTTTTTAAAACTTTATTACTGCTGCCTTATTATTAGCTGCTGGCTGATTGACAGCATCCATTACTAAGGCGGGGCATAGTGTTAGCCGGTGCAGAGGCTAACACTAACCCTCATTATTACCCCGATACCCACTGCTACCAGGTGTGTCGGGAAGAGCCGGGCACAATCCAGCGGCCGCAGGCTGTTATCACTAGGCTGGGAAAGGACGAACACAGTTGCCCTTCCCACCCTGGTAATGCTAAGCTCCTGCTGCTGTGTTGTATCTGGCTGGTTATGAAAAATGGGGGTGACCCCATGTAATTAAATAAAATAATAATAAATGGAAAGAACGATGTGGGGTTCCCCATTTTTATAACCAGCCAGATTCAAAATAGCAGCATCAGGCTAGCATTACTAGGGTGGGAAGGGCCACTGTTTTTGGGCTTTCCCAGCCTAATAATACCAGCCTGCGGCCGCGCCACTGCCCCTCAATCACTGCAGATGGTTGGGTACCGGATCGTACCAGGCTCTTCCCGGTACCCCTGGTGGTGGTGAGTACCGGGGTAATAATGGGGGTTAGTGTTAGTCTCTTCATGTCTAACATTAAGCCCCTCCTTAGTAATGGACGTTGCAAATCAGCCAGCCGCCATTACTTAGGCGGTAGTAATAAAGTTTAGAAAAATACAAAGACATAGGAAAAATATTTTATTGAAATAAAAATTCCACACAAGCCTCACTAACCATTATATTGAGAATAAAAAAACACTGTCATCTAAGTAGTCCTCGAATCCGAAGTAGTCCAACAACCGAACACACACACACAAAAATAATTAGTAACATATAAAAAAGCAAAATAATTCTTATACTTACCTTTCCTGGGTCCAGCACTGGAGCTGCAATGTCAGTGAGCTGGGCCCTATATCTAATCTTATAATGTGTGATACTGTCTGCTGAACCACTGTATCTAATCCTATCATGTGTGATACTTTTCTGTTGAGCTACTGTATCTAATCTCATCATGTGTGATACTTTCTGCTGAGACTTATATCTAATCCTATCATGTGTGATACTGTCTGCTGAGCCACTGTATCTAATCATATCATGTGTATTAATGTCTGCTGAGCCAATGTATCTAATCCTATCCATAGCTATAGGGTCGTAGTGCTATATATATGGTGTCTCCTTTATACACATTAACATACATGCACACACATTTGTTTAGGGGGCATATGTATTGGGGTTATTTCCCCTGACGTTTCAAGACCTTACTGAGGCCCCTGGCTGCTGCTAGTGCTGCATCGTTGGGTCACTTAGGGTTTGTTCACACTACCTATTTTCAGCAGTTTTTCAGGACGTAAACGTAAAAAAAAACTGCTGAAAAATCGGAAGCAGATTGCCTACAAATATCTGCCCATTGATTTCAATGGGAAATACGGCGTTCTGTTCCGACGGGGCGTTATTTTACGCCTCCTTTTCAAATAACGACACGTAAAATAACGTCCCGTAAAAAGAAGTGCATGCCAAAAACGGCCATAAAAAAACGCAGAAAAAAAACGCTAGTTGCTTAAAAATTGTCTGAAAATCAGGAGCTGCTTTTCCCTGAAAACAACTCTGTATTTTCAGTCGTATTTTGTTAAACGTGTGAACATACCCTAAGGAGACACAGCGATTCAGCTGAAAGCTGCGGGCCGTAGGCCATGAGAAGTTTGGGGGGGCCCAAGAAGAACCTTTGCATCGTGGCCCATGAGCCTTTAGCTATGCCCCTGACAAAGGGGACACTAAATTCTGAAGGGCACCAGGAAGGACACCAGGATAGAACCCCCAGAATGCCCCCCCCCCTGTCCTGGGAGTTAGTGGGATTTGGTGCACCCACTGCTGGACCAGCGTCATCACCATTACGTGGATAACTTCTACACCAGCATCCCACTATTTAACTGCCTCTCCACCAGAAGTACTGGAGCATGAGTCATCTTGCGCAAAAACCAGAGAGGCCTCTCTAAAACTCTGATTGGGCAACCACTAAGAAAGGGAGAAAGCAGGTCACAAAAAAGCGAGAACATGTTGCTGGTCAAGTATAAGGACAAGAGGAATGTCCTTATGTTGACCACAATACACGGTAGCAGCAGCACCCCTGTCCATGTACAAGGTAGCAACTACAATGACGCCCAAGCCAGATTGCATCCTGGGCTTCAATAAATACATGGGTGCGGTTGATCTCTCTGATCAAGTACTGAAGCCGTACAGTGCCATGCGGAAAACAAAGGTGTGGTACAAAAAGCTGGCCATGCACATGGTACAGATGGCATTGTATAACGCTTACGTGCTATCCCAATGTGCAGGCCCGACAGGGACATTCCTTGATTTTCAAGAGGTGGTTATCATGGCCCTTGTATTTGGGAGCCAGGAAGGGGAGGGCCCCAGTACTTCTAGAGTCGATGGTCCAAATATTGTACCAAAGGTAACACTTTCCCAGCGACATCCCAATTACTGGTAAAAAGGGAAGGGCCCAAAAAAAGTGCAACGTGTGTAACAAAAGGGGGAGTAGAAGAGACACCATTTATCAATATGAAACCTTCCCCGACAAACCTGACCTGTACATAAAGAAGTGCTTCAAAGCATATCACACATCCATGGATTATTAATTGTATCATTTATTAAAATGCTCACTATAAACCTAAATAATTTAGTTTGGTATAGTTTCCCAAATGGGGTTCCTTTTGAGGGGTTTCAACTGGTTTGGCTACTCAGGGGCTTTACAAATGCGACATGGCCTCCGCAAACTATTCAAGTTAAATTTGAACTCCAAAAGGCGCTCCTCCTTCTCTGAGCCCTGCCGTTTCTCCAAACAGCAGTTTATCACCGCATATGGAGCATTGTTGTACTCTGGAGAAACTGCTCTACAAATGTCGGGGTGCTTTTTCTCCATTAGTCCTTGCGGAAATTAAAAAATGCTGTGTTTTATTTTCACGGCCCAATTATAATAAAATCTTTGAAACACCTATGAGGTTAAAGAGACTCTGTCACCACATTATAAGTGCCCTATCTCCTACATAAGGAGATCAGCGCTGTAATGTAGGTGACAGTAATGCTTTTTATTTAAAAAAACGATCTTTTTTCACAAAGTTAGGAGCGATTTAATTTTATGCTAATGAGCTTTCTTAATGCCCAAGTGGGCGTACTTTTACTTTCGACCAAGTGGGGGTTGTACAGAGGAGTGCATGACGCTGACCAATCAGCATCATGCACTCCTCTCCATTCATTTACACTGCACTAGCGATATAGATATATCACTATGTGCAGCCACATACACAAACCCTAACATTACTACAGTGTCCTGATAATGAATACACATGACCATCCAGCCTGGACGTCATGTGTACTCAGAATCCTGACACTTCTGAATCTTTTTTTGTGAGATTCTGGCAAGTGAAACCAAATCTCGTTTAGCTCCGTGATCTCGCGAGATTTCGTATCCGTTGCGGGAATCTCACAAAAAAGATTCAGAAGTGTCAGGATTCTGAGTACACATGACGTCCAGGCTGGATGGTCATGTGTATTCATTATCAGGACACTAGTAATGTTAGGGTTTGTGTATGAGGCTGCTCATAGCGATATATCTATATCGCTAGTGCAGTGTAAATGAATGGAGAGGAGTGCATGATGCCGATTGGTCAGCGTCATGCACTCCTCTGTACAACGCCCACTTGGTCGAAAGTAAAAGTACGCCCACTTGGGCATTAAGAAAGCTCATTAGCATAAACTTAAATCGCTCCTAACTTTGTGAAAAAATATCGTTTTTTTAAATAAAAAGCATTACTGTCCCCTACATTACAGCGCTGATCTCCTTATGTAGGAGATAGGGCACTTATAATGTAGTGACAGAGTCTCTTTAAAATGCTCACTACACACCTAAATTAATTTCTTGAGGGGTGTAGTTTCCAATATGGGATCTTTTTTGGGGTATTTTCTTTGTTTTGGTACCACAAGACTTTTTCAAACATGGTGCCTAAAATATAATCTAATATAAAGAAGGCCACAAAATCCACTAGGTGCTCCTTTGATTCTGAGGCCTGTGCTTCAGTCCATTAGCACACTAGGGCCACATGTGGGATATTTCTAAAACCTGCAGAATCTGGCAAAAAATACTGAGTTGCATTTCTCTGGTAAAACCTTCTGTGTTTTAGAAAAAAAATTATTATAAATTTATTTCTGCAAAACAAAACCCAAAATTTGTACATTTCATTCCCTACGTTGCTTTAATTCCTGTGAAACACCTAAAGGGTTAAGAAACTTTCTAAATACTGTTTTCAAAACTTTGGGGGTGCAGTTCTGAAATTGGGTGACTTATGTGGGTTTGTAATGTATGGGCCTCTCAAAGCCACTTCACAACTTAACTGGTCCCTGTAAAAAGAGCCTTTTGACATTTTCTTGAAAATGTGAGAAATTGCTGCTAAAATTCTAAGCCTTGTAAAGTCCTAGAAAAATAACAGAATATTCCCCAAAAAATGATGCCAATCTAAAGTAGACATAAGAAAAAATGTTACTTAGCATCTATTTTGTGTGGTATAACTATCTGTCTTACAAGCAGATCTGTCTTACAAGCATCTACAAAGTGAGTTATTAGACTCACGTAATTGCTGCTGTGTCTGTCAGTCCAGCAGTGTTTGTTCCTTACTTCTGTATCCCCATTGCTGAGATATTGCCCCCTCTTTATTTATTGAACAATATGTAAATGAACCACTGGCTAGCCACCAGCGATTCTCAATGTGCGGGGCTAGCGGTGAGCCTCTGATGCTGACTTATCAGCAGGAGGCTGTTTCAACCAGACATTCCTAGGCCAGCGTGAGTCTCACGCGATAGAAGAAATTGTGTTTTTCACAATTAAATACTGAATGCATCGACTAAATTTTACCAGTGACATAAAGTACAATGTGTCACAAGAGACCAATCTCAGAATAGCTTGAATAGGTAAAAGTATTCCAAAGTTATTATCACATAAAGTGAGACATGTCAGATTTGAAAAATGAGGCTCTGTCAGGAAGCTCAGAAGTGGCTGCAGCAGGAAGGGGTTAAAGAGGCTCTGTCACTAGTTTAGTAATGCCCTATCTCCTAGCTAATCTAATAGGCACTGTCACACTGATAATTCTAGTGAAAATTGTGTCCCAAAACGTTTATTATTTTTACGAGCTTTTTTTGAGATATGCAAATGAGTCTATACTTGTCAAGTGGGAGTCTATACTTGTCAAGTGCGCGTCAACATCAGCGATTCTCCTGAGGCGTAGGTACCTCACAACCTCTGACGCTGTCCTATCAGTATAGAGCTGCTTCACACACAGACTGAGGCTGGAGGGAAGGGGGATCACTTAGGCCTTATTTACACGACAGTGATAAACGGACGTGTGATGGCCGTTCCTTTAACGGCCCTTAGACGGCCGTTTTCAGAACAATGATGTTCCATGGGTGTATTCACACGGCTGTTTTTTTAACGGCCCGTGAAAAATGGCCGTCAAAAAATAGGACATGTCCTATTTTTGGCCCTATTAACGGTCTGACGGCCCCCATAGAAATCAATGGATCCGTTTTTAACGGCTGTCAATACATGTAACAACCGTTAAAAAACGGATCTGTGACATGGGGATTTGCAATGGAACTACTAGTTCCCTTGCTGGCTATCGGTGGCGCGACGACACATACTCACCGATGCAGCCTCGACTTCTCCTGGTCTGGTCTCACGGGTTTTGCGAAGGCGACACGATGATGTCATCGCGCCGCCTTCGCAGATCCCGTGAGACTAGCAACCAGACCCGAAGAAGACAGCGCTGCATCGGTGAGTATGTAGGGCATTCATGTCAGACTGTGTGGCATCATATATAGGAGGGATGTGTGGCATCATATACAGGAGGGAGGTGTGGCATCATATACAGGAGGGCTGTAGTGTTTGTTTTCTCTACCAATCGACGTGTCATTTATTTTTATATTTCGCGAGCATAAAATTCTTTGTACATTTCACAAGCAATATGGTTCTATATACAGCCCCAGAAGCAAGCTCACTACATATATAGAACACCAGCACAAATACAGCTCAATTTAGTGCAACCCCTGCCGTATCGGTGTGTACGGCGTAAAACTACAGCTCCCAGCATGGCCCGAACAATGGTAAGGATATGCTGGAAGATGCCGTTTCACAAAAAGAAATCCTATCATAATCATTCCACCCATCATCTCGCTGCAGATCATACAGTGACTACAGTACTGATTAGAGGCAGAATAAACATTTACATTAAGTGACTCACCGGTGACGTCTCAGATTCTAGTTCTTTCTCTCCATCCGGTCCAGACCTCTATGATGACTTCTCCCGGTCACAGACCATTTCTGCAGTTTGCCGCTCACATGTCTTCAGCTTCTCACTTTTCCAACATTTCTGCACCTATAAATAAATATAAAGTTATCATTATACCACACACTACGCCCCTAAATATAATAGCGCCATACACTGCACTCTAATTATAATAGCACCATACACCGTGTCCCACACACACCGTGACCCCTGTAGATAGTGCCCCCATATAGCCCACCCCTGTATATAGTGTCCCACAAATAACTCCCCCTATAGTGCTCTACAGATAGCCCACCCCTGTATATAGCCCCCCTGTAGATATAGCCCACCCGTTTATAGCCCCCTGTAGATATAGCCCACCCCTGTATATAGAGCTCTACAGATAGCCCAATCATGTATGTAGCCCCCTTGTAGATATAGCCCACCCCTGTATATAGTGCTCCACATATAGTCCACCCCTGTATATAGTGTTTCACAGATAGCCCACCCCTGTATATAGCCCCCCTTGTACATATAGTCCACCCCTGTATATAGTGCTCCACTAGATAGTCCACCCCTGTATATAGTGCTCCACAGATAGCCCACCCCTGTATATACTATATACAAGGGTGGGCTATCTGTGGAGCACTACATACTGGGGTGGGCTATATCTACAGGGGGACTATATACAGGGGTGGGCTATATCTACAGGGGGACTATATACAGGGATGGGCTATATACAGGGGTGGGCTATATCTACAGGGGGACTATATATACAGGGGTGGCCTATCTACAGGGGGACCATATCTACAGGGGGACCATATCTACAGGGGGACCATATCTACAGGGCTGGGCTATACACAGGGGGGCTATATCTACAGGAGTGGGCTATACACAGGGGCGTATCTACAGGGGTGGGCTATACACGGGGGCTATATCTACAGGGCTGGGCTATACACAGGGGGGCTATATCTACAGGGGTGGGCTATACACAGGGGGGCTATCTACAGGGGTGGGCTATACACGGGGGCTATATCTACAGAGGGGGGTTATACACAGGGGTGGGCTATACACGGGGAATATATCTACAGGGGGGCTATATCTACAGGGGGCTATATACTGGGGTGGGCTATCTATGGAGCACCATATACAGGGGTGGGCTATATCTACAGGGGGCTATATACTATGTAGCCCACCCCTGTATATGGTGCTCTATAGACAGCCCACTCCAGTATATAGCCCCCTGTAGATATAGTCCCCCTGTATATAGCCCCCCTGTAGAGATAGTCCCCCTGTATATAGCCCAGCCCTGTAGATATAGTCCCCCTGTATATAGCCCCCCTGTAGATATAGTCCCCCTGTATATAGCCCCCCTGTAGATATAGTCCCACTGTATATAGCCCAGCCCTGTAGATATAGTCCCCCTGTAGATAGACACCCCCCTGTAGATATAGTCCCCCTGTATATAGCCCAGCCCTGTATATAGCCCAGCCCTGTAGATATAGACCCCCTGTATATAGCCCCCTGTATATAGCCCCCCTGTAGATATAGTCCCCCTGTATATAGCCCAGCCCTGTAGATATAGTCCCCCTGTAGATATAGTCCCCCTGTTGATATAGTCCCCCTGTAGATATAGCCCCCCTGTATATAGCCCCCTTGTAGATATAGTCCCCCTGTATATAGCCCCCCTGTAGATATAGTCCCCCTGTATATAGCCCAGCCCTGTTGATATAGTCCCCCTGTATATAGCCCACCCCCTGTAGATATAGTCCCCCTGTATATAGCCCAGCCCTGTAGATATAGTCCCCCTGTAGATAGACACCCCCCCCCACGTAGATATAGTCCCCCTGTAGATAGACACCCCCCCACGTAGATATAGTCCCCCTGTATATAGCCCCCCTGTAGATATAGTCCCCCTGTATATAGCCCAGCCCTGTAGATATAGTCCCCCTGTAGATAGACACCCCCCCCCCCCCCGTAGACAAAGTCCCCCCCGCAGATACAGACACACACACGTCTATTACAATTTAAAATAAATAAATAAATTCAAACTCACCTTATTCCCGCTCCCACGCTGTCCGGCAGCCATGGAGACCTGCTCTCTTCTGCGCAGGTCTCCAGGGGGTTGAACACAGCGTCTATGAAAGGCGCTGATTGGCTGGGCAGGATGACTTTCCCTGTCAGTCAGTCAGCGCCTTTCATCGACGGAAGCGTCACTGGTACAAAAGGTACCAGTCGCTTCATTCGTGGAGAGGCGCTGAATGGCCGGGCACGGAACGTACCCGGTCATTCATTGCTTCTAATTGTACCTGTGTCCTTGCGACACAGGTACAATTATAGTGCAGGAGGAGGGGGCGCTGGCGCCGCCCTCTGAACTGCGCCCGGGGCACGTGCCCCACCTGCCCCCCCCCCTAGCTACACCCCTGGTGTGTGGCATCATATACAGGAGGTGTATGACCTCATATATAGGAGGTGTGTGACATCATATACAGGGAGGCTGTAAATAGTGTCTAGGTGAACATGTGACCTTCTTTTGGGTGTGTTCAGGGCGTTGGGACAAAAAAAGCCTGACCAATGAAATTCATCCGTTTTTTTAACGGCCATGAAAATGTGATGCAAAATGGATGTGAAACAGCCATTGAAAACGGACAGACGGACTGGAAATGGATGAACATTTGGAGACTCACTAATGCAAAATGGCCATGAAAACCTGACAGTTGATCAGTTTTTAATGGACATTTTTTTTCACTGTCGTGTGAATAAAGCCTTAAAATAGCCATATCTCCGACTGTGAACCACACTAGTTCTGGTGGCATATGAAAGATGAGATTCTATCAGTTCTAGCTGTGGAACAACCGGCGGTATCACCAGTTGAAGACATCTCAGGAGAAGTGCTGATTTTGACGCCCACTTGTCTAGTATAGCCTAATTTGCTAATCTCGAAAAAAAATCTCATAACTTTTAAAATAATTAAAATTAAAAATGTTACTAGCATTATCAGTGTGGCAGCGCCTATTACATTAGCTAGGAGATAGGGCATTACTAAACTAGTGACAGATCCTCTTTAAGAAAATGCTAATATAATGTATGACAAAATAATTACATATAATATATAAGGCTATATTCACACGACCAAGTGTCTAATCGTCCATAAAAAACGGACGTTTTTCACAGCCGATTTGCACACGTGCGGGGCCTGTGTTCACGGATCCCTCATAGACTTGAGTCTATTGAGGGATTCGGGAAAACGGGCAAAAATAGGACATGTCCCGGGCCATTAACACGGCTGACTTTCCCTGTCGTCTGAATAAGCCCTGAGTGACTAGTACTAATAATGCAATCTACCCACTAGATGTCACTGTTCACCATAGAAATAAAAACTGCTCATAACAGAATATGTTCACACTAAATTTTTTTCACCTATGTCATACATATCCTGTATACAAACAAAGGTATCCAAATATATACTGTACAGTACTCAAACACAGACATGCATCAGCACTCTGCGGGTGCTAAGATATATGCAAACACTGAATTTTTCAATTATTTTAGTCTCAGTTCAAATTTGCATTAGAAGTTTAATTTGGAGCCTCTGTCGCAAATTCCATGAGATTTGATGGTAAGAAAAGCACTGCATGCAGCACTATTCTTCCCATCAAAAATATGGAACTCAACATTTTAGGTTCAATGGGGTCCATAAGTTGCCGATTATATTTATTGTATGACGGTTTAGGAACTGCGGTGTTGCTTCTGTTATAAATGAAAGCCACAGCACAGATGTGAGTAGAGCCTAACACATGAATTACTGCTACTACTACATGTAAGCAGGGCTGGCCTTTGGATAGATGGCGCCCCGTGCAAAATTATATTTCGGCGCCCCACCCCATCATAAAGAAATTGCCCATAAAAAAGTATAATGCCCCCCAAAGTATAATGCCCTATATAATGCTCCCACACAGTATAATAATAATATTTAAGAATATATTATAACCCCTTCAAGAACACAGTATTTTGTCCTCTAATTTGTCCTCTAATTGTGCCCACACAGTATTATGCCCCCTAAGTGCCACACAGTATATTGCCCCATGTAGTGCCCCTACACAGTATAATATCTGCTTAGTAGCCTCCACACAGCATAGCTTCCAACCATCCCGGATCCGGCGGGATAGTCCCGGCTTTTCACCGCTGTCCCGCCGTCCTGGGCGGTGTGAAAAATGTCCAGCTTGGCAACGCAGTGCCCCGGGCGGAACTCAGAGGTAGAGAAGAGAGGGGTGGCGAAAAGCAGCTGTACCAAAACAGCTGATCGCTGCTGACAGGCGCCCTGCATGCCGGATGAGCAGCAGTGATCCGCGTCAGAAGGAGGCAGGAGGTCTAGCTGCGGCATTCTGACTGGGGTCGATGCCAGCTCGGGAGTGGACCAGTCCAGTTACCTGACCTGTCATCTGACCGCACCGGTCAAGTGACAGTTCAGGTGACTGGTCTGGTCCACTCCAGAGCCCGCATCGACCCCAGTCAGAACGCCGCTGCAAGACCTCCTGCCTTCTCCTAACGGGGAGTGACGTTAGGCAGAGCAGAGAGTGGTAGCAGTAGGCTACCTCTATCCCTCTCTGTTCTGGTCGGCAGTGTGGCACAAAGTACAAGGTGGAGGCCTCAGGGGGATTGTGTGGCACTATGTACAAGGGGGGCTGTGTGTGGCCTATGTACAATGAGGGCTGTGTGTGGCACTATCTACAAGGGGGGCTGTGTGTGGCACTATCTACAAGGGGTGCTGTGTGTGGCGTATGTACAAGGGGGCTGTGTGTGGCGCTATTAACAAGGGATGTGTGTGACGCTATTTAAAGGGGGGCTGTGAGTGGTGACATTTACAAGCGGGGTGTGTGTGGAGCTATCCACAGGGGGCTGTGTGTGGCGCTATTTACAAGGGGTGTGTGTGGCGCTATCTACAGGGGGATGTGTGTGGTGCTATTTACAAAGGGGGCGGTGTGTGGCGCTATTTACAAGGGGGCTGTGTGTGGAGCTATCTACAGGGTGTGTGGTGCAATATAAAAGGGGGGGCTGTGTGTGGCACTATCTACAGGTGTGGTGGCCCGTGGGTGGCGGGGAATGCAGGAACCCAAAATGGTGGACACTGGGCTCTCTGTCTTGTGTCACGGTGGTATTTTGCCTTGCAGGCCTTCCCACCTCCCAGGGACACACACACACAGTGATGAGGGGGTTGCACAAGATGATGATGATGACTGTTGTTTCCCCCGGGGCACTCCCTTGGTGGCTGACTCCTGTCTGGTGTTATTTGGGGTGCCCTTGGTGTAGAGTGCAAACAGAAGACAGGAGACGGTGGTGGCAGTTAATCAGGAGAGCTTGCAGCACACTTTTACTTTTCAAGATGGAGATAGTACAATACAAATATGTCATCCAAATTCAGCTCAATCAGTGTAGCCCAATGCTAAATGCAGGAGTGCTATTATCTCTCTACTCACAGTCTCTCTTTCTGGACTCTTCTGGCTCCTTGAGCTGTTATTCCAATAAATCTCTTTAGGCCTGTCTTTCTCTGTAATCCGCAAATGGCTGAACTCAGGAGCACCTTCACTGTGCTTCCTGCTGCATCCACTCCTAGCTCACCACTGCCCTCACTCACTCTAACCACTCCCTAATTAACTCCTCCCAGCTTCTGTTACATTATAGAAAAACACTCCGCATAGGCTGAAACACAATGTCATAACATTTCTGAACCTGTAGATGGCAGCATAACACAACACATGAAGACAAACATAGTTTTCATAGTAGTGCTCCTGTGGGACACTACATACACCCCCTCTTTAAATAAAGCCGTCCTCGGCGTCCGACTCTCCAGGCGGCAGGTTAACCTAAAACAAAGGTTAATCACAATTGCAATAATAAACTAAGAGTCCATACAGTCTCTGAGGAATATGAGGATATAATGCTGAACAAGGAAAATGTCCAAGAGTCCTTGTCATATGAACTGGGGAAAATGAAGGGCTTGTTACCCAATTGGGATGCAAACAATACAATGTCTCTGGTGAAGGATAATCCAAAAATGAAGTCTCAGATTCAACAGTTCAATCTTGATATCGAGCTGGTATCTTACCTCGGGTAGCTCTATCAGATCTCCTCAGGGGCTCCTCTATAACAATTTCAGGGTCCCTGGATTCCTCTGGACCAGGCCGGAACTCGGATGACGAGGTCACTTGGTCTTCGCCGGGATCAAGAACAGTTCTTGGAACAAAAATAGACAGCCAAGGTTGGAACAGCCAATCAAGAGGGGACATACTAGTTGTTGGCGGTAGCGGTTCAGCTGCAGGAGATTTCTCAGTTGTCTGTGGTTCTGCTGGTACCTCTTCCTTTAGGCAGAGCTTGAGACGATTACGGTGGACGACTTGGGAATCTCGGCCTTCGCGCACAATCTCATAGACATCAGTCCCAGGGTGCGGGATGGACTTAATTGTGTATGGTTCTTTCTGCCACTTGCTGTCCAACTTACTTGAACGATGGTTGTTTTTCAGCCACACACGGTCTCCAATTTGGAAGGGTTCTGCTTCGGCCTTTTGATCAAAACCTGCTTGTTGCCTTTGACGAGCATCTTCCATCCGTCTTTCCACAATCTCGTTGGCTTCAGCCAGGCGACGCTGGTGATCACTCACCCACTCTGTGTTTGGCAGGGGGTTGATAGTATCTGGAACTTCGACATCCATGGCCAAGTCCGAAGGCAATTTGCCCTGACGGCCAAACAGGAGATAGTAAGGAGTGTACCCTGTGGAGCAGTGCACAGTGTTGTTATACAGGTACACCAATTCTGGCAGGAGAGTCGGCCAATCAGCCCTCTTCTGGGACGGAACAGTTCTTAACATCCCAATAAGAGTCTGGTTCATCTTTTCACATAAGCCATTTCCTTGTGGATGATAAGCGGTAGTTCTCAGCTTCTGACAGCCATAGAGGGAACACAACTCATGGAACAGTTGAGACTCAAATGCGGAACCACGATCAGTCAGGATCTTGTCCGGACAGCCATAGGGGAGTACGAAATTCTTCCAAAAGATGGCAGCGGTGGTCTTGGCAGTCAGGTCTTTCACTGGCATAGCTACCACGAACTTCGTATAGTGGTCAATTATAGTTATAGCATAAGTATACCCAGTGCGGCTTGGTTCAAACTTGACATGGTCAATGGCTACCAGTTCCAGCGGTCTATGACTGATGATGGGGTGAAGTGGGGCTCTCTGGTCATGACGCTCTCCTCGGCTCTGAGCACAGGTGGGACATTCTCGGCACCACTTCTCTATGTCGTCTCTCATGCCAATCCAGTAAAATCGTCGGCGTATGGTATCTTCCGTTTTATGAACCCCAAAGTGTCCCGATCTGTCATGGTAGGCTTCCAAGATGGATTTGGAATCTCGCCGGGGTACCACAATTTGATGTAGACGCTCACCCGTTACTGGATCCAGGGCAGTCCTCTGTAGTAGACCTCTGGACACGAAAAGTCGATTCCTCAGTCTCCATAGACAAATTAATTCCTGATCAGCTTGACCTCTACGTATTCGGTCCGGAGTCCTCTTCTGAAGAAGGGAAGTCTGCAATTCCTGTAGGTTTCTACTCTCCCGTTGGAATCTAGCCCACTGTCTGGAATCTTGGGAGCAGTCAGGAACATTTGGTTGCGGATGTTCGTTTCGCTTCCTCTGAGCGATCACCGAATTCTGGGTTGCAAACTGAGCATAGAATGTAGGCATCTCTACCTCTTCCCATTCATCATTACATCGGACCAGTTCTTCACCCACAGGCAAACGGGATAAGGCATCGGCATTCACGTTGGACGCACCAGTCCGGTACTTGATCACAAACTGATAATTCGCCAGTCTGGATGCCCATCGCTGTTCAAGAGCTCCCAGTCGCGCTGTATCCAAGTGGGCCAGCGGATTATTATCCGTGAAGACGATGAAGGGTGTTGCAGCCAGGTAATCTTTAAATTTTTCGGTCACTGCCCACACAAGGGCCAGGAATTCCAGCTTAAAGGAACTATAATTCTGGTCGTTCCGTTCAGCGCCTCGAAGACCTCTGCTGGCATAAGCGATGACTCTCTCTTTCTGGTCCTGTACCTGCGACAGGACGGCCCCCAATCCCTTCTGGCTGGCATCAGTATACAGCCTAAAGGGTTGGTTGTAGTCAGGATATCCCAGGATAGGTGGTTCGGTTAACAGCTGCTTCAGCTTCTGGAAAGCGGCTTCATGGGCTTCAGCCCACTCAATCGGGATCCTTCTCTTCATAGCTTCCTTGGAGTGACCTCTTAACAATCCCTGGAGGGGTTCTGCAATCTGGGCAAAGTGTGGGATGAACCGTCTATAATACCCTGCAAATCCCAAGAAACTTCTCACCTCCTTGACTGTGGTAGGGGCTGGCCAGCTCTTTACTGCTGCTACTTTGCCTGGATCAGGAACCACTCCTTCTGCACTCACGACATGGCCTAAGTAATGGACTTCCGGCTTCAGGAGATGACACTTGGAGGGTTTCACTTTCAGGCCATATTTGATGAGGGTTTTGAGGACTTCTGCCAGGTGCTGTAGGTGTTCCTCATAAGTCTTTGAGTAGATGATTACGTCGTCCAGGTACAAGAGGACGGTCTCGACGTTTTGGTGACCCAGGCAGCGTTCCATCAGCCTCTGGAAGGTTCCCGGGGCATTGCATAGCCCAAAGGGCATACAATTAAACTCGAACAACCCCATGGGAGTAGTGAAAGCAGTCTTTTCCCTATCTTCGGGAGCCATAGGTACCTGCCAATACCCGCTGGTCAAATCCAGAGTTGAGAAGTAGGCAGCAGACCCCAAAGCAGTCAGGGATTCTTCAATGCGTGGCAGGGGATACGCATCCTTGTGAGTGATATTATTGATTTTGCGGTAGTCCACGCAGAATCTAATGTTGCCATCCTTCTTTTTCACCAGGACTAGGGGTGCAGCCCATGGACTGTAGCTCTCCCGAATCACATCTGCGTCCTTCATCTCCCAAATCATTTTCTTCACTGGCTGGTACATGGCTGGTGGAAGGGGACGGTACCTTTCTTTGATGGGTGGATGGACGCCTGTAGGGATGGTGTGCTCAATGATAGTAGCCTTCCCAAAATCCATAGGATGTTTACTGAAGGCTTGTTGATTGTCTTTGGCCACCATCAGGGCTCCTTCGATCTCCTCTTCGGTAGTATTAGCATCGCCAACATGGATCTCGGTCCACCAGGGTTTCGTTGTCATCTCAGGGGTAACTTGATTCTGGGTAGCTTGCTGGAACACTGTAGTCTCAGGGCTCCAGACATCTTGGAAGAAGACCTGTGAGAGCTTAGCAACTGGACGGTATTTACTCAGTACCACAGCCGTATCACCAATGTTCAGGAGGCGAATAGGTACCCTCCCATTAGAAACAGTCACTAGACTTCTGGCTGCTAGCACGGTCGGATGATCTTCCAGAAGAAGAGGTTCCACGAGGGCCTGGTAATCTTGACCTTGCAAACCTGGACGAGCTCGACACCACAGAATGGTTTCCGTCTCTGGTTCCAGAGTCACTGGTTGTGAGTCCATGATGCGGGCACGGCAGATCTCACCCTTTTCATTCGTGAACCTCTGTTGGGCATTCAAGAGACGGATAGCATGCTGAATTGCATTTTGATTGGAGACAGGGACTGTAGAAAGTGCTCGGTGTAGGGCATCTAGCATCTCTTCATAGCAATTCCTAAGAACATTCATGCCCAGCACCACTGGTGGAAAGTCATCATCCCAGACGTTCACTACAATTACGCCTTGCTGGGGCAGTTCAGTTTCTCCCATCTGGATCGTGGGTTCCCAGTAGCCCCGATGGGGTATCGATTGTCCATTACTGGCTACAATGTTAAGCCACGTGTCTGGGGGTTGTATCAGCTGGTCGAGGTCCCAGTACTTCTCAAACCAACTTCTCTGCAGAGTGGTGACTTGAGAGCCAGTGTCCAGTAAGGCCGACAGTGGGATCCCATTTAGGTGGATCGTAATCACTGGACACTGCCCAATGTACCGGGGAATCCATTCTGGTGTTGGGGGACCTATTGGTCTTCCTCCCGAGGGGCGGTCCTCTGCCTCGGGGGATTGTCGTTTAACTGACGACATTCTCTTTCAATATGGCCAGCTCTTTGACACCTACGACAAATGGGTCTTCCGGTGGTATCAAATCTGTCAGAAGAGCGTCTACCCCAATTCCGGTAACTTCCCCCTTCTGATCGGTTACTGAACCTGTTACTGGAGTAGCGGCGGCTTTCTTTCTGGCGTTGCTCCATATCTTCCATTTTCTGGCACATTTTACTGAGGCTCTTGGTGAGGACAGCAATTTGGTCCCTCAGTTCACCAACTGGATCTTGAGCTTGCATGTGAGCACACTGAGCTAGTGCAACTTGACTTCCCGCTGCTGTAGGATGATCTACTTGCGACTCCGTAGGAGTCTCTATGGAATAGGGGAAAACTTTGGCTTGAACCGCTGCGGCTTCAGTCCCCAGGATTCTAATTGCGAGCTCTTTAAAGTCCAAGAAGATACAGCTTGGGTTCTGGGAGGCCAACATTCTGAGCTGACTTTTAAGAGCTTCAGATGCAGCTCCTTCAACAAACTGCTCCCTTAAGGCCTTGTCAGCCTCTGCAGCCTCTAAGGGTTCTACTTGCATAATTGCCCGCTGGGCCTCCTGCAGGGATAAAGCAAAGTCTCTCAATGACTCACCGGGCTGCTGCTTCTTTCCAAAGAATCTCATCTTGTGCTCTGCCACAGTCCTTACTTCAAATGTGGCACGCAATCGGTCCAGTATCTGTTCCACTGTTTTTTTCTCTGTTCTGGGCCAGGATTTCACTTCTCTTAATGCTGCGCCCTCTAGTTGTCCTATCAATATCTCAACCCTCTGGTCTGTTGAGACAGGATACAAACGGAACATGGACAGCATCTTCTCTTTGAATTCCCTCAGGGAATGAACTTCGCCTTTGTAGCGAGGAAGCCATGGTGCTCCAAAGTAATAGGGCATAGTGAGTGGCATCACTTGCGCTGTTGGAGGTGACCCACTGGGGCTTGGAGAGCCGTTATCTCCGTCGTCAGACATTTTCTGCAATAAGTCCTACAGTAACCCCTAGCAACGGGTGTTCAATTTCAGGCTATGCACTAAGCCTCTTTTCCGGATATCTTTTCCGGTGTCTCTACACTGTTTGCTGCCACTTTTTACTTTAAATCTCATTTACTGGCCTATTCAGGCACTCACCAGCTTTCTCTTAGCTGCTCCGCTGTTTTCGCGGGTTCTCTTGCGCAGCTCCTTGCCACTTCCAATATGGCGGCGACTTGGCGGGAAACTTTTATTCCGGCTGTAGCGAAATGTCTGTAACTCTGCTCCGGCTGCGATAATCTGGCTCCGGCTGTGGCGCATCAGCGCTGACTTAGTTCATAAGGCACAGAGGCCATAGATATCCTGTTCGTGACGCCAAAATTATATGTGGTGGCCCGTGGGTGGCGGGGAATGCAGGAACCCAAAATGGTGGACACTGGGCTCTCTGTCTTGTGTCACGGTGGTATTTTGCCTTGCAGGCCTTCCCACCTCCCAGGGACACACACACACAGTGATGAGGGGGTTGCACAAGATGATGATGATGACTGTTGTTTCCCCCGGGGCACTCCCTTGGTGGCTGACTCCTGTCTGGTGTTATTTGGGGTGCCCTTGGTGTAGAGTGCAAACAGAAGACAGGAGACGGTGGTGGCAGTTAATCAGGAGAGCTTGCAGCACACTTTTACTTTTCAAGATGGAGATAGTACAATACAAATATGTCATCCAAATTCAGCTCAATCAGTGTAGCCCAATGCTAAATGCAGGAGTGCTATTATCTCTCTACTCACAGTCTCTCTTTCTGGACTCTTCTGGCTCCTTGAGCTGTTATTCCAATAAATCTCTTTAGGCCTGTCTTTCTCTGTAATCCGCAAATGGCTGAACTCAGGAGCACCTTCACTGTGCTTCCTGCTGCATCCACTCCTAGCTCACCACTGCCCTCACTCACTCTAACCACTCCCTAATTAACTCCTCCCAGCTTCTGTTACATTATAGAAAAACACTCCGCATAGGCTGAAACACAATGTCATAACATTTCTGAACCTGTAGATGGCAGCATAACACAACACATGAAGACAAACATAGTTTTCATAGTAGTGCTCCTGTGGGACACTACACAGGGGGCTGTGTGTGCTGCTGTCTACAGGGGGCTGTGTGTGGCGCTATCTACAGGGGGCTGTGTGTGGCGCTATCTACACGGGGGGCTGTGTCTGGCGCTATCTACGCAAAGCCCCCCTTGTAAATATTACTAACTTTATTTTTTTGTTTTCTAGGTTCCGCTGGACTTTTTGGACTATGTCGTAGATTCGTTGGAATACTGCAATGATCTACGTTTTTTTAAATAAAATAGTCAAAGAGGTTAAGGCCCAAAACACGCCCAGTTGGGCATTAAGAAACTCAATCTAAAATTGCTCATAACTTGCTCAAAAATGATCGTTTTTCAAAATAAAAACCACTGTTGTTATCTACATTACAGCGCCGATCAGATTATGTAGGAGATAGAGCATTTATAATCTGGTGACAGAGCCTCTTTAACGTGTCTGGAGGATATTGTAAAAAAATTCATAGACACTGCTTTCCGTGGCTACACGTTTATAGCTCATAATGTCGGACTTATTGGCCAGAGGTGGTAAATTACTTTGTGTCACAGTGTCTGATTTAGGAATTAGGTTTATCGATTCTTTATATTTCCTGCCCATGAGTCTTAGTAAGCTACCACAGGCGTTGGATTTCACAGGCTCCAAAGGTTATTTCCCACACTTTTTTAACAAGGCGGCTAATCAAAATTACATTGGTACTATGCCTTCTGTAGACCAATATGGTTTTGAAACCATGATGCCTGATGAGAAAGTGAAATTCACGACTTGGTACGCTGATAACGAAAACTACGTATTCGATTTTCAGACTGAGCTTAAAGAATACTGTATTCAGGATGTTAAAATTCTAAAAGATGCTTGCTTATGTTACAGAAAAAGTATAATTGAAATGACAAAAAAAACGACAACTAAATTTAACGCGGATGGTGAACTTGACACAGAAACACAAGAGATTGATCCTTTTCTACTCGCTACACTGGCTTCTGTATGCATGGCTATGTGCAGGTTAAAATTTTTACCTAGAGACACCGTAGCCATTGTACCATCAGACAATTACCACAAGGGGCAAAAAAGATTTTCAACGGCTTCTATGCAGTGGTTACTTTATGTAGAACATAAGGAGGGTATTAACAAACAACACGCTTTAAAGGGCGGTGAGAATTCCGTCGATAGATATTTTTTGAATGGTTATGCGCTAATTAACGGCTCTAAGGTCGCCTTTGAATTCCAGGGCTGTTTTTATCACGGCTGTCCTTTGTGCTACAATGAAAAAGCTTTTAACAATGTGATGCAGACAACCATGCCAATACCATACCTTATCATGCCAATTGTATCACAAAACTAATGTCAAAACACATTTTCTAAAATGTAACGGTTATGTGGTGCATGAAATGTGGGAACATGACTGGGTTAGTATGTTAGAGACGGACAAAGACTTACAAGTTTTTCTTCTTGAAAAAAGTTTCCCGCAGCCTATGAATCCCCGTGATGCTCTTTATGGTGGCCGTACCAACACTATTAAATTATACCACAAAACTGCCCCTGGTGAGCGTATACACTACTATGATTTCACCAGTTTGTACCCCTATGTCAACAAAACTAAGCAGTATCCTGTCGGCCATCCAGTTATCATTTATGATAATTTTAAGCATTTTGGCTTTGCTAGAGTAAAAGTTTGCCCGCCGCAAGGTTTATATTTTCCGGTCCTGCCTATTAAAATGAATAACAAACTCCTGTTCCCCTTGTGCCGTACTTGTGCTACTAATGAACTGAAGACCCCTTGCATACACACGGATGATGAGCGGTCACTGACCGGTACTTGGTGCACTATTGAAATTCAAAAGATCTTAAAGAAAGGTTACACGCTTTGCGAAATTTTTGAAATTTAACATTTTGTAGCATAGACAACTAAATTGTTTGAATTTTACATTAACCCCTTCCCGCACCTTGGCGTAAATGCACGTCCAGGTGAGCAGTAACTTCGTGCACCTGGGCGTGCAGTTACGTCCGTGCTTTAACAATTAACCGCCGCGCGCCGCTACACCGCTGCGGCGATGCGGTGGTCGATTGCGATCACCACATCGGTGAGGTTTACTGCGGATCGGCAGCCCCCCACATGTATTTGCGGGGGCTGGCGATCCTTATCATGGCAACCAGAGGCCAGACAATGACTTCCGGGTTGCCATGTACGGAAGCCTCGGAGGATCAGCCTCCGGCCATTCCTCCAATGCTTCCTGTCAGTGTGAGTGTTACGTCACAATGACAGTTAGAACACATTACACTACGTGTGTAGTGTAATGTGTTCTAGCAGCGATCAGAGCTGCAAGTCTAAGTGTCCCCTAGTGGGACAAGTAAAAAAAGTAAAAAAAAGATAATAAAAATGTTTTTAAAAAGTGTAAAAATAAAAGTTAGAAGTGACATAAACAAAGAATGCTTTTTTTCCTATAATAAGTCTTTTATTATAGGAAAAAAATTAACACGTTAAAAAAAGTACACATATTTGGTATCGCCGCATTCATAATGACCCCAACTATAAAACTGTAATATTATTTTTCCTGCACGGTGAAAACCGCGAAAAAATAAACGAAAAACAGTGCCCGAATCACAATTTTTTGGTTACGAACCCTCCCAAAATATACAATAAAAAGTGATCAAAAAGTCGCATGTACGCCAAAATAATACCAATACAAACTACATCCCGTCCCGCAAAAAACAAGCCCTTACACCGCTTTTTTGAATGAAAAATAAAAAGGTTATCGCTCTCAGAATATGGCGACACAAAAATTTATTTATTTTATAAATAAGTGATTTTATTGCACAAACGCTGCAAAACATTAAAAAAAATTATATACATCTGGTATCGCTGTAATCGTATCGACCCGCAGAATAAAGTATAATGGTCATTTATAGCCCAGGGTGAAGGCCATAAAAAAACAGATAAAAAACATTGTCAGAATTGATGGTTTTTGGTCACTTTGCTTGCCAAAAAATGGAATAAAACGTGATCCAAAAAATTTCTGGTACCCCAAAATAGAACCAATGAAAACTACAGATTGTCCCGCAAAGAATAAACCCTCACACGGCTCCGGTGGAGAAAAAATAAAACTGTTCTGGCTCTCAGAATATGGCGATGCAAAATGTGCAGTGTTCCAAAAGCGGATAAGATCAGCGACACCGGCCACATATCTGCGGATTATTATTTATTTACTGCATTATTATACCCTCTTATTATACCCTGATGTATATGTCCCCACATTATAACAACTACCAAGCAAACTCTGTGCCCCAAAAGCCAAATGGCGTCCCTCCCTTCTGAGCCCTGCAGCGTGCCTAAACACCAATTTACGTCCACAGATATGGCATCGCCATACCCAGGAGAACCCGGTTAATATTTTATGAGGTATTTGTCTTCAGTGGCACAAACTGGGCACAACATGTAGTGCACTAAAATGGCATATGAGTGGAACATTTTAATTTTCACTCCGCACCATGCGCTGCGCATTAACCCCTTCGCGCACCACAACATAGCATGTCGTAGTGTGGGGGGTGATGTATGGAGTGTCTCACGTGAAAAATAAAGAATTTAAACCGGCAAAATCGCTGTTTTTTTGGACACCTTGGCTCTACCTAAAAATTTAATAAAAAGTGTTCAAAAAGTTGTATGTACGAAAACATGGTACCACTGAAAACGAACGCTTGTCCCTCAATAAATAAGCCCTCATACCGCTCTATTGACTGAAAAATAAAAAAAGTTGTGGCTCTTGGAAAGCGGGGAGGAAAAAACTAAAAAGGAAAATAAAAAAATGGATCAGTCCAGAAAGGGTTAATTACTTTCTAATGAAAAAACATTTATGACCACACGTGGGGTATAGCCGTACTCGGGAGAAATTGCTTTACAAATGTTGGGCAGATTTTTCCCCCTTTATCCTTTGTGAAATTGAAAAAAATGCAACATTTTAGTGGAAGAAATGTTGATATTCATTTTCACGGCCTAATTCTAATAAATCCTGCAAAAGATTTGTGGGGTCTAAATGCCCACTATATCCCTAGATAGATTCTTTAAGTGGTGTAATTTCCACTTTTGGGGGGTTTCCACTGTTTTGGCCGCTCATGGGCTTTGCAAATGCAACATGGCACCCAAAAACCATTTCAGCAAAATTTGAGATCCAAAAGCCAAATAGCGCTCCTTCCCTTCTAAGCCTTGCTGTGGGTCCAAACAGCAGTTTATTACCACATATGGCATATTTCCGTAATCGGGAGAAATAGTTTTACAAATGTTGGGGTGCTTTTTCTCCTTTATTCCTTGTAAAAATTAAATAGATTTTTACCTTTACAGAATAATTCCAATGAATTCAGCAAAACAACCGTGGGGTCAAAATGCTAACTTTACCCCAAGAAAAATTCCTTGATGAGTGTAGTTTCCAAAATGGGGTAACTTTCCGGGGGTTTCCACTATTTTGTTCCCTCCAGTGCATTTCAAACGCGGCATGGCACTGAAAACTATTCCAGCAAAATCAGAATTTCAAAATCCAAATGGTGCTCCTTCCCTTCTGAGTCCTGCTGTGGGTCCAAACAGCAGTTTATTACCACATATGGGGTATTGCTATAATCAGGAGAAATTGCTTTACATATGTTTGGGTGTTTTTTCTCTTTTATTCCTTGAAAAAATTAAACATTTCTAAATTTTTTCAGAAAAAAAGGAGATTTTCATCTTCACAAACTAATTCAAATAAATTTAGCAAAAAAACTGTGGCTTCAAAATGCTAACTATACCCCTAGATAAATTCCCTGAGGGGTGTAGTTTCCAAAATGAGGTCACTTTTGGGGGTCTTTATTGTTTTGGCCCCACAAGACCTCTTCAAACCTGACATGGTACCTAAAATATATGCTAAAAAAAAGGAGTCCCCAAAATCCACTAGGTGCTCCTTTGCTTCTGAGGCCTGTATTTCAGTCCATGACCGCACTAGGGCCACATGTGGGGTATTTCTAAAAACTGCAGAATCTGGGCAATAAATAATAAGTTACATTTCTTGGGTAAAACCTTCTGTGGTATAGAAAAAAATGTATTATAAATGAATTTTGTAAAAAAAAAATGAAATTTGTAACTTTCACCTCTACTTTGCTTTAATTCCTGTGAAACGCCTAAAGAGTTAATACACTTTCTGAATGCTGTTTTGAATACTTTGAGGGGTGCAGTTTTCAAAATGGGGTAATTTATGGGGACTTTCTAATATATAAGGCTCTCAAAGCCACTTCAGAACTGAACTGGTCCGCTGCTAAAGTTCTAAGTCTTGTAACGTCCTATAAAAATAAAAGAATGTTCAAAAAACGATGCCAAACTAAAGTAGACATATGGGAAATGTTAACTAGTAACTATTTTGTGTGGTATTACTATCTATTTTACAAGCAGATACATTTAAATTTAGAAAAATGCTAATTTTTGCAAATTTTCTCCAAATCAAGCATTGTGACAAATCTTGATGTGCTTTTTGCCTACACATTTTTGCAACAATACGAGGTGTCTTCATTGGATTTTTTAGATGATGAGACAGCCATGATCAGTTGGAAGAACACAAAAGCTTGTCCTAGCTTGGCACGTAATACAAATGTTTTTATCGCTTGCTTTACAACCGCTTATGCGCACCTAGAGTTGTACAATGTTTTGGACTCTCTGCAAGAGAGATGCCTCTACCATGACACTGACTCTGGTATTTTTGTCAGCAAAAGGGATGACTGGAATCCTCCGTTTGGTGATTATCTAGGTGACCTGACTAGTGAACTGTCTAACAACACCTACATTACAGAATATGTATCTGCAGGCCCCAAGACTTACAGATACAAATTAACGACTGGTAAGACGACTTTAAAAGTGGAAGGCATAACCCTGAAAGCTGCCAATGTGGAGCTCATTAACTTTGACAGCTTAAAAGACCTAGTGTTGGACTATCCTTTACACACTGACCCCAAGGAACAAAAAAAATTTGTGGTGCGTCAGACGGGCATTGTCAGAAATAAATGGCATTGGCAGATAGAGACACGACCTTTGCAGAAAACACAGAAATTTGTATACACCAAACGTATTTTCAAATCTGACTTTACCACTATACCTTTTTAGTTATTGAGTTTTTATTGTAATGGATGTAAGACTACAACATCCATTTTCATGCATACTGTCTGGCCCCTCTAATTCAGGTAAGAACTATTTTGTTATGCAACATTTACGCAACGACAGCGCGGCATTGTCGCATAGACCTGATAACATTTGTATGGTTTTATTCTTGCTGGTAGCCTTGGTATGACAATTTATTATGTACAATACCCAATATTCATTTTATGGAGGGGTTGCCACAATCTTTTAACAATGATGATTTGTTTCCGCCTAGTAAAGTTAATTTAACAATTGTTGATGACCTGATGGACGTTGCCGGCGATAGCACTGAGCTTTAAAAAGCATTCACCAAGTATGTGCACCACAGAAACCTTAGCATCCTGTACCTAGTACAAAATATATTTTGTCAAGGTAAATGCAGTCACACTATTAATTTAAACACAAAATATATGGTTCTTTTTAAAAACCCCAGGGACAAACTACAAATAACTTTAGCCCATCAAATGTACCCTGGAAAGTCACAGTTCTTTTTAGAGGCTTTTGAAGACGCGACCCATAAATCCTACGGTTATTTAAAGGTGGATTTAAGGGCTGCAACTCCTGATGAGTACAGTTTAAGAACCGGTCTCTTCACGCCTGACACGCCCTCTTTATACGTTTATAAAAGAAAATCTAAAAGGCGCTGACTTACTGGTATATGTTCATTCGTGTAAGATCCTTTGAAGGCTGTAGGTATGTCTGAGCAGATAGGCCGCAATTGGCAGAGCTTAAAAGCGCGCCATGTAGGTATTCTCAAAAATTGGCGTAATGTTATAAAAACCCTAAGCAGTAGTAGTGGTTTTATTGGCTCCCTGCTGGGTTTTGCTATAACTCTGCTGACTGGACTTCTGACTAACCGATAATGGAATATGCAGAGAAAATGTACATGGTTCCTAAACACGATTTGGAGCGTTTACAGAGAAATTCTCTCAATAACGACGACAAACATATTTCGTTTACACAAAGACTCGATTCAGAAATTTCTGAGAAACTCCAAAAAAACTATTTATTAGAAGATGAAAAGATCAAGAGGTATACCACTATGCTGCAGAAATACTTGTTGCATACTACGCAACTTAAACAGGAAAAGACGCGCTTAACTCTTTTAATGCCTCCTGATGTATCTGACCCAACAATGCCGCCGCCTTTACAATCTACCCCATTGAAATCTTTGGACATCGCCGATCCTGTGATTAGTGAGATTATTAGCTCTGTAAACGACCGCTATAAGAAAAATGCTGCATTGTTACTCTGTAAAATGTCACAAGCCAAGCAGACTACTGCCTGGAATGACATAGGCGAATTTGTTTATAAAGGCGGTGTTATACCCGGCTCTAATATACTGGACTTAATCCGCACTGTTACACAGAACCATAACATCACCGCAATCAAAATCTATATCAAAATTGTAAGGATGCACTCCAATTTGTTGGTGCTATTTAGGTTCGGGTTTGAGTACGCACACTATAGATTTATTAAATAAACCTAAAGCACTCCAGGAACACTTGAATTTTTTTATTTACATTTTTTTATTTTTCATTCCAAATAGTATCTTAGAACAATATTTTAGAGCACGCGATAACAACAAATGTTTCGGCCCAACCAAGGCCTTTCTCACAATCGCTGTGGGAGAATAAAAAGAGGAGGAGCTAGCGCCCTATATCTGGATCCGTTCAGGAACCATAGTCACACTGGCTTACCTAGAGCGTCTGGTAGACGCCTGCACACCACTCTTCCTTCAATATCACATGCAGGTATGTCGCTTCTGACACTATCACGCTGTATCATGGTTTTTTGTATCCTGCCTCTATTATTTCTTATTATTTCACATTATACCTTACCCTCTCCCCTATTCACTACTCTGCATTACCGGTACTTTATGGTATGGTCCTGAGGGGTATTTTGCCAATACCTCTCCTACAGGTTCTTATATGTATTTTTGTCAATACCTCTTCGATATATACTTTGTGATCTGCATACCTTTAATGGTTTTGTTATAGATTTTCAAATGGAAATTTAACTAAAAATAAGAATCATCTATATGTTACTTGTTTACATTTGTCACAAATGAGGAGTCTAATCTGTACACGTCATATATTATAGACCAGGTCTATGGTCATTTGTTTATAATGGCTATGTTCATTTATTATTTAATTGTGTTTTGCTGCTTTTTTAGATATTTAATTTGCTTATGTATCCTCTATATTTTTTATTTCTATTTGAGAGATACAGTGGAGGAAATAAGTATTTGATCCCTTGCTGATTTTGTAAGTTTGCCCACTGTCAAAGTCATGAACAGTCTAGAATTTTTAGGCTAGGTTAATTTTACCAGTGAGAGATAGATTATATAAAAAAAAATAAATAAATAACATAGTCAAAATTATATATATTTATTTGCATTGTGCACAGAGAAATAAGTATTTGATCCCCTACCAACCATTAAGAGTTCAGCCTCCTCCAGACCAGTTACACGCTCCAAATCAACTTGGTGCCTGCATTAAAGACAGCTGTCTTACATGGTCACCTGTATAAAAGACTCCTGTCCACAGACTCAATTAATCAGTCTGACTCTAACCTCTACAACATGGGCAAGACCAAAGAGCTTTCTAAGGATGTCAGGGACAAGATCATAGACCTGCACAAGGCTGGAATGGGCTACAAAACCATAAGTAAGGCGCTGGGTGAGAAGGAGACAACTGTTGGTGCAATAGTAAGAAAATGGAAGACATACAAAATGGCTGTCAATCGACATCGATCTGGGGCTCCATGCAAAATCTCACCTCGTGGGGTATCCTTGATCCTGAGGAAGGTGAGAGCTCGGCCGAAAACTACATGGGGGAACTTGTTAATGATCTCAAGGCAGCTGGGACCACAGTCACCAAGAAAACCATTGGTAACACATTACGCCGTAATGGATTAAAATCCTGCAGTGCCCGCAAGGTCCCCCTGCTCAAGAAGGCACATGTACAGGCCCGTCTGAAGTTTGCAAATGAACATCTTGATGATTCTGAGAGTTATTGGGAGAAGGTGCTGTGGTCAGATGAGACTAAAATTGAGCTCTTTGGCATTAACTCAACTCACCATTTTTGGAGGAAGAGAAATGCTGCCTATGACCCAAAGAACACCGTCCCCACTGTCAAGCATGGAGGTGGAAACATTATGTTTTGGGGGTGTTTCTCTGCTAAGGGCACAGGACTACTTCACCGCATCAATGGAAGAATGGATGGAGCCATGTACCGTCAAATCCTGAGTGACAACCTCCTTCCCTCCACCAGAACATTAAAAATGGCTCGTGGCTGGGTCTTCCAGCACGACAATGACCCGAAACATACAGCCAAGGCAACAAAGGAGTGGCTCAAAAAGAAGCACATTAAGGTCATGGAGTGGCCTAGCCAGTCTCCAGACCTTAATCCCATCGAAAACTTATGGAGGGAGCTGAAGATCCGAGTTGCCAAGCGACAGCCTCGAAATCTTAATTATTTACAGATGATCTGCAAAGAGGAGTGGGCCAAAATTCCATCTAACATGTGTGCAAACCTCATCATCAACTACTAAAAATGTCTGACTGCTGTGCTTGCCAACAAGGGTTTTGCCACCAAGTATTAAAGTCTTGTTTGCCAAAGGGATCAAATACTTATTTCTCTGTGCACAATGCAAATAAATATATATAATTTTGACAATGTGATTTTTTTTAATTTTTTTTTATATAATCTATCTCTCACTGGTAAAATTAACCTAGCCTAAAAATTCTAGACTGTTCATGTCTTTGACAGTGGGCAAACTTACAAAATCAGCAAGGGATCAAATACTTATTTCTTTCACTGTATATATTATATCCTTGTTTCTTTTTATTCTCCCACAGCGATTGTGAGAAAGGCCTTGGTTGGGCCGAAACGTTTGTTGTTATCGCTTGCTCTAAAATATTGTTCTAAGATACGATTTGGAATGAAATATAAAAAAATGTAAATAAAAAAATTCAAGTGTTCCTGGAGTGCTTTAGGTTTATTTTATAAATCACCGCAAGCAAAGCCCCTGCCGGTTGGAACAATTTTCTGGGTTCCATGGCTGAGTTAAATGTGCCGTCTACAATTGTTGTTAATGCCGCTACTAGACAGCGTCTGGACCATTTAAAAATGCTTAACAATATGTCTGATAATTCACCCGTGACTGAGCCCTTAACACTTCAGAAAATACATTCTACACCCCTCAATGTTTCTTTAGGTTCCCCAAGTTTATCTGGACTCCCAGGTCGGTCACTGTCGAGACGACGCTTTGATATGGTATTTCCTGTTGTAAATTGGTTAACTATGTAATTGTGGAGTTGTGTATATCGGTGGCGCCTGTCATTGTTTCGCTGCAAATATATGTTGTTCCTGTATATTTTGATCTGTACGTGTATTTGTTCTGTAAATATTCACTAAATGCCTCTTTTTTATAAAAGTGATATTATTTGCCTGACATATTTTTATAACTCTACCTTTTCAACTGTCGTACGCTATTGTTTTTATAAAATAAACTAATTTATGTTGAAATATACGTCTGCTTTTTATTTGGTTTTGACATTACCTTAATGCTTGACTACGTCAAATGTACATTGCTTCGCAATGTTAGCTACGCCTGAACTAAAATTCCATCTGAATCATCTCCTTACTACACTACTTCATATTATTCTATTTTCACATGACCAATCCTATACCAGGGCGGCCGAGTTGTTTAAGGTGTTGGACTTAAAAATCCAATTGGCATATAAGCCGGTGTGGGGATCGAATCCCACCCCAGGTAGTCCTTTTAAGCATTATTTTATTTTTTTACCCATCCATTTTATGTGTTTATACAAAAAGAACAAATTGATCTTTTTTTCAAATAATTTGTGAATAACGTGTTCAGATATAACCCTGGTCATGCCTTGGTTACGGCGCGCACCAATCACAATCATTATTCAAAATGTAACCCTGTCATGCGCACAGGTATACGTATAGTTTCAGAAAACAGCAGAAAACATATTCGGACGCGTTCCAGGCATGTCAGGGCATGTTTCTGTTCAATGAACAAGCCCACAACTCGGTACACGCCAATCACATCATGGCTTTAGCACGCACCAATTACATTCATTCTACGGGCATGAACACGCCCAAAATGTAACCCTGTCATGCGCACAGGTATACGTATAGTTTCAGAAAACCGCAGAAAACATATTCGGACGCGTTCCAGGCATGTCAGGGCATGTTTCTGTTCAATGAACAAGCCCACAACTCGGTACACGCCAATCACATCTTGGCTTCAGCGAGCACCAAACACAATCCTTCTACGTGCGCGTCATGTGATGCTGTTCCGTAAGGGGCGGGGTCACCTACCGGACCCGGAAGGGGGTGTTCGACGGATACGGAAGAGGCGGTGAATATTTCAGCCGGAACCGGAAGGGTGTGGTCTTGGAAATACCGGTACCGGAAGAGGCGTGTCGCGGAACCGGAAGGGTGTGGTCTGGGGAACCCCAGTTCCGGAAGAGGCGTGTCATTATTTCAGCCGGAAACTGAAGGTCGTGGTCTGGGGAGGCACCTAATAGCAAATATCAAAGGTTGGGGCGTGACTAGGGCGTGGCTAACATATAGCCACGCCCTAGCCATGCCCTAAAGGGGTGTGGCACCTGTCAAAACTAGTTTGACGACTTATATAGCTCTATATTACTCAGGGCCGGCCTTAGGGTAGATGGCGTCCCATGCGAAATTATCTTTCGGCGCCCCACGCCATTATAAAAAATGCCCCATAAAAAAGCATAATTCCCCCCACACAGTGTAATGCCCCTTTAGTGCCCCACACACAGTATAATAATATAATATATTATAAGGCTTGGTTCACACACCTTATTTATGGACGTAATTCGGGTGTTTTAGCCCAGAATTACGTCCGAAATACGGCTACAAAAGGGGCAGCAAACATATGCCCATTCATTTGAATGGGTCTAACGATGTTCTGTGCCGACGGTCATTTTTTTTTAAAAAGACGCCCGCGTCAAAGAAGTGCCTGTCACTTCTTGAGAAAAAATTGGAGCCATTTTCCATTGACTCCATGGAAAAAAAGCTCCAATTACGTCCGTAATGGACGCAGCGAAAGACGCCTGCACATGCCATTACGTCAGATATTGCGGAGCTGTTTTATCCTGAAAACAGCACCGTGATTTCAGCCGTAACGGCCGTGTACGTGTGAACATACCCTTACGCATTCAAGGACACAGTATTTTGTCCTCTAATTGTGCCCACACAGTGTTATGCCCCCTAAGTGCCGCACACATTATATTGCCCCCTGTAGTGCCCCTACACAGTATGATGTCCGCTTAGTGGCCTCCACAGAGTATAATGCCCCCACAGCCCCCCTTGTAGAAAGTGCCCCCTGTAGATTGTGCCGTACAGCCTCCCTGTAGACAGTGCCATAATCCCCCACCTCCTCCTTGTAGACAGTGCCATACAGCCCCCACCTGCCCCTTGTAGAGTGTCATACAGCCCCTCCTCCCTCTTGTACACAGTGCCCCCCACCTCCCCCTTGTAGACAATGTCATACAGCCCCCACGCCCTTTTGTAGACAGTGTCAAACAGCACCCACCTCCCCCTTGTAGAGAGTGACATACAGCCCCCACATCCCCCTTGTAGACAGTGCCATACTGTCCCCCACCCCCTTGTAGACAGTGCCATACAGCCCCACCTCCTTGTAGATGGTGCTATACAGCCCCACCTCCTTGTAGATGGTGCCATACAGCCCCCACCTCTCCTTTGTAGACAGTGCAATTTTTTTACTCATCTAGGCCCCGTTCCCACGGCGAATGGAGCTGATCCACAATGCCGATGACAGGATCCTTGCGTAGGCCGGCTTGATCCAGAGCTGTCATCACGCCGACTGCTATGGGATCCTGTACCTGCGCCTCATAGGCTGCAGGTGCCTCTGTAGCCTGGTACAGAGTTTCCTGACCTTAGAGAAAGACAGAAAATAGCTAAAAATAAGCACTACATTCTTAGGGTATGTTCACACAGCGTTTTTTGTAAGGCAGAAAAAAATCTGCTTTTGAATTGACAGCGTTATTTGATGGGGGTTTTTTGCGGTTTTTTTTTAAGCCGTTGAAGCAAATGCAAAAGACGCAGCAAAAAAAAGCTCCAAACGAGCTCCACAGCTATTTTCTTCCTACTATTAATTTCAATTGGAGGTCAGAGGTGGAAACCACTTGAAGACCATCAGCCCCCCCCCTCACTCACAGTGAAATAACCATCAGCCCGCCACTCACAGTAAAATGACCATCAGCCCCTCCACTCACAGTAAAATGACCATCAGCCCCACACTGACAGTATAACGACCATCAGCCCCCACTCACAGGAAAATTACCATCAACCCGCCACTCAGATGCCCCCTGTAGATAGTGCCACACATCCCCCTTGAAGGTAGTGCCACTCACAGATGCCCCCTGTAGATAGTGTCGCACAGCCCCCTTGTAGGTCGTGCCACACAGCCCCCTGTAGGTCGTGCCACACAGCCCCTTGTAGGTCGTGCCACACAGCCCCCTGTAGATAGTGTCGCACAGCCCCCTTGTAGGTCGTGCCACACAGCCCCCTGTAGTTCGTGCCACACAGCCCCTTGTAGGTCGAGCCACACAGCCCCCTGTAGATAGTGTCGCACAGCCCCCTTGTAGGTCGTGCCACACAGCCCCTTGTAGGTCGTGCCACACAGCCCCCTGTAGATAGTGTTGCACAGCCCCCTTGTAGGTCGTGCCACACAGCCCCCTGTAGGTCGTGCCACACAGCCCCTTGTAGGTCGTGCCACACAGCCCCCTGTAGATAGTGTCGCACAGCCCCCTTGTAGGTCGTGCCACACAGGCCCCTGTAGTTCGTGCCACACAGCCCCCTGTAGGTCGTGCCACACAGCCCCCTGTAGGTCGTGCCACACAGCTCCCTGTAGGTCGTGCCACACAGCCCCCTGTAGGTCGTGCCATACAGCCCCCTTGTAGGTCGTGCCACACAGCCCCCTTGTAGGTAGTGCCACAAATACCCCCTTGCTGCACAGTCCCCTTCTAGGTAGTGCCACAAAACCCTCTTGTAGGTCGTGCCACACAGCCCTCTTGTAGGTCGTGCCACACTGCCCTCTTGTAGGTCGGGCCACACAGCCCCCTGTAGGTCGTGCCACACAGCCCCTTTGTAGGTAGTAGGGATGTCACGATACCTGAATTTGGACTTCGATACCGATACTTCGTGTAGTATTTGCGATTTCGATACCAAAACGATACTTTGTCAACAGTAATAAAATAAAAAAAAGTTCTTCCATTTTCTGATGTGAGGCGCGAGGTGTGATGCTGAATTTAACCTCCATTTGCCTCACATTAATAGTAATAACCCCATGTTTCTCAGTCATAATGGGTTAATGTGTGAGGTACATGATGAGGTCAATTACTATTAATGTGAGGCAGATGGAGGTTAAATTCATCACACATTGTGCCTCACATTAATAAGTGAAAGAAGTTTTTATTTTATTTTTTTTACAGCGTACACATCATAAATTACGCAAAAAAATTTGTTGTGCAGGTTATTACGGCCGCGCCAATACCAAATATGTCAATATTTTATGTATTGAGACTTATTTTAATGTTCATTGTAAAAAAAAGGCGTATGTGTATTTTTTTAAGTTTAATATTACTTTTTTTTAAACTTTAATATACTGGCATATATCAGATATATGCTTGTACATTAGCCTGTGTATGTATAGTACACAGGCAGTTGTTAGGACATACCTATGTATGCTCTAACAACAGGAAATATGGTAAGACAGCCCTGGGGTCCTTCAATAGACCCTGGGCTGTCTGCCCATATATGGTATGGCCCTCGATCGCGTCACAGGAATTCCTGACTGCAGCATCCAGGGGCATCCCCCCTCCTCACTTTCCCCTGAATGCTGCAGTCAGTTTTGATCGCAGCATTCAGGAGAATAGCGGCGGAGATGAGAAGTTTCTCTGATCTCCGCTGTTATAGAGCGGGGCTGCGGATGTGTAATAGTCATTGTCCCGCTCCTGACATTAAGTGCACGTGCGGTCAGCATGAGGTGATGCGGCCGGCACTGCACTAATGAGCGGCGGCGCAGACACCGAAGACAGAACACGGGGGTGTTTTGCAGTGCCGCCGCTCATTAGTGCAGCGCTGGCCGCATCGCATCATCCTAACGGCGCGCACTTGTCAGGTCTCAGGAGCGGGGCAATGGCTGTATTACACAGCCGCAGCCCTGCGCTCATACATCATGTATTACTATACTTCGCTGTGTGGCCGCACAGCTTAGTATCGAAATACATGAAACAACGGTATCGAACCATTTGGGGATGCACAGTATCGAAACAGTATCGAAGTTTCAATGCATTGTGCATCCCTAGTAAGTAGTGCCACAAACCCCCCCCCCCTTGCCGCACAGCCCCCTTGTAGGTAGTGCCACACTGATCCCTAGTGGTGCCACACACCTCCTTGTAGGTAGTGCCACACAGCCCCCGTGTAGGTAGCACTCCCTTCCTGTAGATAGTACCACTGAAGCTCCCTGTGGCTTGGGATTCCGCTCCTTGACGGAGTGCTTGATGTGGAGGGTTCTCATGGGAACCTTATGTTGGGAACCACCAGCCTAGTAGATCGCAGAGCAGGGAGATACCTCCCTGCTCTGCTATAGTGTTCAATAGTATCTGCGTCTTTAGCAGGGCCGTATTTACAACTCACGCTGCCCTAGGCACTAAGCCTGAATATACCCCCATTAAAGGCCTATTTAGTTTAGCCAATTATCATCATGATTCGCTAGTTTCTAACCAATTATAATGATATTTGGTCAGTGTTAACAAAGGAGAAGATCAATTATAAAAACTTTGCTTATCGTTAATCTCAAATGAGAAAAAAAAAAGGTAATACACCCGGCCATAGTCATAGCGATGCGTATTCTGTTCTGAGCGTAGTCCGGCCTCCAGGGATGACGATGCATCCCATGTGACAGCTGCAGCCAATCAAAGGCTGCAGCGGTCACATGGACTACAGCGTCATCGCAGGAGGCTGGGCTACGCTCCGAGAGAGAGTGGGAGTATTTGCTTTTTGTTAAATTTATTTCTGCAGTCTTTCCGCCCAAATAATTGCACCAAAATTTGATGCCATTTTTCAGGTGAAATTCCCTGCGGTTCTCAGGATGTATACACTGTGAAGTTTTACGTATCTGCCCTGTGTGTTCCTACCCTTATAATCAAGTTGCTCTCCCCCACAAATATTATCTCTAAGGGTAAGGCCACACAGAGCGGCCCTGACACGGTCGCAACGTAGCTAACAACCCCACCGGCACCATGTTCGGTGGGGCTGTCAACAGCCTGTTAGTGGCCGCACGTATTCCTGTTACATTCGCATGCACACTGCCGCTCCATTCATTCTCTATGGGAGCGCCGGAGATAGCCGAGTGCAGTGTTCGGCTTTTTCCAGCGCTCCCATAGAGAATGGATAGGGGGTAGGCTGTTGTAATTTGCAAAATCGTGCGGCCATAAAGGGTGTATTAATTCATGGCCGCACGATTTTGCAGATAAAGGGACGGTTTACCCACGTTAACGTCCGGCCATGAATTAATACACCCTTTATGGCCGCATGATGTTGCAAATTACAACAACTATCCCCAATTCATTCTCTATGGGAGCGCCGGAAAAAGCAGAACACTGCACTCGACTATCTCCGGCGCTCCCTTAGAGAATGAATGGAGCGGCAGTGCACATGCGAATGTAACCGGAATACCCCTTAACGAAGGTATTTGACAGCCGTTCCTACATAGTGCCAGCGCGGTTGTTGGCCGCGTTGCGACAGTGTGAGGGCCTCTCCGTGTGGCCGTACCCTAAAGAATCCTTTCTCCCCATACATAACGCCAAGTTCCCCTCCCTCTTGATTCATAACAAGCTCCTACACCACAAAATAAACTATACAGAAGTCCCCCTCCTCACAAAATACATTTATAAAGATTCCCCCGACACTCCTATAGCATTTAGGGCCATGTCCCCTCACCTTCAAAATCGATCTGTAAAAAATACACACCTATAACCTAGTCTCCCTGTAATGATGGGGGAAAGGAAACAGACAAGTGAGCCCTAATCTACCCGCCACTCAGTCCCTGCCTACTTGCAACGACCCACCCTAGGCAACGGGGTACAACTGGGCGACGGTCCCTACGCTCAATAAGTGCACGACAGACAAACAGACAAGAGTACACAGAAGCTAAGGGAAATGGGGGAGTTGCCCACGGCAACACCGTGAGCAACAAGAGTAGTGAACGAGCCGAGTCAAACCAGGAGTGTACGAGATACCAAACACAGAGCAGAAGAGTAGTGAACAAGTGTCACGGGCACAGGGTATGTGGACCCACTAGGCCGCTCCGCCGTAGCAGGGAGGCAGCTGACCAGGTCACAGTCTAAGCAGAAGTAAATGGCAGACAGTATGCTTGGGTACCTGAAATAGTCCCGTGGCTTCAGCACGGATGGAGGCAGGTGCGGCAAGTGGCGCCAGATGTGGCGGGCAGTATCCGATGACACTTGACGTGGCAGATGGCACTTGACGTGGCAGATGGCACTTGACGTGGCAGATGACACTTGAACGCGGGTAGGCACAGGAACAACACGGAATACAGGAACGGTAACAGGGCACGGGTAACAGCTGGAACGGGAGACACTACGGAACCATTTGCGAGACAGACTGGGAAAGACTAACAACGCTCAGGCAAGGATTAGAAGACCAGGGGCCTTCTTATAGACCAGGAAATCGTGGCAGTTGATGGTGATGATGATTTCCTAATTGCGCGCGCTGGCCCTTTAAGGCCGGGAGCGAGCGTGCGCGCGCACCCTACGGGATCCAGCCGAACGGAGCGGAAGTGAGCGCTGGCATCTCCTAGGTGGGAGACGGAGGCCAGCGCTCACAGATCCATGGCTGCGGGCGTCGGGAGGTGAGTAAACCCGACGGCCCGCGGCCATGGGCGCTACAGTATCCCCCCTCTTACGCCCCCTCTTCTTGGGGCCAGAGTGAGAGAGGAACTTTTTAATAAGAGCAGGAACACTGAGATTTGCTTCTGGCTCCCAGGACCTCTCCTCAGGACCAAACCCTCTCCAGTCCACCAAATAGAAAGTCCTTCCTCCTACTCTCTTGCGGTCCAGGATCTCCTTTACCTCAAATACATCAGAAGGACCGCTGGGAGCAACTGTGGAACTAGAGGTCTTGCTGTAGCGGTTCAGGACCACTGGTTTCAGGAGGGACACATGGAAGGAGTTAGGGATTCTGAGGGTAGGAGGCAGCCGCAGCTTATAGGAGACAGGGTTAATTTGTTGCAGGACCTCGAAAGGACCAAGGAACCTGGGAGCGAACTTGTATGAGGGCACCCTCAAGCGAATGTTCCGAGAGGACAGCCAGACTTTAGTCTTCTCCTAGTATCTGCCTTTCGCTTCATGCGTTCGACCGCCAGCAAAATAGAGGACCGGGTCTGTTGCCAGATTTGCAGGAAGTCCCCATATGCAGAGTCAGCAGCTGGTACCTGAGATGAAGTTGACACAGGAAGAGGGACTCTGGGATGTTGACTGTACACGATGTGAAACGGAGTGGAAGTGGTGGACTCACTTGTGTGGTTGTTGTATGAAAACTCCGCCTATGGAAGAAGCTGTACCCAGTTATCATGCTGTGAAGATATGAAGTGGCGGAGGTAATTTTCCATGACCTGGTTGATCCTCTCAACTTGCCCATTGGACTGGGGGTGATAGGCAGAGGAAAAGTCCAAACTCACATCCAGGAGTTTACAGAGGGCTCTCCAGAACTTGGAGGTAAACTGAACCCCCCGGTCGGACACGATGTGAAGAGGCAAGCCATGCAAGCGGAAGATGTGCAGAATGAGGAGACTTGCCAGTCGAGGAGCAGAGGGTAGGCCGGTCAGCGGGATAAAATGTGCCATCTTAGAGAACCGGTCCACCACCACCCAGATGGTGTTGCATCCTGTTGAGAGAGGAAGGTCCGTGACGAAGTCCATAGCAATGTGCTGCCAGGGGGCACTGGGTACAGGCAGGGGTTGAAGCAGGCCGGCAGGCTTGCTGTGAGTCACTTTGTTGGAGGCACACACTGTGCAAGCAGAGACAAAGTCCAGAACATCCTTAGGTAGCGTGGACCACCAGAAGTGACGAGCGACTAGGTCTTGGGTTTTATGGACACCAGCGTGCCCAGCCAGTTTAGAACAGTGTCCCCAGTGGAGTATTCTTTTTCGGTCTGCCAACCGAACAAAAGTTCTCCCCAGAGGGATATCTCTAAGCTGTAGAGGATTGGCGGTGACAACGCAGGATGGGTCTATGATCGTCTGAAGGGACTCCACCGTGTCTTCCGTCTCAAATGATCTGGACAGGGCATCGGCCCTCACATTCTTGTCAGCGGGACGGTAGTGGAGCAGAAATTGGAAACGGGTGAAGAACAGTGACCACCTGGCTTGACGGGGATTCAGTCGTTGAGCAGACTGAAGGTAAGTAAGATTCTTGTGGTCGGTGAAGATCAGGATGGGGTGAGCAGCGCCCTCCAGAAGGTGTCTCCACTCCTCCAGGGCCAATTTGATAGCCAGTAGCTCCCGATCTCCAATGGAATAGTTGCGCTCAGCAGAGGAAAACAGTCTTGAGTAGTAGCCACATACTACTGCCTTTCCTTTGGAGCTCCTCTGGAACAGAAGTGCGCCTGCACCAACAGAGGAAGCGTCCACTTCCAGTGAAAACTGCCGAGATACGTCAGGGTGATGGAGGATTGAAGCTGAGGTGAAGGCTTTCTTGAGGCTAATGAATGCGGACTCTGCCTCTGGAGTCCACACCTTGGCGTTCACACCCTTCTTGGTAAGGGTAGAGATGGGGGCCGTCAGAGAAGAAAAGTTCAGAATAAACTGCCGGTAGAAGTTGGCGAAACCCAGGAACCGCTGTATGGCCCTTAGGCCTTGAGGACGTGGCCATTCCAGGACAGACTTTAGCTTCTCAGGGTCCATCTTAAGGCCTTGATCCGAGATGACATAGCCCAGGAAGGGCAAAGACCTCTTTTCAAAGGTGCATTTCTCTAACTTGGCATACAAGCGATTCTCTCTTAGTCGCAGAAGAACTTGACGAACGTGCCTCCGATGGGTCATCAGATCTGGGGAGAAAATTAGAATATCATCGAGATAAACTACAACACACGTATAGAGGAGATCTCGGAAGATGTCATTAACGAACTCCTGAAATACTGCGGGAGCGTTACACAGTCCGAAGGGCATCACTAGGTATTCGTAGTGCCCATCGCGGGTGTTAAATGCCGTCTTCCATTCGTCACCCCAGCGAATCCGGATTAGATTATAGGCCCCCCGCAGATCTAGCTTGGAAAAATTTTTGGCTCCTCGTATGCGATCAAACAGCTGGGAAATGAGTGGCAATGGGTACTTGTTCTTGACCGTGATCTGATTGAGACCACGGTAATCAATGCAGGGTCGGAGAGATCCATCTCTCTTTTTAACGAAGAAGAATCCTGCCCCGGCCGGGGAGGAAGATTTTCGAATAAAACCCCTCTCCAAGTTCTCCTTGATATAGGCTGACATCGATAAAGTCTCTGGCAAGGAGAGAGGATATACTCGTCCACGGGGAAGAGAAGAATTGGGAACCAGTTCAATGGGACAGTCGTAATTCCGATGTGGAGGTAACGTCTTAGCCTCTCGTTTGCAAAAGACATCCGCAAAACTGGCATACTGAGAAGGTAGATCGGAAAGTGACTGAGGCAGAGGAGGCACAACAGGCCGGACTTGTGACAGGCAATGGCTATTGCATCTGGAACCCCATTGAAGAACTTCTCCAGAACTCCAGTCGAGTGTCGGGCGTGTAGAAGGAGCCATGGCAGACCCAGCAGGATAGGATTGATAGCCTTGGGTAGTACCAGGAAGGAGATCTGTTCCGAGTGAAGAGCTCCGACCTGTAGTGTCAACGGCTCAGTGATGAGCATGATCGGATCAGGCAACGGTAGACCATTCACAGAAGCAACTGCCAGGGGTCTCTCCAGACGGACTGTGGGTAGTTGAAACCGGTCCACTAGATCCTGGTGGATAAAATTAGCAGCCGCTCCAGAGTCAAGATAGGCAGAGGAAGGATGTGATGCCTGTCCGGTGACGATGGCCACAGGTATCGACAATTTGGAAGAGGTTTTAACGTTTGGAGACGTTCCACCTAGAGTTGCCTCTCCAATCAACCCTAGGTACTGGAGTTTCCCGGTTTCTGTGAGCATTGGCGCACAAAATGACCCTTGAGGCCACAATACATACAAAGTCCAGAGGAGCGTCTGCGCTGCTTCTCCTGTTCAGATAACCGGACTCTGTCTACCTGCATGGGTTCCTCAGGTAGCGCACTAGGAGTGGACAATAGTGGTCTCTGGGCAGAGGGTGCTGGTCTGTGGGCCCGGCTCTCCTGACGAACCTCTTGAGAGCGCTCCCGGATTCTCATGTCAACCCGGGTGGCTAACAGGATGAGGGCATCCAAGGTAGAAGGAAGGTCGCGGGCTGCCAGTTCATCCTTGATGTGAGAGAACAGTCCCTGCCAGAAGGTCGCCACCAGTGCCTCATTGTTCCATGCCAGCTCGGCTGCTAAGGTACAGAAGGAGATAGCATACTCCCCTACTGTGGAGCCCTCTTGCTTGAGGGTCAGCAGAGTGGCTGCGGCAGAGGATGTTCGACCCGGCTCCTCGAACACGACACGAAAGGACTGCAGGAACAAGTATAGGTCCGCGGATACAGGTCCTTGTTGCTCCAAAATTGGGTTCGCCCATGCGAGGGCCTTGCCAGCGAGGAGGGAGATAATAAATGCCACTTTGGCCTCCTCGGAGGGGAAGAGATGAGGCCGTAGCCTAAAATGCACTGTGCATTGGTTGAGAAATCCTCTACATGCTCTGGGGTCACCGTCGTAGCGAGGAGGAAGAGGCAGAGGAACTGAGGATCCGGAACAAACAGGGGTGAGCAACAGGCAGTGGCTCGGCAACAGCTTCAGGGGGAAGAACCGGGGGTGGAACAGCGAGTAGATCCAGGCGGACCAGGATAGAATTCACCGCCTCAAGGAGTTGATCCTGACGTGTGCGGAGGTCATGCATCTCTTTCTGAATCTTCTGTACTGGGGTCTTGGGCTGGCCTGAGCGTACTGTCACGGGCACAGGGTATGTGGACCCACTAGGCCGCTCCGCCGTAGCGGGGAGGCAGCTGACCAGGTCACAGTCTAAGCAGAAGTAAATGGCAGACAGTATGCTTGGGTACCTGAAATAGTCCGGGCGGTGGCTGTGGCTTCAGCACGGATGGAGGCAGGTGCGGCAAGTGGCGCCAGACGTGGCGGGCAGTATCCGATGACACTTGACATGTCAGATGGCACTTGACATGGCAGATGGCACTTGACGTGGCAGAAGACACTTGACGTGGCAGATGGCACTTGACATGGCAGATGGCACTTGACGTGGCAAAAGACACTTGACGTGGCAGATGGCACTTGACGTGGCAGAAGACACTTGACGTGGCAGATGGCACTTGATGTGGCAGATGGCACTTGACGTGGCAGATGGCACTTGACGTGGCAGAAGACACTTGACGTGGCAGATGGCACTTGACGTGGCAGAAGACACTTGACGTGGCAGATGGCACTTGACGTGGCAGATGGCACTTGACGTGGCAGATGACACTTGAACGCGGGTAGGCACAGGAACAACACGGAATACAGGAACGGTAACAGGGCACGGGTAACAGCTGGAACGGGAGACACTACGGAACCATTTGCGAGACAGACTGGGAAAGACTAACAACGCTCAGGCAAGGATTAGAAGGCCAGGGGCCTTCTTATAGACCAGGAAATCGTGGCAGTTGATGGTGATGACGATTTCCTAATTGCGTGCGCTGGCCCTTTAAGGCCGGGCGCGAGCGTGCGCGCGCACCCTACGGGATCCAGCCGAACGGAGCGGAAGTGAGTGCTGGCATCTCCTAGGAGGGAGACGGAGGCCAGCGCTCACAGATCCATGGCTGCGGGCGTCGGGAGGTGAGTAAACCCGACGGCCCGCGGCCATGGGCGCTACAACAAGCCGAGTCAAACCCGGAGTGTACGAGGTACCAAACGCAGAGCAGGAGAGTAGTCAGTAAGCCAGGGTCAATATGAAGCAGGGACAAATAGTTCAAGAAGCTGCAGCAGGGCCAGGAAACCAACAGAGAAGAATCACAAGCAAGGAGGAACAGGAAAGGCAGGTATAAATAGACAGAGGGCGGGAGCTAGCTCCGTCTGGCCAGGCTGTGATAGGCTCTCCCACTCCTAAGCCTGCCATCCTGAGTGGTGGAAGATGGAGTCAGTCTCACAGACATAGAAGCAGGTGCAGACTGATTACCTATGGGCGTTGACATAGAAGCTGTGCCTGGCAGATCCTTTACACTCCCGACAAAATCAATGTTTGCAAAAAACAACAAAAAACTTTCTGTTACACATCGCTTAACCCCTTAGTGACCACTAATACGCCTTTTTACGTGATTCACTAATGGGCTTTAGGCTAGGCTGACGCCTTTTCACGTCAGCCTAGTCTAAGTCCTGCACGGGTCTCCCGTGCAGGCAGGAGCCGGGGCTCTGCTGTCTGATGACAGCTGAGCTCCTGCTCCAACGCCCGCGATCGAAGTTTACTTCAATCGCGGCCGTTTAACCCGTTAAATGCCGCCGTCAATAGCGACCGCGGCATTTAACTTTGTTTACAGAGGGAGTGCGCTCCCTCTGTCACCCATCGGCAGCCCGCGAATGAAATCGCGGGTCTCCGATGGGGTGTCATGGCAGCCAGGGGCTTGATAAAAGCCCCCAGGTCTGCCCTGGACATATTCCTGTTAGGACGCGCCGGAGGCACGTCCTAACAGATTGCCTGTCAGATTTACACTGACAGGCAATAATGCTCTGGTATACGAAGTATACCAGAGCATTATAGCAGCGATCGGAACATCGCACAGTAAAGTCCCCTAGTGGGACTAATAAAATAAGTCATCAATGTGAAATAAAGATTCATAATAAAAGTTACAGTAAAAAAATAAATAAAACCATTTTTTTCCATAAATAGTGGTTTTATTTAGTAAAAGTGTAAAAAAAAAAAAAAAAGTACACATATGTGGTATGGCCGCGACCGTAATGACTCCATTAATAAAGTTAATATGTAATTTAAACCGCAAAGTTAACACCGTAAAAAAAAAACGCAAAAAAACATGGCGAAATTGCAAATTTTTTCCATTGCCCCCCAAAAAAGTCATAATAAAAATGAATCAATAAGTCCCATGCACCCCAAAACAGTACCATTCAAAACTACGTCTTGTCCCGCAGAAAACAAGCCAAAAAAATCACTACATTGATGGAAAAATAAAAAAATTACAGCTCTTGGAAAGCGACGATGCAAAAGCAAATAATTTTAGTTCAAAAGTGTTTTTATTGTGCAAAAGTCGTAAAACATAAAAAAACCTCTACATATGTGGTATCGCCGTAATCGTACCGACCCATAGAATAAAGGTAACGTGTTATTTACGTCGCATAGTGAACGGCGTCAATTTAAAAACGCATAGAACAATGGCGGAATTTCAGGTTTTTTTTATAATCCCCCCCGAAAAGGTTAATAAAAGTTAATATAAAAATTATATGTACCCAAAATTGGTGCTATTAAAAAGCACAACTAATCCCGCAAAAAACAAGTCCTCATACAGCTATGTAGACGAAAAAATAAAAACGTTATAGCTCTTTGAATGCGACTATAGAAAAACGAATAAAATAGCTTGGTAATTAAGGCGTAAAATGGGCTGGTCACTAAGGGGTTAAAGCTCCCTCTTTCCTCCTCCCTCACACAGCACATAAATAAACATAGATTAACCTAAAGCTGCTGCTCTTACCTGACACCGGACTTCCGTGGAGGAGTCTTCACTGTGGCAGCAGCACAGCAGGAAGGAGCTGCGGGAGGCTCCGAGTCTGTGTGACTGTAGTACAGGCTTTGCTGATTGGTGGAGCAGACAGAGGCACCTGCTGCTCCTCCATTCAGCGCTCACTTCACACAGCAGTGCAGAGGAAGGAACATTTTTCCTCTCTGATGTGCGGCTCGTACCTGCTGGCGCCCCCCTTACAGCATGGCGGCCAGCGCCCTGTGCGACCGCACGTGTCGCACATAGCTAAGGCCGGCCATGATACTACTCTGGTCAAAGCGACGACCTGTTCTTCCAGCCACCCAGGCCCATGATGAGCGGCAGCGGATTGGAGAAGCTCCAGAAGCCTTGCAGCGGAAGCCATACTAAATCAGGTAATGAACTTGTTCTCGCTGTTGTTCCTCCCGCTGCTTCCTGCTCAATGCCGAAAACAGCAGGAAGACACTACACACACCCTATGCTCCCGCCCCGGCTCCTCCTAGCCCCTCCTGGCCATGCCCTGCTCTGACCCTTTTCTGTCTTTAACAGTTAACCCTCTCCCTCCTGCATCGGTCATGGAGGCTTACCCTTATGACGTTTGGGCTGCAGTCCAGCCTCTTCTGTGTATTTTGGGAACTCATAGTTTTACTCTTCAGACGTCTTGTAAGTGTATGATTGGTTCAGGACAAAACATATTGTCATTATATGCTATTGGCTAAATGAAATCCAAATTAATGTCATATTGTAAACATTGTAAATGATTGGCTGGAATCAAGATGTTCCTACTTCGAAAGATATTATTGTAATGGTTTGATCAATAAACAGCTAAGGATTAAATGGAGAAGGATTTTGAGAATGCAAAGCATGGTCTTTTGTGTCATCTTTTCTCTCAGAAATATATATATATCGATTACCTATGATTTGGAACAGGATAAATCACTGGAGGGCGGGTATCGGTTGACATACCCAATCCAAATTTCAGTCTAATATATCTTGGCCCATGATTGCGTTAACACATGCTTAACACGTGTTTTAATGTAATGTTTTTTTTCTTCTTTGATAGATGTTTATCCATGGGTTTGGCTTTGTCATTCTTCTATTTTGAGGCATTCTTAGGCCTGATTTACACGAGCGTGTGCGTTTTGCGCGCGCAAAAAATGCTGCGTTTTGCCCGCGTTTGTACTGCGTATACACTGCGTATACGCAGCGTTGGTGTGTTTTAAACGCGCGCACGACTAGCGTTTGCATCGCGCGTAAAAAACGCAGAGGGGATTAGTGGGACGCCCGCCTACAAATAGGCCAGCTGGCCCAACCCCTGCTTGCTGGTAGAAGCCTGTTTAGAACCTTATTTCCGCCTCTGCAGAAACCACAGTGTGTGTTTTTCCCTTCACGTTGGAATCGCCTTGACACCCAACTATTATGGCTTCGCCAGCGCTGGCGCGTGTGCTTCTTGTCTGGATGATCTCATGTCGGTTTGGCGAGCGCCGACACATGCTGCAGCACCAGACGCCTGTAAGAAGTCGCATTTGGGTTCATCCACTTGTGGCCCAACGTACAATAAAAGGCCATTTCCATACCCTGTATGAGGACTTACGCCGGCATCCAGACAAATTTCGAGCCTTCTGCCGCATGTCTGTGGCCACATTTGACCTTCTGCTTGCGCAAACTCGCTCTGGTCTCACCTACCAGAATACCAACATGAGACGCTGCATTTTGGCCGAGGAACGGCTGCTTGTGACCTTGAGGTATGTGTGAAGCTGCTAGAACTTAGTCCATGCCGCTGTCTGCTTCACCATCCCCCCACTAACATGTGTTCTGCCTTTCTTTTTCTTTCTCGTTCTTTTCTAGATTTCTGGCCACAGGCAATAGTTATCATTCGTTGCATTTTGAATTTCTTTTGGGAGTCACCACCATTTCCTTCATTGTCATATCCACCTGTGTCGTGTTGTGGCAGAGGTTAAAGAGCACGGTCATGCCTCAGCCCACGACAGAACAGTGGCTAAGTATTTCAGAGGGATTTCTTAGAGCTACTGAATTTCCAAATTGTATTGGTGCCCTTGACGGCAAACACATTCGTGTGAGAAAGCCCCCACGCAGTGGCTCGCAATACTATAACTACAAGCAGTATTTTTCTATGGTATTGTTAGCCTTGGCGGACACTAATTATTGTTTCACTATTGTTGACATTGGCTCGTATGGAAGCTCGGCAGATGCACGCATATTCCGTACATCAAGAATGGGGAAGCGACTCGTGAATAGGCGACTGGCGGTGCCGGAACCTTCCATCCTCCCGGGCTCCAGCGGGCCCCCAATCCCGTATGTAATCGTGGCGGATGAGGGGTTTGCACTCACAAGGCAAGTCATGCGTCCCTTTGCAAGAAGGGGCTTGGATGACCGTCGGCGCATGTTCAATCTCCGCCTGGGCCGAGCTCGGCGATGTGTGGAATGTGCCTTTGGCATTATGTCAAACAGGTGGCGTGTCTTTCTGTCAACAATGCAATTGTCCATGCAGAATGTCACACGTGTTATACAAGCGGGTGTAGTTCTGCATAACTTCTGCCGCATTAATGATGCTAACTTTGATGCAGAATATATCCTAACACATGCAGGCACCACTGACAATGTCCCGGTGATTCCTCTCGGCCGATCTGTCTCTTCCGGCCTTCGAGTGCGTGATACTTTGGTGGCATATTTTGAGTGCCCATCTGGACCCGCACCGTGGGGGGCTGATGACCTTTGAAGGGGTGTATGTTGTTTGGCGGCTTCACTACCCACGTCACATGTGACCATTTATTTATTTCGTGTTTTTTTGGGGTGGGTGTTGGGTTAGGGACTCGCAAAACATGAGGACCCTTGACGCGGGTTGCGAGCTTACATCTCTCGGGGTTTGAGCAGGACTTTAGACAGTTGCCGACTTACTTTCCCCAGATATCATGTTGTGCGGACTACAGTTAGGAAAGTCCTATTGCAAGTGTACTTATTTTGCTTCGGGGCCCATGGCAGGACCTAAACTTTGCCATCGCTTGCAAGCCATGTCAAACCCCGAGAGATTAACTAAAACCTCATATCACGTGGGCATGCATTGGCCCAAAAGGCCAGAAGTGTGTGAGAGTGTAGGCAAAGGAAATGTGTGCCAAACCTTGTGTTGTGTGGTATAAATGAATAACAACACGAATTCAAACCATTAACCATGAAATTTAGGTCTTAGGACCAAACACAAACTTTTATCAGCAAAACATAGACACCAACATGGTGTATAGTAATACACAGCAAAAACATGAGCCCACAACAAACGTGGCCAGGCCTGCACCACACGCAACTGTGGCGTCCAAATCTATTGGCACCAACACACTCAGAGGTGTTGGTATTGTTGTCCTGGGGAGGCATACGCCTGCATTTCAGCACCACTATGCTGGACCAGGAGCTGGGTAGGTTGTTCCTCGCCAGCATAGTTGTGCTGATGTTGTGGGTGGAATGTTGGCCCTGCGAAGTGGGGAGCCATAGGGCATAGGGACAGGGTGGAATTGGGCAGGCACCTGGGGCGTGGTTGGCGGCATGTATGCACTGCGCCATTGCTCTATGGCCGTGAAACAGATGTTTGGATTGTGGGGCGGTCTGCAAGCGTCGATCAATGTGACTATCGACGCCTGCAGACGGCCCATACGGTCCATGGGCACCAGGCATAGGAGGGGGACTAAGCTGCGCCCGAACGCATCATTCCCGTCCTCTTCTGCGGCTCGCCTAAGATAGTCGAGGACCCGAGTATCGACCTGGGTAGCTGTGGAGGGCTGTGGTGCACGAACACGGCGACTGCGGGCACGCACGGGGCGCTCCTGTGCTGGAGAGGCGACGGGCCCTGCAGACTGGCCAGGTGCGGGCTCCTGGGGTGTCGGCTCGGGGCTGGGCGGCAGGACATTGGGAGCAGGAGGTTCTCGCAGAGACTCCCCCACGTCAGTCTCCTCTGCGGTGTCCTCCAAATTGTCGGTGGTTCTACAAGGAGAAAAAAACGTTAGAATACAATATAGAACATTGCCCACACCAACACGTTGGCAAACAGGACATTGCCAAACACACATTAGACACATGCAAAGGCATAAACTCTTACGTGAGCATCTCCATGATGTCCTTCAAGAACATGAGCTGCTTTGTGTAAATGTAGGGGCGTTTGCGAGATGCCCCATCTCCGCTGCGTCCCTTGTCACCAATCTCTCGCCTAAATTGATCACGGCAGCTCCGCCACCGTGTTTTGATATTTTGGACTGTTGGATGTAACAAAAACATAACACGCCATCAGAACTATCACCTCTCACTTCCAAATGAAGGGCCCTGCAGTGCCAATGACGTGGGACACGGGGATACACCTGCTTCACCTAAGTTTCTCGTGCTAATGAGCGGAATACACATACAGGGCCCCAGGTCTTCTATAGGGATGACAGGCATTGACAGAAAATGCGTGGTACTCACCCAACCGAGTGCGGTCCCGGGTTCGGCCAGTCTCCCACTCTTGCTCAAACAGGTTCTGGGCGACTACCTCCCATGCGTCCTCCTTTACCGTTCTGTTGTGGTACTCCTCTGATCGGGTGTCCCATATTGCAGGATGGTCCTGGACAAAGAGGATGAGGCGCTCGACATCCATCCCGCGCGGCATGGCAGTAGAATAGATGACACGCTGAAAGCAACCTTGACAGAGTCTCCAGGCACTGGCTAGGCTTGCCCCCTCGCACTGGAAACGCAGGCACTTCCTGGTTTGGGTTTGCTTTGTCTAGCTTTATAGACTCTTTTGCATGGACCTAACAGCTCTTGCGTGCTTTTCGCGCATGCAATGCAGGAGCGTCCGTGTGTCATGCGTTGTTTTCACGCACCCATTGACTTCGATGGGTGCGTGTTGCGTGAAAAACGCACGATTATAGAACATGTCGTGAGTTTTACGCAACGCACTCACGCTGCGCAAAATTCACGCATCGTCTAAACTGCCCCATAGAGTAATATAGGTGCGTACGACACGCGTGAAAAGCACGCGCGTCGCACGCGCGTATATTACGCTCGTGTAAATGAGGCCTTATCCTTTTTGGAATAGGTTGGCACTGTAGAGGCAGGACAGGTGCTATCGTTCATTGAGAGGATTTTTTATTTATTGGACTTAAAGGATTTTCTGCATGTTTTACTTAATTTAAATGTATTTATGAGATTTGTTTGGAGTCTCGTGTACTGTTGGCTGAAAAAAATACTGTTTTGCCTTGTACATGTCTAGATTACTGAGGATAGCTGAGGAGTTTTGTTTACAAGCTGAAAAAAATGGGAGAGGTATGCTTGCTATTGTTGTGCAAAAATTTGACAATAATATAAATTCACAGCTTGTTTGGCATGTTGGCCTTCTTTGCAAGGAATATGCCTATAAGCCGTACTTTCTCTAGACATTTAGCTATGATAATTTCAGGAATGAGAACTCCTTATTTTATTGTTCGTATCTGAAAGAAAATCAGGGAGGTGTTAAAGGGGTATTCCGGAACTAAAAAATTACATTTATTTAAATAAAACAATGAAAAAGATATAACTTTCCAATGTACTTACGTTTCATCAGATGGCTGTAGCGTCGTATATCCTCCTCCGTCGCCGTCCCCTTAGCAATGCAAAATCTGCACTTCCTGTGCAGACCCGTCCATTTGGTCTTCTGCCTTGCTTCCGGTTTCCGGCTTTCACACTGTACGGTTACGTCAAAAATGACGTAACCGTACCACGTGCTTCTTTATTGAATTAGAGCATGCGTGGTGAACACACTCCACCGCGCATGCTCTGTGAAATTATGTGGCTGCGTCTTCAGCGGCCGTGTATATTACACTGCGCATGCGCAAGGTTGAAGGTGTGTAGCGTTAGTGTCCTAGTGGAATAAATATTTATTCATCCTTAGTGAGGTCAGTATAAAGTTTTAGCATCAGATTTTAGTTCTTGATTTAGATTAGATGTGTAACCCCTTATAAATTACCGACGGAATACGAAGTTGCGGGAATAACGGCCGTTTCGGCCGTCTTCCCGACAGGTGCAGGAGCTGTGACAGCTGCTGTCTCGTACAACAGCTGCCGCAGCTCCTACAGCGGGGACCGATCGCTGTGTCCCCGCTGTCTAACCTCTTAAAAGCCACGTTCTATAGAGATCGCGGGTTTTTAGGGGTTAAGTTACCATCGCCGGCCTGCTACACGATAGCGGCCGGCGATGGTTACTATGGCAACCAGACACCAAACAAAGGCGTCCGGCTATGCCATCGACGGAAGCCTAGTGGGTCCTGACAAAGTCAGGACCCACTATGCTTGCTGTCAGTGAATAGCTGACAGTTCTAATATACTGCACTACGGATGTAGTGCAGTGTATTAGAATAGCGATCAGGGCCTCCTACCCTCAAGTCCCCTAGTGGGACAAAGTAATAAAGTAAAAAAAAAAGTTAAAAAAGATGTGTAAAAATAAGAAATTAAAAGTTAAAAAAATCCCCCTTTTTTTCCCTTATCAGTCCTTTTTTATTAATAAAAATATATAAATAAACGATACATAATTGGTATCGCCGCGTCCGTAACGGCCTGAACTACAAAATTATTTCGTTATTTATCCCGCGCGGTGAACTCCGTAAAAGAAAATAATAATATACCGTACCAAAATCACAATTGTTTGGTCACTTCACCTCCCAAAAAATTTATTAAAAATAGATCAAAAAGTCGCATTTACCGAAAAATGGTCCTGATCGAAACTACAGTTCGTTACGCAAAAAATAAGTCCTCGCGCGGCTTTATTGATGGAAAAATTATAAAGTTCTGGCTCTTAGAATAAGGTAACACAAAAAGTGAATGATTGTTTACAAAACGTATTTTATTGTGCAAACGCCATAAGACATAAAAGAACTATAAACATCTGGTGTCACCGTAAGGCCGAGTTTACACGAGCGTGTGCGTTTTGTGCAAGCAAAAAGCGCGGCGTTTTGCGTGCGCAAAAAGCACTTAACAGCTCCGTGTGTCAGCCCTTTATGATGCGCGGCTGCGTGCTTTTTCGCGCAGCCGCCATCATTATGACACTCCGTTTGGATGTTTGTAAACAGAAAAGAACGTGGTGCTTTTCTGTTTTCATTCATCCTTTACAGTGCTGTTGCGTGAATGACGCGCGTCCCAAGGAATTGCTTCCGTGCGACATGCGTGGTTTTCACACACCCATTGACTTCAATGGGTGCGTGATGCGCGAACAGCGCACAAATATAGGACGTCGTGCGTTTCACGCAGCGGACATACGCTGCGTGAAAATCACGCACCTGGCTGCACGGCCCCATAGACTAACATAGGTCCCTGCAACGCGCGTTGCAAAAACGTATAATACGCTCGTGTAAATGAGCCCTAATCGTATCGCCCCATAGAATAAAGTGAATATGTCATGTCGGTACAAACTGAGGCGTAAAAGGACGGGGATAGAATTTGTCTTGATGATCGTGCTCGTGGTGAGGTATATTTTTTTTTCGAGGGCCCGTTAGGGACTTACCTCAAACAGGAGGTACACAAGCAGATTTGGAAAGATGAGTATGTTGAGATTATTTCTCTTCTGCCGCTTGTAAAGTTCAATTTGGATAAGGGCAAGCGGTACGAGAGTAAGAAGGAGGAGGAATGTCGGCGGTGTAGGCTTATCCCACAGACGTTCGTCAATTGTTTGCAAGCTTTTTCAATTTTGGCTAGTGTGATCGGGGAAAAGGCGCCTGAAAATTGCTCAGTGTTATTCTGCTATTTAAATGCCATCAGTGAAGCTCATAGAGCGTATGGTGGTCAGGCGTGGTTGCGTTACGACGAGCAATTTCGCCAGCGTTTCGAGGCATTTAGTAGCTTCGTGGAATGGGTAACGAAGGGCGTAGCTGTGGTTGATTCTTTGATACATTACCTCGATGATTTTTTGTGTGTCGGTCCCAGTGGTTCGCCTATTTGTGGTAATCATTGCAAAAAGTTGCGAGGGAGTTTGGGATTCCACTAGCGCCTGAAAAACCGGGGCCCTGTCACTAATATCTGTTTTTTAGGTATTGAGATTGATTCGGTTGCGATGGAGTGTAGACTTCCTGAGGATAAGTTAACGTCGTGGCATCAGGAGGTGCGGCGGACCTGTCATTTAAAGAAAATCACATTGCGCGATCTTCAGTCCCTGCTGGGGAAGCTGAACTTTGCATGTCGGATTATGCCAATGGGTAGTAGACGTTTGGCAGCAGCGACAGTGGGCGTACGTGTACCATATCATTTTGTAAGGATAGGGGTGGAACATCGGGCCGATTTCCAGGTATGGGACGATTTTCTCGGTCAATACAATGGTAGATCTCTATGGATGTCTCCGGTGCAGGATATGAGTGAGCTGGACATTTTTACTGACGCGGCAGTGTCAGGCGGCTTTGGCGCGTATGGGGTAGCTCAATGGTGTGCGGGGAGTTGGCCGTCCAGCTGATATAAAAAGGTTCTATCTATCTAGATAAAAAAGTTTGCTTGCATTGTGATAACACAAGGGTGGTGTTAGCGATTAATAACATATCGGCGTCTTCTCCACCTGTGGTTCAGTTGTTGCGACACTTACTACTGGTTTGTTTGTCATTAAATATGTGGGTGGTTGCAGTGCATGTGGCGGGTGTTCACAATTGTATCGCTGACGCTCTTTCTCGCTCGCAGTGGGATCGTTTCCGTCAATTGGCGTCGGGAGCGGATCTGCTCGGTTTGGCTTGTCCGGAGCATCTCTGGGATCTGGTTTCGGTTCCACGGAACATTTGATTCAAAGGTCCTTGGTGAGCGCGATGTGGAGCAGTGGGAGGAGTGGGTAAGAGGTTTGGGTAACGTCAGCACGGATCAAGACTGGTTGGCATTATTGTATTGGTTGGGAGACGCTTGGGAGGCAGGGTTTTCCCTGGCTAAGGTTAATCGTTTCGTCTCTGCCTTGGCTTTTGGTTTTAAATTGTGGGGTTTACGAGATGTGTCTAAGGAATTTTTGGTGGGACAAGCTTTGAAAGGTTTACGTCGACGCAGGGCTGAAGCAGATCAGAGGCGACCCGTGTCTTTTATTCTCCTCTGTTCCTTAGGCACATCTGTGGTGTCTGTTTGTAATTCGCCTTTTGAATTTCAGCTGTTTTGTTTAGCTTTTTCTCTCACGTTCTTTGGAGCACTTCGAATTGGTGAGTTGGTTTCTCCTAGTACAGTGCGGGCAGGGGGATTGAGACAGGAGGATGTGGGTCTGTATGGGGACAGACTCAAATTATTTCTGCGGCAGTCCAAGACGGATCAATTGGGACGGGGGAAGCCCATAGTGTTGTTTGCCCTCCCGGGGTCAGCAATGTGTCCGGTTGATTGAATGTTTGCTTTTAAGCCACGGGTAGGGGGACCTAAGTTGCCATTGCTCTGTCATGAAAATGGATCATTCTTGTCTAGGTATTAATTTTGTGCGGTATTTAAAAAATGTTTAGCTGAGGTCGGAGTCAGTTCCGGCTCTTACTCTTCTTACTCGTTTCGGATCGGCGCGGTGACTGAGGCTGGGCATTGGGGGCTTGATGATGAGGTTGTGCGTCGCATTGGGCATTGGGAGTCCAACAGGTTTTGCACTTATGTTCGCTCTCATTTGTTATAAGATTGTACTGTTAATTGTTTGTTTTGAGGTGGGTTGTGCTGTTGTGGTCGTGGTGGATCGGCTTACGTGTGTGCGTGCTTGTCCTCTTTTCATTTCAGATCAGCGCCCGTGCTTGGTATGGCTGTTAGGACACTCTTATGTGCATTGGTGTGATCTGAGCGTGAATGTCCGTCCCGATGGCTGCCAGCTACGTATTCCGCGTAATGACGCGGTCTTACATTGGCTGGGATTTAGAGGTATGTTATGGAGCCGGGTATTGATCGAGTTTCAGACATACTCTGTTAGATAGGGTTCCGGACATCCTGGTGTTACACGTGGGCGGGAATGATTTAGGGGTGCGCCCTTTTCAGGAGTTGGTGCAGGATATTAAACACGATATGTTGTGTTTATGGGCATCTTATCCAAGCCTAGTCATAGTCTGGTCTGACATAGTGCCTAGGAGGCATTTGTAGTTGGCAAGGTCTGTGGAGAGGGTTAACAAAGCCTGCATTAAAGTGAACCGGGCGGTGTCACGTTTTGTGGCCAGGAACGGGGGCATTTGTGTGCGTCACAGGGATTTGGAGTCGGGGGAAGGTAACTATTGAAGGAGTGATGGTGTGCATCTGACCGAGGTTGGGATGGATTTGTGGAGCCTGGCCCTAGCAGAAGGTATTGAAAGGGTGGTGGTGGTTTGGAGGGACTCATAGGCTTAAGGTGGTCAAGGCCTGTTTCGCTGTGGCGGGGGGAGTCCTTGAGGTTGGTCAGTACGAACTGGTGGGGGGGTTGCATCGGGCGTATGCGTCCCCCAGAAAGGTATATTATTTAGAAGACTTCATAGGGTGTTATCCCTTTGAAGTGGTCTTCTGGTGGTTGGAGCCATCTACAGAGGAGAGCGGTGTCTCCGAGCTGGTTTACGGCTGGAGGTAAATAGTTGGTGGTGGTTTGCAGATGGCTAACTCAAGGTAAAAACCCAAAAAAATGACTTCAAGGACTTCCCCTGCTCTAATTGGTGTTAATGTTGTTGTTATTACTGATACTGACCCATGTTGGGTCATGTGAATTATAGGAGGAATTCTTTGGTTGAATTCCTAGTACTTATCCAAATGTTTCGGATTAAATTGCATTTTTTTATAACTAATGTAAATTAATAAACGGCTGCTGTGGCCATTTCACATCCAACCTCGGTTGTCACGTGTTATGTTTACAGTTAAACAATTGTAACCAGGTAGTGCACATTGCTGTTTGTTTTTTTGATGATATTACTGATGCTCTTTTACGTTTTCAGTTTTCCAGATTCCAGGATCTAATACCTCAGGACAGCGCAGAAGAGTAGTCTTGCCAAGAGTATCTCTGGGCCTTAAAAGAACAGTGTTACCACAAAAAATGTTTTAATATGTTAAAGATGTTAGTGCTTTATTAAAAACGTTTGGATTAATTTGTGTGTTTGTGTGTTACTTTTTCTTATTTTTCCACTTTTTCTTCCCTATGGGGGCCGCCATTTTTTTTTCCATTTCCGTATGTCTCGATTAACGACACATACACACATGGAATACGGCAGCTCCAGTCCCATAGGGACTGCGAACGGGGCTCGTTCCATCCACTTCTGTGTACGCCGTCTGTGTGGGAACGGCGCATGCGCCGCTCCCACACAGTCCAATTTGAAATGCGCGCTGTCCGGCGCCATTTTCCTGTGGACCGGAAGTCGCGGCCGGACAGTAAGATTACTACTTCCGGTCGCGGCTTCCGGACTTGTGCACTTGGACCAGCGGCAGCAGACGGAGCGGACGGGCCGGAGGGAGCCGCGGCGGCAGGAGCAGGTAAGAGATTTCTATGTATGTTCGTGTTTGTGTGTGTTTACTACTGTATGTAAACCTACTACACTGTGTGTTAGCTCAAAAAATGGCGACACACAGTGTAGGAGGTTAGACCGTTCAATCCCCTCGTTTATCCCGGCACTAGCCAGGATAAAGGAGGGGGGGATGCTGAGAGCTCACTAGAGCGAGGGCTTTTTACCCAAGTTTGCAGCATAAAGCAATGTGGTAGGTTTACCACATGCAATGCTGCAATTTTGGGAATGGCTCCATCTAGTGACCAGCAATGGGAAATATTATAAATTAGAATCCAATTTATAATATTTCCTGACTCGTGAAAAAAAAATAAAAAATTAGAACAATGTTTAATCACCTATACACTAATTGTTTAACTAAAAAAAAAAAAATCATGTTTTGCTGGCAACACATTCCCTTTAAACTGGTCCTGATATTAAACATTTTGCAGCAGTCAGTAGCTAACGGTTATGTGAATGTGTGTAACAGCTGGTATTATTTTGTTTCGGGTGTCAATATATCTCTTTTGTGGCTTGTGAGCTGTTTAGCCTTCTGTTTTTCTTTAATTCAGGAGGAACTGGCTTATTCTACTGTCTGCAAAAGGTTGGTGCGTGTTTCCATTTTTTTTAAACTTTTGGGCAGAATGCAGCTTAATAAATTCTTCAATATTAAACAATTGCTTAAAGGTTATGAAAAGTCCAATTTTTATTTCGATGGAAAATGTTCTATTTCCCCTAGGATGTTAGTGAGATTGTGACAAGTTAATAAATTGGTTTGTTTTTCAGATTATGAAACTTGTTTTCTCCAGCTTATGTTTTTATGATTTTTACACTGGAGTTTTGGAAGTTTTTTGGTGCTGATTCTGACGCAGTGTCCGAGTCAATATCAAGGCCCAAAAACGTTGAACTGGGCCTTATTGTTAGGGCTTATTCAGACGAACGTGTAATACGTCCGTGAAACGTGTGTGATTTTCACGCGCCTTGCACGGACCTATGTTACTCTATGGTGCCGTGCAGACTGTCAGTGATTTTCACGCAGCGCGAGTCCGCTGCGTAAAACTCACGACATGTCCTATATTTGTGCATTGTTCGAGCATCACGCACCCATTGAAGTCAATGGGTGTGTGAAAATCACGCCCAGCACTTCCGCAGCCGTATAAACTATGAATGAAAACAGAAAAGCACCACGTGCTACAAACATACAAACAGAGTGTCATAATGATGCCGGCTGCGCGAAAATCACGCAGCCGCGCATCATACGCTGCTGACACACGGAGCTGTTATGGACCTTTTGCAAGCGCAAAACGCCACGTTTTTGCGCGCGCAAAAAGCACACGCTCGTGTAAATCCGGCCTTAGGGTAGGAACACACTAGGCATGAACACTGCGGATTTTATGCAACACATTTTATTGTGGAAAATCCGCAGCGTATCACAGTCGCAGCAGAGAGGATGAGATTTGAACAAATCTCATCCACACGCTGCAAAAATAATGGACCTGCAGTGTGACTTTTTGGCTTTTTAAGCCGCAGCGTGTCAATGTATTCTGTGGAATCGCCGCTCCTCTGTTGCAGAAATGCTGCGGTTCTGCCGCAAAAATCACAAATGAGAAAAAAAAAAAAAGCCACTTTTTTAAATTTATAAAAAAGTTTAGACTTGCCCCGGCCGTAGTCCTGGTGACGCGATCCTCTATTCTTAGCGTAGCCCCACCTCCTGTCATGACGTTTCATCCCATGTGACTGCTACAGCGGTCACATGGTCTACAGCGTCATCCCAGGAGGCGGGGCTACGTTCAGAAGAGAGAGATGCGTCACTTAAACTACGGCCGGGGTAAGTCTAAACTTTTTTTTCCCTGCAGGATTCCCGCAGCGGACACGCCTCACGAAACCTGCGCCACTATTTGGTGCGGTTTTGCTGGCGGAATTCCCTGCGGCTCCCGGGATAAGCTGTGTAGTTTTACTCAGCATATCCGCCTAGTGTGTCCCTTATGATGTCGCTCCTGGAGCTGCTGCCGGTCTCTAAATAGGCAGTTGGTCCAGTAGAATTTGGAATTATTTTTTTTTGTGAACCAGCTTAAAAAAATACAAAACTTTGGTGTTAGGGCCTGTTCACATCACCGTTCGCTTCCGCTCCGGGGTTCCTTCTGAGGTTTCTGTCGGGTGAACCCCGCAACGGAAAGTAAAAGTGATAGCACAGCTTCCGTTTGCATCACCATTAGCGCAGTCGACTGCGCTATTAATTCCGTCCGAAAACCAGCCGGAATGGTGACGAACGGAAACCATTAGCGATGTTTCCGTCACCATTGAGATCAATGGTGACTGAAACGGAAGCTGTGCTGTCACTTTCATTTTCCGTTGCGGGGTTCACCCGACAGAAACCTCAGACGGAACCCCGGAGCGGTGGTTCGTCACCATTCCGGCTGGTTTTCGGACGGAATTAATAGCGCAGTCGACTGCGCTAATGGTGTTGGAAACGGAAGCTGTGCTATCACTTTCACTTTCCGTTGCGGGGTTCACCCGACAGAAACCTCAGACGGAACCCCGGAGCGGAAGCGAACAGTGATGTGAACAGGCCCTAACACAAAAGTTTTGTATTTTTTTAAGCTGGTTCACAAAAAAAAATAATTCCAAATTCTACTGGACCAACTGCCTATTTAGAGACCGGCAGCAGCTCCAGGAGCGACATCATAAGGGACACACTAGGCGGATATGCTGAGTAAAACTACACAGCTTATCCCGGGAGCCGCAGGGAATTCTGCCAGCAAAACCGCACCAAATAGCGGCGCAGGTTTCGTGAGGCGTGTCCGCTGCGGGAATCCTGCAGGGAAAAAAAAGTTTAGACTTGCCCTGGCCGTAGTCCTGGTGACGCATCTCTCTCTTCTGAACGTAGCCCCGCCTCCTGGGATGACGCTGTAGACCATGTGACCGCTGCATCAGTCACATGGGATGAAACGTCATGACAGGAGGCGGGGCTGCGCTAAGAATAGAGGATCGCATCACCAGGACTACGGCCGGGGGAAGTCTAAACTTTATCAATTTAAAAAAGTACCTTTTTTTTCTTCTCGTGTGATTTTTGCGGCAGAATCGCAGCATTTCCGCAACAGAGGAGCAGCGATTCCACAGAATACATTGACATGCGACTTAAAAAGCCAAAGCCACACTGCAGGTCCATTTTTTTTGCAGCGTGTGGATGAGATTTGTTCATATCTCACCCACTCTGCTGCGACTGTGATACGCTACGGATTATCCACAATAAAATGTGTTGCATAAAATCCGCAGTGTTCATGCCTAGTGTGTTCCTACCCTAAGGCCGGATTTACACAAGCGTGTGCTTTTTGCACGCGCAAAAAACGTGGCGTTTTGCGCATGCAAAAGGTCCATAACAGCTCCGTGTGTCAGCAGCGTATGATGCGCGGCTGCGTGATTTTCGCGCAGCCGCCATCATTATGACACTCTGTTTGTATGTTTGTAGCACGTGGTGCTTTTCTAATTTCATTCATAGTTTATACGGCTGCGGAAGTGCTGAGCGTGATTTTCACACACCGATTGACTTCAATGGGTGCGTGATGCGCGAACAATGCACCAATATAGGACATGTCGTGAGTTTTACGCAGCGGACACACGCTGCGTGAAAATCACTGACAGTCCGCACGGCACCATAGAGTAACATAGATCCGTGCGAGGCGCGTGAAAATCACGCACGTTGCACGGACGTATTACACGTTCGTCTGAATAAGCCCTAACAATAAGGCCCAGTTCACAGAGTTTTTGGGCCTTGATATTGACTCGGACACTGCGTCAGAATCAGCACCAAACAACTTCCAAAACCGCCTCCCATTGATTTAATCTGAAATCAATGGGAGCCAGTCGCGGAAAAAAGAAAAAGCAGCACGTCCTTTCTTGCCGCGGTTCCGCCTCTGACCTCCCATCTAAATCAATGGGAGGCAGAAAATGCATTTTTCGCTGCGTTTTTTGTCTGCTGTCCTCAATCGCCGCGAGCAAAAAACGCAGCAAAAAAACGCGGCAAGATAGTGTGGGCAGGGCAAAATCTGCCTCAAAATTCTTTAAGGAATTTTGAGGCAGATTTTTTTTTGCCTGCAAAATACTGTGTAAACAGGGCCATACATAAACAACACTTTGAGATAATTTACTCACTGTGTCAGAAGAGCTGCTCCCACTCCAGTCCTCTTCCGGCGATGTCTTCCAGGGGAGGTCTTCGGTCCAGACGTCCAGTCCTTCACCTCCAGCCAGGCTCCAGGTAAATTTTGTCCATGTGTGTCCGCGGGTGCGCGCGCTTCGTTCGCGGGTGCGCGCGGTCGATCGCGGGTGCGCGCGCGGGCGGTCTCCAGTGCGGGCGTTCGTGGATGCGCGCTCGCGAGTGCGCACGCGCGGCAGGTTCATTGTGCGCGCGATCGGGTGCGCGCGCGGGCGGACGGTTTGACGGCCCCCCATGACGAGGGGAGGGGGCCCGCAGCAGCAGCAGCAGCAGCTCACGACATTCTTTTGGTGAAAAAAACGGGCCCCATTGCAGGGGCCCGTTTTTTCCTACCAAAAGAATGTCGAGGCAGTTGCCGGGCCCCCCTTTCAATTAGTTTTGGCCGGGCCCCTCACACCACTACCCCTAATACCCCCCTGATGGCGGCCCTGGTGATCGCTATAAAATTCTCCTTAGAAAAAAAAGCCGGTTGGATAATTCGTGCTAAAGCAATGTGACCTGTCGGCTTAAATGATAAGAATGATATGGCAGTTTTTCTTTAAGGGTAAGAGCACAGGTCTTAAATTACTGTCCCCATTTTGGAGAGAATGTGCTTACTGTTTTTATATACTTCTATGTTTTGTTGGATAGACGATAGGAAAGAAGGGGCTAAATAGTAAATGTACACATGGAATTTTTCTAAGTAGAACATCCACCAGTCTCTTCTGGTTGTGTTATGTATATGTTGATGGTTGCATCTGTGAATGGACTACCTCTGCCAGACCCAATTGTAGCTGTGACCAAGCCGCTGAGGCTCTAAGTGAGAGCCCTCCATTCCGAGCTCCTTTCGTTCTTTGTCCTTGCTAAAGCTGTCAATCCTGTGCTGCTGGGTCTGCCCTGGCTCCGACTACATGCCCCAGTCCTGGACTGGAATTCTGGAGAGGTTCTCCAGTGGGGTCCTGAGTGTCTTAACCGTTGCCTGGTACAGATTAGTTCGGCTCAGCCTCCTCTGCCTCAGTCCTTGGCAGGATTACCTGGTCATTATTCTGCATTCTCGGATGTTTTCAGCAAGAAAGAGGCGGATCGGCTGCCCCCACACCGGGTGTATGACTATCCTATCGACCTAGTTTTTGGTGCATCCCTTTCCGGCGGTAGGGTATATCCTCTCTCCGTGCCAGAGACACTGTCCATGTCCGCCTATATTAAGGAGAACTTGGAGAGGGGCTTCATACAGAAGTCTTCCTCCCCGCAGGAACCGGGTTCTTCTTCGTCAAGAAAAAGGATGGTTCTCTGCGTCCTTGCATCGACTACCGGGGTCTCAACCAGATCACGGTAAAAAATAGGTATCTGTTACCATTGATCTCTGAACTGTTTTATCGCATACGTGGTACCAAGATTTTTCTAAACAAGACCTGCGTGGGGCTTACAACCTAATCCGGATTCGCCGGGGTAACGAATGGAAGACTGCATTTAGCACCTGTGACGGGCAATATGAATATCTAGTAATGCCCTTCGGCCTGAGTAATGCTCCCGCGATCTTCCAGAAGTTCGTTAATGACAATTTCCGTGACCTCCTCTATGTTTGTGTTGTGGTCTATCTTGATGACATCTTGATTTTTTTCTCCAGATCCAATGAATCATCAGAGACATGTCCGTCAAGTTTTGCTGCGGTTAAGGGAGAACTGCCTGTACGCCAAGCTGGAGAAGTGCGTGTTTGAGAAAGATGCTCTACCCTTCCTGGGCTACATCATCTCGAATCAAGGTCTCAAGATGGATCCTGAAAAGGTAAAGTCCGTCCTTGAATGGCCACGCCCTCAAGGTTTGAGGGCCATACAGCGCTTCCTGGGATTCGCCAATTTCTACAGACCGTTCATTCCAAACTTCTCCTCACTGACATCTCCTATCTCTACCCTCACAAAGAAAGGCATGAACGCCAAGGTGTGGACTCCAGAAGCAGAGACCACATTTAATAGCCTGAAGAGTGCCTTCACGTCAGCCTCTATCCTCCATCATCCAGATGTTTCTCGAAAGTTCTCGTTGGAGGTGGACGCCTCCTCTGTCGGTGCTGGTGCACTCCTGTTCCAGAGAGGTTCCAAGGGCAAGTCTGTAGTATGTGGCTATTACTCTAAGCTCTTCTCTTCCGCAGAACGCAACTACTCGATTGGGGATCGGGAGTTACTGGCCATCAAATTGGCTCTGGAGGAGTGGAGACCTCTATTAGAGGGTGCAGTTCATCCCATCTTGATATTTATGGACCACAAGAACCTCACTTATCTCTAGATGGCCCAACGACTGACTCCCCGTCAGGCCAGGTGGTCGCTGTTATTGGCCCGGTTCCAGTTTGAGCTTCACTACCGTCTGGCCGACAAGAATGTGAGGGTCGATGCCTTGTCCAGGTCATTCAAGACAGGGAACACTATGGAGTCTCCACAGAGTATCATCCCTGTCAACCCTCTGTAAGTTAGAGAGATTCCCCCGGGGAGGACTTTTGTTCATCTGGCTGACAGAATAAGAATCCTCCGCTGGGGACACAATTCCAAATTCACAGGTCACATGGGTGTCCGTAAGACCCGAGACCTGATTGCACGTCAGATCTGGTTGCCCACGCTGCCCAAAGACATCACAGACTTTGTCTCCTCCTGCACGGTTTGCGCAGCAAATAAAGTTGCCCACTCCAAACCGGCGGGCCATATCCGGCCGCTGCAGAGCCCGAGGCCCCCTGGCAACATATTGCTATGGACTTTGTCACGGACCTGCCTCTGTCTGCTGGTTGCAGTACGCTCTGGGTGGGGGTGGACCGATTCTCCAAGATGGCTCTTTTCGTTCCACTGACCGGCCTACCGTCCGCTTCCTGACTGGCCAATCTCTTGATCCAACACATCTTCCGTCTACACGGCTTGCCTCTACATATTGTATTAGATCGGAGGGTTCAGTTCACCTCAAAGTTCTGGAAAGCTCTCTGCGTACTCCTCGGTGTGAAGTTGGACTTTTCCTCAGCCTACCATCACCAGCCCAATGATCAAGTCGAGAGAATAAACCAGATTATGGAGAACTATCTACGACACTTTATCTTCAGGCAGCATGATGACTGGGTGCAGCTTCTTCCTTGGGCTGTGTTCGCCTACAACAACCACACTAGTGAGTCTACTGCGAAGAGTCGATTCTTCATTGTCTATGGCCAACACCCTCGAATACCTCTGCCTATATCCACTACGTCCCAGGTACCTGCAGCGGACTCTGCATTCAGGGACTTTCTACAGATCTGGCAGCAGACTCGATCTTGTATTCTGCTGGCGGTCGACCGCATGAAGAGAAAGACAGACACAAGTAGACGAGAGCTTCCCCAGTTCCTTTCAGGCACTAAGGTCTGGCTGTCCTCTAGGAATATCCGGCAGAGGGTGCCATTGTACAAGTTTGCTCCCCGTTTCCTTGGACCCTTCGAGATTTTGCAACAAATCAACTCTGTTTCCTACAAGCTTCGGCTGCCTCCTACCCTCAAGATCCCCAACTCCTTCTATGTCTCCCTGCTGAAGCCGGTAATCTTTAACCGCTACTCCAAGACTTCCAGTCCTGCAGTGGCTCCCAGTGGTTCATCAGAGACTTTTGAGGTTAAGTAGATCCTGGAGACCAAGAGAGTGGGTGGAAGAACCTTTTATTTGGAGGATTGGAGGGGGTTTGGTCCTGTAGAGAGGTCCTGGGAGCCAGAAGAGAATCTCAATACCCCTTCCCTCCTGAAGAAGTTTCTCTCTTGTTTTGGCCACAAGAGGAGGGGGCGAAAGAGGGGAGATACTGTCATGTTCATGGCCGCAGGCCATTAGGCTCACTCTCCTCCTGACGCCCGCAGCCATGGAACTGTGAGCGTTTGTCCCCGTCTCCTCCTCAGGAGACGCGTAGCGCTCAATTACACTTCTCCCGGCTGGGTCCCGTAGAGTGCCCACTCTTAAAGGGCCAGTGCGCGTACCTGAAATTAGTAAATATTAGCTCATGAGTACCCTGGACTATAAGAGTACCCTTAGCCTGAATTGCAGGGGAACAAACAGCTTGTTCTCAGGAAGGTTACCGGGAGCTGAACCTTGATCAGCAGCAATTTTGGAGACTAAGTCAGAATCAAAAGAGGATATTATTATACCTGGAAGCAAAACACAAGCAGGATCTTCCTCCGATGGAGGGCTGGCCATGAAGATACGCGACTGTGCATCAGCTTTAATATTTTTAGACCCAGCCCTATAGGTGACCACAAAGTTGAATCAAGTAAAAAACAACGCCCATCGAGCTTGTCTCGGGTTTAGCCTCCGGGCAGATTCTAGGAAGACCAGATTCTTGTGGTCGGTAAGGACCGTTACCTGGTGACTAGCCCCCTCCAAGAAGTTGCGCCACTCTTCAAATGCCCATTTAATGGCAAAAAGTTCACGGTTGCCCACATCATAGTTACTCTCAGTGGGCGAGAACTTCCTGGAGAAGTAGGCACAGGGACGGAGATGGGTGAGGGACCTGGTACCCTGGGACAAGACAGCACCCACACCCACCTCGGAGGCGTCAACCTCCACGATGAATGGTTCCATTTGGTTAGGCTGAATCAGCACTGGGGCAGAGATAAAGCACTTCTTAATGATCTCAAAAGCCTGGGCCGCCTCCGGAGGCCAGTGGAGGAGATCAGCACCTTTGCGAGTAAGATCCGTAAGAGGCTTAGCGATGACCGAGAAGTTGGCAATAAATCTCCTGTAATAATTAGCAAACCCCAGGAAGCACTGTAACGCCTTCAGGGAGGCAGGTTGAACCCATTCAGCCGCAGCCTGAACCTTGGTAGGGTCCATGCGGAATTCATTAGGAGTGAGGATTTGACCCAAAAATGGTATCTCCTGCACCCCAAACACACATTTTTCGGCTTTAGCAGTGTTTGTTTTCCCGAAGGGCCTGGAGCACCTTCCTGACATGCTCAATGTGGGAGGACCAGTCCTTGGAAAACACAAGTATGTCATCAAGGTACACTTCAAGAAATACCCCCAGGTAGTCTCTTAAAATCTAATTTATGAAATTCTGGAAGACCGCGGGAGCATTACACAACCCAAAGTGCATGACGAGGTATTCGAAATGACCTTCGGGCGTGTTAAACGCAGTCTTCCACTCATCCCCTTCTCTGACTCAGATAAGGTTATAAGCCCCCTGAAGATCAAACTTAGAGTACCATTGGGCCCCCTGAACCTGATTGAAGAGATCAGGAATCAAAGGAAGGGGATACTGGTTACTTACAGTGACCTTTTCGGTAATCGATGCACGGCCTAAGACCACCATCCTTCTTCCCTACGAAGAAGAAGCCAGCACCTACCGGAGAAGTAGTGGGGCGAATGTAACCCTTGGCCAGGCTTTCCTGGATATATTCTCTCATGGCCTCACGTTCGGGACAAGAGAGATTAAATATCCTATCCTTAGGGAGCTTAGCTCCTGGTACCAAATCGATTGCGCAATCGTATTCTCTATGAGGAGGTCACACTTCGGAGGCCTATTTAGAGAAAACATCAGCGAAGTCCTGAATAAACTCAGGTAGAGTGTTCATCTCCTCAGGGAGAGAAATACAATTAACAGAAAAACAGGACGTCATGCATTCATTACCCCATTTAGTAAGATCCCCAGTACTCCAGTTAAACGTGGGATTATGCATCTGCAACCAGGGAAGGCGTAAAACAAAATCGAACAATAATCCCTGCATCACCAGTACAGAACACTGCTCCAAATGAATGGAGCCAACAATGAGTTCAAAAACAGGGGTATGCTGCATAAAATAACCATTAGCAAGTGGAGTGGAGTCGATACCCACTACCGGGACAGGTTTAGGCAAATCAATCAATGGCATAGCTAGAGACAAAGCAAATTCCACAGACATAATATTAGCAGAAAACCCTGAATCTACGAAGGCACTGCCGGTGGCAGACCTACCCTAAAAAGAGACCAGAAAGGGAAGCAAGATCTTATTAGGTTTCATATTTACGGGAAATACCTGTGCACCCCAGCGACCTCCCTGATGGTCACTTAGGCGCGGAAGTTTTCCGGCTGCTTATTCTTACGCCTAGGACAGTTGTTCACTTGATGCTTGTCATCCCCACAGTAGAAGCAGAGACCATTCTTCCTGCGGAGCTCTCTCCGTTGTTGGGGAGACACGGAGGCCCCGAGTTGCATTGGTTCATCCGAGTTTTCCGTGGAAGAACGAGGCAACGGAACCTCGGGAGCCATCATGGGGGAGCCAGAGGAGAAGGCTCAAAAACATTCAAGTCGTCGTTCCCTGAGACGTCGGTCAAGACGTACCGCTAAAGCCATAACCTGATCTAGAGAGTCAGAAGAGGGATAGCTAACTAACAGGTCTTTCAGGGCGTTCGACAGATCCAATCTAAACTGGCAACTCAAGGCAGGGTCATTCCAGCGAGAAGCTACACACCACTTCCTAAATTCAGAACAGTACTCTTCAACGGGTCTCTTACCCTGACGTAAGGTCACCAGCTGACTCTCGCAAAGGCAGTCTTGTCAGTCTCGTCATAGATGAGCCCGAGAGCAGAAAAAAAAGGTCAACAGAGGAAAGTTCAGGGGCGTCAGGAGCCAAGGAGAAGGCCCATTCTTGGGGGCCGTCCTGGAGCCGGGAGACAATAATACCCTTAGTCGGAAATAGAGTCTACAACTCTCCCGAAAGGAGAAAAAAGTCTTCTGGTCCCCTGAGAACCGGTCAGGCAACTTGAGATGGGGTTCAAGAGGTGAGGTGGAGGGCACTAGCTGGTTAGCATCACGCTAGTCACACCTCTGAGCCAGGGCTTGGACCTATAGGGAGAGACCCTGCATTTGCTGAGCCAGAGTCTCAAGGGGGTCCATAGTAGTAGGAACCAGGTTATAAAAGGTATATGGGCCTGTGATTATGTAAAGACAGGGTAGGGAGACAGAAAGGTGAGCCCTAATCTACCCGCCACTCAGTCCCTGCCTACTTGCACGACCCGTCCTAGGCGACGGCGTACAACTGGGCGGCGGTCCCTACGCTCAATATGTGCACGACAGACAAAAAGACAAGGGTACACAGAAGCTAAGGGAAATGGGGTAGTTGCCCATGGCAACACCGTGAGCAACAAGAGTAGTGAACGAGCCGAGTCAAACCAGGAGTATACGAGGTACCAAACGCAGAGCAGGAGCGTAGTCAGTAAAGCCAGGGTCAATATGAAGCAGAGGACAATAGTAATAGCTGGAACAGCAGAGCCAGGAAACAAGATAGAACCACAGGCAAAGACAAGAAGAAAATAAAGGTATACATAGACCGAGGGCGGGAGCTAGAACCGTCTGGCCAGGCTGTGATAGGTTCTCCCACTCCTGAGCCTTCCAGCCTGAGTGGTAGCAGGTCGAGTCACTCTATCAGACCTAGGAGCAGATGCAGACTGATTAACCACGGCCGTCGACACAGAAGCTGTGTCTGGTCGATCCTTTATAGGTTTGTAGTTATCTCGGATCCTGGCAGTTACAGTGAGGTGTCGGCTGTACCGACAACCGTGGCTCCCCCCTGACGTACAATTACATCAAGTGTCGGTAAGTGGTTAAGGAAAGCTTAGGTAAAATAAGGTTAATGCTTATGTAGATGTAAAGAATTAGAATTGTTTAAATGTTGATCCAGTCTGATCACCACTTGGGTTCAGGAAAGAAATGTTCCCCTTTTAGGGCAGATTGCCTTATGCGGTTTATTTTGCCTTCTTCTGTATAAAAGTTTTAAGACGTACCCCTCCACCTTCCCTTCATCCACATCCCCCCTCTTCACCTGGTTGAACTTGATGAATATGTGTCTTTTCAACCATAAAATGTAACAAATCAGATCACTTCTTTCATATTCAACCTTGAATAAAAAGAAAAATCGGGATTCTTATTGTTTGCTATGGGCAATTACAATAAGTTAGAACAGCATAAATGCATGTTTTTTTGCATGTCATGGTGTGCTCCCCTATGCTGTGAACTCCGCATTAGGCCTCACGTAAAGCTATGTGCACAAAGCCTTATAGCAGTACACGGAGTAATTCGTAGATGTAGGCCCTGTGCTGCTGTATGTTGCCTTCAAACGGCAATGCTTACATATAGTTACATAGTTTGTACGGTTGAAAAAAGACACATGTCCATCAAGTTCAACCAAGGGATGGGAAAGGGGAAGTAAAAAATTTCTACACATAGGAGCGAATATTTTTTTGTTCTAGGAAATTATCTAAGCCTTTTTTGAAGCCACCTACTGTCCCTGCTGTGACCAGCTCATGCGGTAGGCTATTCCATAAATTCACCGTTCTCACAGTAAAGAAGGCTTGTCGCCTCTGCAGGTTGAACCTTTCTTTTTCCAGACGGAGGGAGTGCCCCCTTGTTTTTTGAGGGGGTTTTACATGGAACAGGATTTCACCATATTTTTTGTATGTGCCATTCATATAGTTATATAAGTTAATCATGTCCCCCCTTAGTCGTCTTTTCTCAAGGCTAAATAGGTTTAGTTCTTTTAATCTTTCCTCATAACTTAGATTCTCCATGCCCCTTATTAGCTTTGTTGCTCTTCTTTGTATTTTTTCCAACTCCAGGGCATCCTTTCTATGAACTGGAGCCCAGAACTGGACTGCATATTCTAGATGAGTCCTCACTAATGCTTTGTAAAGTGGTAATATTACATCCCCGTCCCGCGAGTCCAGGCCTCTTTTGATACACGACAATATTTTTCTGGCCTTTGAAGCAGCTGATTGACACTGCATGCTGTTATTTAGTTTATGATTTACAAGTACACCCAGATTCTTCTCAACAAGTGACTCCCCCAGTGTAGCTCCCCCTAGGACATATGATGCATGCAGGTTGTTGCTACCCAGATGCATAACTTTACATTTATCTACATTAAACTTAATTTGCCAAGTGGACGCCCAAACACTTAGTTTATTTAAATCTGCCTGCAATTCACAAACTTCTTCCATAGTCTGAACTATATTGCATAGCTTGGTGTCATCTGCAAAAATAGAAATAGTGCTATTATTCCCATCCTCTATATCATTAATAAATAAGTTGAATAATAGTGGTCCCAGCACTGAACCCTGGGGTACACCACTTATAACCAGGGACCATTCAGAGTAGGAATCATTGACCACAACTCTCTGGATACGGTCCTTGAGCCAATTCTCAATCCAATTACAAACTATACTTTCTAAACCTATAGTCCTTAATTTACCCATTAGACATCTATGGGGGACAGTGTCAAATGCCTTTGCAAAGTCCAAAAACACTATATCCACAGCGGCCCCTCTGTCTAGGCTTCTGCTTACCTCTTCATAAAAACAAATCAGGTTGGTTTGACAGCTTCTGTCCTTTGTAAAACTGTGCTGGCTGTCACTTATAATACTATTTGTTGTCACATAATTCTGTATATAGTCCCTCAATAGCCCCTCAAACATTTTCTCCACAATTGATGTTAAGCTTACTGGTCTATAATTACCCGGCGAAGACCTAGAGCCCTTTTTGAAAATAGGCACCACATTTGCCCTGCGCCAGTCCCTTGGCACTATACCAGTCATGAGAGACTCTCTAAATATTATGAAGAGGGGGACAGAAATAACTGAACTAAGCTCCTTAAGAACTCTAGGGTGTAGCCCATCTGGTCCCGGGGCCTTGTGTACGTTTATTTTATTTAATTTAGCTTGCACCATCTCTACATTCATCCAATTCAGTATATCAACTGATATATTAACAGCACTGGCAGTGGCTACATCAGCTGCTCTTTATTCTGTTGTATATACAGAGCGGAAGAACCCATTTAGTAACTCTGCCTTCTCTTGATCCCCTGTGACCAACTCCCCATTACCACTATCTAAGGGTCCTACATGTTCAGACCTTGGCTTTTTTGCATTTATATGCTTTAAAATTATTTTAGGATTTGTTTTACTATCCTTGGCCACCTGCCTTTCATTTTGTATTTTTGCGGATTTTATTATCTTTTTACAGATTTTATTAAGCTCTTTATATTTTACAAAGACTATAGCTGTACCTAGAGATGAGCGAACCGGGACAACCGAACCCGGTTTCGGTCCGAACATCGGGAAAAGTTCGGTTCGCAGCGAATCCGAACTTCACCGGGTTCGGCCGAACCCGTTTTGACCGAACCCGGCTACATTTTGGCGCCTGCCACATGTTAGATGTAAAATGGAGGATTTCACAATACCACCTGACAACAGGCTACCCCATAATGCCTTGCAAACGGCTCTCCCAGCCAATCGGGAGGCAGCATAGGGGCGGGCTCAAGCCTGCAATAAAAGTCTATGCACGGAGCTCAGCTGCCATTTTACAGACAGGAGCTGTAGGGATAGCATCTCTGTGCAGTAAGGGAAAGCTTTAGGAATCTAAAAGCCAGGAATCCAGCAATCGAAAGGGCTCATCCACTACTCACTACTCAGCCAGTGTGTGAATACGCTTTTATAAGGGGCTCATCCCCGTTGCATCCAACTTGCAATACAGGCAGCCTTTGTAGTACTACAACGCCCAGCATTCCCTGAGTGCACCGCGGCGTGGCTGATAGAAATTCTCATTCATTGCCATTTGCCAAGCCAGTGTCAGTGTGAATACGCTTTTAGAAGGGGCTCATCCCCGGTTGTTAACATAACAAATAACAATCCAACTTGCAATACAGGCAGCCTTTGTAGTAGTACTACAATGCCCAGCATTCCCTGAGTGCACCGCGGCGTGGCTGATAGAAATTCTCATTCATTGCCATTTGCCAAGACAGTGTCAGTGTGAATACGCTTTTAGAAGGGGCTCATCCCCGTTGCATCCAACTTGTAATACAGGCAGCCTTTGTAGTAGTACTACAAGGCCCAGCATTCCCTGAGTGCACCGCGGCGTGGCTGATAGAAATTCTCATTCATTGCCATTTGCCAAGCCAGTGTCAGTGTGAATATGCTTTTAGAAGGGGCTCATCCCCAGCCGTTAACATAACAAATAACAATCCAACTTGCAATAAAGGCAGCCTTTGTAGTAGTAATACAACGCCCAGCATTCCCTGTGTGCACCGCGGCGTGGCTGATAGAAATTCTCATTCATTGCCATTTGCCAAGCCAGTGTCAGTGTGAATACGCTTTTAGAAGGGGCTCATCCCCGGCCGTTAACATAACAAATAACAATCCAACTTGCAATACAGGCAGCCTTTGTAGTAGCACTATAAGGCCCAGCATTCCCTGAGTGCACCGCGGCGTGGCTGATAGAAATTCTCATTTATTGCCATTTGCCAAGCCAGTGTCAGTGTGAATACGCTTTTAGAAGGGGCTCATGCCCGGCCGTTAACATAACAAGTAACAATCCAACTTGCAATACACGCAGCCTTTGTAGTAGTACTACTACAACGCCCAGCATTCCCTGAGTGCACCGCGGCGTGGCTGATAGAAATTCTCATTCATTGCCATTTGCCAAGCCAGTGTGTGAATACGCTTTTACAAGGGGCTCATCCCCCGGGTTTTGATTCAACTTGCTGCACTCCAGCAGTGAAATGTCTGGTAAAAAAAAGGTTGTGAAAGGACGGGGTAGAGGAAAAAATACCCATGCCGTGTCCTCTTTCAGTCCAAATGTTGGATCTGTTGGTGCCAGACCCAGTACCAGCATTTGTGGCACAAGACATGTACCCAGTTCCACTAGTAGCACAGCCATGTGCCTGCTGGTAGTAGTAGCAGTATCAGCAAGCCAGACTTGTCCATCTCCTCCGGTGGGCGGGTTACTTTAGACAATACGGCCATTGTGGACTGGTTGGCTGGCTCGCGGTCATCTCAGCAGGAAGACTCTGACGATCTGGCTTCAAGCCAGGTTTCGTTGGATTCCAGATCCTCTACAGTTCCTTGGCACAGTGACAGTAGTAATATGGGTATTTCTAGCGTTTCCATTCCATCATCTATGTCTTCACTCCCCCTTCCTAGCGGGAAGCCATCTTTCCTGAGAGTCCTAAGAGACATCTCCTCGGGTGCGAAGGAAGATACTGAACAACATAGTGATGATGATTTGCTTTCCACGAGTCAGCCAACGGAGTGTGTTGCGGCGGTGGTGGAGGAGGAAGCGGTGTCAGAGACGCATAGCTGTGGTAGCCGTGGTGGCAGACGCAGTAATGAGGGGGGGCATGGAGCCCGACATGATGTCACATCACATTCACAACACAGTGACAGAAGTGGCGGGGATGATGAGGAGGGCTATGATGATGATGTTGTTTTAGAGAGGACATGGGAAACAGGTGACGAGGTGATGACGGCGTCAGAGGAGGAGGGTAGTAGTGGCGGCACTGGCAGTGATAAACAGCCAAGCCGAGGTAGGGGCAGAAGTAAATCTGCAAAACGTTGCAGCGGTAGGGTCAGCTCAGGAGCCGGTGACGGCTACACTGATGCTGGTGTAGGCTCCCGAAAAAAGCCTGCCAGACAAGGGGCAAGCTTGGGTGGTGGTGGTGGTGGTGGACATGGTACTACCTCTTTACGGTACTCTGCCGTGTGGCAATTTTTCTGTACCTTCCCGGAGGACGAAAACATGGCACAGTGCCGTATCTGCAAGTAGAAAGTAAGGCGTGGGCAGGGCAGCAATGTAGGAACTACCGTTCTACGTAAACACATGGAGCGGCATCACAAGGCCATGTGGGACAATCGACATGCCCCACCATCATCATGTACATCTAATGAAGACCCCTCTGCCGCTGCTGCTGCTCCGAGTCCCTTTCATCTAAGTATTAGCCAGGCCTTATCCACCATGTCGTTGTCATCATCATCATCACTGTCCACTAGTGCTCCTCCTATGTCCCGTCAGTTATCCATTCCGGAATCGTTGTCCAATAAGCAACAATATATACCCAGTCATCCACTTGTCATGCGGCTTAATTGTTGGTGGTGCAGTCGCTGCCGTACCACCTGGTCAACTCCGCCGGCTTCAAGCAATTGATGGCGTGCGCTCAGCCTAGGTGGCGAATACCTAGCCGACATTACTTCTCCAAAACAGCTGTCCCTGCCTTGCACAAGCACGTGGAGGAAAAGGTGTGCCAGTCCTTGCAATTATCCGTGTGCAGCAGGGTACATGCCACCATCGACACGTGGAGCTGCAACTATGGGCAGGGACAGTACATGTCTTTCACGGCCCACTGGGTCAATACTTTGCAGTCCGATGCACCACCGCAGCAATGGCAGGCATTACCACCTCCACGCTTGTATCTTTCTGGTTCAACTCCGGACACCAGGCGCCTACCATCCTCCTCCTCCTACTCCTCCTCCTTCTCCTTGCCCTCCTCAATGGAGGTCTTCCCGTCCCCGACAGGACACAGCGTATCTTCCACTCTTCCTCCCTCCTCTTTTCATAGGTGCAAGGTGAAGCGCCACAATGCTGTCTTACACCTGCTGAGCCTAGGCGAAAAAAGCCACACAGGGCAGGAGCTGCTGCTGTGCATCAAGGAGGAAATCGCACGCTGGCTGTCTCCTCTGAAACTCACACTGGGCAATGTTGTCTCTGATAACGGGAAGAACGTTGTGGCCTCACTGCGAATAGATCACCTGACACACGCTCCTTGCGTGGCACATGTGATCAATCTGGTCATAACACGCTTCTTAAAGTCATATGTTGGTTTGAAGGGTGTGCTGGCCATGTCCAGGAGGGTTTGCGTTCGCTTTAGACGTTCGTATGCATTTAAGCACGCCCTCCTGGACTTGCAGCGTCAAAACAATCTCCCAGAACACAGCCTGATTTGCGACGTTCCAACACGCTGGAATTCCACCCTGCACATGTTGGACCGTATGTACGAACAGCGGAAAGCCGTGAATGATTTCCTGATGCAGCAGACGGGCAGCTATTGGAGCCAGTGTAATTTCGAGCTCAGGCACTGGCAGCTGGTTAGAGACGTATGTCGCGTTTTGAGGCCCTTTGAAGAGGCCACACGATTTGTGAGCCGTGACGCTAGCGGAATGAACGATGTTATGCCGCTGATATTCAATATGGAGCAAACTCAAACAGCGATGATTCAGCAAAGGATGCAGGAAGGATCACATCTGGCTATGGATGTTGAGGAGGAGGATGAGGATGAGAAAACAGGACCTGAAGAGGAGCTGGATTTGGAGATGGAATCACAGGAAGGGATAGGGGACGAGGCAGCCGCACAACATGACAGTGATGGTGATGACGAGTCTGACGACGACCTTGATGATGGACAACCATGGCAGTATGGGACGGAGATGGAACCAACCGGGCCCTCTGAAACGCTGGCCAGGATGGCGAGCTGTATGCTTCGTTACTTGCGCGCTGACTATCGTATTGTTAGCATGAAGAAAAGAGATGAGTACTGGATAGTCACACTTTTAGACCCTCGGTATAAAGCCAGAATGGGGGAGTTTTTTGCGCCTTCCGAGAGGGAGGCAAAATTGGCTTATTATCGAGAGAAGCTATGCAGCCAGCTTGTCACGGCTTTTAAACGGCAAACACCTGCTGCAAGCATGTCTGACTGGGGGGCCACTCTCCGCTCCCCACTGTCTCATCGTTCCACCGCCTCTGGCAGCAGCCAATTCAGTTTGGAAAATATGATGAAAACATTTTTACATCCAATACCCCGACCTGACACACATCGTAGTCACCAAAGGGATGTTCACCATCACCAGGTGCAGCACCTAAACAACCAGGTTCACTCGTACCTGGACTGTGCCCTTTCTCCGTCAGAAATGCTGATCCCAGACCCCATGGACTTCTGGGTCAGCAGATTGGATCATTGGCAAGTACTGGCCCAGTTTGCCATGGGTGTACTGTCTTGTCCACCCTCCAGTGTAGCGTCAGAGAGGGTATTCAGCGCGGCAGGGGGCTTCGTCACCCCTAAGCGAACAAGATTGTCCGCCAACAGCTTGGAAAATCTCACGTTTCTGAAAATGAATCAAGCATGGATCGGTGAGGTTTTAAAACCCCTGTGCCTGATGCCACTGATTGGATCTGACATTGCTGCTGCTGCTGCCGCTGCCGCCTGCTGCTGCCGCCTGCTACTACGGGATTCTGTCCTGTCCACTCTTTTTTTAATGTGCCGCTGTTGGTGCTACTTCTACCACCAATCCACCTCCAGTGCCGTCTGCTACAAGCAGGCCTGCCCCACCACAGGGCTTTGTCCTGTGACTATCCAGTGTCTTTTAATGTGCTGCTGCTACTACTACTACCACCCTTGCTGTCCATTGGCTACCTCTACTACCACCAATACACCTCCACTGCCGTCTGCTACAAGCAGGCCTGAGGCCTGCCCCACAACAGGGCTTTGTCCTGTGACTGTCCAGTCTCTTTTAATGTGCTGCTACTACTACTACTACTACTACCACCACCCTTGCTGTCCGTTGGCTACCTTTACTACCACCAATACACCTCCACTGCCGTCTGCTACAAGCAGGCCTGAGGCTTGCCCCACCACAGGGCTTTGTCCTGTGACTGTTTAGTGTCTTTTAATCTGCTGCTACTACTATTACTACCACCACCACCCTTGCTGTCTGTTCGCTACCTCTACTACCACCAATACACCTCCACTGCCGTCTGCTACAAGCAGGCCTGATGCTTGCCCCACCACAGGGCTTTGTCCTGTGACTGTCCAGTCTCTTTTAATGTGCTGCTGCTACTACTACTACTACTACTACTACTACTACTACTACTACTACTACTACTACTACCACCACCACCCTTGCTGTCCGTTGGCTACGTCTACTACCACCAATACACCTCCACTGCAGTCTGCTACAAGCAGGCCTGAGGCTTGCCCCACCACAGGGCTTTGTCCTGTGACTGTCCAGTCTCTTTTAATGTGCTGCTACTAGTACTACTACCACCACCCTTGCTGTCCGTTGGCTACCTCTACTACCACCAATACACCTCCACTGCCGTCTGCTACAAGCAGGCCTGATGCTTGCCCCACCACAGGGCTTTGTCCTGTGACTGTCCAGTCTCTTTTAATGTGCTGCTGCTACTACTACTACTACTACTACTACTACTACTACCACCACCACCCTTGCTGTCCGTTGGCTACGTCTACTACCACCAATACACCTCCACTGCAGTCTGCTACAAGCAGGCCTGAGGCTTGCCCCACCACAGGGCTTTGTCCTGTGACTGTCCAGTCTCTTTTAATGTGCTGCTACTAGTACTACTACCACCACCCTTGCTGTCCGTTGGCTACCTCTACTACCACCAATACACCTCCACTGCCGTCTGCTACAAGCAGGCCTGAGGCCTGCCCCAACACAGGACTTTGTCCTGTGACTGTCCAGTCTCTTTTAATGTGCTGCTACTACTACTACCACCCTTGCTGTCTGTTGGCTACCTCTACTACCACCAATACACCTCCACTGCCGTCTGCTACAAGCAGGCCTGCCCCACCACAGGGCTTTGTCCTGTGACTACCCAGTGTCTTTTAATGTGCTGCTACTACTACTACCACCCTTGCTGTCCGTTGGCTACCTCTACTACCACCAATACACCTCCACTGCCGTCTGCTACAAGCAGGCCTGAGGCCTGCCCCACCACAGGGCTTTGTTCTGTGACTGTCCAGTCTCTTTTAATGTGCTGCTACTACTACTACTACCACCACCCTTGCTGTCCGTTGGCTACCTCTACTACCATCAATACACCTCCACTGCCGTCTGCTACAAGCAGGCCTGCCCCACCACAGGGCTTTGTCCTGTGACTACCCAGTGTCTTTTAATGTGCTGCTACTACTACTACCACCCTTGCTGTCCGTTGGCTACCTCTACTACCACCAATACACCTCCACTGCCGTCTGCTACAAGCAGGCCTGAGGCTTGCCCCACCACAGGGCTTTGTCCTGTGACTGTCCAGTCTCTTTTAATGTGCTGCTACTACTACTACCACCCTTGCTGTCTGTTGGCTACCTCTACTACCACCAATACACCTCCACTGCTGTCTGCTACAAGCAGGCCTGAGGCTTGCCCCACCACAGGGCTTTGTCCTGTGACCGTCCAGTCTCTTTTAATGTGCTGTTACTACTACTACTACCACCCTTGCTGTCCGTTGGCTACCTCTACTACCACCAATACACCTCCATTGCCGTCTGCTACAAGCAGGCCTGGAGGGCTTGTGAAAAGCCATTGCTTGTTGCTTTTACATCCATGTATGGATGAACCCCGGCAGGCATCTGCCAATAAAAAGGGTACATTTTTGGAGGGCTTGTGAAAAGCCATTGCTTGTTGCTTTTACATCCATGTATGGACGAACCCCGGCAGGCATCTGCCAATAAAAAGGGTACATTTTTGAAGGGCTTGTGAAAAGCCATTGCTTGTTGCTTTTACATTACATCCATGTATGGAACTCTTTTATTATAAAAGTAAAAAACATAACAACAACATCAGCCGATGTAAACCATAACCAAAATACAACATATACAAACATAAACATAGGACATTATATACATATTTTTAAATACATCACTGTATTCCTCCATGTTCCCGGACTCGGCCAATTCCTCAACCAGCTACACTCATCCACATTCAACTTTTATCGTATCCCCCGCCACCTCTCAGTATCCATTTGCCCCCACTCACTCCCTTCCGTACTCATCTGAAACAATCAGCCGGAATGTGTCAAACCCCCCAACGTTCATACCCATATTTATATACAACATACTTTAATCTTTACACCCACATATACATAAGAATATATATACACCTATACTTTTTTTTACACCTCCACCTATATACCTATATATATTTATTTTTTTTATTATTTTTTTTATTATTATTTTTTAATTTTTTAATTTTTAAATTTTTTATTTATTTTTTTTTTATTATTTTTTTTTTTTTATTTTCCTCAATATATATACTAACCCTAACTCTAACTAACCTAACCCTTCACCACACCAGGCCAACACCCCGCCTCATGTCCCCTCATGTCCGCTTAGTCCTGATGCTGGCCTCCGCCACCACACCGTAGACCTCCCGCTCAGACCCTCGCCCCATGTCCTCTCATGTTCTGCATAGTCCGGGCCCGAGCGGGAGAAAAAAAGAAAACAATATAATCAATATAATCCTCCCCACACCCCCCCATTCCCCCACCCAACCTATCTAAACCCCTGCCACTCTCCCTCGCATATACATAACAACAAAAACACAACCCGAAAGCACCAAGTTCGGTTCCTGTAAGCCTTTATACTGCCTTTATGTACAGAAAACAAAAAACTCTGCCGTGCACAATCCCAGCCTACCACCAGAAAGAGGAGAAAGAGACCCACCCGACCCCCTCGGGGATAGGATCCACCCACGCCGACACCTCCCTATCGCTTCCCCTATCGCTTTCCCCTAAAGCTGTCCCTTCTCTTACCCTTTGTTTGATCTAGCCCTAAACTCGCCCTCCTTTCCCTATTGTTTTCCCTATCGCTTAATTTTTTAGTGCCTAAGCGAGGGCGGACCCCCCCCCCCAGACGAGCCAGATGAGCCCCCCCTCCCCCTGAAGGTCAATACCCTAAGGCACCCCAAAAGAAAAGCCCCTCCATAGGCGAGAGGCTTTGGATGCTCCCAGTCTATCAACCTCCAAAGAACGTACCTTCACCAGGCCACCGATGATGTTCCCTACAACTTCTTCCACCAGAAGGATTTTGCTCTGCGTAGATACTAAACACCGTGCGTTCCAGGTAAAGTGCCTAACCACTATGCTAACTAAAAAAGAAGTGTTACGGTCCCTACCACCTAGGTCTCCGAACATCCCATAAGCCCACCCGGCGTAGGAGAGGTTGGCTAAGCCGAGCCAGCCGATGGAGGCACCCACCCTTTTGTACACCTCTGCATTAAAGGAGCAATGAAGCAGGAAATGCTCCATACTCTCTAGTGTATCGCTACACTCCTCCCGAGGACATCCTCTGTCATCAGTGTTTCTGTACTTCAAATTGCCCCTTACGTACAGTCTCCCGTGGAAGCAGCGCCAAGCCAGATCCCAAAACTTCTGGGGAATCCTCACTGAATTTAAAAGTTTTAATCCCTCCCTGAGGTAACTACTTGGGCAGTCTTTGAGAGCCAGGGGCTTCTGGAAGTGGGTCATCAGAACCCTTCTGTCGAGGAATTTCCTCGGCATGATCCTGATCTCCCACACCTCCAGACCCCACCGGCGTACCATCTTCAAGACCAGGGCGGCATAAGCTGGGAGATGTCCATGGGGTGTACGCAGGTCTTTCACTTGGCCTCCTCTCTCCCATTCCTGGAAGAAGGGCTGAAACCACTCCCTGTAGGAGAGAATCCACCAAGGAGCCCTCTCTTGCCAGAGGTTTGCCATATTGATCTTAACAAAGGTGTTCACTAGGAACACCACTGGGTTAACCATACCTAACCCTCCTAGTTTCCTTGGTAGATACGTAACTTCTCTCTTAATTAGGTTGAGCCTGTTCCCCCATAACAGTTGGAAGAACAGGCTATAGACCCGAGCCCAGAGAGGTTCTGGCAAGATGCACACACTGCCGAGGTAGAGCAACATGGGCACCAGGTAAGCTTTGGCCAAGTGAACCCTTTCTCTAAAGGTTAAGGACCAACCCTTCCATTGGCCGACCTTCTGGGCAACTAACTTTAGCCTGTCATCCCAGTTTTTCTTGGGATAATCACCCGGGCCAAATTCCACTCCTAAGATCTTTGCAGACCCCTGAGGCTCTGGAAGGGTGTCCAGGAGACCAAAACTAGGATCTCCTCCTCCCAGCCAGAGACTCACGCACTTGTCGCGGTTAACCTTGGACCCAGATGCCCGTGAGTAACATTCCACTTCTGACATCACCCACTCCGCCTCCCCTTGAGAGGAGACGAAAATGGAGACGTCATCCGCGTATGCAACCACCCTCTGAGTGGCTTCCGGCCCTTCCAAGCCGACCCCGATCCCCGCCAATGGTCCACGGTCAACCCTTCTTAAAAAAGGGTCAATCGCAAACACATATAACAGGGGACTCAGAGGACAGCCCTGGCGGACACCAGACCCAACCTCAAAGGGGGTTCCAACCCAACCGTTAACCAGCGCGAAAGTCTCTGCCCCAGTGTATAAGGTCTGGAGCCAATTGACAAACCCTCCCGGCAGACCATACCTCAGAAGGACCGACCATAGATACTCATGATTCACTCGGTCAAACGCTTTGGCCTGGTCCAAGGACAGGACGTACCCCTTCCACTGGCCAGAATTTCCCCGCTCCACTGCCTCTCTGACACTGAGGACAGCACTAAAAGTGCTGCGGCCTGGAACGGAACAATGCTGGACCGGCGAAAGAAGCCGGGGTGCAAATTTCACCAACCGATTAAACAGCACCTTTGCGAGAACCTTTATGTCCGTATTGAGGAGCGCTATGGGACGCCAATTCTCAATACGGGTCGAATCCTTACCCTTTGATAGAACAATCAAAGCTGACCTCCTCATTGACTTTGGCAGAGTGCCCGAGGATAGACACTTATTAAATACCGCTGTCAAGAGAGGAACTAGGGTTCCTTTAAAGGTCTTATAGAACTCGGATGTTAAGCCATCCGGCCCTGGCGATTTTTTCAGACCTAGTCCGTCAATCGCCAGCATTACTTCCTCTTCTTTGATTGGATCCATCAAAACATTAAGGGAGGAGTCCTCTCCCGGTTCAGGGATAGTTTCAGCCAGGAAAGCCGACATCTCCTCCCGGTCTGGATCCTGCGTACCCAAAAGGTGAGAGTAGAAGGATCTAACGACCTCCAGAATCCCTGACTTGGATCTCCTCAGGGACCCTGTACTGTCTATTAGTCCTGTCACTATTTTACGACTCACTGACATCTTACAGTTCCTGTAGGGGTCGGGCGAGCGGTACCTCCCGAAATCCCTCTCAAGAACCAAAGATGCGTGCCTATCATACTGACACCTCTTGAGCAACGCTTTCACCCCGGAGATCTCCTCCTGGCTACCTCCGTCCGAGACCAGACGTTCGAGTTTCCTCCTCAGCTCCTGATACAGGCGGTACCTGCTCATGGACCTGAGGCCTGAAAGCCGGCGGAAAAATCCTGCCACCCGATATTTAAACAACTCCCACCACTCAGACTTAGTGCCACCTAGATCCAACAAAGGTACCTGGTCCTGGAGAAAATCTTCAAAGGCCTGTCTTATTTCCGCTTCTTCCAGGAGAGTAGAATTCAGCCTCCATATACCTCGACCCATTCGAAGGGATTCTGCAATGTTCAGAGAAAACAAAATCATACAGTGGTCGGAGAATTCCACCTCAACAACGGACACTGGTGAAGAGATGGCTTTCTCCTTCAAAAAAAACCTATCTATCCTAGACCTACAGCTTCCTCTTTGATAGGTGAACCCGGGGTGACCTGGGGTATGCCTGATGTGGATATCCACCAGGCGAGCCTCGCTAGCTATGCTATTTAAGGCTATACTATCGTAGGCCAGTCTGTCTATGAAACCTCCTCTATCGCGGGGTCTAACGACAGTGTTAAAATCCCCTCCAAAGATGACCTGTCGCCTAGAAAAAAGGAAAGGCTTAATCCTCATAAAGAGACTTTTCCGGTCCCACTTAGTTTGGGGACCATAGATGTTGATTAATCGCAATTCTTGTCCCTTTATGAGAACATCTCAAATCAGGCACCTCCCCATTTCTAATTCTATCATCCGTCGGCATTTTACCGGTGCGGTAAAAAGAACCGCCACACCGCTATATGGCTCGGCCGCAAGAGACCAGTAGGAGGGCCCGCGTCGCCAATCCCTCCTGGCTTTTACGACGTCTGCCAAAAGTGACAGCCTGGTCTCTTGCAAAAACAAAATGTCAGCTTCAACTCGGCTGAGAAAATCAAAGGCCATAAATTTAGCCATATCTGACTTAATGCTGGCGACATTAATGGAAGCCAGCGTCAACGGTGTGGGTACCGCCATCCTGGATGATAAAATTAGATGGCTTTCTTCTTCCCACCCCTGTCATGGTCTGAGGAGGACCCCCCAGACTCTTTTCCTTTTTTTGCACGCTTTTTGGAGGTGGTGGAGTCCATTCCCTCCTGGCGGACCTCCCCCCCCTCACTCACACTCCCATCCTCGTCCCCCTGCCCCAGTTTGACCCCTGCCCCAGAGGCCTTTGTACCTCTCGGGGGAGGGGGTCCAGCGCCCTCTGAGACCCCTACCTCACCCTCCTCTTCACTTTGCTGAAGAGCTGGAAAATCCATGAGGGCTTGGTAGCGGTTGGGGGAGAGCACCAGAGGGGTGCAGATGTTGCCCTCCGTGGCCGGGGCATGGCCAGATGACTTTGGCCCGCTCAAGATCTTGCCCTGTGTCCCAGGTGTTTTTTTAGACTGTACCCTCTTTTCCTCACCAACACTTTCATATTGGGAGTATTGAGAGTCTTCAGCCGCTTGCTCCCTCTGGATCCTCCTGACCTCCTCATCCAATTCAGCGTCCCCAAGGGCATCCGTCTCCAGGGCAGGCTCCGGGTTCAGGCCAGAGGTTCGCCCAGTTGTCTGGGTTTCCCTCAGCTCCCTCTCCTTTTGCCTCTTCTCCAGCCTTCGATGGTAGGAAGGCTGGAGCCCTTTCCTTGATGTCTTCACTTGCCCTTTTGCTCCGCTATCTCTGCACGCCTCCTCGCCCACAGAAGCCACCCCACTCTCTCCTCCTGCAGGCCCGGCGATGGCATTGACCACGGAGCGGGGACACCTACTGAATGGGTGACCTAAGTCACCACACAGGTGACACCTAATCTGGTCACACGATGCGGCTAGATGACCTATCCCCCCACAATGAGCGCACTTCTGCACTGTGCAGGCTGCACTCAAATGCGAGGGGTCGCCACACCGGTGACACAGCCTCAGTTGCCCCTGGTAGAAGACCAGGATACGATCCCTCCCAAGGAAAGCAGAAGATGGGATGTGGGACACAGTTTGCCCCAGACGTTTAAGTTTCACCATAAACGTCCAGGCCCCTGACCAGATGCCAAACTCGTCCAGGTTCTTCCTGGGCATCTCCGCTACTTCCCCATACCGACTTAGCCAGGTCATGATGTCAACACAAGAAAGTGACTCGTTACGGGTGAGAACGGTCACCTTCTTGAGACCATTCTGACGGGATATTGCTTGTGCAGCAAAATCCCGCCAGCCGGGCTCGTCCTTCACCAGCTCATAATTCCCCCATAAGACCTCTAGGCCTCCCGGTTGAACAAAGCTGATGTCGAACTCAGCTGAGCCATGAGGATGTATCAGGGCGAAGATGTCACGCGCCCTGAAGCCCATCCCCAGCAGCAGCTCCACCACCGTTTTTCTGGGGGGACAGATTTAATTTCCACGCCACCGGAGACGGACCACATTCCTCCTGACCACAGCCTGCCCGGTTGTCGGGAGTGACCACTGATCTCCTCTTTTCTCTCGGAAGGCCTCTAACCCGTACCTATCTATCCAGAAGGATAGATCCCTCTGCACACCCTCTATGGTTAGGGACTGCTTCCCCTTCCTTAAGGCCTGCAGGAGGCGCTGTTGCAAGTTACCCTCCCCAGGGCCCGAGGACGAGGGTGGGTGGGCCGGCGGTCCCCCCCCCACTACCCCGGCATAAGTCCTGCTCGGGGAACTGGGAAGGGGAGCGCCAGGCCCCCCCACATTTCCGGCTGAAACATCCTCCCGTGGTCCTAACACCCTTTTGACCAAGCCAGGTTCCACATTATTACGTTTTTCTTTTGCCTTCCCTGCCCTGACCCCAACCCCCGCCTCTGCATCACCAGGCACAACTATGGAGGGGCCGCCAGATGACATAAGTGGCACCTCCACGCAACCCTCCGCATCATTGGTGTCCATGTCACTTGCCAGGGCAGGGAAAGGCACATTTTCGTTTGCATTTTTATTTACATTTTTATACACTTTATTATTATTAACTTTATTATTATTAACTTTTGTGTTTACTTTTGTATTTACTTTGCTATTATTAACATCTTTATTAACTTCCTCATTTGAAACGTTGCAGGCTATTTCCATCTCCACTATGCCTGCTGAGCTGCTTAGCAGCGGCCCCTCTATGTATCCATCAGCCAGGCCACTCCCCTCCTCCATATCGGAGTGGCCGGCTCCGCCCTCCATACTGGAGTGGCCGGCTCCGCCTCCAGCCGAGGCTTTGGCTACGCCCTTGTCCGAGGCGTCGGGTGCCCGCTGGCCTATCACGCTGGCCGGTCCCGGTACGACCGGACCGGCCACGTTGCAGGCACCCGACCCGCGGGACAGCGGTGCCCCCGACTTCCGGTCCGCCCCCCCCACCGATATGCGGCTCACACCGCACACCGGTCTCCGGGGCTCGCCATCAGCCGGGACTGGGGCCATGCCCCCTGCAGCGCTCTGACAACCAGCGCCGCCCACTTCACAGTGAGCGGCGTCCGGCGCCATCTTGCCCACCCTCGATGCTATCTCCCCGCTTTCCCGCCCCGACTCCACTGCAGAAGCCGGGGCTGGGGGGTTTGCGGGTCCTGCACGTCGGACCAGAATCTCTTCTGGCCCGGAGTGCAGGGGAGACTCGTGCACATATACCAGCCTCACCTCTTTTCTCCGCTCTTCCATCTGCTTCTGTTTCAGGTTTTTTTTCCTTCTCCGCTCCGATGCCGCACTCCTCTCTTCCTCTTCCGGGGGCAGCTCCGATCCGAAGCTAAACCCCTCCAGCGACATGGGGGACTCCTGGTCGCAGATTTGGGTCATCAGACCAGGGGGGTGATCCCCCTCGGACCCGGAGCTGTTCCCCGAATCTAGCAGCCGCACAGCGTTTGGCACAATCCTGCTGATGGAGGCATCCCCCGACTGGCTGGGCGCCTCTGTACCTGATCCATCTCGTACAGGGACCGGCGTTGACATGTCGGGCGTTTCCTCCTCTGAAGTACCTCTGCTTGCTGTCATGTCTTTTCCTCTGCTTGCTGTCATATTTTTTTTTTTCGTTTTTTTCCTCTGTTTGGCTTGACCCAGCCATTTGCAGGAACCGGTCATCGTTCCTTAATTTCTCGGAAAAGGCTCCTCCACCTTCCAGGATTGCGGCTCTCCTCTCCTCCACCTCCTTTACCTCCCACAGCAGGGAACGGACCTGTGCCGAGTATTTGGCCCTCCTGCTGCCGGAGGATTTTGCCGCTCTCTGCCGGGCCACCGTTAGGTCTCCTCGGAGCCGATGCAGGGACCTCCCCAGGTCTTTATATTCCTCGAGGTGGGCCACCAGGCGGGAGCCAAAAGTAGTGGCCTCCTCTCCCGGCCTCAGTGACCCACACTCCACGAGGTCCCTGCAGCCATGGTGTTCCGGTCCTGCTTCTCCATGCTCCGTTACCTCTGCTCTCCTGGCGGCATGCTGCGATGCCCCAGCCGCTTGGGGGGATGAGGCCACATTGCTGCAGCCCCGCGATGTCCTCCTCTCCCCTGGGGCTGGCTGAGCTTTCCGAGCCGGCTGGGATGTCCCTCCACCCCCCACCGGCCTGCTCCGGATGGTGGAGGACCGGGACTCCATCTCCAGATGGAGCCCCCCTCGGGGCACTCTGCTAGCCCAGGCAGGTGTAATAAACCTGGGCAGGTAGTAAGGCAGAGTCCCCGGGAAGGTATGCACAAAAAGCACCACACCCAAAAGCAAAGCACCTCCTCACTCCTCAGAGAGAAAGCCGCATCTGCCAAGAAAATGGGTCAATTTTTGGAGGGCTTGTCAAAAGCCTTTGCTTGTTGCTTTTACATCCATGTATGGATGAACCCCGGCAGGCATCTGCCACCATAAAGGGTACATTTTTTGAGGGCTTGTCAAAAGCCATTGCTTCTTCTTTTACCACCTTATATGTATGAACCCTGGCAGGCATCTGGCGCCAAAAATGGTTAATTTTTGTACCTTTTTTAACAATGCATTAAGCATACAACATGCATAAGTGCAGTGGTTTCTGTTAGTTATCACCGTGTCCCATCCGTTTTCCTATAGCCATACATGTTGGCGTAACTTTGACACTAACTTTGCCTTAAAGACAGCTCAAAAGTACTTGGATACACTCATGGGTGACCTAAGAGTGTTATACAGGGCTTCTAGGGCTTTTAAACAGTTTTAAACGATTTTTAGGGGCTTTCTTGTATTACAGGTTCGGTCAGAACTAGTTCGGTCCAAATCGAACTTTTTCACGAAATTCGGCGAACCGGCCGAACCGAACTTTTCATAAGTTCGCTCATCTCTAGCTGTACCCTCAGATTTGTATTTTTTAAATGCCCTTTTTATTGTCACGTATTGCTCTTTTTACAGAAGGTGTAAGCCATGTGGGGTTTAATTTGAGTCGTTTATACTTGTTACCTGTAGGAATACATTTTGCACTATAATTACCCAAAGTAGATTTGAAAATCTCCCATTTATCATTTGTCCCATTATTTAACTTTAGTACTTCCTAGTCTATATCCTGAATTGCAGCCCTCATCCTGGGGAAATTGGCCTTCTTAAAATTAAGTGTTTTTGCCCTCCCAGCCTCTGTTTGTTTTTACAGTATAGGTAAAATATAACTATATTATGATCACTGTTACCGAGGTTTTCACGAACATTGACATTCCCAACAAGCTCTGCATTATTAGAAATGACCAGATCCAACAGAGCTTCACCTCTAGTCGGGTCTTCCACAAACTGGCCCATAAACAGGTTGAGGAAATGTCTCCCCTTTGCAGTTGAAGCCGATCCATGACACCAATTAATATCCCGGTAATTAAATTCTCCCATTATCACAACCGTACCCGCTTGTGCAGCCCGCTCCATCTGTTTATATATTTGACCTTCTATCTCTTCAGTTATATTGGGGGGTCTATAGATGACACCAAAAGCAATTTTTTCAGTGTTTACCTCCCTTTGTAATTCCACCCACAAGGTTTCAACCTCCTCACAATCTTCAGCCTCTAATGTCTCATTCACACTCACCTTCATATCGCTTCTCACATACAGACATACACCACCACCTTTCCTATTCACCCTGTCTTTCTGAAACAGTGTAAAACCCTGTAGATTTACAGCCCAATCATGTGAAGAGTCCAGCCATGTTTCAGCAACACCAACTATATCTATATTTTCTTCCAGTATCAAGGCCTCCAGCTCCCCCATTTTGCTTGCTAGACTTCTGGCATTTGTGAACATACACTTTAACTTGCCTTTAAATGTTTCACTTTCAGTATCAGAAATGTGATTATTTGCCATTTGGGCTTTTTTATTTTCACTGCTGTTTTGTAACGAAATGATCTCCTTATCTTGTTGCCTAGTCCTCTCCCCACCGTCTGTTTCTCCCCCCACCAATATAGCCTGACCCCTCTCTAACCTAACTACCCCTTTATTTTCTACATTGGACTCCCTCCTCAGCCCTAGTTTAAACACTCTGCCACCCCAGCTAGAATTCTCTCCCCCAGCACAGCGGACCCCTTCCATTCAGGTGCAAATCATCTGCAGAATACAGTTTGTACCCCAATGAAAAGTCAGCCCAGTGCTCTAGGAACCCAAAGCCTTCTCCACAACAGCTGGATCATCACCAGCCCCTCCCAGCAATTTGTCCACCCGTTCCACCACATGCCGAACCCTGGCACCAGGGAGACAGCAAACCATTTGGTTGAGGCGGTCTTGGCGACAAATTATTATATCCGTCTTCCTGATTATAGAATCCCCTACAACTATCAATTGTCTTGGCTTACCTGCATTACCATCCCGCCGACTACTAGCTGGGCTGTTCTCCCGGCTGTTAGGGAGATCAGTATCCACTAGGGCTGCCATTTCTGAGACCGACACCCTCGCATCATCACCCAACTTGGCAATTTTTCTTGGAATGTCAGAAACCGGATCGGCCTTCCTTTTCTTTGACCCCTTTCTACTGCCCCTAACTACATTTACCCAGCTACTTACCTGATCCTGCTCACCCATGTCGTCACCCTCCAGTTCTAACCCACTAACTGCATGCTCCGTGAGCAACAAGCTCAGCTCAAGATTGTCTATCCTCCTCAGTGTTGCATTCTGCTCCTCCAGATCTCTAATGCGAGCTTCCAGGTGAACAACATGCTCACATCTGCCACAGAGATATTCACCCTGGAACTCCGGCTCCAGTCGTGTATACATATGGCAAACTGTGCACTGATGAAAACCTCCAATCTTGTATCCATTATCCAAGTTACAACAAATCAGTGAACAATTGTCAAAGTAAAAGAAAGAAGAGTACTTACTGGGGCTTCAACTCTTCTTTTCAACTCTGGTTTTAGAACTCCACTTAGATCACAAGCCACTTAAACCACCAAGCTCAGAAAGAAGAATATCTCTGTATGATAGCATGCAATGGAATATGCCAAATTTTATTTTCTCATGGATTCTGCAAGGAGGGGATTTTACTATGCTGGGAAATTACACTGAAAGCTACACTGTGGATCGTATAGCAGTACAATTTTGTTACAGAACTTAACCCCTTCCCGACATTTGTTGTCCTGCAAAACATTGTATACTTAGGGCAAACAGGAAAGCGGTTCCTGTGTAAATATAAATAGTTAGGGTATGTTCACACAGAGTATTTTGGCGCTGTTTTTGGAAACTGCGTCAGAAATAGCGCCAAAAAACGCCCAGAATCGCCACCCATTGATTTAAAAAGGAAGCGACATGCCCTATCTTCGGGCGTTTACATCTCTGACCTCCCATTGACATCAATGGAAGGCAGAGAAAGCATTTTTTGCATCAAAAGCGTTTTTTGTAGCATTTTATGCCCGTGGCGCTCAAATGCCGCAAAAAACGCCGCAAAAAACACCGCAAACAACATGCAAGCAGGTAAACATCTGAAGGCATTTTGAGGCAGATATTTCCGCCTGCAAAAAAACTCTGTGTGAACAGAGCCAAATAAAGTAAAGAAGGCTGCTGTTCCTAACAGCAGGCAATCTTTACACAATGCCCATGAGCGTGTTGCACCCCCCCCCCCTGCATCGGCGATCGCTGCGATTGGCCAGAAAATTCCTACCGTCCAATTGCGGCTATTTGTGGCTTTAGCCAATCAATGAGCCACAGTGCACAGTCATAAGGTGGCGATTGGTGCTGTCTAGGACAGCACCAATCCCTACCATGTATTCATGAGGAGGTGGCTGTGGTGCCACCCCTCCCCCAGATTGCTACATTTGGTTGGTCTGCAATTGGACCAATCGCAGCCATGACGGGTGTTTCATTTCGCCTCATTCTGGCTAGGAACGGTAAACAGAGCTGGTGCGCTACCATCTGTGGGATAAACTTACCGATCCTGAGGCCTTCTGGTCTTGCGATCCTCTTTTTGATAGCGTAGCAACAGTTTTAGTGTAAATTCACAGCATTATAGTTAGCGTCAGTTAGTAACGGACATTCCATTTTTTTTCTAACTGAAGTACGTTCACTAAATTCTGGATAGTGTAGCGACAAAATTATAGCTCAAATTTAGTGTAGTCAATTTTTTTTACAGTTTTTTTTCCAGCATTAGGGTTAATTTGTTAGTGACAGGTAGTCATGAGTTTTTTTTACAGTTTTATATTAAACGTTCAGTAAATTGCATTGTTCTATTCTATTTCTTCTCTTCCTTTTTTTTTTTTCTTTTGAAATTTGATAAACATGTGTAAAAGCACAAAAAACACTTCTGTAAAACTAAATTGAGTATTACAAGTGTTGAAGTACTACCCCTCTAATAAGAATGTCCCAATCGTCCCAAAGGGTCTATTCAGCCGGGTAGGCGTACGCCATCCTGGCCTCTGGGACTGATTCGGCCAAGAGGAAATTGCCCCATTCCTCTTGTCCTGCTCATCACCTTGATCAAGTGATGAGGAACCCCCACAAATGCGCCCCAGGTCAATATCTGAGGCAACCCCCCAAAAGAGTGATACCATGTGCAACCAGCCTCCTACAAATTATGAGCCTCACATTCCACATGTTATAGGCAGCTCAGGAATTTATTTTGACACTGCAGACCTCACAGAAATTGACTTTTTCTATGAGGATTTTGGTAATTTAAAGAGGATCTGTCACTAGTTTAGTAATGCCCAATCTCCTAGCTAATCTAAAAGACACTGTCACACTGATAATTCTAGTGAAAGTTGTGTCCCAAAACGTTTATTATTTTAAAAGTTATGAGCTTTTTTCTAAATATGTAAATTAGCCTTTATTAGACAACTGGGAAGTAACAGCAGCAATTCTTCGGAGGTGGAGCTACCTCACAGGCCCTGACGTTGTCCTATCAGCATGAAACTGCTTCACACAGTATGAGAGGGAACGGGGATCACTTCAAACAGCCATATATCCAGAGTTTTGACTGAATCAATATTGATTCCGTCAAAACGACGGTACCCTTGCACAACTGAGACAAATGGAAACAATTGGCACCGGATCCGTCACCATTGAATCCAATGGTGATGCAAATGGAAACCTATGGTTTCCGTTTGTGTCTGTCAGGGCTCCGTTCCGTAACCCCTTAACCGCTTCCCGACCGCCCACAGTAAATTCACGTCGGCACTTTCTGGGCTCTGTGCAGTGCCGACGTGAATTCACGGTGGATGTTAAAAGCGAGATCTGGGTGTCTCAGAATAGCGCTGACACCCGGATCTCGCTGCTGTCATCTGCCTCTGGTCGCAGAGACATGATCGGGACCTGATTTATTCAGGTCCTGAACATGTGATGGTCATGATAATCAATCATGACCATCGCAGGGAAAGTTTGTTGTATCAACAAACTTTCCGTCGTAACCTACACTGTCTCCCCTCTGCTGTTCTATCAGAGAGCAAACAGAGGAGACACAGTGCCTCTAGTCCCGGAGACATGATCGGGACCTGATTGGTTCAGGTCCCGTTCATGTGATGGTCATGATAACCAATCATGGCCATCGCAGGGAAAGTTTGTTGTAGCAACAAACTTTCCCACGTAACTTACACTGTCTCCCCTCTGCTGTTCTATCAGAGAGCAAACAGAGGAGAGACAGTGCCTCTGCTCCTGTAAACATGATCGGGACCTGATAGGTTCAGGTCCTGGTCATGGTAACAAATCATGGCCATCGCAGGGAAAGTTTGTTGTAGCAACAAACTTTCCCTGTAACCTACACTGTCTCCCCTCTGCTGTTCCGTCAGAGAGCAAACAGAGGAGAGACAGTGCTTCTGCTCCTGGAGACATGATCGGGACCTGATTGGTTCAGGTCCTGGTCATGGTAACAAATCATGGCCATCGCAGGGAAAGTTTGTTGTAGCAACAAACTTTCCCTGTAACCTACACTGTCTCCCCTCTGCTGTTCCGACAGAGGAGAGACAGTGCCTCTGGTCCTGGAGACATGATCGGGACCTGATTGGTTCAGGTCCTGGTCATGGTAACAAATCATGGCCATCGCAGGGAAAGTTTGTTGCAGCAACAAACTTTCCCTGGGACCAAGTATATATAAACACTGTCTCTCCCCTGCTGCTCTGTCAGAGAGCAAACAGAGGAGAGACAGTGTCAGATCTGTGAATATCACAGTATAAGGGTATGTGCACACATACTAATTACGTCCGTAATTTACGGAGGTATTTCGGCCGCAAGTTCCGGACCGAACTCAGTGCAGGGAGCCGGGCTCCTAGCATCATAGTTATGTACGACGCTAGGAGTCCCTGCCTCGCTGCCGGACAACTGTCCCGTACTGTAATCATGTTTTCAGTACGTGACAGTTGTCCTGCAGCGAGGCAGAGACTCCTAGCATCGTACATAAGTATGATGCTTGGAGCCCGGCTCCCTGCACTGTGTTCGGTCCGGGACTTGTGGCCGAAATACGTCCGTAAATTACGGAAGTAATTAGTGTGTGTGCACATACCCTAAGACACAGTGAAAAAACACACCACATAACAATTTCCCCCAATCCCATTAATCTGCCTTGTTAGGTAGGATTTAGGGTATAGTGCTAGGTTTTAGTATTAGGGTAGTTAGTAATAATAATTATTACGGTATAGTTAGTAATAATTTAGGGTGACGGTTAGGGTAGTATAAGTTATATACGTAATCAATTTGATAGGAAGTGCTGTGCCAGTCAATTAATTTGTTCTAATTAAATTAACGAACTTCATACCATTTACGTTTATATACCTTTACGTATAAAAATATAAACGTAATAAAATGGCCCGTCAATTTTATTCTGCAGAGGAGGCGTATGCCCTTTTATGCTCTGACAGTGAAGATAGTGTCTTGTCAGATGGCGAAGACTATTTTGAGGGTTTTGCTGTTAGCGAAAGTGACAGCTCTGAGTCTAGCAGTCATTCAGGTTCATCGCCAAAAAATACAAGGACCAGTACAGGACAGGTAGAGAGGGCTGTTGGAGAAACATCTCCAAATCAGGGCACGATGCCCAGTACAAGTGAAATGCCTCATTTTAGCGAAGAAGCGCATGCCAACCTACAAGAGAGTTTGCCACTAGATGTAGCATTTACTAGATGGGAGGCTTCAAATTCTGGTGCGCCATTCATCCCTGACTTTAATGCCACCCCAGGTACAAATGTGGAGGTGGAAGGTTTTGGTCCAATTAATTTTTTTTACTTATTTCTAACAAATGATTTGCTGGAACATATTGTTTTCCAAACTAATTTATATGCTTCCCAATTCATCTCTCAGAATCCCCGTTCATATTATGCCAGGCAAAATTCATGGAGGCCAACAGATATTGATGAAATGAAGAAATTTATAGGCCTCACATTTGCGATGGGGCTTGTTAAAAAACCGAGCATTCGATCTTACTGGTCCAGCCGTCCCGTTCTAACCACCCCTGCCTTTTCTGCCATTCTTCCTAGAGCCCGTTATGAAATGCTCATGAGATTTTGGCATTTCAACGATAACAGTCAGTGCCTCCCTAGAAGTGCCCCAGATTATGATCGACTCTACAAAATCAGGCCCATCATCAAAGCGTTGTCAGACACATTTTTATTAATTTACACCCCCACGCAAAACATTTCCATTGATGAGTTCCTAGTAAAATTCAAAGGGAGACTGCACTTCAAACAATTCATTCCATCTAAAAGAGCAAGTTTTGGAATAAAGCTCTATAAAATGTGCGAGAGTTCAACAGGGTATACATCAGCTTTTCGCATTTATGAGGGAAAAGATAGCCAACTAAACCCACCAGGATGCCCCCCCTATATAGGGACAAGTGGAAAAATTGTTTGGGAACTTATTACCCCATTTCTAGAAAAGGGCCATAACCTGTATGTGGACAACTACTACACAAGCATACCCCTTTTTAAAAGTTTGGTCGAACAGAACACAGGGGCTTGTGCAGTGGCGGATTAAGTAAACCATGGGCCCTGGGCTGTTCCACAAGCTTGGGCCCCCTTCTCCACCACCGCCCTGCCACGTCATGTCTATATTAAACACCACCTTTCTGTGTGAGCATTGACAAATGAGTGCTACGATTCCCCTTGTCAAAGGGCTGTGTCCCTACACACTGACAGTCTCCAACCATCGCTGACAGTATCACACTGTGTAGGGACATGTCCTCCTGACAAGGGGAATGGTAACACGCATTTGTCTATTAGTCCTGGGTACACAAAGACTTTATGTGGAATACAAGGATTTCCGATAACAGACATGTCAGGAGAGGTGACAGATCTATAAATGCAATGACTCACAGGAGATGTCTTCACTGATGGGTCGTTCTCTTTTCTTCTCCATCTGACACAGACCGTTATGGCGACTTCTCCTGATGACTGCAGAGTTTCCTGATGATACATCTTTTCCCCTTGATTCTGTAGCCATTTTCAGCATCTATAGCAACATAAAAATTCAGAAATAAACACCATAAATTGTCTTATACCCCAGACCCCTAAGCAAATTAAGACCCAGGCCCATACATTAACTCAAACCAATAAATTCAGTCCCCAAGAGGTAACTAAACTTTTAAAAAACATTTGGCGTGTCATAGTGAGAGTGATATGTCAGAAGTTTTGATTGATGGGGGTCCCAGCATTGAGACCACCACCGATCACTAAAACAAAGCAGCAGGAGTGCCCGGGTGAGCGCTGTTCCACTTAATTTCTGTCTTTTCTCGGCGCGGTGTACGGACTCATAGACTTTCTGTTGTGCCCATACACCGCATGCTCGGCTATCAGAGGAAAGACGATCAGAAACAAAGTGGCAAAGCACTCACCTGAGCGCTTCTGCCACTTTGTTTCAGCGATTGGTGGGGTCTCAGTGCCCGGACCCCCACCGATTAGAACATTTGACATGTCACTATGACATGTAATTTTTTAAAATTTTTTCGTTAGTTACCCTTTAAGCAGTCAGACACCCCTCCCCAGTGCATTTGACTGACTGCTGAGTGCCCTATGGGAGGGTCTAAGTGTCTGACACTTAGGGCGGATTTACATGAGCGTGTGCGCTTTGCGCACGCAAAAAATGTGGCGTTTTGCGCGCGCAAAAGGCACTTAACAGCTCCGTGTGTCATCACCATATGATGCGCGGCTGCGTGCCTTTCGTGCAGCCGCCATCATTATGACACTCTGTTTGTATGTTTGTAGCACGTGGTGCTTTTCTGTTTGCAATCATAGTTATACTGCTGTTGAGCAAATCACGCACATCCCACGGAGGTGCCTCCGTGTGGCATGCGCAAAAAACGCAGAAATATAGGACATGTCGTCAGTTTTACACAGCGGACTCACGCTGCGCAAAAATCACTGACAGTCTGCACTGCCCCATATACTTGCATAGGTCCGTGCGACGCGCGTGAAAAGCACGCGCGTTGCACGGACGTATTACACGTTCGTGTAAATCCGCCCTTATGGCTCTTGGGGGGGGCAGGAGTTATTCCCCTATAGAACCCTGAACAGTCAATCAAACGCTCTGACCCCCCCCTGCAGTATAATAACTACTGAGGGCTCCATGGGGGAGATTATACTGCAGGGGGGGGGGGGGGTTCTGAGCATCTGACTTACTGCAGAGGGCTCTATGGGTGGGAAATTATTTTGCACACAAAAAATGTTACATTAAACACCCTATATACAATTCACACTAACACCAAACACTATATATTCAAACCACACACACTATATAGACTTACATTATAGACACTATAAACACAGCACACACTATATACACAGCACACACTATATAGACTTACATTATGACACACACACACACACACACACACACACACACACACACACACACACTACATAGACTTACATTATAGACACTATATACACAGCACACACTATATAGACTTACATTAACACACACACACACACACACACACACACACACACACACACACACACACACACACACACTCACTCACTCACTCACTCACTCACTCACTCACACTTACTTACTTACCAGCCTCTTCCTCTGCGGTGCTTGTCTCTGGCAGCCTCCAGGACCTTAATCATGTGACTGTGACGTCACCACAGGTCCTTCACCCTCTAGTTTCAGTTTTGCCGTTATCAGGCAGCTGCTGGAGGTTTAGACAGGAGGGAGAGTGCACAGCAGCACAGAGGAGCAGACTGTCAGGGAGACTCCAGCACCTGCCCATCACAATCTCTGACAGTCTGCTCTCTACAGCTGATGTGCTGTGCCCCTGTTCCCTGGCCGCAATTGACTCCCCCTGCACATTCCCCCCGCCGCAGCAGCAGCCCTGGAGAGTTTTGGTTCACTTGTGTGCGGTGTGGGAAGCTATGGGCCCCCTGGCAAGCCTTGGGCCCCGGGCGACCGCCCGAAACGCCCATATGGGGATCCGCTACTGGGCTTGTGGGACCATTCGTAAAAACCGCCAGGAGTTTCCACAATCATTGGTGAATGAAAAGTACAAAAAGGGGCAGTCAGGCGGTGTTCGCAGCGGAGAGCTGCTTGCCCTAAAATACAAAGACAAAAAGGATATTTTTATCCTCAGCTCGATCCACACTGATGCAACAATGGATGTTGTAGAACGAGGTTCTACTACCCAAAAGCAAAAGCCTGTGTCAATCAATGATTACAACAAATACATGGGGGGAGTAGACCTTGCTGATCAGGTTCTACAGCCATACCAGGTATCAAGAAAGTCCTATACCTGGTACAAAAAATTAGTTATTTACCTATTTTAATCTGAGGTAAAACTTAATTTTACTTGAAAAAAAACGTAGATTTTCATTTCCATGACCTAATTACACTAAATTCAACAAAAATCTGTGGGGTCAAAATGCTCACTATACCACTCAATATATTCCTTGAGGGGTGTAGTTTCCAAAATGGGGTCACGTTTGGGGGGTTTCCACTGTTTTGGTCCCTCCAGTCCGTTACAAACGCGACACGGCACTGAAAACCATTCCAGCAAAATCTGCGCTCCAAAATCCAAATGGTGCTCCTACCCTTCTGAGACCTGCCGTGGGTCTATACAGCAGTTTATTACCACATATGGGGTATTGCCATAATCAGGGGAAATTGCTTTATAAATATTGGGGTGTTTTTTCTCCTTTATTCCTTGTAAAAATTAGAAAATTCTATGTTTTTTCAGGAAAAAAAATAATTTTAATTTTTACAGACTAATTCAAATAAATTTAGCAAAAAAACTGTGGGGTCAAAATGCTAACTATAGCCCTAGATACATTCCTTGAGGGGTGTAGTTTCCAAAATGGGGTCACTTTTGGGGGGTTTCAACTGTTTTGGTCCCTCCAGTCCGTTACAAACGCGACATGGCACTGAAAACCATTCCAGCAAAATCTGTGCTCCAAAATCCAAATGGTGCTCCTACCCCTCTGAGACCTGCCGTGGGTCTATACAGCAGTTTATTACCACATATGGGGTATTGCCATAATCAGGGGAAATTGCTTTATAAATATTGGGGTGTTTTTTCTCCTTTATTCCTTGTAAATTTAGCAAAAAAACTGTGAGGTCAAAATGCTAACTATAGCTCTAGATACATTCCTTGAGGTGTGTAGTTTCCAAAATGGGGTCACTTTTGGGGGATTTCCACTGTTTTGGCACCACAAGACCTCTTTACACCTGATATGGTACCTAAAATATATTCTAATAAAAAGGAGGCCCCAAAATCCTCTAGCTGCTCCTTTGCTTCTGAGGCCGGTGTTTCAGTCCATTACCACACTAGGACCACATGTGGGATATTTCTAAAAACTGCAGAACCTGGGCAATAAATATTGAGTTGCGTTTCTCTGGTAAAACTTTCTGTGTTACAGAAAAAAATGTATTACAAATGAATTTCAGCAAAAAAAAAATAAATTGTAAATTTCACCTTTACATTGCTTTAATTCCTGTGAAACGCCTGAAAGGTTAAAACACTTTCTGAATGCTGTTTTAAATACTTCGAGGGGTGCAGTTTTTAAAATAAAGTGTTTTTTAAGGTTTTCAAATATATGGGCCCCTCAAAACCACTTCAGAATTGAACTGGTCCCTGAAAAAAAAGCCTTTGGACATTTTCTTGAAAATGTGAGAAATTGCTGCTAAAATTCTAAGCCTTGTAACGTCCTCGAAAAAAAAAAGGACGTTCAAAAAACAATGCAAACATAAAGTAGACATATGGGAAATGTTAAATAGTAACTATTTTGGGTGGTATTACTATGTGTTTTACAAGCAGATACATTTACATTTAGAAAAATCAAATTTTTTGCAAATTTTCGCCAAATTTTGGCGTTTTTCACAAATAAATATTACATTTATCGACCAATTTTTTTCACTAACATAAAGTACAATATGTCACGAGAAAAAAATCTCGGAATCGCTTGGATAGGTATAAGCATTCCAGAGTTATTACCACATAAAGTGACACATGTCAGATTTGATAAAATAGGGCTGGTCCTGAAGGCCAAAGTGAGCTTGGTCCTGAAAGGGTTAAGGACCAGATCTATTTAGGCCTTAAGAACCAAGCATTCTTTTTCGGGTTTTTTCCTCCCCACCTTCCAATTCTAATATTTTTTATTCTAATATCGATATAGCCATATGAGGGCTTGTTTTTTGCGGGACGAGTAGTATTTTTTAATTGAAAATTTTTTGGGTATATACAGTGGATATAAAAAGTCTACACACCCCTGTTAAAATGCTAGGTTTTTGTCATGTTACAAGGTCAGTACAAGATTAATCAGAACTTTTTCCACCTTTAATGTGACCCACAAACTGTACAATTCCATTGAAAAACAAACTGAAATCTTTATAAATAAAAATAAAAAACAAAAATAATGTGCACACCCTTAAACTAATACTTTGTTGAATTAGGCTTTGACTTTATGACAGCATTCAGTCTTTTTGGGTAGAAGTCTATCAGCATGGCACATCCTGACTTGGTAATTGTTGCCCAATCTTCCTTGCAAAAGCGCTATAAATTGGATTCAGGTCTGGGCTCTGGCTGGGCCATTCCAAAACTTTGATCGGCTTCTGGTGAAGCCATTATTTTGTTGATTTGGAGGTATGCTTTGGGTCGGTGTCGTTCTGAAAGGTGAAATTCCTCTTTATCTTCAGCTCTTTAGCAGAGGCCTGCAGGTTTTGTGCCAATATTGACTGATATTTGGAACTGTTCATAATTCACTTCATCTTGACTAAAGCCATAGCACCTGGGGCAAAGATTCAGTTTGCCCCCCCCAACCTCTTTCCCGACATCTCCTCCCCCCTCGCCGTGTTTGTTTTCTCTACCAATCGACGTGACATTGCTTTTTATGTAACACATTTGTACATCTTACAAGCAATATGGTTCTATACACAACACCAGAACCAAGCTCAGTACATAAATACAACACCAGCACAAATACAGCTCAATTTAGTGCAACCCCTGCTGTATAGGTGTGTACGGCGTAAAACTACAGCTCCCAGCATGGCCCGAACAATGGTGAGGATATGCTGGGAGATGCTGTTTCACAAAAATAAATCCTATCATAATCATCTCGCTCAGTGGCGGATCCCCATATGGGCGTTTCGGGCGGTCGCCCGGGGCCCAAGGCTTGCAGGGGGGCCCATAGCTTCCCACACCGCACACAAGTGAAACAAAACTCTCCAGGGCTGCTGCTGCCGGCCGCATTCTAGAGGCGGGGGGAATGTGCAGGGGGAGTCAATTGCGGCCGGGGAACAGGGGCACAGCACATCAGCTGTAGAGAGCAGACTGTCAGAGATTGTGATGGGCAGGTGCTGGAGTCTCCCTGACAGTCTGCTCCTCTGTGCTGCTGTGCACTGTCCCTCCTGTCTAAACCTCCAGCAGCTGCCTGATAACGGCAAAACTGAAACTAGAGGGTGAAGGACCTGTGGTGACGTCACAGTCACATGATTAAGGTCCTGGAGGCTGCCAGAGACAAGCACCGCAGAGGAAGAGACTGGTAAGTGTGTGTGTGTGTGTGTGTGTTAGTTAATGTAAGTCTATATAGTGTGTGCTGTGTATATAGTGTCTATAATGTAAGTCTATGTAGTGTGTGTGTGTGTGTGTGTGTGTGTGTGTGTGTGTGTCATAATGTAAGTCTATATAGTGTGTGCTGTGTATATAGTGTGTGCTGTGTATATAGTGTGTGCTGTGTATATAGTGTCTATAATGTAAGTCTATGTAGTGTGTGTGTGTGTGTGTCATAATGTAAGTCTATATAGTGTGTGCTGTGTATATAGTGTGTGCTGTGTATATAGTGTGTGCTGTGTCTATAATGTAAGTCTATGTAGTGTGTGTGTCATAATGTAAGTCTATATAGTGTGTGCTGTGTATATAGTGTGTGCTGTGTATATAGTGTCTATAATGTAAGTCTATGTAGTGTGTGTGTGTGTGTGTGTGTCATAATGTAAGTCTATATAGTGTGTGCTGTGTATATAGTGTGTGCTGTGTATATAGTGTGTGCTGTGTTTATAGTGTCTATAATGTAAGTCTATATAGTGTGTGTGGTTTGAATATATAGTGTTTGGTGTTAGTGTGAATTGTATATAGGGTGTTTAATCTCACATTTTTTGTGTGCAAAATAATTTCCCACCCATAGAGCCCTCTGCAGTAAGTCAGATGCTCAGAACCCCCCCCCCCCCCCCCTGCAGTATAATCTCCCCCATGGAGCCCTCAGTAGTTATTATTCTGCAGGGGGGGTCAGAGCGTTTGATTGACTGTTCAGGGTTCTATAGGGGAATAACTCCTTCCCCCCCCCCAAGAGCCATAAGGGCGGATTTACACGAACGTGTAATTTGTCCGTGCAACGCGCGTGCTTTTCACGCGCCTCGCACGGACCTATGCAAGTATATGGGGCAGTGCAGACTGTCAGTGATTTTTGCGCAGCGTGTGTCCGCTGCGTAAAACTGACGACATGTCCTATATTTCTGCGTTTTTTGCGCATCACGCACCCATTGAAGTCAATGGGTGCGTGAAAATCACGCATGCCACACGGAGGCACCTCCGTGGGACGTGCGTGATTTGCTCAACAGCAGTATAACTATGATTGCAAACAGAAAAGCACCAGGTGCTACAAACATACAAACAGAGTGTCATAATGATGGCGGGTGCGCGAAAGGCACGCAGCCGCGCATCATATGGTGATGACACACGGAGCTGTTAAGTGCCTTTTGCGCACGCAAAACGCCGCATTTTTTGTGTGCGCAAAACGCACACGCTCGTGTAAATCCGCTCTAAGTGTCAGACACTTAGACCCTCCCATAGGGCACTCAGCAGTCAGTCAGATGCACTGGGGAGGGGTGTCTGACTGCTTAAAGGGTAACTAACGAAACTTTTTAAAAAAAATTACATGTCATAGTGACATGTCAAATGTTCTAATCGGTGGGGGTCCGGGCACTGAGACCCCACCAATCGCTGAAACAAAGTGGCAGAAGCGCTCAGGTGAGTGAGGAGCCACTTTGTTTCTGATCGTCTTTCCTCTGATAGCCGAGCATGCGGTCTATGGGCACAACAGAAAGTCTATGAGTCCGTACACCGCGACGAGGAAAGACAATCAGAAATTAAGTGGAACAGCGCTCACCCAAGCACTCCCGCTGCTTTGTTTTAGTGATCGGTGGTGGTCTCAATGCTGGGACCCCCATCAATCAAAACTTCTGACATATCACTCTCACTATGACACGCCAAATGTTTTTTAAAAGTTTAGTTACCTCTTGGGGACTGAATTTATTGATTTGAGTTAATGTATGGGCCTGGGTCTTAATTTGCTTAGGGGTCTGGGGTATAAGACAATTTATGGTGTTTATGTCTGAATTTTTATGTTGCTATAGACGTTGAAAATGGCTACAGAATCAAGGGGAAAAGATTTCTCATCAGGAAACTGCAGTCATCAGGAGAAGTCGCCATAGCGGTCTGTGTAAGATGGAGAAGAAAAGAGAACGACCTATCAGTGAAGACATCACCTGTGAGTCATTGCATTTATCTGTCACCTCTCCTGACATGTCTGTTATCGGAAATCCTTGTATTCCACATAAAGTCTTTGTGTACCCAGGACTAATAGACAAATGCGTGTTACCATTCCCCTTGTCAGGAGGATGTGTCCCTACACAGTGTGATACTGTCAGCGATGGTTGAAGACTGTCAGTGTGTAGGGACACAGCCCTTTGACAAGGGGAATCGTAGCACTCATTTGTCAATGCTCACACAGAAAGGTGGTGTTTAATCTAGACATGACGTGGCAGGGCGGTGGTGGACAAGGGGGCCCAAGCTTGTGGAACAGCCCAGGGCCCATGGTTTACTTAATCCGCCACTGATCTCGCTGCAGATCATACAGTGACTACATTACTGATTAGAGGCAGAATAAACATTTACATTAAGTGACTCACCGGTGACGTCTCAGATTCTAGTTCTTTTTCTCCATCCGGTCCAGACCTCTATGATGACTTCTCCCGGTCACAGCCCATTTATGCAGTTTGCCGCTCACATGTCTTCAGCTTCTCACTTTACCAACATTTCTGCACCTTTAAATAAATATAAAGTTATCATTATACCACACACACTACACCCCTAAATATAATAGTGCCATACACTGCACCTCTAATTATAATAGCACCATACACCGTGTCCCACACACACACCGTGCCCCCTGTAGATAGTGCCTGCCATAGAGCCCCCTGTAGATAGTGCCCCATATAGCTCACCCCTGTATATAGTGTCCGACAAATAACTCCCCCTATAGTGCTCTACAGATAGCCCACCCCTCTATATTGCCCCCTGTAGATATAGCCCAGCCCTGTATATAGTGCTCCACGTATAGCCCAACCCTGTACTTAGCCCCCTGTAGCTATAGCCCACCCCTGTATATAGTGCTCTACAGATAGCCCACCCCTGTATATAGCCCACCTGTAGATATAGCCCACCCCTGTATATAGTGCTCCACAGATAGCCCAACCATGTATGTAGCCCCCCTGTAGATATAGCCCATCCCTGTATATAATGCTCCACATATAGGCCACCCCTGTATATAGTGCTCCACAGATAGCCCCCCCTGTATATAGTGCTCCACATATAGCCCACCCCTGTATATAGTGCTCCACATATAGCCCACCCCTGTATATAGCCCCCCTGTACATATAGTCCACCCCTGTATATAGTGCTCCACTAGATAGTCCACCCCTGTATATAGTGCTCCACAGATAGCCCACCCCTGTAGATACTATATACAGGGGTGGGCTATCTGTGGAGCACTATATACAGGGGTTGACAATATGTACAAGGGGGCTATATACAGGGGTGGGCTTTCTGTGGAGCACTATAGGGAGAGATATTTGTGGGATACTATATACAGGGGGGGACTATATCTACAGGGGGACTATATCTACAGGGGGGCTATATACAGGGGTGGGCTATATACAGAGGTGGGCTATATACAGGGGTGGGCGATATATAGGGGTGGGCTATATACAGGGGTGGGCTATATACAGGGGGGACTATATCTACAGGGGGACTATATCTACAGGGGTGGGCTATATCTACAGGGTTGGGCTATATCTACAGAGGTGGGCTATATCTACAGGGGTGGGCTATATCTACAGGGGTGGGCTATATACAGGGGTGGGCTATATACAGGGGGGACTATATACAGGGGTGGGCTATATACAGGGGTGGGCTATATACAGGAGGACTATATCTACAGGGGGACCATATCTACAGGGGGACTATATCTACAGGGGTGGACTATATCTACAGGGGTGGGCTATATCTACAGCTGTGGGCTATATCTACAGGGGTGGGCTATATACAGGGGTGGGCTATATACAGGGGGGACTATAGCTACAGGGGGACTATATCTACAGGGGGCTATATCTACAGGGGGCTATATCTACAGGGGGACTATATCTACAGGGGGGCTATATCTACAGGGGGCTATATCTACAGGGGTGGGCTATATCTATAGGGTGGGCTATATCTATAGGGGGCTATATCTATGGGGGTGGGCTATATATATAGGGGGGCTATATACTATATAGCCCCCCCTGTAGATATAGCCCACCCCTGTATATAGTGCTCCATAGATAGCCCACCCCAGTATATAGCCCCCCCTGTAGATAGACACCCCCCCGTAGATAAAGCCCCCCGGGCAGGATGACTTTCCCTGTCAGTCAGTCAGCGCCTTTCATCGACGGAAGCGTCACTGGTACAAAAGGTACCAGTCGCTTCATTCGTGGAAAGGCGCTGAATGGCCGGGCACGAAACCTGAACGGTCATTCATTGCTTCTAATTATACCTGTGTCCTTGCGACACAGGTACACTCATAGTGCAGGAGGAGGGGGCGCTGGCGCCGCCCTCTGAACTGCGCCCGGGGCACGTGCCCCACCTGCCCCCCCCCCTAGCTACGCCCCTGGTGTGTGGCATCATATACAGGAGGTGTATGACCTCATATATAGGAGGTGTGTGGCATCATATACAGGGAGGCTGTAAATAGTGTCTAGGTGAACATGTGACCTTCTTTTGGGTGTGTTCAGGGCGTTGGGACAAAAAAAGCCTGACCAATGAAATTCATCCGTTTTTTTAACGGCCATGAAAATGTGATGCAAAATGTGATGCAAAATGGATGTGAAACAGCCATTGAAAACGGACAGACGGACTGGAAATGGATGAACATTTGGAGACTCACTGATGCAAAATGGCCATGAAAACCTGACAGTTGATCAGTTTTTAATGGACATTTTTTTTCACTGTCGTGTGAATATAGCCTTAAAATAGCCATATCTCCGACTGTGAACCACACTAGTTCTGGTGGCATATGAAAGATGAGATTCTATCAGTTCTAGCTGTGGAACAACCGGCGGTATCACCAGTTGAAGACATCTCAGGAGAAGTGCTGATTTTGACGCCCACTTGTCTAGTATAGCCTAATTTGCTAATCTCGAAAAAAAATCTCATAACTTTTAAAATAATTAAAATTAAAAATGTTACTAGCATTATCAGTGTGGCAGCGCCTATTACATTAGCTAGGAGAATAGGGCATTACTAAACAAGTGACAGATCCTCTTTAAGAAAATGCTAATATAATGTATGACAAAATAATTACATATAATATATAAGGTTATATTCACACGACCAAGTGTCTAATCGTCCATAAAAAACGGACGTTTTTCACAGCCGATTTCACGTGCGGGGCCTGTGTTCACGGATCCCTCATAGACTTGAGTCTATTGAGGGATTCGGGAAAACGGGCAAAAATAGGACATGTCCCGGGCCATTAACACGGCTGACTTTCCCTGTCGTCTGAATAAGCCCTGAGTGACTAGTACTAATAATGCAATCTACCCACTAGATGTCACTGTTCACCATAGAAATAAAAACTGCTCATAACAGAATATGTTCACACTAAATTTTTTTCACCTATGTCATACATATCCTGTATACAAACAAAGGTATCCAAATATATACTGTACAGTACTCAAACACAGACATGCATCAGCACTCTGCGGGTGCTAAGATATATGCAAACACTGAATTTTTCAATTATTTTAGTCTCAGTTCAAATTTGCATTAGAAGTTTAATTTGGAGCCTCTGTCGCAAATTCCATGAGATTTGATGGTAAGAAAAGCACTGCATGCAGCACTATTCTTCCCATCAAAAATATGGAACTCAACATTTTAGGTTCAATGGGGTCCATAAGTTGCCGATTATATTTATTGTATGACGGTTTAGGAACTGCGGTGTTGCTTCTGTTATAAATGAAAGCCACAGCACAGATGTGAGTAGAGCCTAACACATGAATTACTGCTACTACTACATGTAAGCAGGGCTGGCCTTTGGATAGATGGCGCCCCGTGCAAAATTATATTTCGGCGCCCCACCCCATCATAAAGAAATTGCCCATAAAAAAGTATAATGCCCCCCAAAGTATAATGCCCTATATAATGCTCCCACACAGTATAATAATAATATTTAAGAATATATTATAACCCCTTCAAGAACACAGTATTTTGTCCTCTAATTTGTCCTCTAATTGTGCCCACACAGTATTATGCTCCCTAAGTGCCACACAGTATATTGCCCCATGTAGTGCCCCTACACAGTATAATATCTGCTTAGTAGCCTCCACACAGCATAGCTTCCAACCATCCCGGATCCGGCGGGATAGTCCCGGCTTTTCACCGCTGTCCCGCCGTCCTGGGCGGTGTGAAAAATGTCCAGCTTGGCAACGCAGTGCCCCGGGCGGAACTCAGAGGTAGAGAAGAGAGGGGTGGCGAAAAGCAGCTGTACCAAAACAGCTGATCGCTGCTGACAGGCGCCCTGCATGCCGGATGAGCAGCAGTGATCCGCGTCAGAAGGAGGCAGGAGGTCTAGCTGCGGCATTCTGACTGGGGTCGATGCCGGCTCGGGAGTGGACCAATCCAGTCACCTGACCTGTCATCTGACCGCACCGGTCAAGTGACAGTTCAGGTGACTGGACTGGTCCACTCCAGAGCCCGCATCGACCCCAGTCAGAACGCCGCTGCAAGACCTCCTGCCTTCTCCTAACGGGGAGTGACGTTAGGCAGAGCAGAGAGTGGTAGCAGTAGGCTACCTCTATCCCTCTCTGTTCTGGTCGGCAGTGTGGCACAAAGTACAAGGTGGAGGCCTCAGTGGGATTGTGTGGCACTATGTACAAGGGGGGCGGTGTGTGGCCTATGTACAATGAGGGCTGTGTGTGGCACTATCTACAAGGGGGGCTGTGTGTGGCACTATCTACAAGGGGTGCTGTGTGTGGCGTATGTACAAGGGGGCTGTGTGTGGCGCTATTAACAAGGGATGTGTGTGACGCTATTTAAAGGGGGGCTGTGAGTGGTGACATTTACAAGCGGGGTGTGTGTGGAGCTATCCACAGGGGGCTGTGTGTGGCGCTATTTACAAGGGGTGTGTGTGGCGCTATCTACAGGGGGATGTGTGTGGTGCTATTTACAAAGGGGGCGGTGTGTGGCGCTATTTACAAGGGGGCTGTGTGTGGAGCTATCTACAGGGTGTGTGGTGCAATATACAAGGGGGGCTGTGTGTGGCACTATCTACAGGGGGCTGTGTGTGCTGCTGTCTACAGGGGGCTGTGTGTGGCGCTATCTACAGGGGGCTGTGTGTGGCGCTATCTACACGGGGGGCTGTGTCTGGCGCTATCTACGCAAAGCCCCCCTTGTAAATATTACTAACTTTATTTTTTTGTTTTCTAGGTTCCGCTGGACTTTTTGGACTATGTCGTAGATTCGTTGGAATACTGCAATGATCTACGTTTTTTTAAATAAAATGGTCAAAGAGGTTTGTGTGGGGTTTGCATCCTACAGATGTTTCCTCTCGATTTTTAGTATGTGTCGTATATCCAATCCACCGAATATATGATATCACAGTCCCTGAATCAAAGAAATCCGCAAAAAAATAATGACAAGGGAGGAAAATTAGACAAAGTTAGTACTCAATAGAAGACTATAAAAATCTTTAAAAGAATAAAAAAACAGACCCACTAGGAGTTAATGGTTAGAGAAATAAAGCAAAACTAAGTGTCTCATTTAGACCTTGTGAACGCATTGTTCCAAGAGTCCATATCCATCTGGCTTCGCACTGTGCCAGTTTTTGTGTGATGGCTCCTTCCCGAATCCCTACTGGAATGCAATCTATCCCTCGTATCCTAAGTTTAGTTGGGTCACAAGAATGGTGTGTTTTAAAATGTTGTGCTACTGGCTTCAACGTTTAGACGGCAATTATTTATTTTACTTCTACAGCACCTATAATATCACGTACTCATGTTCTCTTACACGTATTTTAAATTCTCTGGATGTATTACCCACATAAATTTTAGGGCAAGGGCATGTCATATAATACACATCCGCTTTGGTGGAACATGTGATATTTTGTGCAATAATGAAAGTTTTAGTGCCTACCGCGTCTAAGAAATTGGTGGCTTTTTCTAAATTGGGACATGCCATACATCGTCCACATGGACTGCACCCCCACTTAGGGCCCTTGGTGCCAATTGAAAATTTTAATTTCTTATTAACGCAATGACTTCTAACCAAATGGTCCCTCAAATTTTTGGACCTTCTGGCTAAAATACTTGGGTATTTGGTGATATATTTCTCTAAGGTGGGGTCTGTCAGGAGAATGGGCCAATAACGATTGAGAATCTCTTTCATTTGTGACCACCTCGAATGATTTTTAGTAGTGAATCTCACCATTGTCTCTTTGTTGGTCACTCTTATCTCGTAGAGAAGGCTTTCTCTTTTTGTGTGCTTGGCCCTATGGTATGCTTTCTTAATGGATCTCCTACTATATTCATGCTCAAGGAAACATATCCTTAAATCTTGTGCTTGTTCCTCAAAGACCCCATCAGAGGAGCAGATTCGTTTAATCCTTAGAAATTGGTCAATGGCGACATTAGTAAGATTCACATCCAGAAAATCAATATGTTGTTTATCGTATTTATATGTGATTTTCAGATTGAGGTTGTTTTTGTTGAGCTAAGTCATGAATTTGTCCAAGTCTGAAAGGTCATCCTTCCAGATGATCAGGTTGTCATCGATGTACCGAGTCCAAAATAAGACTCGGTCAATCATCCTGACCATCAGACAACAGGTCCCTCTATCACAGTCCCAGGAGCAGGTTAGCGAATGAGGGTGCACATGCCGCCCCATGGCTGTCCCCTGGAGCTGAAGGTAGAAAAACCCATTGAATACAAAAAAGTTGTGTGTTAGGACATACTCGAGAAGCCTCACCACAAAGGCCAAAAGGGATGTCCCTATATTGGCCGTAGCAAGATTGTAGGTAACAGCCCTAATATTGTCAACATGACATATGCTAGTATAAAGGGACTCCACATTACAGGTGACTAATAACGTGTCCTCTTCAATACTAATGCCATTGATCCTCTGTAGGAGATCTGCTGTATCGCGAATGTACGATGGTAAACATTCAACTAAACCTTCAAGGTGAAAATCAATGAATTTACAGATTCTCTCGGTAATACTACCCCTACCTGAAATTACGGGTCTTCTTGGAGGAGCTGTTTCATTTTTATGCACCTTCAGGAGTAGATATAATGTTGGTTCATCAGTGGTCAAGGCTTCACATAATTCTTTAGTGATGGTGTTATTTTGTACGGCTTGGGAAAGAATTTGTTGTAATTCTAACCTGTAAGCAGATAGTGCATTAAACGTCAATATTTTATAACACTGTTTATCCCACAGTTGTCTATAGGCCTCTGCCTCATACATGTTGCATGGCCACACCACAACATTCCCACTTTTATCGGCAGCTTTAAAGACTATATCATCCATTTTTTGCAGTTTGTTCAGACTCTCCCGCTGTGATTCAGTCAAATTGTCATGTTTAATATTATTTGGAATACTCTCCAATTCTTTGCTGACAGATTTGACAACGAGATCAATGGCCGGGCACATACTCAATGCAGGGAACCTCTTAGATTTAACACGAATAGGTGCTGGAATTTTACCTGGTTTAACATGATTTTGTTCGTCTAAGAGGTCTTCAAGTGCGCATAACGCTTTTTGTTCAATACTTGTGGGAAACAGGTCATTATATTCAGACTTATGAAACCACTTCTTGTAAATCTACGAGCGACCAAAGATATGTAGATCTTTTACTGTAGAAAAGGTATCAAAGCGGGCATAGGGTGAAAAAGTGAGACCTCTTTCCATTAACTCTGTATCTGTCTCAGAGAACACATGTGTGGAAAGATTGATTACCTTAAGGCGATTGGTCGAATCTTTCGTATCTAGTTTTCTTTTGTTGGCCGCTTGTCGTTGTGTTAATTTCCTTTTGGATCTCATGCCATATGGTCGATTTGTTACTTGGACTACACTGTCTGACTCACTAACAGAGGAGATGGATGTTGAGGATGGGGTTCGACTTCAGGTTAGAATTTGACCGGTTCTCCTCCATCTATAGACTCTGTTTTGTTGGAGGTCACCCACATCTCCAGTGAATTTTTTAGTTTTCGTTTCCTGAATGTCTTTTTCCCATTCAGTGAATTGGTCTTCAAGGACCTGTTTGAAATTTGACAGATTTGCTGCTGACAAAGATGTTTAATCAACCAAAATCGATTGTAAATATGAAATAATTTACATATATCCGTGATTCCTAGGGCATTTAGAGAAGCTCTGTCACCAGTTTATAAGTGTCCTATCCCCTACCTAATCGAATAGGCGCTGTAATGTAGACAACAACAGTGTTTTTTATTTTGAAAAACGATAATTTTTTAGCAAGTTATGAACAATTTTAGATTTATGCTAATTAGTTTCTTAATGCCCAACTTGGCGTTTTTTTACTTTTTACCAAGTGGGCATTGTAAAGAGAAGTGAATGATGTTGACCAATCAGCATCATACACTTCTCTTCATTCATGTTTAGCTGTACTCATAGCACAGCGTGATCCCGCAAGATTACGCTGTGCTGTCACATACTCCCACAGTAACTTTACCGAAGTGTCTTGAGAGTGAATAGACATCGCCTCCAGTCAGGATGCAATGTCTATTCACACTCCTGACACTTCGGTAAAATTTCTGTAGGACTTACTCACATCCTGGCTGGAGACGATGTCTATTCACTCTCAAGACACTTCGGTAAAGTTACTGTCGGAGTATGTGAAGCTGGGCTGGAATGAAGAAAAATGCATGACGCTGATTGGTTAGCGTCATACACTTCTCTTTACAATGCCCACTTGGCAAAAAGTTTAAAAAAATGCCCAGTTAGGCATTAAGAAACTAATTAGCATAAATCTAAAATTGTTCATAACTTGCTAAGAAAATTATTGTTTTTCAAAATAAAAACCACTGTTTTTATCTACATTACAGTGCCTATCAGATTATGTAGGAGATAGGGCACTTATAAACTGGTGAAAAAGTCTCTTTTAGAAAAGTATACCAAGCGTAACTTGGTGCATTGACCCAAAAGGACATAGAGAGAAAACCTATAGCTGGGGAGGGTCAATAATTACACAATATTCATAATATAATGAAAAAAAAGTTTTTACTTTATTGAAGACATGTATACAAAAACAATTAAAAATTAGTCATACAATGCAAATGATGGCATCAGCCCGTGCCAGGAGTATATATTTCTCCTGAAAACAGCACCGTAATTTCAGCTGTAACGGACGCTGCCGTGTGAACATACCCTCAGGGCTTAAAATGTCAGGGGAAATAGCCCCAATACATATGTGTCCGCCCAAAAAAAAGTGTGTATATGAGACAGCATAGCATATCTATAGCACTACGACCCTATAAACTATGGATAGGATTAGATACAGTGGCTCAGCAGACAGTATCACACATGATAGGATTAGGTACAGTGGCTGAGCAGACAGTATCACACATGATAGGATTAGATACACAGCTCAGCAGACAGTATCACACATGATAGGATTAGATACAGTGGCTCAGAAGGCAGTATCACACATGAGAGGATTAGATACAGTGGCCCAGCAGACAGTATCACACATGATAGGATTAGATACAGTGGCTGAGCAGACAGTATCACACATGATTGGATTAGATACACAGCTCAGCAGACAGTATCACACATGATTGGATTAGATACAGGGCCCAGCTCGCTGACATTGCGTCTCCAGCACTGGACCCAGGATAGGTAAGAATAATAATTTTGCTTCTTTGTGTGTTACTGATTATTTTTGTGTGTTTGTGTTTTTTTTACACTTTCGGTTGTTGGACTTCGGATTCGAGGACTTCAATGACGGCGTTTTTTTTATTCTCAATAAAATGGTTAATGAGGGTTGTGTTTTTTTATTTCAATAAAATATTTTTTCTATGTGCTTGTATCTTTTTAAACTTTATTATCACCGCCTTAGTAATGGCCGCTGGCTGATTGACAACCTCCATTACTAAGGCGAGGCTTAATGTTAGCCGATGCAAAGGCTAACACTAACCCCCATTATTACCCCGGTACCCACAGCCACCAGGGGTACTGGGAAGAGCTGGGTACGAACCAGTACCCGACCATCTGTAGTGACGGGCAGGCACCGGGGTGGCCGCAGGCTGGTATTAGGCTGGGGAAGGCCAAAAACAGTGGCCCTTCTCACCCTGGTTGAAGTACGCATATTATGCACAAAGTACGCACAGTATGCACAAAGTACGCACAGTACACAAAGTACGCACATTATGCACAAAGTACGCACAATATGCACAAAGTACGCACATTATGCACAAAGTACGCACATTATGCACAAAGTAGGCACATTATGCACAAAGTACGCACAGTATGCACAAAGTACGCACAGTACACAAAGTACGTACATTATGCACAAAGTACGCACATTAAGCACAAAGTACGCACATTATGCACAAAGTACGCACATTATGCACAAAGTACGCACAGTATGCACAAAGTACGCACATTATGCACAAAGTACGCACAGTATGCACAAAGTACGCACATTATGCACAAAGTACGCCCATTATGCACAAAGTACACAAAGTAGGCACATTATGCTCAAAGTACGCACATTATGCACAAAGTACACAAAGTAGGCACATTATACACAAAGTACACAAATTATGCACATTATACACAAAGTATGCACATTATACACATAAAGTACACCTTGTAAACACACATGAATATGCACATTAAACACATTGTAAACACACATGCACTTACCTTTTATGTAGGATATTGGTGAGTCTTCACTGCAGCTCTTCTCCTGCTCACAGCCCGACACAGAGCCCGCCGACAGACTCCCCTCCCCCATGTCCCGACAGCTAGCAGCAGGAGAGATGTTTAGAGCAGGGAAGGGGGGCTGGAGGGGGAGCTTCTAAAGCAGCACAGACTACGGCTGCTAAGTAGGAGCGAAGCTCCCCTCGTTTCATGACAGGTGCGGTCCTGGCACTGGGGCTCCCTCCGGTGCTATTGACGCCACTGGGCATGAGGGGGTTCGGCCGGCCGAACCGCCCTAATGATAATCCGCCACTGTCCAAAAGCATGAATATGAATAAACAAATGTAGTAACAGCCAGAAAGAAGCCAAAACAGCTGCCCCCAGAAACAGTAATGACAAATTTGATCAAATTGTAGGCACACTATTCAGCATGGCAGTAAGGCAAATAGAAAGTGGATCATGATTTAACATGGCCATGTGCACACACATGGATGGAGGTAAGAGACCATGAAAACTAACACAAACTAACACAAAGCGTTTTGGCTGATGTCTACGTCCGGGTGTGGCGTCATCCAAGCGGGGACCTCCCTTTTAAGGTCAGAGTGAGAAATAAGTCAGATGTGATCAATAACAGGTGGATCCTGCGTATCAGAGATGGAGGGCGTCACATGACGGAAGTCGGAATGAGGGGAATTCAGGATCTTTAAAAATGTAAGTATATTAGAAAATTTGTTATGTCTTTATTTGCTATCTGTTTAATAACCCCTTCCTGACATTTGACGTATCCATACGCCAAAGTCGGGTAGGGGAAGTATGGAGTGAACCCGCTCCATACGATGCCGGTGTCAGCTGTATGTTACAGCCGACACTTCAGAGTAACGAGCGGGATCGCGTTAGAGCACGATCCCGAAATTGCGGGGTGGCAATGGTTGCTATGGCTGCCTGGGGGCCTAATGAAGGCCCCCAGGTCTGCCATCTTTGTGCTCCTATTAAGCCATGCCTCCAATCGCTGGTTGAAGTGACCAAGGGGGAGTAAAAATGTGTAAAATGAAGGATTTTTATTATGTAAAAAAAATAAAATAATTAAAAGTAAAAAAAAAAACCCTTTTCCCATTTCTCCCCTAGAGCATAGTAAAAAAATAAATAAATAAACATAATTGGCATCGCCGCATCCGTAAAAGTCTGAACTATTACAATATATCATTATTTAAGCCGCACGGTGAACGCCGTAAAAAAACAAGAATCTCTATTTTTTGGTCACCTTATCTCCCACAAAAAATGAAATAAAAAGTGATCAAAACATTGCATGTACCCCAAAATGGTATAATTAAAAACTAGAGCTTATCCCGCAAAAAATAAGCCCTCATACGACGTAATCGCCGGAAAAATAAAAAGTTATCGCTTTCGGAATTTGGCGACACAAAATAAATTAAATTTTTTACACTTAGGTTTTTACTTGTAAAAGTAGTAAAATGTAGAAAAAAACGATATATATTTGGTATTATCGTAATCGTATTGACCCACAGAATAAAGTTAACATTTTGTTTTAATTGCACAGTAAATTCTGTAAGGCTGGGTTCACACGACCTATTTTCAGGCGTATTATGCCTCGTTTTACGCCTGAAAATAGGGCTACAATACGTCGGCAAACATTTGCCCATTCATTTGAATGGGTTTGCCGATGTATTGTGCAGACGACCTGTAATTTACGCGTCGTCGTTTGACAGCTGTCAAACGACGACGCGTAAATGGACTGCCTCGGCAAAGAAGTGCAGGACACTTCTTTGCCACGTAATTTGAGCTGTTCTACATTGAACTCAATGAAGCACAGCTCAAGATTTATGAGCGTCTCAGACAGCTCGCAAAATGCGAGGAGGAGCATTTACGTGTGAAACGAGGCAGCTGTTAACAGTCTGTCTTTTCACACGTAAATGCCTCTCATCGTGTGAACATACCCTAAAAACGACGCGCAAAACACTATGGAGGAATTGCTGTTTTTTTCATTTTCTACCCCACAAATAAAAAAATTTCTGTTTCCTAGTACATTATATGTCACAATAAATGGTGCTACAAAAACTATAACGCGTCCTGCAAAAATCAAGCCCTCATAGGACTATTTCAATGGAAAAATAAAAAAGTTATGGCTTTTGGAATGTGGGGAGGAAAAAATGAAAATCTGAAAAAGGGCTGCAGCGCGAAGGGGTTGATAGGTTGATAATTATTTGAAACCGGAATTCACAGTAGAAAAATCTTCTTCATCTGGATGGTGCTTTGAAAATCCTGCTCACATATTTTATATTGTACTTTGTTGCAATTTTTGGGGGGGGAATTTGCATGGAAAATCGGCAATAAATCTGCCACATCTAATACTTCAAAAGGAAAATGAAATGATAAAATCCTTTAGTTCGTGTCACTCACAGACTAAAGGCTGCTATATAAACAGGTCATGACCCTGGGATTGTAGAGTTTGTTCTGTTAAGGACTAGATCCATGGCCCATTTATCTTTTACCTCCCCCTCCCACTGAAGCCTGACCTAAAAATCCTAATAACGCCACCACCCTACCTCCATCGCCCCCAACCCCCGGCAGACCAGCTAGCCACACCTCCCAATCCCTGCACGCCGTGTCATAAGCCGACCAAGTACCAGGCGCTAGCGAAGACCGAATCAATTGTCCTGAGGCTCGTAAGGCAACTCCCAGAGCCATACCGGGAAAGCTGTCCCCTCCATGTCCGCCTCCAGAGCCAGGAAACTAAACCTATCCCACTTTGAGCGAGAAAGAGCATCCGCTATATCATTCTGAACTCCGGGAACATGCACCGCAATTATCCATGCATTAAGCGACAAACACCACAGCACCAAATGCCGAAGAAGCCGCACCACCGGAGGGAGGAAGCCGTCACATTATTAATAGCCAATACCACCCCCATATTGTCGCAATGAAAATGCACCTTGCTATCCCGGAACCTCTCACTCCAAATCTCCACCACCAACAGAATAGGAAATAATTCCAGGAGAGCAAGGTTCCTTACCAATCACAGGTCGACTCAGACTGAGGCCACCGCAACGCACACCATTGACCCTTGCAAAAAGCCCCGAACCCCACTCCCCCAGCTGCATCCGTAAACAGCTCACAGTCTAAACTATCCACCACCGGGTACATAACCAGCGACCGCCCCTTATACAACTGTAGAAACTAAGCCCAAACTCCCAAATCTGCCCTATGTTCCCCAGTCAGCCAGACAAAATGATGAGGGGCCTTCACACCTGCCGTCACCACCTGCAGAAAACATGCCCCATGGGCATAATCCGACAAGCAAAGTTAAGCTTGCCCAGTAGCGACTGCAACTCGCTAAGCAGAATTTTTCGCAAATATTGAGCCCGGCAAACCTCCACACGCAAAGCCTCCAGCTTATCCACCGGAAGACGGCACTCCACGTGAACGGAATCAATAGTGATTCCCAGAAAAACGATACTCGAGCACGGTCCTTCTTTCTTGTCGGGGGCTAACGGTACCCCAGTTTTGCCACCCATTAAATCGATCGCAGCAACGTAGTACACAAAGGAGAACCTACCGGTCCAACACATAAAAAGTAATCTAGATAATGGATAACTGACGAGACACCCGCCACGTCACAAATCACCCATTCTAGGAAGGAGCTGAAAGCTTCAAAATAAGCCCAGGAAATTGGGCACCCCATCGGGAGACATCTATCCACGAAATAAGCCCCGTCCCAATAGCACCCTAACAGCCGCTGGCTGTCTGGATGCACCGGGAGGAGGAGGAAAGCAGACTCAATATCGGTTTTTGCCATGAGAGAACTCCTCCCATAACGCCGCACCCATTCCACCGCCGCATCAAAGGACCACATTACTACCGAACAGAGTTCCGGAGCAATTCCATCATTGACCGACAGTCCCCACGTGTGAGATAGGTGATGAATCAACTGAAACTTATTCAGCACCTTCTTAGGCACCACCCCGAGCGGAGGAACAACTAGGTCAGGAATAGGAATATCTGCGAAGGGGCCCGCAATCCTACCCAGCGACACTTCCTTGCTCAACTTGTCCCTAACGACCTCATGATATAGCAGAGCCGAACGCAAATTCCGCAATGAAAAGGGGACCTCATGAGGGGGGATGGGAATATGAAAACCAAAACGAAAACCTTCAAGCAATAACGCCACCCTCGTCCTATCAGGGAACCTATTTAAGTACGGTTCCATCCTTCCCCACCTCACCGGAGTCAGGCCCATGACCAGCGCCCCCCGCTCCCTTTCCCTTACACTTCCGGAAACATTTTGCGGACCCGTGTGAAGTCCCGCCACACGAGGAGCAACTATGTTTGAACTTACAACCAGGCCTGTATTTACATTGGCCCTCATTAAATTGCCAACAGAAATCCAGCTTACTGCCCGACACTACCCACTTTGACCGGTGTTTGCCATGGGGCCGGCAGTACCGGCCCCACCCTGAAAGGACTGGCCATAACGAACTGGCGCCATAACACGCAACCACAATCCTATGTCCTTGTTGTCCCACCTGATATTAGGGTGCACCGCCTTACGCTGCCTAAATTGCTCATCATAACGCAGCCATGTCTGGCCGCCGTAAACCCTATGTGCCTCCCCGATAGCGTCCATGTATCCGAAGAGGGCGGAGAAGTACTCCGGCGATTTCTCCCCAATAACACTTGCCGATATGGCAAACGCCTGCAGCCAATTCGCAAATGTTTTGGGAATCAACCGATACCGCCGCTTCTCTTCGTCCACTTTTTTGCTCTCAAAACGCTTCCCTTTATCTAAATTGAATTTTTGAAGGGGGAGTAGCGAGAACATATTCTCCATGTCAAGGATCTGCCAGGCACAGCTTCTGTATCCACGCCCATAGGTAATCAGTCTGCACCTGCTTCTATGTCTGTGAGACTGACTCCATCTTCCACCACTCAGGATGGCAGGCTTAGGAGTGGGAGAGCCTATCACAGCCTGGCCAGATGGAGCTAGCTCCCGCCCTCTGTCTATTTATACCTGCCTTTCCTGTTCCTCCTTGCTTGTGATTCTTCTCGTTTTGTTTCCTGGGCCTGCTGCAGCTTCTTGAACCATTTGACCCTGCTTCATATTGATCCTGGCTTACTGACTACTCTCCTGCTCTGCGTTTGGTACCTCGTACACTCCTGGTTTGACTCGGCTTGTTCACTACTCTCCTGCTCTGCGTTTGGTACCTCGTACACTCCTGGTTTGACTCGGCTCGTTCACCACTCTTGTTGCTCACGGTGTTGCCGTGGGCAACTGCCCCTTTTCCCTTGCTTCTGTGTACCCTTGTCTGTTTGTCTGTCGTACACTTATTGAGCGTAGGGACCGTCGCCCAGTTGTACCCCGTCGCCTAGGGCGGGTCGTTGCAAGTAGGCAGGGACTGAGTGGCTGGTAGATTAGGGCTCACTTGTCTGTTTCCTTACCCCCATCATTACACTCCACATATTCGTCCCTCCAATTATTTTCCCTAACCTCCGATTTCAAATGCGCACCTAACGCGCCTTCAAAACAGACATACACCTCCCCTTTGGCCTTATTGTCTAAGCGCACCAAGTCCACCTCCTTGTCCTTCTCAGTCTGCACAGACACCATCACTCCCGCCTCCCTAGTACCTAATACAGAACAACTATTAACCACAGGCCCCCTGGGCATCGGAACCCAAGCGGGAAGCGGTGACGGGGAACCCGACGAACCCCCCCCAAGCAACTCTTGAACCTCACCCCCGGTACATCCAGCTAACGCATCCGCACTACCCCCTGAACCTAACACCGTCCCCCCTTGGGAACCAACCTCCGCCCCCGGGGACCGAAAAATAGCAGGCAGCGAAAAAGTAGGTGAAATCAACTCACCAGGCTGCGCAGGTGCTGTGTCCCCACCAGCCGGGGCGAAGAAATCATCCTGACGTCTCTCTTCCACATCGATCTCCCACTCGCCAGCCGCATCCAAACCCAGACCGGAGCCACACTAATGGCAGCTGTGGCCTGCCCTGGACACATCCCGGGCCACGGGTGACGACATGGGCCTCTCCGCCCAACGATCCTGGACAGCCATCTCCACGCCACTAGCGGGGCGCCGCCCACCCGGATACCGCTGTGTCACCACCGACCGCGGCACACGCCTGCGACCAGGCTCATCGACCTCCAGATGTCCGGCGGGCTGTTTGACTGGAGCATCGCCTAGACAGCCCGTCGCAGCTCCACGTGATGCAGGACAGGAGACGAGGGGTGGTCTCAGAGGCAAGGGATCCCTTCCCCCTGTCTCTACAGAGTCAGGCTGGCTGCTCGGATTCCTCACAGATGGAGCCCACCGACCTCTAGAAGTGGGGCGGGGAACCCGACCTGGAGGATCCGTAGAGGGGCTCCGTACCTGACGCCTGACTCTCGGCAGTGCCTCCGGGCTCAGTCTTTCAGGAGGCCGCGTCTGCCGGGATCGCCGCCTCACAGTGGATGATGTCACCGCCAGAGCCCCAGAGGAGCAGGGAGCCATGCTGCCCAACAGAACCAGCCTGTCCCGGCCGCTCACCGCTCCCGCCCGCTGCAGTTGCCGATTCCATCTCCACAGGGCTGGACAGCCCCAGCCCTTCTGCCAACCACACCATCCCCCGTTCTGCAACTGCAGCACGAAGCTGCACAAGTAACTTATCCATCATGTAAGCTGTCACCAACTTCCTACGTCCATTATCAGTGCCCCTTCTCCTACATAAGGAGATGGGTGCTATAATGTAGGTGACAGCAGTGGTTTTTATTTAGAAAAACGATCTATTTTTACCACGTTAGGAGTGATTTTAGCTTTATGCTAATTTGTTTCTTAATGCCCAAGTGGGCGTGTTTTTATTTTAGACCAAGTGGGCGTTGTACAGAGAAGTGTATGACGCTGACCAATCAGCGTCATACACTTCTCCCCATTCATTTAGTCAGCACATAGTGACACTGTATTGTTCGCTATGTGCTGTCTTATACTAACATATTAACGTTACTGAAGTGTTTAGACACTAGTGAATATACATTCCTTCCAGCTAGGATGGGATGTCTATTCACAATCCCGGCACTTCGTTAACATTTCTGTGGTACTTACAGCAGAGCAAGCGTAATCTCACGAGATCTCGCTGTAAATGACAGGTTACAGCGAGATTACGCTTTGCTCTGCTGTAAGTACCAAATAACCGTTAACGAAGTGCAGCTGTAAAGGATCTGCCAGGCACAACTTCTGTGTATACTCCCATAGTTAATCAGTCTGCACCTGAGTCTGTGTCTCTGAGACTGACTCCATCTTCCACCACTCAGGATGGCAGGCTTAGGAGTGGGAGAGCCTATCGCAGCCTGGCCAGACGGAGCTAGCTCCCGCCCTCTGTCTATTTATACCTGCCTTTCCTGTTCCTCCTTTGCTTGTGATTCTTCTCGTGTGGTTTCCTGGCCCAGCTACAGCTTCTGACTATTTGATCCTGCACCATACTGACCCTGGCTTACTGACTACTCTCCTGCTCTGCGTTTGGTACCTCGTGCACTCCTGGTTTTGACTCGGCTCGTTCACCATTCTTGTTGCTCACGGTGTTGCCGTGGGCAACTGCCCCTTTCCCTTTGCTTTGTGTTCCCTTGTCTGTTTGTCTTGTGCACTTACTGAGCGTAGGGACCGCTGCCAAGTTGTGCCCCGTTGCCTAGGGCGGGTCGTTGCAAGTAGGCAGGGACAGAGTGGCGGGTAGATTAGGGCTCACTTGTCCGTTTCCCTACCCCCGTGATTACAGCAGCTATTGTGGATAGACATCTCGTCCTTGCTGGAAGGAATGTCTATTCACTGTCTAAACACTTCAGTAACGTTAATTTGTCAGTATAAGACAGCACATAGTGAATAACGCAGTGTCACTATGCACTGACTAAATGAATGGAGAGAAGTGTATGACGCTGATTGGTCAGCATCATACACTCCTCTGTACAACGCCCACTTGGTCTAAAGTAAAAACACGCCCACTTGGGCATTAAGAAAGTCCTTAGCATAAAGCTAAAATCGCTAATAAAGTGGTGAAAATAGATCATTTTTCTAAATAAAAAGCACTGCTGTCACTTACATTACAGCTCCGATCTCCTTATGTAGGAGAAGGGGCACTTATAATATGGTGACAGAGCCTCTTCAAACAGGAAACTAGACCAGGCAGAAGCTGCAGCAATTCAGTCACAGTAATGCAGCCTGTGTAATAAATTTGGGGCATTTTGCTAGACATGGACTCTTTTCATTTGTCTTTCGCCACCTCTAGGCTAGCATACATTCCATTAGTATTTTGCTCAAAAAAATATGCCCCTTTTTACAACTCTGACGTTCTTTACATATATCATCTACTTCATAATAGCCAAATATCTGATCCTTTGTTGCACTAGTTGATATATTATATTTTTAGATGAAATTTCTGTTTTATTAAGCCCACAGCATGAAATGCAATCATTATATATATGACATGGGTAAACATAAATTTGCACACGTTGGTGTTAAACCTCCTGTAGGCTAATAACAGGTGAGGAAACAGGATGCCTCCTCATATTCTAGCCTTGGGTCTGGCTGACCTCCTCTTCTCCTATTTCCTGGCTGTTTAGACAGGCTTGGCTTAGGGAATACTCTCCCTTGTTTACTTGTCTCAAGACTGCAGCTGCTGAAAGTCCGAGAACAAAGACGAGCAATGAATATACCCTTGTCTTTTGTACCGCTTCATATAAAGTGCTTTTCCAAGGCTAAATGCGGTAACATTAAAATAAACAGCACGTTTTTATCTATTATGCACGACTGTAGCAACCCTAGAGACATCTCTGCTGAGCAGAGCCTGAGAGCCGGGAATAAATGAGGTGTTGAAACTAAACAAAGATCAAATCCACCTAGCACAAAAGGCTGATAAGTAGGAACCTTAATAGCTGACAGTACTCAAGGAATGTTTTCAATTTCAAAAGTTTTTATGGAACTGTTGTATTTTTAATAAAAAGTGAACAAAAATTGATTAATAACGACATATCGCACAGATTATGTTGCAATACGATCATTAGCAAGTCCTTATAGAACAGTCATTAATGCAGGGCTCATGATTCTTTAGCTTTCTATCGCATGTGATATGCTAGCCACGATACGAGTAGGTTGGGTGAGGGACTTCAATTGGATTTCTGCGATAATTGCAACAAATCCAATACTGTGATTGTGCCCTTATAAATTAAGGTCACATTCGATTTCAGACTTTGTTAGTGTTCACACGGCAGCCTCCGTTACGGCTGAAATTACAGAGCTGTTTTCAGGAGAAAACAGCTCTGCAATTTCAGACGTAATGGCAAGTGCAGGCGCTTTTCGCTGCGTCCATTACGGACGTAATTGTAGCTGTTTTTCCATGGTGTCAATGGAAAACATCTCCATTTACGTCTCAAGAAGTGACAGTGGGCGTCTTTTTTACGCGCCGTCTTTTGACAGCGGCACGTAAAAAAAATGACCGTCGGCACAGAACATCGTAAAACCCATTCAAATGAATGGGCAGATGTGTGCCGACGCTTTGGAGCCGTATTTTTGGACGTAATTCGAGGATAAAATGCCCGAATTACGTCCGTAAATAGGGTGTGTGAACCTAGCATTAGGCTGGGTTCACACAACCTATTTTCAGACGTAAACGAGGCGTATTATGCCTCTTTTTACGTCTGAAAATAGGGCTACAATACGTCGGCAAACATCTGCCCATTCATTTGAATGGGTTTGCCGACGTACTGTGCAGACGACCTGTCATTTACGCGTTGTCGTTTGACAGCTGCCAAATGACGACGCGTAAATTGACTGCCCCGGCAAAGAAGTGCAGGACACTACTTTGCTACGTAATTTGAGCCGTTCTTCATTGAAGTCAATCAAGAGCAGCTCAAGATTTACAAGCGTCACAGACGCCTCGCATAATACGAGGAGGAGCTTTTACGTCTGAAACAACGCAGATGTTTTCTGCTGAAAACAGTCTGTCTTTTCAGACGTAAAAGCCTCTCATCGTGTGCGCATACCCTTATTGTTAAAACGTCAGCTACATTAATGTGAGAGTTGTTGAAATGCTAGTACTACAACTACTACTACTATAACCAGGGCTGGACTGGGACTGAAATTCATCCCTGTCATTGAAAGCACACAGGCCCACTCGCTGTGTGGTGTATGTGAAATATGTTTGTGTTCTTGTAGTTTATGAGAAAATGTGGTGAATGCAGCATGAATATATATGTATATATAAATATATATATATATATATATATATATATATAGATATATATATAGATAGATATATATGTGTCTATATATATATGGGCATATATATATACGGTCTCATGGGCCCCCTAAGCCTGCTACATCGTAGGCTTAGGGGTTGTACAGTCCCTAAACATTGATGGCCTATCCTCAGGATAGGCCATCAATAGCTGATGTGTCTCTCGGGACCCGCAAATCAGCTGTTTTGAAGGGGCCGCAGCACTCGTACGAGAGCTGCTTCCCTTCATTTCACTACTCGCCCACACTGTGAATCGCCGACACGGATTCACAGTGTGACCGGAATGAAGTGACAGGAATGAAGGGGAGCAGCTCTCGTACGAGTGCTGGGGCCCCTTCAAAACAGCTGATTGGCGGGTCCCGGGAGTCGGACCCCGCCAGTCAGGGCTAACCTTACCTTCCTCTTCGGCCGCGGCGGGAGTTCTGTCTTCTCGATGCTGTGCGCGGCGCATAGCGCTGTGACGTCATGCGCTGCGCACAGCGCTTGACGTCAGGACCTCCGCTGCGATCCGGAACCAGGAAGGTTTGGGGCTTCGGGGCCCGGTCGCAATTGCGACTGCTGCGACCCCTATAGCTACGCCAGTGCTTGGGCGGGTCTTGTTGACCAGTAAGACCTAATGGAGGGCTTTTTGACAATACCCATATTTAGGGTGAGCCCCAAAAAACTTTTTAATTCCTGCAAATTGGTGGGCGTACAATCTCTGGCATGGGTGAATGAAGGTTTCTGCCTTATATACTGAGCAGCATATAAATTTGTTTCGTGGACAATCATATTTAGGAGGTCATCTGTAATAAATAAATGGAAGTAATCAATTTGGACAAAATTTGTATTGTCCACAGTTATGCCAGGAGTGGCAGTAAATCCGTGGATTCTAGTCCCAAAAGATTAAGCAGGTGCCTGTACAAGAGCCTGAACTGGAGGGACCAGGCTGTCCTGCTACTAGGCCCTGTGCTTTCATGTTCTGCAGTTGCAACTTCGTCAGGGACAACGTCCCCTGAAGATGAACCTGAAGTGACGCTATCATCGTCACTACCTAAAACAGGTTCCAATTCTGACGCCATCTCTGATGCGGTCTCAGACTCAGACCACAGCATGGTGTATGCCTCCTCAGCGCTAAATACCTTCCTCGCCATAACGTCACTAACACTAAATAAACAAATTTTTTTTTTATAAACACACAAACTAACTGGTATATATATATATATATATATATATATATATGTGGATATATATATAATTATACATTCCCTACCTGCCTATATTAATATAATAAAAGATAGAAAGGTAGATAGATAGAAAAAAAGATAGATGGATAGATTGTATAGAGAGTGTTTTACAGTGTAACACTTTTTTTTCACAGTATTCTTCTGGCAGCAATTCTCTCAAGTCTCTTCTTCTCCTCACACTGAAACAATGTGTGAGGAGAAGAAAAAAGGCAGGAGATTTGCTGCCAGAAATTCCAAAATAAAAACAAATATGATCGCTGTGATTTCACAGCGATCACATGTTCAGGGACCATCAGATTGGTCCCTGATACTCTGCCCAGTGCCCACAGCTGTTAGTAACAGCGTGGGCACAGGGCTGTGTGCACGTGATTGCGTGCACACTGTATTTTACATAGAAATGCATGTGACTGCTGTGATTGGTTATCACAGATATCACATGTTCAGGGACCAAAAGATTGGCCCCTGACACTCTGCCCAGTGCCCATGGCTGTTGGCAACAGCCAGGGCACAGTGCTGTGTGCACGCAATCGGGCGTGCACAGTCTCTGAAGTGCCGCCGTAATTAGTCTATATGGCGGACTTCAGAGACCCAGACCGCTGGCCGTAAAAACACAGCCAGCAGTCGGGAACCTGTTAAAGTGAATAGGACTGAGCTGTAATACCAGGCATAGCTTTTGCTATATGAATATATATATATATATATAAAGCGTAAATATAAAAAGCGTAAATCGTTGGAGCAGCACTGTGGAGCAAGCCTTGCGCCGGGTGCAGAGCCTTCCAAGGGAGTGACCTCTCCCCAAACTTCAGATACAAAGAACAGGCGTGGAAGCAGCTCTCCAAAAATATCAAAAGGGGTTTATTCCCACATCTTAGTGCAACGTTTCACCCCCAAAAAGCCCTCATTGTGATGTGGGGAATAAACCCCTTTTGATATTTTGGGAGTGCTGCTTCCACGTCTGTTCTTTGCGTATATATACATATATGTATATATATATATATATATATATATATATATACATATATATATATATATATATATATATATATATGTATATATATATATATATATATATATATATGCACATATATATCTATCTATATATATCTATATCTATATATATATATTTATATATACATATATATTCATGCTGCATTCACCACATTTTCTCATAAACTACAAGAACACAAACATATTTCACATTCACCACACAGCGAGTGGGCCTGTGTGCTTTCAATGACAGGGATGAATTTCAGTCCCAGTCCAGCCCTGGTTATAGTAGTAGTAGTTGTAGTACTAGCATTTCAACGCTTTTTATATTTACGCTTTATATATATATATATATTCATATAGCAAAAGCTATGCCTGGTATTACAGCTCAGTCCTATTCACTTTAACAGGTTCCCGACTGCTGGCTGTGTTTTTACGGCCAGCGGTCTGGGTCTCTGAAGTCCGCCATATAGACTAATTACGGCGGCACTTCAGAGACTGTGCACGCGCGATTGCGTGCACACAGCACTGTGCCCTGGCTGTTGCCAACAGCCATGGGCACTGGGCAGAGTGTCAGGGGCCAATCTTTTAGTCCCTGAACATGTGATATCTGTGATAACCAATCACAGCAGTCACATGCATTTCTATGTAAAATACAGTGTGCACGCAATCACGTGCACACAGCCCTGTGCCCACGCTGTTACTAACAGCTGTGGGCACTGGGCAGAGTATCAGGGACCAATCTGATGGTCCCTGAACATGTGATCGCTGTGAACACCTATCAGCGATCACATTTGTTTTATTTTGACATTTCTGGCAGCAAATCTCCTGCCTCTTTTCTTCTCCTGACACATTGTTTCAGTGTGAGAAGAAGAGACTTGAGAGAATTGCTGCCAGAAGAATACTGTGAAAAAAAAGTGTTACACTATAAAACATTCTCTACACAATCTATCCATCTATCTTTTTTTTTTCTATCTACCTTTCTATCTTTTATTATATTAATATAGGCAGGTAGGGAATGTATAATTCTATATATATCCACATATATATATATATATATATATATATATATATATATATATATATATATATATATACCAGATAGTTTGTGTGTTTATAAAAAAAAAAATTGTTTATTTTGTGTTAGTGACGTTATGGCGAGGAAGGTATTTAGCGCTGAGGAGGCATACACCATGCTGTGGTCTGAGTCTGAGACCGCATCAGAGATGGCGTCAGAATTGGAACCTGTTTTAGGTAGTGACGATGATAGCGTCACTTCAGGTTCATCTTCAGGGGACGTTGTCCCTGACGAAGTTGCAACTGCAGAACATGAAAGCACAGGGCCTAGTAGCAGGACAGCCTGGTCCCTCCAGTTCAGGCTCTTGTACAGGCACCTGCTTAATCTTTTGGGACTAGAATCCACGGATTTACTGCCACTCCTGGCATAACTGTGGACAATACAAATTTTGTCCAAATTGATTACTTCCATTTATTTATTACAGATGACCTCCTAAATATGATTGTCCACGAAACAAATTTATATGCTGCTCAGTATATAAGGCAGAAACCTTCATTCACCCATGCCAGAGATTGTACGCCCACCAATTTGCAGGAATTAAAAAGTTTTTTGGGGCTCACCCTAAATATGGGTATTGTCAAAAAGCCCTCCATTAGGTCTTACTGGTCAACAAGACCCGCCCAAGCACTGGCGTAGCTATAGGGGTCGCAGCAGTCGCAATTGCGACCGGGCCCCGAAGCCCCGAACCTTCCTGGTTCCGGATCGCAGCGGAGGTCCTGACGTCAAGCGCTGTGCGCAGCGCATGACGTCACAGCGCTATGCGCCGCGCACAGCATCGAGAAGACAGAACTCCCGCCGCGGCCGAAGAGGAAGGTAAGGTTAGCCCTGACTGGCGGGGTCCGACTCCCGGGACCCGCCAATCAGCTGTTTTGAAGGGGCCGCAGCACTCGTACGAGAGCTGCTCCCCTTCATTCCTGTCACTTCATTCCGGTCACACTGTGAATCCGTGTCGGCGATTCACAGTGTGGGCGAGTAGTGAAATGAAGGGAGGCAGCTCTCGTACGAGTGCTGCGGCCCCTTCAAAACAGCTGATTTGCGGGTCCCGAGAGACACATCAGCTATTGATGGCCTATCCTGAGGATAGGCCATCAATGTTTAGGGACTGTACAACCCCTAAGCCTACGATGTAGCAGGCTTAGGGGGCCCATGAGACAGGATCACAGATTGTGTGATCCTGTCTGCTAGGCCCTGTATCTAAGCCAATCACATGGTAGGCTTAGATACATGGCCCATGCGTGATACTTTCTGCTGGGCCCTGTATCTAAGCCAATCACATGGTAGGCTTAGATACATGGCCCATGCGTGATCCTGTCTGCTGGGCCCTGTATCTAAGCCAATCACATGGTAGGCTTAGATACATGGCCCATGTGTGATCCTGTCTGATGGGCCCTGTATATAAGCCTACCACACTGTAGGTTTAGATACAGGGCCCCAGCACACAGTAATCTTATACTGTATAAGATTACTGTCTGCTGGACCCTGTATCTAAGCCTACGTTGTGGTAGGCTTAGATACAGGGTCCCACAGACCGTATCACACATGGGCCCTGTATCTAAGCCTAACACACGTGTTACTAATCATTTTTTGTGTGTTTTCTTACAGGTTCGGTCGTTGGACTACGGCGGATTCCAGGACTACTTCGATGACAGCTTTTTTTTTATTATCAATAAAATGGTTAATGAGGGCTGTGTGGGGGTTTCTTTTATTTCAATAAAATATTTTTTCTATGTCTTTGTGTTTTTTTTTCAACTATATAACTACCGCCTTAGTAATGGCCGCCGGCTGATTGACAGTATCCATTGCTAAGGCGGGGCTTAGTGTTAGCCGATGCAGAGGCTAACACTAACCCCCTTTATTACCCCGGTACCCACCACCACCAGGGGTGCTGGGAAGAGCCGGGTACGATCCAGTACCTGACCATCTGTAGTGATGGTCGGCCACTGGGGTGGCCGCAGGCTGGTATTATCAGGAGGGGAAAGGCCAAAAACAGTGGCCCTTCCCACCCTGGTGATGCTAGGCTGCTGCTGCTTTATTGTATCTGGCCGGTTATGAAAAATGGGGGGGACCCCACGTCATTTAAAAAAAAATATATATATAATAATTGGAAAGAACGATGTGGGGTCCCCCCCAATTTTCCTAACCAGCCAGATACAACACAGCAGCAGCAGGCAGCATTACCAGGGTGGGAAGGGCCACTGTTTTTGGCCTTCCCCAGCCTAGTACTACCAGCCTGCGGCCGCCCTGGTGCCTGCCCGTCACTAGAGATGGTCGGGTATTGGTTAGTACCCGGCTCTTCCCAGTACCCCTGGTGGCGGTGGGTACCGGGGTAATAATGTGGGTTAGTGTTGGCCTCTGCACCGGCTAACATTAAGCCCCGCCTTAGTAATGGAGGTTGTCAATCAGCCAGCGGCCATTACTAAGGCGGTGATAATAAAGTTTAAAAAGATACAAGCACATAGAAAAAATACTTTATTGAAATAAAAAAAACACAACCCTCATTAACCATTTTATTGAGAATAAAAAAAACGCCGTCATTGAAGTCCTCATATCCGAAGTCCAACAACCAAACCTGTAAAAAAACACAAACACACAAAAATAATCAGTAACACATAAAGAAGCAAAATTATTATTCTTACCTATCCTGGGTCCAGCGCTGGAGCCGCAATGTCAGCGAGTTGAGTCCTGTATCTAATCCAATCATGTGTGATACTGTCTGCTGGGCCCTGTATCTAATCGTATCTTGTGTGATACTGTCTGCTGGGCCCTATATCTAATCCGATCATGTGTGATACGGTCTGCTGAGCCACTGTATCTAATCCTATCATGTGTGATACTGCCTTCTGAGCCACTGTATCTAATCCTATCATGTGTGGTACTGTCTGCTGAGCCACTGTATCTAATCCTATCATATGTGGTACTGTCTGCTGAGCCACTGTATCTAATCCTATCATGTGTGATACTGTCTGCTGGGCCACTGTATCTAATCCTATCATGTGTGATACTGCCTTCTGAGCCACTGTATCTAATCCCATCATGTGTGATACTGTCTGCTGAGCCACTGTATCTAATCCTATCCATAGTTTATAGGGTCGTAGTGCTATAGATATGCTATGCTGTCTCATATACACACTTTTTTTTGGGCGGACACATATGTATTGGGGCTATTTCCCTGACATTTTAAGCCCTGGGGGTATGTTCACATGGCAGCGTCTGTTACGGCTGAAATTACGGTGCTGTTTTCAGGAGAAAACAGCACCGTAATTTCAGCCGTAATGGCATGTGCAGGCGTCTTTCGCTGCGTAAATTACGGACGTAATTGGAGCTGTTTTTCTATGGAGTCCATGGAAAATGGCTCCATTTACGTCTGAAGAAGTGACAGGTACTTCTTTGACGCGGGCGTCTTTTTTACGCGCCACCTTTTGACAGCGAAAAAAAATGACCGTCGGCACAGAACATCGTAAGACCCATTCAAATGAATGGGCAGATGTTTGCCAACGATTTTGAGCCGCATTTTCGGACGTAATTCAATGCTAAAACGCCCGAATTACGTTCGTAAATAGGGTGTGTGAACCCAGCCTTAGTGATGCCCCGGCTGCTAGTGCTGCATTGTTGTGTCACTTAGGAGACCCAGCGATGCAGCTGAAAGCTGCGGACCGTCGGCCATGAGAAGTTTGCGGGGGGGGCCCAGTAAGAATTTTTGCATTGGGGCCCATGAGCCTTTAGCTACGCCCCTGCGCCCAAGCCACCCCAGTGTATTCTGCAGTAATGTCCAGGTCTCGTTATGAGACAATAATGAGGTTCCTCCACTTCAATGACAACGCACAGGCCCCCCCAAGTACCGATGCAAACTGTGATCGGTTGTTGAAAATAAGACCGCTAATAAATTCCCTCAATAATTTATTTCTGCAACTCTACACCCCTGAGCAGAATGTAAGCGTGGACGAATCCCTCCTCAACTTCCATGGAAAACTTAGCTTTCGCCAATATCTACCTTCCAAAAGGGCAAGATATGGCGTTAAGCTCTACAAATTGTGTGAAAGCGGGTCAGGATATACCACCGCCTTCAGGATTTATGAGGGGCGGGACCGCACAATAAATGTTCCTGGATGCCACCCTGATCTTTCCACCAGCAGTAAGATCGTGTGGGATATAATGCAGCCTGCTTCACGAGGGGTACCACCTGTACTGCGATAATTTTTATTCCAGTGTGCCCCTGTTTAGGCATTTGCATGCTGCAAGGACTGGGGCATGTGGTACCATGTGCAAAAAGCAAAATGGTTTTCCACAGCAATTAGTGGGGAAGCGCATGGTAAAGGGGGACTCCTGTGCTTATATCTGAGGAATTGCTGGCGGTCAAGTTCAGGGATCGCAAAGATGTGTATGTGCTAAGCACGATTCATACCGCAGGAACAGTGGCAGTGAGGGAAAGGGGAGCAACATCGGACAAGCACAAACCAGTAAGCGTTTCCGAATATAAGTACATGGGGGGGTGGATTTAAGCGACCAGGTTTTACAGCCTTATTTGGTAAAACGCAAAACAAAACCCTGGTACAAAAAAGTGTCCATTTATCTTGTACAGGTGTCAAGCAGAGACACATATCTGGATTTCCAGGAGAAAATTATTGAAGGCCTCATTTTTGATGTTCAGGACACCAGAGAATGCCCCCAGTCTGAGGATGTCACGCGACTGACTGAAAGACATTTCATCACTCGCATTCCCCCAACACCAACTAGAAGCAACCCCCAGAAAAAGTGCCGCGTCTGCAGAAAAGACGGGCACCGCAAAGATATCCGATATTTCTGTCCCTCATGTCCTTCGCAACCAGGCCTGTGCATTGACCCATGTTTTAAAAAATACCACACTGTTCTGAATTATTAGGTTTTAGTTAATTAGGTGAAAATATATTTGCCCTACATTACATTTTTATTTTTCCGCTGATTTTACTCCAAGGGCGAGGGAGGGAATGGGTGGGGGGTGGATGTCATGTTTGCATATTTTCTAAAGTTCATCTGCTAGAGAGCTCCATTTGCATAAACATGCAATTTCTTATTTTAGGAAGCCCAAAAAAAATTAATTCCCATTATACCCCTAGATGAATATTTTGGGATTTCTGCTTCAAGAGCAGATATTTTGGAAGTGTTATAGAAACTCTGTTGAGTTTTGTAAAACCAGCTTTGAAAAAAGGCGATTTGTGAAATAAGCTTCTTCTATCGTCCGCCCTCCTACATCTCTATGTGATAATAAGGTCCACATATTTGGTATCCCCATGCACAGGAGAAGTGGCAGAATGTGAAAGGAGATTAATTTTGTCCGTGGTCCATACTGTGTGTGAAAAATGCTGGTATAAACTGACGCATTTGCTAAAAAATTGCTAATTTTATTTTGTTCTATCTTATTCAAGAAACTTTCAGAAGAAAACTGGACTGTCTAAAAATACGATAAACCCCTTGAAGAAAACTTTGTAGGGTCTACTTGTGTGAATGAAGTAATTTATGGGGTGATTCTAATCTTATTCAAGGAACTTTCAGAAGAAAACTGGACTTTCTAAAAATATGATATGCAATGTTAACCCCTTCCCGCTCCTTGACGTACTATTACGTCATGGCAGCTGTATCGTTCGCGCTCCATGCCGTAATAGTACGTCTCGGGAGTAACGGCCGTTTCGGCCGTCCTCCCGACACATACAGGAGCTGTGACGCTGCTGTCTTGTTCAGCAGCTGTCACAGCTCCTACAGCAGGGACCGATCGCTGTGTCCCCGCTGATTAACCCCTTAAAAGCCGCGTTCTATAGAGATCGCGGCTTTTTAGGGGTTAAGCTGCCATCGCCGGCCTGCTACGCGATAGTGGCCGGCGATGGTGACTATGGCAACCGGACACCAAACAATGGCGTCCGGCTATGCCATAGACGGAAGCCTAGTGGGTCCTGACAACGTCAGGACCCACTATGCTTGCTGTCAGTGAGTAGCTGACAGTTCTAATACACTGCACTACGCATGTAGTGCAGTGTATTAGAATAGCGATCAGGGCCTCCTGCCCTCATGTCCCCTAGTGGGAAAAAGTAATAAAGTTAAAAAAAAGTTAAAAAAAGATGTGTAAAAATAAGAAAATAAAAGATTTAAAAGTAATAAAAGTAAAAATCCCCCTTTTTCCCTTATCAGTCCTTTATTATTAATAAAAATATATAAACAAACAAATAAACTATACATAATTGGTATCGCCGCGTCCGTAACGGCCTGAACTACAAAATTATTTCATTATTTATCCCGCACGGTGAACGCCGTAAAATAAAATAATAATAAACCGAACCACAATCACAATTCTTTGGTCAGTTCACCTCCCAAAAAATGGAATAAAAAGAGATCAAAAAGTTGCATGTACCTAAAAATGGTACTGATCGAAACTACAGTTCGTTACGCAAAAAATAAGTCCTCGCACGGCTTTATTGATTGAAAAATAAAAACGTTCTGGCTCTTAGAATAAGGTAACACAAAAAGTGAATGATTGTTTACAAAACGTATTTTATTGTGCAAACGCCATAAGACATAAAAAAAAACTATAAACATCTGGTATCGCCGTAATCGTATCGCCCCGCAGAATAAAGTGAATATGTCATTTATGGCGCATGGTGAACGCTGTAAAAAAAAACGAAAAAAAAAAACAAATCGTACAATTGCTGTTTTTTAGTCACCACGCCACCTAAAAATAGAATAAAAACTGATCAAAAAGCCGCATGCACCCCAAGAAAACTACAATGGATTCCTCAAGGGGTCTAGTTTCCAAATTGGGGTCACTTTTGGGGGGTTCCCAATGTTTTGGCACCACAAGACCTCTTCAAACCGGACATGGTGCCTAATAAAAAGGAGGGCTCAAAATCCACTAGGTGCTCCTTTGCTTCGGAGGCCGGTGCTTCAGTCCATTACCGCACTAGGGCCACGTGTGGGATATTTCTCTAAACTGCAGAATCTGGGCAATACGTATTGAGTTGCGTTTCACTGATAAATCCTTTTGTGTTATAAAAAAAATGGTATAAAGAGGATTTTCTGACAAAAAAAAAATGTAAATTTCACCTCTACTTTGCTCTAAATTTTTGTGAAACACCTAAAGGGTTCATAAACTTTCTAAATGCTGTTGTGAATACTTTGAGGGGTTTAGTTTCTAAAATGGGGTATTTGATAGGGGTTTCTAATATATGGGCCCCTCAAAGCAACTTCAGAACTGAACTGGAACCTAAAAAAATAAATAAATGAGGCAATACTTCGCTTCTTACATTATACTGATAATAAGCCGTGCCCACCCCGAGATGACCCCTGTTTTGACCGTTTGTATAAACGGAGACCCCTATTAGACCGTTCCAGTGCCCGGTTTTCCCAAGCATACACCCCAGAGAAGTGTATTTCTATTGATGAGTCCCTGGTACATTTTAAAGGGAGGGTTCAATTCCGCGAGTACCTGCCGGGTAAGAGGGCAAGGTATGGCGTGAAGATGTATAAGCTGCGAGAGTGCATCAGGGTATACCTACAGGTTTAGGATATATGAAGGAAAGGCCACCCCCAAACCAGACTGCATCCTGGACTACAATAGGTACATGGGAGGTGTGGACTTGTAAGATCAAGCCCTGAAGCCCTACAGCGCCATGCGGTGTGGTATAAGAAGCTGGCCGGGCACATCATACAGATGGCATTGTACAATGCGTACATGCTACGTTGATGTGCAGGCCAGACGGGAACTTTCCTGGAATTTCAAGAGGTGATTATCAAGAACCTAATCTTTAGGGACCAAGAAGGGGGGGCACCCAGTACTTCTGGAAGCGAGCCCACACGCATCGTACCAGGGCAACACTTTCCAGGAGAAGTTCCCCAAACTGGCAAGAAGGGAAAAAGTCAAAAGAGGTGCAAAGTCTGCTATAAGAGGGCGATAATGGATGACACAATATATCAATGTGACACGTGTCCCGAATAACAAGAGCTCTGTATGAAAGTGTTTTAAAATTTATCATACATCCCTTGGTTTATAATTTACCCCAATTTTACTTACCCTGATGCACTCCGCACAGCTTATCCCCCCTCGTCTTTCCCCTCTGAGCCCTGCTGTGTGCCCAGGCAGCTGATAACAGCCACATGTAGGGTATTGCCATACCCGGGAGAACCCACATTACAGTTTATGGGGTGTAGGTCTCCGGTCAAAATGCTCACTACACCTCTAGATGAATGCCTTAAGGGTGTAGTTTTTAAAACGGGGTCACTTCTTGCGGGTTTCAACTGTACTGGTACCTCAGGGGCTTCTGCATACATGACTTCGCACTAGAAAATCCCCAGTAGGCCAAATGGTGGTCCTTTTCTTCTGAGCCCTCCCATGGGCCCAAACGGCAGTTTATCACAACAAATGGGGTATTGCGGCACTCAGAACAAATTGCGCAACAGAATGGGGTATTTTGTTTCTTGTGAAAATAAGAAATTTTCAGCCAAAACGACATATTATTTGAAAAAAATTATTTTGTTTTCATTCCCAGCCCAATTCAAATAAGTTCTGTGAAAAAACTATGGGGTCAAAATGGTCACAACACCCATAAATGAATTCCTTGAGGGGTGTAGTTTCCAAAATGGTGTCATTTGTGGTGGGTTTCTATTGCTTTGATAGCTCTGGGGCTCTGCAAATGTGACATGGCACCCGAAAACCAATCCAGCAAAATCTGTACTCCAAAGAACACACAGCGCTCCTTTCCTTCTGAGCCCTCCCATGGGCCCAAACGGCAGTTTATCACCACAAATGGGGTATTGCTGCACTCGGGACAAATTGGGCAACAAAATGGAGTATTTTATTTCTTGTGAAAATAAGAATTTTTGAGCTAAAATGACATATTATTGGAAAAAATATATATTTTTTTAATTCCCAGCCCAATTCAAATAAGTTCTGTGAAGAAACTATGGAGTCTAAATGGTCACATTACCCATAAATGAATTCCTTGAGGGGTGTAGTTTCCAAAATGGGGTCACTTCTGGTGGGTTTCCATTGCTTTGATACCTCTGGGGCTCTGCAAATGCGACATGGCACCCGAAAACCAAACCAGCAAAATCTGTACTCCAAAGAACACACAGCGCTCCTTCCCTTCTGAGGCCTCCCATGGGCCCAAACGGCAGTTTATTGCCACAAATGGGGTATTGATGCACTCTGGAGAAATTGGGCAACAAAATTGAGTATTTTGTTCCCTGTGAAAATAAGCAATTTTGGTAAAAAAATTACATCTTATTGGAAAAAATGTCATTTTTTTTATGTCACAGCCCAATTGAAATAGGTGCTGTGAAAAAACTGTGTGGTCAAAATGATAACAACAACCATAAATGAATTCCTTGAGGGGTGTAGTTTCCAAAATGGGGTCACTTCTGGCGGGTTTCCATTGCTTTGATACCTCTGAGGCTCTGCAAATGCGACATGGCACCCGAAAACCAATCCAACAAAATCTGGACTCCAACAAACATATAGCGCTCCTTTCCTTCTGAGCCCTCCCATGGGCCCAAACGGCAGTTTATCACCACAAATGGGGTATTGCCACACTAAGGACAAATTGGGCAACAAAATGGGGTATTTTGTTCCCTGTGAAAATAAGAAATTTTGATGGAAAAAATGACATTTTTTTCATTTCAGAGCCCAATTCAAATACGTGCTGTGAAAAAACTGTGCGGTCAAAATGGTAACAACAACCCTAAATGAATTCCTTGAGGGGTGTAGTTTCCAAAATGGGGTCACTATTGGGGGATTCCTACTGTTTTGACACCTCAACACCTCTTCAAACCTGGCATGCTGCCTAAAATATATTCTAATAAAAAAGAGGACTCAAAATGCACTAGGTGCTTCTTTGCTTCTAGGGCTTGTGTTTTAGTCCACGAGCGCAGTAGGGCCACATGTGGGACATTTCTAAAAACTGCAGAATCTGGACAATACATATTTAGTTGTGTTTCTCTGGTAAAACCTTCTGTGTTACAGAAAAAAAAATGAATAAAATTGAAATTCAGCAAGAAAAATGAAATTTGCAAATTTCACCTCCACTTTGCTTTAATTCCTGTGAAATGCCTGAAGGGTTAAAAAACTTTCTAACTGCTGTTTTGAATACTTTGAGGGGTCTAGTTTTTAAAATGGGGTGTTTTATCAGGGTTTCTAATACATAGGCCCCACAAAGCCACTTCAGAACTCAAGAGGTACCTTAAAAAAAAGGCTTTTGAAATTTTCTTAAAAATATGAGAAATTGCTGTTTATGTTCTAAGCCTTGTAGCGTCCAAGAAAAATAAAAGAATGTTCAAAAAACGATGCCAATCTAAAGTAGACATATGGTAAATGTGAACTAGTAACTATTTTGGGTGGTATAACCGTCTGTTTTACAAGCAGATGCATTTAAATTCTGAAAAATGCAATTTTTTCAAAATTTTCTCTACATTTTGCAATTTTTCACCAATAAACACTGAATATATCGACCAAATTTTACCACGAACATGAAGCCCAATGTGTCACGAGAAAACAATCTCAGAATCGCTTGGGTAGGTTTAAGCATTCCGACGTTATTACCACATAAAGTGAAATATGTCAGATTTGAAAAATGGGCTCTGAGCCTTAAGGCCAAAACTAGGCTGCGTCCTTAAGGGGTTAAATACCTTTGTGTCAAAAAAGACAAAAGTATAGAAGGTATGATACCTTTATTGGCTAACCATAAAAGTTCTATATGCAAAGCTTGCATATAGAACTTTTATGGTTAGCCAATAAAGGTATCATACCTTCTATACTTTTGTCTTTTTTGACACAAAGGTATTTAACATTGCATATTGTTTTTGGCTAACACGGTACTACACTATTTTTTACTGTACTTCGTCAAAATATGATAAAGCCATTGAAGAAAACCTTGTGGGGTCTATTTGTGTGAATAAAGTCATTTATGGGATGTTTCTAATGTTTCAACAGCATTACGCCCCCAGGGGTGAACCTAGCCCGTCTGCCGCCTGAGGCGAACTATAAAAAGGCACCCCCACCCACCAAATCTATCGGAGTTTTCTCATTCCTTGCTTTACACATCAAAAACGCAATATATAAATTTTTTAAATAGGAAAACATTTGATGTTAATTTGTTAGGCCCTGTTTACACGGAGTATTTTGACGAGTTTTTGGGCGCGGAAACCGCTCTGCAAAACTCGTCAAAAACCGGCCGAAAATACCTCCCGAGGAAGAAGGGACATGCCCTATCTTCGCGCGTTTACGCCTCTGACCTACTATTGACATCAATGGGAGGCAGAGAAAGGGTATTTCACTGAGTTTTTTGCCCGTAGCACTCAATGGCCGCAAGCGAAAAACGCAGTGAAAATTGCGGCAAACGACGTGCAGGAAGGACAAAATCTGCCTCAAAATCCCAAACAGAATTTTGAGGCAGAATTTTCCTCCTTCAAAAAACTCAGTGTGAACATAGCCTTAAAGTGCTGTTTGAAGTATGGAAAATATTGAAAGAATTATTCTTACTGCCAATCAGCGCAGTGCAAATAGTACAGTCTGCACTGCACTGCCCCATATCTTTCCTCGGCAGCCAGTCTCATTTACGGCGTCACTCTCTACAATTACATTCAGGCCAGTCCAGGACGGATCGCGCTTAGCGCTGTTTTGAGGCGGCACGTCCTGGGCTGGTTTCTTTGCTCTACCTGCTATATTGTTGTGGCCTGCCTGTGCTGGCTTGATTCAAGTGGTGGATTAATATGATCTTAGGCCCTGGGTTGTGCACAAGTTATGGGCCCACATCCCACACGTAAGTATCACCTACATGTCAAAGTACATCACATGCCACTCTGCAGACTGTCTCTTAGCCTGATCATCTGCTGCCACACTCACACTTCCCCACAGCCCCCACCACAGTAATCAACATAGATTGTAAGACCAACATTACAAATAATACCCCCAAACTGTTACTGAATAATACCCCATACTGTTACTGAATAATACCCCCATACTGTTACTGAATAATACCCCATAGTGTTACTGAATAATACCCCCATACTGTTACTGAATAATACCCCATAGTGTTACTGAATAATACCCCCATACTGTTACTGAATAATACCCCCCTACTGTTACTGAATAATACCCCCATACTGTTACTGAATAATACCCCATAGTGTTACTGAATAATACCCCATACTGTTACTGAATAATACCCCATACTGTTATTGAATAATACTCCCATACTGTTACTGAATAATACCCCCATACTGTTACTGAATAATACCCCCATACTGTTACTGAATAATACCCCCATACTGTTACTGAATAATACCCCCATAGTGTTATTGAATAATACCCCCCTACTGTTACTGAATAATACCTCCATACCGTTACTGAATAATACCGCCATACAGTTACTGAATAATACCCCCATACTGTTACTGAATAATACATATTACTACAACATAGTGTCAGAAAAAACCACCATACTCTTAGTGAATAAATCACACTATATATAGACCAATATTACCACCATATAGTGACCTTATAGAGGTAGATGCCAGTTATACACAAGATATCTGCAGACCATATAAGTGATTACAGTATAGTTATATCGAGTGACTATTGTGGCAAATGTAAGTTTTTTTACATTTTTATACTGCTTTTTTTTTGGTAGGTTCCGCTGGAGCGTTTGGACTACGTCATAGATTCATTGGACTACTCCGATGATCTACTTTTTTAAAAAAAATAAAATGGTGAAAGAGCATTGCATGGGGGAGTTTAGATTTCAATAAAAGTTTTTCTTATGTCTGTTTTTTTAATACTTTATTATGGCCTTAGTAATGGCTGCTGTATGATTGAGAGTGTCCATTACTAATAAGGGGCTTAGTGTTAGCCAGTAAAAAGGCTATCACTAACCCCTATTATTACCCCGGTTCTCACTGCCGCGAGGGGAGTACGATCCAGTACCCGACCATCTGAAGCGACGGTAAGGCAACAGGGCGGCCACAGGCTGGTTTTACCAGGCTGGGAAGGGATAAAAAACGTGGCCCTTCCCACCCTGGGGATGCTAGGCTGCAGTTGCTTTATTGTATCTGGCTGGTTGTGAAAAATAGCGGGAACCCCACATCTTTAAAAAAAAAAAAATAATAGAAAAAAAATTACATGAGATCCCCTCCATTTTTCATAACCAGCCAGATACAATAAAGCAGCAGCAGCCTAGCATTACCAGGGTGGGAAGGGCCATGGTTTTTGGCCATTCCCAGCCTGATATTACCAGCCTGCGGCCACCCCAGTACCCGCCCTTCTCTTCAGACGGTCAGGTGCTGGATCGTACCCAGCTCTTCCCGGTACTACTGGTGGTGGTGGGTAACGGGGTAATAATAGGGGTTAGTGATAGCCTTATTACTGGCTAACACTAAGCCCCTTCTTAGTAATGGACGCTCTAAATCAGACAGCTGCCATTACTAAGGCGGTAATGAAGTATTAGAAAACAGAGACAAATAAATTTATTTTATTGAAATGACAACTCTTCCACACAATCCACTTTAACCATTTTATTAAAAAAATAGAACTAAAGCTTAAATCAGTGAAGTAGTCCAACGAATCTACGACGTAGTCCAAATGGTCCAGCGGAACCTGCAAAACAAAAATTAGCAGTATGAGAAATAAAAATAAAGTTGGCTGCCCCCACCCACAGACGTACAAACATATGAATAAATAGCTACCTTCGGAAACATATAAATAATTAGAAAAATTAGGCCCATAAAATAAAACATATCAAATAAAAAAATAATAATTATAACACCTTTCTTTTAAAGAGAACCTTTCACCTCCCCATACATGTGCAGCTGAGTTCAGAATGTAATGGGGAGGGCTGCAAAAAACTCTGGGGCACTTTAGATTTTTTTCTTAGCCTCCTTCGTTATTTAGATATCAGTGCTGTAATATTTGGCGCCCGATATTTAAATAACCCCATGAACTATCAATGGGGAGGTAATTGGCAAGGGGGCGTGTAATATCGCTGTGAAACTGTCCAATCAGCTACGGTCAGCGTTACAGCAAGAGCTGGAGAGAGAGCGTGTGCACGCGCAGCTCCGCCACCACTGAGGAACACAAGAGGAGAAGGAGAGTGTGAATTCTTCTTCTATTCCATGGCATCGGAGCTGTGCGCACGCGCACGCTCTCACTCTTTAGCCTTCGGCAGACAAGGACGACAAGACTGATCTCTCACCTGAGATCACAGTCTTGTACTTGCCTGCCGAGAGCTGAAGAGTGAGAGCGCGCGTGCGCACATGATCTCCTCTCTCCAGCTCATGCTGTTGACATTGTTCGTAGCGGATTGGGCAGTGTCACAGCGATGTTACACGTCCCCTTGCCAATTACCGCCCCATTGGCAGTTCATGGGGTTATTTAAATATCGGGCGCCAAATATTACAGCACCGATATCTAAGTAAGGAAAGAGGGTAGGAAAAAATATATAAAGTGCCCCAGAGTTTGTGCAGCCCTGACCATTACATGCTGCACTCAAATGCAAATCTGTGGGCAGGTGAAAGGTTCTCTTTAAAGTGTAACAACTTTTTTAAGAACTTTTGACATGTCAGAAGTTTTGAGCAGTGGGGTACGAACACTGAGACCCCCCACTAGTCGCTAAAACGAAGCAGCAGAAGTGCTCGGGTGAGCGGTGTGCCGCTTCAATTCTGTTTGGCTTTCCTTGGAGCAGTGTACGGGCTCAATAGAAGGTCTAGGAGTACGTACACGTTCACTCGTGTGAAAGTCGATCATAAATGAAGCGGCACAGCGCTCACCCGAGCACTACTGCTGCTTCGTTTTAGCGATCGGTGGGGGCCTCAGTGCTCAGTCCCCCACCGATGAAAACTTCTGACATGTCAGTATGATATATAAAGATATCTATTAATGCGATTGGTGCAAGTTTTAATTACTTTTTATTGAAAATGATTTGCACTTTTTGAGATACAGCTGCTTTGTATCCTGTATACAGAGCAACTGTATATAGCACTGAGACCTGAATCCATTAGGTCGCCCATTACCGATCACATCTAAGTTATGAACTTAGATGTGATCGGTAACAGCTCGATCCTGCAGGACTCGCTGACACTGAATCAGTCAGTCCCGCTGACCTGACGGATACAGCGCTATATACATTATATAATATATTTATTTTAATTAGCGGGGGCAGGTATATGGGGAAGGATTAGGGCCTGTACACATCAGCGTTGGTTTTCCGTTCCGCGGTTCCGTAGGAGGTTTCCGTCGGGTGAACCCCGCAACGGAAAGTCAAACTGAAACCACAGCTTCCGTTTCAGTCACCATTGAAAATCAATGGTGACGGAAACTTTGCTAATGGTTTCCGTTCGTCACCATTCCGGCAGGTTTCCGTTTTTGTGGCGGAATCAATAGCGCAGTCGACTGTGCTAATGGTGACGGAAACGGAAGCTGTGGTTTCAGTTTGACTTTCCGTTGCGGGGTTACCTCCGACGGAACCCCAGAACGGAAAGCCAATGCTGATGTGAACAGGCCCTAAGGCTTCTTTCACACTAGCATTAATATACGTTTACCGCTCTTCCGTCAGAGGAAGAGAGGATCGATACGTTAAACGGAAAGCAACGGTTCCATTAGAATTACCATTGCTTTCAATGGTAATTCTTTTGTATCAGTTGCTTTCCGTTTGTCTCCGTTCGCTAAGTTTCAGTTTTTTTTAAAGGAAACAAAAGTGCAGTCTGCAGAACTTTTATCGATCCTCTTATCCTCTGACGGAAGAGAGGTAAACGTATATTAATACTAGTGTGAACAAAGCCCAATACAAGTAAGATATTAATATTTAAAAAAAAAACAAAACCCAGCAGGGATTTGAACCAGCAACCTTCCTTATGTAAGATGGACAAGCTGACCACTACACTATAGAAGCCATAATAAGCAATGCCTGTGAAACTGTAGTAGTTGAGGGTTTATTCAATAACGACAGGCACCATCAGTCTATCCTGTCTGTCTGCTGCGTCTGGGTGGTGACTGGTCAGAGACTCACAGTCAGACTGGCTGCCGCAGCTGCCGCATGCAGTGTGCACTAGGAGTGACTGTGAGACTCACCAGTCACAGCCCCGCTTGTAGCTTTACCACGCTAATTAAAGGAACAGTGTCACCACAACATTTTTTTTTATATCAGTTTGATGTTAGTGTTTTATTAAAAACGTTTGTATTTATTTGTGTATTTGTGTGTTATTTTTTTTTATTTTTACACTTTTTCTTCCCTATGGGGGCTGCCATTTTTTTTTCCATTTCTGTATGTGTCGATTAACGACACATACAGACATGGAATACGGCAGCTCCAGTCCCATAGGGACTGCGAACGTGGCCCGTTCCATCCACTATGGTGTACGCCATCTGTGTGGAAACGGCGCATGCGCCACTCCCACACAGTCCAATTTGAAATGCGCGCCGTCCGGCCCCATTTTCCTGTGGACCGGAAGTCACGGACGGACAGTAATATTACTACTTCCGGTCGCGGCTTCTGGACTTGTGCAGCGGCAGCAGACGGAGTGGACGGTCCGGTGGGAGCGGCGGCGACTGGAGCAGGTAAGTGATTTCTATGTATGTTCGTGTTTTACTGTGTGTTTACTAGTGTATGTTAACCTACTACACTGTGTGTTAGCTCAAAAAATGGTGACACACAGTGTAGGAGGTTAGACCGTTCAATCCCTTCGTTTCTCCCGGCACTAGCCAGGATAAAGGAGGGGGGGATTCTGAGAGCTCACTAGAGCGAGGGATTTTTTCCCAATTTTGCAGCATAAAGCAATGTGGTTGCTTTACCACATGCAATGCTGCAATTTTGGGAATTGCTCCATCTAGTGACCAGCAATGGGAAATATTGTAAATTGAATCCAATTTATAATATTTCCTGACTCGTGAAAAAAATAAAAAACATTAGAACAATGTTTAATCACCCACACACTAATTGTTTAACTAAAAAAAAACAAACATTTTTTGCTAACAACACATTCCCTTTAAGCACAGGAAAGCTACAAAGCCCTTATACTGCGCTCAGCTTCCTGCCCCTGCCAGGAGTATACATACTGCAAGGGGGGTGGGGGGTCTGGGCGTTTTACTGATAGCAGAGGGCTCTATATTGGGGAATTATCCCCCCACCATAGAGCCCTGACTAGTTACTATACTGAAAGGTTAGGGGGGTCTGAGCATCTGACTGACTGCTCTAAAGGGGGGGGGGGCAGAATACTCTGCAGTAAGTCAGACAGTCAGACGCTCAGACCCTCCCCCACCCACACTAATCCTTCCATTATAGTGATGTGAGGGCTCTATGGGGTGGATTATTCCAGCCCCATAGAGACCTTTGCTGTCGGTAAAATGCCCAGACCCCCCCTTGCAGTATACTCACGTCACGGGTCCCGGTCCCAGCAAGGCAGGAACTTACCTTGTGCTTCTCGTCGCTCGACCGCTCCTCCAGCAGACTTGCTCCTCTCTGGCTGCATGTGCTGTGTACAGCGTCAGAGAGGAGGAGGAGTGTTTCAGACGTTCGGCACGTCTGCTATGTGCGTCTGCATGGCCCCTCCCCCCGGTCCAGTCCGTAACGGGCTGAAAATGCCACCCCCCAAGTTTGGGTAGATGGTGCCGCCTGAGGCTGTCGGCTCACCTGGCCTCATGGCAGGTGCGGCACTGGCTGCAATGCACAATTATACATCGGGAAAAATCATTCTACAGTGTATGCCCCTTTACTGACCAGTGTTCAATGAAAAATATCTGAACACTGGTCAGATTGGGGCAAAAATGGACCACATGTACCTTCTTAATTCAGAACTGGAAATATTAACTTATGGAAATACCAAGTGTGTTGGGGTTACAGTATGTAGCTCTTATAAATAATAATATATATATATATATATATATATATTTATTTATTTATTTATTTATTACAAATCTTTATTTTATTTTTCTCTACCTTTTTTTGAGCACATAAAGGGACTTTAATTATACATTCTAATTTTTTTAATGACAATATAGTGGCATACTTACGTATGCGGGTATGATGTGCCTGTGCATAAAAATATCAGGCCATTACAAGACACAGCCCGGGGGACCTTTATCTAATCTAATCTGGTCTTCATAGTGAGACCAACCTCAACAATCAGGTTTGATTGTGGCATTGAATGGGTTAACTGCTGAAATCAGAGTTCTATCTGATCCTGGCAGTTATGGCGGGAGTGCAACTATGTGCGGCTTTGCGTGAGCACCTTGATGTAATAGTAGGCTCTTCACTAGTTTAGTAATGCCGAATCGTGCTAGCTAATCTGATAGGCGCTATCACACTAATAATGCGAGTGAAAATTGTGTCCCAAAGCATTTATTGTTTTAAAAGTTATGAGCTTTTTTCAAAATATGCAAATGAGCCTTTATTAGACAACTGGGAGGTAACAGCGATTCTCCAGATGTGGAGCTACCTCACAGGCTCTGACGCTGTCCTATCAGCATGAAGCTGCTTCACATAGTGTGAGAGACAGTCTAGAGCAGGGGCTCAGCAACCAGCGGTACTAGTGCCACAGCCGGCACTTGGGGCATGGTTTGCTGGCACACTTCCCTCTCCCAGTGACCAATGCCGTTGTGTGCTTGTCGGCGGCTAACGCTAACACAGTGAGATAGAGCGGCACTTCATTATGTGCTTGGCGGTCCTTCATTGTGTTTGTTGCTGCTGAACACTTGACAAGCACACAATGCAGCACTGCTCTCTAACCTGGTGATCAACATCCTGAAGTGCAAAATGAAGTACTACTCTCTCCTGTCGCAAGTACAAAGTTCAGTTACAGCTCTGCTTAAGAAAAAGTTAGCAATAGTTTGAAGCTCTCCCATGTGCACCCCCCAGTAGCCACGGTCTCACCTAGGTGGAGTTCCCAGTAGCTGGTGTTCAGTAGCTGCGGTCTCTCCTATGTGCACACCCCAGCTTGTGTTCAGTCTCCTCTTATGCACGGATCATCTTTCTAAGGAAAGTCAGGTATAAGTATACACTGAAATGTATTGGTTTATGTCATGTACGTCGTAACAGTTTGTCTTATATGTCTCATGTTTGCATGGCACACCAAGTACCCTTTCATTGACTTTTTTTTTTTTATTGCCATACCAAAAAGGTTGCCTACCCCTGGTCTAGAGGGAAGAGGGATCACTTCAAACAGCCATATCTCGGGCTGTGGACCACCTAAAACAGCGGTTCTGGTGGCATATGAAAGAGGAGATTCTAATTTTTCATATGACACCAGGATCCCAGTTGTGACACAACAGGAGATATCGCCAGTTGAATACACATTCGGGAATAGAAGGTGTATACTATAAGATCAGGCTGTGTTGCTGGGTAGGGAAGGGGAAGAAGCTGTATGCTGATTGGACAGTGTTATACAGAAAACATTAAACCGCACAGAGTGAAAAGAAAGTCACCTCCTATTTGGCTATTAGAGCCACATTAGCATATTTAGAAAAATGCTCATAACTGAAAATAATAAACTTCTTTTAAAAAACAAATCACACTGTAGTTATCAGCATAATAGCGCCTATTAGGCTAGTTAGGAGATAGGGAATTAATAAACTAGTGACAGATCCTCTTTAAGGTGCCTCAACTCCCTGAGACTATTTCACCTTGATGCATTTAGAAGTTAAGTTTTACACGGGCAGATATTCATGTTTACCCCCATTAACCCCTACCCGCACGAATAAATAGCTATACGTCGTTGCGGGAGGTTACCTCCCACACGAGGACGTATAGTTACTGAGTTGTTTCCGGTGCACACTGTCGGCGAATTTTAGGAGTTTCTAGCATATCGGCAGACCCCGGTCCGAAATCGCGGGGTTTGCCGATAGTTAGCATGGCAAACGGAAGCCAAACAATGGCCTCCGTGTCTGCCATGGACAGAAGCCTTTGGCTGGTCCTGATAGGCTTCCTGTCAGAGTGACAGGAAGTCACTGTGTTGTTCCCGATGCACACTGTCGGCGACAAGGTGTGCATCGGGAACTGGGAGGTCAGTTGTCCCCGACAGCTGACACTACAGTGTTGCCGATCAGCGGCTCATCGCTGCTGATTTCGGCAATTAACCCGTTAAATGAGGTGGTCGATTGCGATCGGCACATTTAGGGGGTTTGTAGCACATCAGCAGCCCCCATGTAATTGTGGGGGCTGCTGATGCTTGTGATGGCATCTGGAGGCCAGGCAACGGCCTCCGGGTCTGCCATGTATGGAAGCCTATGAGGACCAGCATCTGGCTGGTCCTCGTAGACTTACTGTCAGAGTGACTGTGACGTCACACTGACAGTTGGAATACATTACACTACCTAGGTAGTGTAATGTATTCTAGCAGCGATCAGAGCTGCAGGTAAAAAAAGAAAGTGTAAAAAGTAAAAAAAAGTTAATAAAAAAATAAAAAAAGTTTTTTTTTCCTATAATAAGTCATTTATTATAGGAAAAAAATGAAACCGTTAAAAAAGTACACATATTTGGTATCACCGTGTTCGTAACGACCCAAACTATGAAACTATAATGTTATTTTTCCGCACGGTAAACGCCGCAAACAAAATAAACGGAAAACTATGTCAGCATCGCTATTTTTTGGTCACCACCCTCCCAAGATATAGAATAAAAAGTGATCAAACAGTCGCATTTACCTCAAAATAGTCAAAATAAAAACTAAAACCCGTACCGCAAAAAAACAGGACCTTCCACAGCTTTTTTGACTAAAAAATAAAAAAGTTACGGCTCAGAATATGGTGTCTCAGAAAATAAATTATTTTATAGAAACAAAACTTTATTGTGCAAACGCTGCAAAACGTAAAAAAAACTATATACATATGGTATTGCCGTAATCGTACCGACCCGCAGAATAAAGGAAAATGTAATTTATTGCGCACGGTGAACGCTGTAAGAAATAAAGAATTTAAAACGCCAAAATCGCTGTTTTTTGGTCACTTTAGCTCTAAAAAAGATGTCATACAAAGGAAGATGTATGTACCATAAAATGGTACCAATAAAAGCTACAGTTCGCCAAAAATAAGCCCTCACAGCGCTCAATCGACTAAAAAATAAAAAAGTTCTGGATGTCAGAATGTGATGATACAAAACAATAAATTATTTTAAACAAATAGTCTTTTCTTTGTAAAATTTGTAAAATATAAAAAAAAACAATATAAATTTGGTATCACCGTAATCGTATTGAGACGCAGAATAAAGCTAAAGTTGTTGTTTTTATTGCACGGTGAAAGACTTAAAAACAAAACCCCAAAAGCAATGGAGGAATCACAGTTTTTTCCAATTTCACAAATTCCGCAAATTTTTTCAAAAATGATCAGTCCTGAAAGGGTTAATTAATTTCTAATAAAAAAAAACATTTATGACCACATATGGGGTATTGCCGTAATCGGGAGAAATTGCTTTACAAATGCTGGGGTGTTTTTCCTCTTTTATCCCTTGTGAAAATTAAAAAATTCAACATTTAATGGACAAAAATGTTGATATTCATTTTCACGACCTAATTCCACTAAATTCTCCAAAAAACCTGTGGGGTCAAAATGCTCACTATACCCCTAGAAAATTCCTTGAGGGGTGTAGTTTCCAAAATGGGGTCACTTTTGGGGGTTTCCACTGTTTTGGTCCCTCCGGGGCGTTGCAAACCCGGCATGGCACTGAAAACCAATCCAGCAAAATCTGCGCTCCAAAATCCAAAAGGTGCTCCTTCCCTTCTGAGCCCTGCAGTGGGACCAAACAGTTTATTACCACATATGGGGTATTGCCATAATCGGGAACAATTGCTTTACAAATGATGGGGTGGTTTTTCTCCTTTATTCCTTGTAAAAATGAAAAAATTCTGTTTCCACAGAAAAAAAGGTGATTTTCATCTTCACAGACTAATTCCACAAAATTCTGCCAAAAATCTGTGGGGTCAAAATGCTAACTATACCCCTAGAAAAATGCCTTTGAGGGTTTCAACGGTTTAGGTACCACAAGACCTCTTCAAACCTGACATGGTGCCTAAAATATTCCTAAAAAAAGGAGGCCCCAAAATCCACTAGGTGCTCCTTTGCTGCTGAGGCCGGTGCTTCAGTCCATTAGGACACTAAGGCCACATGTTGGATGTTTCTAAAAACTGCGGAATCTGGGCAATAAATATTGAGTTGTGTTTCTCTGGTAAAACCTTTTGTGTTACAGAATTTCTTTTATTACAAATGAATTTCGGCAAAAAAAATGAAATTTGTAAATTAGGGTGCAGTTTTCAAAATGGGGTGATTTATGGGGACTTTATAATATAGAAGACCCTCAAAGCCACTTCAGAACTGAACTGGTCCCTGAAAAAATAGCCTTTTGAAACTTTCTTGAAAATATGAGAAATTGTTGCTAAAGTTCTAGCCTTCCTGACGTCCTAGAAAAATAAAAGGACAGGAAAAAGTAGACATATGGGGGATGTTAACTAGTAACTATTTGGTGTGGTATTACTATCTGTTTTACAAACAAATACATTTAAATTTAGAAAAAGTCAAATTTTTGCAAATTTTCGCTAAAATTGGAAGTTTATCACAAATAAATATTGAATTTATCGACCAAATTTTTTCACTAACATAAAGTACAATATGTCACGAGAAAACAATCTCAGAATCGCTTGGATAGGTAAAAGCATTCCGGAGTTATTACCAGATAAAGTGACACGTCAGATTTGAAAAAATCATCTGTGTCCACAAGGACAAAACAGGCTGTGACCAGTGGCATAGCTATAGGGGTCGTAGTGGTCGCAGTTGTGACCGGGCCCCCATGCATGGGGGGCCCGCAGGCCCCCGTTGTCATGCAGCGCGCTGATACAAACTTTGTATGTGCCGTGAGGGGGCGTTCCAGCCACTGTGGAAGAGCTGATGCGGAAGAGCATGGAAGACTGCAGGTGAGCTGCAGAGGGGGCCCGTAATGTATGTGTGTTATATTGTACTGTCTGTTATATTGTACTGTCTGTGTTTGCGGTCAAGAGAGGAGGAGGGGGCTTTAAATTACAGGCCCCCCTCTCCTCTCTCCACCGCAAACACAAACTGCACGACTCAATACATTACAAACTGTGGGTCGCACTCCCCCTGGGGGGTCGTGTGAAGACCTCCGGGGGGTCGCAAACCGCTCACTGAGGTCCTGCTTCCAACTGTATTTTCGTCCTCAGGACGCAGATCCAGTTGAATTTGATCCCGGAGCAAGGAGCTGACGGCTCCTTCCTTCAGCATTCACTGTGCCATGAGCTATTAGCGTCTCGGCGCAGACAGGCGCGATTTAGTGACGTCATCGCGCCTGTCTGCGCTGAGTCACTCAACACAGGGCAAAGAAGGAGGAGGATCTCCTCCACCCATCGTGGGAACGGGGATAGGTAAGTAACTTTATTATTTTTCTATTATGCACATATGGAGGAATTATACTGTATAAGGAGGGGGGGCTATTTTGGTGGCAGCTATGAGGGGCATTATACTGTATGGGGGGATGATATGGTGGCAGCTATGAGGGGTATTATACTGTCTGGGGGGCTGATAAGGTGGCAGCTATGAGGGGCATTATACTGTATGGGACTGCTATGGGGGCATTATACTGTGTTGGGCAGCTATGAGGGACATTATACCATATGGGGTCTGCTATAGGAGCATTATACTGTCTGGGGGGCTGATATGGTGGCAGCTATGGGGGCATTACACTGTAGGGAAACAGCTATGGGGGCTTTATACTGTGTGGGGGCAGCTAAAGGGGGTATTATACTGTATGTGGGCAATATACTGTATTGTCGCATTATACTGTGTGGGGGCAGCTATGAGGGGCATTATACTGTATGGGGTCTGCTATAGGGGCATTATACTTTATGGGGGGCATTATACTGTGTGGGGGCAGCTATGAGGGGCATTATATTGTATGGGGCTGCTATGGGGGCATTATCATGTATGGGGAAATTTATGATGGGCATTATACTGTATGGGGTCTGCTATGGGGGGCATTATACTGTGGGGGGTAGCTATGGGAGCATTATACTGTGGGGGGTAGCTATGGGAGCATTATACTGTATGGGGGCAGCTATGGGGAGCATTATACTGTATGGGGGCAGCTAAGGGGAGCATTAAACTGTATGCGGGCAGCTAATGGGGGGCATTATACTGTGGGGGCGACTATGGGGGGAATTATACTGGGGGGCTGTTGGGCAAGGCAGCTGGCCATAGGCGCGGCAGGCATCTTGTGGTGTTGGGGAGGGGTAGGGGGCCCAAGCTGAATTCTTGCACCAGGGCCCATGAGCCTTTAGCTACGCCCCTGGCTGTGACCTAAAGGGGTCAACAAATGCCAATCGACAATACAGCTTGTTGATCAGCACTCGTTTGCTCCTTTCCCAAGGAGTAACCATTTTCAAGTATGGGGGGGCGAACAATCGTTACTACGATTGTTTGTCCCCATGCATTTACATCATGTCATCAGCACATCTCCCAGTTTATACAGTGAGATGTGCTGCTGACTAGTGACCATTTTTTTCTTCACATAAAAGATGTTCGTACGAGCGCTCATTCACCCCATCATTGGATTGTCTGAAAAAAGGCCTTTAGACAGAAATTAAGATGCAAACTGATAAGAAAGAACATCTTAGTATCCGATAAATGGAAATCTTTTCATTTGATGTGCTTATTATATTAAATTTTCATGTACAAAATGGTTAAAAATCTGCCTGGGGAAGCTTTGTTGTGGAACTTGTGATTCAGTTGAGGAAAATCAGAGGGCAGGAGGGAAAAAGACAAAGGGAGGCGGGAAAGGAAAGAAAGCACTGAGCACACCCTCGCCAAGAGGGCGAAAAAAGTTGATTAACTAGATCAGTGAAAGGCATGATTACTTTACTAAGCAAACTAATGAAAGCTCAACGCGAATTCAGCCTGCAGGGAGCCTTTATACAAAACAAGGCTGGGTTTCAATGCTGTAGCATGTCTAAAGCTACAGTGAGGCAGCTTTGTAAGGTGAAGGGTTTTCATATATTTTTTTACTAGGTATGGAAAAGAATACTTTTGAGTAATGCTGATTACAAAAGATGACAAATCATATTTTTGACTTAGTTTTGCCATATGATTCTTATAGTAAACATAATATAAAACACGTGTTAAAATGGAAATTTCAGGAGAAATATTCATTTTCAACTCATAACAATTCAAAGGTATACACTGATATGGTTTTTGGTGTGCTACAGATAACCTAGTATTTCAGATGTCAGACTAAGGCCTTATTCACACGGATGTGTCCGTTTTGCATGCGCAAAAAACGCTGCGTTTTGCGCGCGCAAAAGGTCCGTGTGGCATCAGCATATGGTGAGTGGCTGCGTGATTTTCGCGCAGCCAGCATCATTATGACACTCTGTTTTTATGTTTACAAACAGAAAAGCACGTGGTGCTTTTCTGTTTTCATTCATTCTTTTCACTACTGTTGCGCGAATCATGCACGGCACCCGATAGTGCTTCCGTGTGCCGTGCGCGATTTGCATGCACCCATTGACTTCAATGGGTGCGTGCTACGCGAAACACGGGCAAGTATAGGACATGTCGTGAGTTATACGCAGCGCACATACGCTGTGTGAAAATGACAGTCTGAACGGCCCCATTCACTTACATAGGTCCGTGCGACGCGCGTGAAAATCACGCGTGTCGCACGGACGTATAACACATTCCTGTGAAAAAGGCCACAAGGTGGTATTACACGTCCCAGCCTAGAACATGTAAACGAACGCTGATCTACAAAACAGTTTTTTGTATCTCAGTATTTAAAACGCGACGATCAGCCGATGAACGAGCGTTTGCTCGTTCATCGGCTGATCGTTGCCCTGTTTACACAGGGCAATTATCGGGAACGAACATTCTGTGAATGCTTGTTTGCCCAATAATTCGCCAGTGTAAGGGTATGTTCACACGCAGTGTTTCTGAAAAAACAGAAGCTAAACGCCTACAAACATCTGCCCATTGAAATCAATTGGAAAAACAGCATTTAGTTCATACGGAGCGTAAAAAGACGCTCAGTAAAAAGACGCTCAGTAAAAAGAAGTAGCATGTGGGTATGTTCTAACGGCTTAGCAAAATACATCTGAAAATACGGAGCTGTTTTCAGGTGAAAACAGCTCCTGATTTTCAGACGTTTTTGTAGTAACTCACGTTTTTCGCAGCCTATTTTAAGGACGTTATTGGAGCTGTTTTTCAATGGAGTCAATGAAAAACAGCTCCAAAAATGTCCCAAGAAGTGAGGATATGTGCACACGAGAAGTGCCTTTTACGTCTGAAAAGACAGACTGTTTACAGGAGAAAACAGCTGCATCGTTTCAGACGTAAAAGCTCCTCCTCGCATTATGCGAGGCGTCTGTGGCGCTCGTAAATCTTGAGCTGCTCTTCATTGACTTCAATGAAGAACGGCTCAAATTACGTTGCAAAGAAGTGTCCTGCACTTCTTTGCCGAGGCAGTCAATTTACGCGTCGTTGTTTGACGGCTGTCAAACGACGACGCGTAAATTACTGGTCGTCTGCACAGTACGTCGGCAAACCCATTACATGCACTTCTTTTTTGTGGGCGTCTTTTTACGCACTGTATTTTGACAGTGAGGCGTAAAATTACACCTCGTGGGAAAAAAACACCGTAAAACCCATTGCAAGCAATGGGCAGATGTTTGTAGGAGTAATGGAGCCGTTTTTTCAGGCGTAATTCGAGGCGTAAAACGCCCGAATTATGTCTAAAAACACTGCGTGTGAACATACCCTGTCACTTCTTGAGGCGTTTTTTGGAGCTGATTTTCCTTTGAACACTATGAAAAATGCCTCAAAAGAAGCCTGAAAAGAAGCTCCAAATCAAAAGAAGCTTCATTTTCAGCTTCAAAAATGCCTGAAAATCAGAGGCTGCTTTCTCTGAAAATAGCTCCGTATTTTCAGATGTTTTTCGTTAAGGGTATGTTCACACGAGGGCGTCCGTAATGGCTGAAATTATGGGGATGTTTCAGCCTGAAAACATCCCCGTAATTTCAGCCGTAAAGGCATGTGCAGGCGCTTGAACGCCGCGTCCATTACGGACGTAATTGGCGCTGCTATTCATTGGAGTCAATGAATAACGGCTCCAATTACGGCCAAAGAAGTGACAGGTCACTTCTTTGACGCGGGCGTCTATTTACGCGCCGTCTTTTGACAGCGGCGCGTAAATTACGCCTCGTGTGAACAGACAAACGTCTGCCCATTGCTTTCAATGGGCAGATGTTTGTCAACGCTATTGAGGCGCTATTTTCAGACGTAATTCGGGGAAAAAACGCCCGAATTACGTCCGTAAAAAGGCCATGTGAACATACCCTAAGGGTATGTGCACACGGTAGCAGGCTTTTACGTCTGAAAAGACCGACTGTTTTCAGGAGAAAACAGCTGCCTCGTTTCAGACGTAAATGCTCCTCCTAGCAATTTGCGAGGCTTCTCTGACAGCCGTAAATTTTGAGCTGTGCTTCATTGAGTTCAATGAAGAACGGCTCCAATTACATCTGAAAGAAGTGTCCTGCACTTCTTTTGACGAGGCTGTATTTTTACGTGTTGTCGTTTGACAGATGTCAAACGACGACGCGTAAATGACAGGTTGTCTGCACAGTACGTCGGCAAACCCATTCAAATGAATGGGCAGATGTTTGCCGACGTATTGTAGCCCTATTTTCAGACTTAAAATGAGGCATAATACGCCTCGTTTACGTCTGAAAATAGGTCGTGTGAACCCAGCCTTAGCGTGTGAACATACTCTAAAAGGGCCTTAACTTCCCCATATGTTTGACTTTACTCCCATTAAAAAAAATGTACACCATGCGATATACATTTTTTTTATACAATTTATTGAAAGCGAAGTCAATTGCTTTTTAATACAGTTGAGGCAAATTATATTTTGCATATACCTGGGTTTACCAAACGTATACCAGCCAAACATATACAGTGGATATAAAAAGTCTACACACCCCTGTTAAAATGCCAGGTTTTTGTCAAGTCAAATAATCAGTAGAAGATGAATCATTTCAGAACTTTTTTAATACCCTTAGGGCTTATTCAGACGAACGTATAATACGTGAAAAACATTGCGCGTCACACGGACCTATGTTAGTCAATGGGCCTGTTAAGTCTGTCCGAGATTTTCACGCAGCGCATGTCCGCTGCGTAAAACTCACGACATGTCCTATATTTGCCCGTTTTTCACGCATCACGCACCCATTGAAGTCAATGGGTGCGCGAAAACCACGCACGGCACGCTACAGTAGTCAAAACTATGAATGAAAACAGAAAAGCACAACGTGCTTTTCTGTTTACAAACATACAGAGTGTCATAATGATGGCGGCTGCGTGAAAATCAGGAGCTGTTTTCCGTATTTTCAGAAGTTTTTTTAGTAAGCGTGTGAACATACCCTTAGCCTTTTGGTGTGTCCTATAGCTTCTGCCAGCTGCCATTTGTACAATCACTCCCAAAATGGCAGCCAGACAATGCTTAGCAATTTGAAGACACCTTTTTCTGGCTTGTAACCAAAAATAGGGAGGGTGGTGAGATTCCGTCCCACATTTACGGCAGCTGTGAGTCAGGTTGCTTTGCCTTATACACCTTGCTGTAATTCTGGGAAGTGCTCGCTCTGATGGCCAACATAGGAAAATATGTCAAATTATTATTACATTTTGAATACTTTCCTCCATGTGGAAGAAAAAAAAAAATACAGCAAAAAACGTTAAAAATAATAGAAATAAGTGATTTGCTTAAAAAAAAAAAAAAAAAGTTTAATTCGCGACATATTCCCTTTAAGTGATTTAGCAGGACCACTCCCGTTCCATCACAGACAACAGAGCAGCTGTGACTGCAGAGCCTGGTAGGGAGATGACAAATTTTACACCTTAAGGCCTTGTTTACCCGAGCGTGATATACGTGCGTGCGACACGCGTGCTTTTCACGTGTGTCGTACACACCTATATTAGTCTATGGGGGCATGCAGAAAGTCCGTGAGTTTTGCTCAGCGTGAGTCCGCTGAAAAAACTCACGACATGTCCTATCTTTGTGCGCTGTTCGCGCATCACGCACCCATTGAAGTCAATGGGTACGTGAAAACCACACATGCCACAAGGAAGCACTTCCGTGCGAACTGCGTGATTCGCGCAACAGCTGTCAAACTCTGAATGTAAACAGAAAAGCACCACGTGCTTTTCTGTTTACAAACATCCAAACGGAGTGTCATAATGATGGCAGCTGCGCATCATACACTGATGACACACGGAGCTGTTCAGTGCCTTTTTCGCACGCAAAATGCTGCGTTTTTTGCGTGCGCAAAACGCACACGCTCGTGTAAATAAGGCCTAAGGCTAGATTCACACGAACGTTGCAAACCTCGGACGTGAAAAACTGCAGTTTTTCATGTCCTTGGTGCATCTGTGCTATACCCCTGTGGGACACGTTATCATGCATCCCCCATAGACTAGAGACTATAGAGGGATGCGTGAAGTGCAAAAAATAGGAACAAAGTTAGAGGTCCAACAAACGATATGATGTGAATAAAATACAAAACTTTTTATTTGGGTCAAAATTAAAACAAGAAATTTAAAAATCTCGGGGAAAGAACGCCTACGCGTTTCGAACTTTTCAGTTCTTAATCATAACTACTCTCTGGTATATAGAGTCTGCTTTTATGAATCAGATGTTGGAAAAAGCAAGGAAGTGTGAGTGCTTAGAATTAATCCCTTCTAGTTGATTGGGTACATAGTTTCTTTACACATTTTTAAGCAGCATACTAAACAAAATCACAAGAAAGGAGAAAAAGTACAATGCATACAATTGAATAAATAATATAAGTGAGGCATTCTATTATATTAAATGCATATGTACATCACCTCTTTAGATTAAAAGATACAATCTATCTATCTGTCTCCTGGAAAGTTATGCCCTTTCACAAATTAGTCCATTTATAAATCAGGTGCTTGGATAGTGAGGCAAAGGGTATGTTCACACGACAACGCCAAATACGTTTGAAATCAAGGAGCTGTTTTCAGGAGAATACAGCTCCTAAATTTCAGACGTTTTTACAAGCTGTATGCGTTTTTCGCGGCGTCTTTTACAGGCGTAATTGGAGCTGGTTTTCATTGGAGTCAATGAAAAATGTCTCCAATTACGTCCCAAGAAGTGTCCTGCACTTCTTTGACGCGGCCGTAATTTTACGCGCCGTCTTTTGACAGTGACGCGTAAAATGACAGCTCGTCTGCACAGAACATCTTAAGACCCATTGCATGCAATGGGCAGATGTTTCCCGACGTATTGGAGTCGTCTTTTCAGGCGTAATTCGAGGCGTAAAACGCCTCCATTACGCCTGAAAATTGGTCGTGTGCACATAACCAAAGGGTGCATGTGCTGCCAAATCAAGCAATTAACCCTTTATGATACACAAACTTATTATTATATGTGCAATAGCATTAAAAAAAAAATTCAACCACATTTAAGATATCTATGAGAATTGGGATAATATGGAAAGGGAAATTCTTTAGATAGACAAATCTAAAAAGCTGTAGATGGTAATGTTCCATAATATTAATTAAATTTGTATCTATTTCCAATGAACTATAAAGCAAGGGAGTTAATTAACTTGTTTTTATATGACAAGTGTGAATTCAACCCTTTGGAAAGAAAGTCGCAACAGGTGTATTATCACCTAGGGAAGATATATCAAACAGAAAAATACCAAACTTTTTCTCCACACTATCTAAACACATCGTTATATGTGAATCAAACACAAAAGATCGAGAGACAAGTATACAGACATATATACATAGGCAAATATTTGACACATATAGGCGGGGTTCAAACAGAGTTTTTTGCACGCCGATTTTCGTGGGGTTTTTCACCCGCGCCCATTCAGCGTCGCAGGCAAAAAACGCAGCGAAATACGCTTTCTCTGCCTCCCATTGATGTCAATGGGAGGTCAGAGACGTAAACGCTCGTAGATAGGGCATGTCGCTTCTTTTTCCCTTGAGACGGTTTTTCAGCTTGTGGGGAAAAAATGACTCCGCCTCCCATTGAAATCAACGGGAGGCATTTTCGGAAGTTTTTTGGCGCATTTTCCGACGCGGTTTCCGCGTAAAAAAACTTGTAAAAAAACTCAGTGTGAACTGACCCTTAGGGCTTATTCAGACAACCGTGATATACGTCCGTGCAACGCCCGTGATTTTCACGCACCTCGCACGGACTCATGTTACTTTATGGGGCCGTTCAGACAATCCGTGATTTTCATGCAGCGTATGTCCGCTGCGTGAAACGCACGACATGTCCTATATTTGTGCGTTGTGCGCACATCACGCAACCATTGAAGTCAATGGGTGCGTGAAAATCACGCACAGCACACGGAAGCGCTTCCACGTTACGCGCGTGATTCACGCAACAGCAGTCAAAACTATGATTGAAAACAGAAAAGCACCACGTGCTGTTCTGTTTACAAACATAGAAACAGAGTGTTATAATGATGGCGGCTGCGCGAAAATCACGGAGCCGCGCATCATATGGTGATGACACACGGAGCTTTTAAGTGCCTTTTGTACGCGCAAAACGCCACGGTTTTTGTGCGTGCAAAACGCACACGCTCGTGTGAATACGGCCTCAGATGCCTAAATCCTATCCAGAAAATACATGACAGTTTACTGGAAATATAGGCATAAATTCAATACAAAATCGGTATAAAGTTATTTCAAAGTATACATACACATTTGTAAAAATATGTAGTATTTAGAATAAAGCTATCTCAAGATATGTATATAAATGCATGAATGCGTTTTCAGGTCGATATGAAGATATTTTGAAATACAAAATTTATTTCAGAAGGCTCCCAAAAGAGAAGAAAATTATCCCCTATAGGAACTATTAACACAGAAGTATTTAGAACAAATTTAAATTGAATTTGATATGAATAAATATATTATAAAAATATTATAAACAAATTTCAAACGAATTTGAATCGAATTTGATGTTAATAAATATATTATGAAAATATTGTAAACAAATTTCAATCAAATCTATACTATTAGGACCGGTTCACAGTAGCGTTTGCTTTCCGTTCAGGGGTTCCATCGGAGGTATTCCGGAACGGTGACAAACGGAAACCATTAGCAATGTTTCCGTCACCATTGATATCGATGGTGATGCAAACGGAAGCTAAGGGTTCCGTTTGACTTTCTGTTGAGGGGTTCCACGACGGAAACCTCCGATGGAACCCCTCAATGGAAAGCCAACGCTGATGTGAACAGGCCCTCGGATATATATTGTATCAGTTATATTGTTTGGACTTTTAGAGTATCTTTTGTCCATTTTAAACTGTTACATGTCACCGCACTACTTTGGTGATATTGCAAGAATATGTATTTAATATTTTATGATATTGTAATGGAAATTACACATGAGGGAAATATAATTCCTATAAAATTATTATCAATAGATATACATTAAGTCTGTTCTATAATTTAATCCTTTGGTGAATCTTGTTTCCAGTTTAACCGGTTAAGGACTAGGCTGTTTTACAGCTAAATGACCAGAGCAAATTTCACAATTTTGCTATGCGCTTCTTTACATGACTATAACTCAGCAGGTGAATAAAGTTCATCTTTGAATTTTACACTCTTTTTAAAGGACAGATAGGGCTTTGTTTTAGTGGCATTTGTCAGTATATATCATTTTTTTTTTTTTTCACTAAAGTGGGCAAAATTGGAAAAAAATGCAAGAATTTAACAATTGCGTCGGTTTATGCTAGCATTTTTCACACACGGTATGAACCACGGCCAAAATTAATCTCCTTTCACATTCTTCCACTTCTCCCGTGCATGGGGATACCAAATATGTGAGCCTTATTCACCGTGCGGGCATTTGCCAGGGCTTGGCATAAAAGGAGGCTTTTTGGCCTTTTCGGTCCAGGAATTTTGCATTTGATTTTAGAGCCGTATACTGTTTTCTGGGGGGCCTAATGCTGCTGAAACATTAGAAACACCCCATAAGTGACTTCATTCACTCAAGTAGACCCCACAAGGTTTCCTTCAAGGGGTTTATCATATTTTTAGCAAGTCCAGTTTTATTCTGAAAGTTTCTTGAATAAGATGGAACAAAATAAAATCAGCACTTTTTTAGCAAATGCGTCAGTTTAGGCTAGTATTTTTCACACACGGTATAGACCACGGACAAAATTCATCTCCTTTCACGTTCTTCCACTTCTCCCGTGCATGGGGATACCAAATATGTGTGCCTTATTCACTGTGCGGGCATGTGCCAGGGCTTGGCATAAAAGGAGGCTTTTTGGCATTTTCGGTCCAGGAATTTTGCATTTGATTTTAGAGCCGCATACTGTTTTCTGGGGGGCCTAATGCTGCTGAAACATTAGAAACACCCCATAAATGACTTCATTCACACAAGTAGACCCCACAAGGTTTTCTTCAAGGGGTTTATCATATTTTTAGCAAGTCCAGTTTTCTTCTGAAAGTTTCTTGAATAAGATGGAACAAAATAAAATCAGCACTTTTTTAGCAAATGCGTCAGTTTAGGCTAGTATTTTTCACACACGGTATAGACCACGGCCAAAATTCATCTCCTTTCACGTTCTTCCACTTCTCCCGTGCATGGGGATACCAAATATGTGTGCCTTATTCACTGTGCGGGCATGTGCCAGGGCTTGGCATAAAAGGAGGCTTTTTGGCATTTTCGGTCCAGGAATTTTGCATTTGATTTTATAGCAGCATACTGTTTTCTGGGGGGCCTAATGCTGCTGAAACATTAGAAACACCCCATAAATGACTTCATTCACACAAGTAGACCCCACAAGGTTTCCTTCAAGGGGTTTATCATATTTTTAGCAAGTCCAGTTTTCTTCTGAAAGTTTCTTGAATAAGATGGAACAAAATAAAATCAGCACTTTTTTAGCAAATGCGTCAGTTTAGGCTAGTATTTTTCACACACGGTATAGACCACGGACAAAATTCATCTCCTTTCACGTTCTTCCACTTCTCCCGTGCATGGGGATACCAAATATGTTTGCCTTATTCACTGTGCGGGCATGTGCCAGGGCTTGGCATAAAAGGAGGCTTTTTGGCATTTTCGGTCCAGGAATTTTGCATTTGATTTTAGAGCCGCATACTGTTTTCTGGGGGGCCTAATGCTGCTGAAACATTAGAAACACCCCATAAATGACTTCATTCACACAAGTAGACCCCACAAGGTTTCCTTCAAGGGGTTTATCATATTTTTAGCAAGTCCAGTTTTCTTCTGAAAGTTTCTTGAATAAGATGGAACAAAATAAAATCAGCACTTTTTTAGCAAATGCGTCAGTTTAGGCTAGTATTTTTCACACACGGTATAGACCACGGACAAAATTCATCTCCTTTCACGTTCTTCCACTTCTCCCGTGCATGGGGATACCAAATATGTGTGCCTTATTCGCTGTGCGGGCATGTGCCAGGGCTTGGCATAAAAGGAGGCTTTTTGGTCCAGGAATTCTGCATTTGATTTTAGAGCCGCATACTGTTTTCTGGGGGGCCTAATGCTGCTGAAAGATTAGAATCACCCCATAAATGACTTCATTCACACAAGTAGACCCCACAAGGTTTCCTTCAAGGGGTTTATCATATTTTTAGACAGTCCAGTTTTCTTCTGAAAGTTTCTTGAATAAGATGGAACAAAATAAAATTACCTTTTTTTTTTAACAATTGCGCCAGTTTATGCTAGCTTTTTCACACACAAAATGGACCACGGACAAAATTCATCGCATTTCACATTCTTCCACTTCTCCCGTGCATGGGGATACCAAATATGTGTGCTTTATTCACGGGCATGTGCCAGGGCTTGGCATAAAAGGAGGCTTTTTGGCCTTTTCGGTCCAGGAATTCTGCACTTGATTTTATAGCAGCATACTGTTTTCTGGGGGCCTAATGCTGCTGAAACATTAGAAACACCCCATAAACGACTTCATTCACACAAGTAGACCCCACAAGGTTTCCTTCAAGGGGTTTATCATATTTTTAGACAGTCCAGTTTTCTTCTGAAAGTTTCTTGAATAAGATGGATCAAAATAAAATTAGCAATTTTTTAGCAAATGCGTCAGTTTATACCAGCATTTTTCACACACGGCTTAGACCACGGTCAAAATTAATCTCCGTTCACATTCTGCCACTTCTCCCGTGCATGGGGATACCAAATATGTGGCCTTATTTATCACATAGAGATGTAGGAGGGCGGAGGATAGAAGAAGATTATTTCACAAATCGCTTTTTTTCAAAGCTGGTTTTACAAAACTCAACAGAGTTTCTATAACACTTCCAAAATATCTGCTCTTGAAGCAGAAATCCCAAAATATTCATCTAGGGGTATAATGGGAATTTATTTTTTGGGGTTTTCTAAAATAAGAAATTTCAGGTTAATGCAAATGGAGCTCTCCAGCAGATGAACTTTAGAAAACATCAAACATGACATCCACCCCCCACCCATTCCCTCCCTCACCCTTGGAGTAAAATCAGGGGAAAAATAAAAACGTAATGTAGGGCAAATATATTTTCAACAAATTAACTAAAATCTAATAATTCAGAACATTGTGGTATTTTTTAAAACATGGCTCAATGCACAGGCCTGGTTGCGAGGGACATGAGGGACAGAAATATCGGGAATCTTTGCGGTGCCCGTCTTTTCTGCAGACGCGGCACTTTTTCTGGGGGTTGCTTCTGGTTGCTGTTGGGGGAATCCGACTGATGAAGTGTCTTTCAGTCAGTCGCGTGACATCCTCAGACTGGGGGCATTCTCGGGTGTCCTGAACATCAAAAATGAGGCCTTCAATAATTTTCTCCTGGAAATCCAGGTATGTGTCTCTGCCTCTGTTTTTTTTATAGAGCACAAATGAATTGTGGATTGCCACCTGTAACAAATAAATGGCCACTTTTTTGTACCAGGTTTTAGTTTTGCGTTTTACTAAATAGGGCTGTAAAACCTGGTCGCTTAAATCCACCCCCCCCATGTACTTGTTATATTCGGACACGCTCACTGGTTTGTGCTTGTCCGATGTTGCCCCTCTTTCCCTCACTGCCACTGTTCCTGCGGTATGAATCGTGCTTAGCACATACACATCTTTGCGATCCCTGAACTTGACCGCCAGCAATTCTTCAGATGCATAAGCACAGGAGTCCCCCTTTACCATGCGCTTCCCCACTAATTGCTGTGGAAAACCAATTCTGTTTTTGCGCATGGTACCACATGCCCCAGTCCTTGCAGCATGCAAATGCCTAAACAGGGGCACACTGGAATAAAATTTATCACAGTACAGGTGGTACCCCTTGTGAAGCAGAGGCTGCATTATCTCCCACACAATCTTACTGCTGGTGGAAAGATCAGGGGGGCATCCAGGAACATTTATTGTGCGGTCCCGCCCTTCATAAATCCTGAAGGCGGTGGTATATCCTGACCCGCTTTCACACAATTTGTAGAGCTTAACGCCATATCTTGCCCTTTTGGAAGGTAGATATTGGCGAAAGCTGAGTCTGCCATGAAAGTTGAGGAGGGATTCGTCCACACTTACATTCTGCTCAGGGGTGTAGAGTTGCAGAAATAAATTATTCAGGGAATTTATTAGCGGTCTTATTTTGAACAACCGATCCCGGTTTGCATCGGTACTTGGGGGGGCCTGTGCGTTGTCATTGAAGTGGAGGAACCTCATTATTGTCTCATAACGAGACCTGGGCATTACTGCAGAATATACTGGGGTGGCTTGGGCGGGTCTTGTTGACCAGTAAGACCTAATGGAGGGCTTTTTGACAATACCCATATTTAGGGTGAGCCCCAAAAAAAATTTTAATTCCTGCAAATTGGTGGGCGTCCAATCTCTGGCATGGGTGGATGAAGGTTTCTGCCTTATATATTGCGTGGCATATAAATTTGTTTCGTGGACAATCTGATTTAGGATGTCGTCCGTTATAAATAAATGGAAGTAATCCATTTGGACAAAATTTGTATTGTCCACGGTTATGCCAGGAGTGGCCGTAAATCCGTGGATTCTAGGCCCAAAAGATGGGGCAGGTGCCCATACAAGAGCCTGGACTGGAGGGACCAGGCTGTCCCGTGCTACAGCGCTACTTGGCCCTGCGCTTTCATGTTCTGCAGTTTCGACTGCATCAGGGACAACGTCCCCTGAAGATGAACCTGAAGTGACGCTGTCATCGTCACTACCTAAAACAGGTTCCATCTCGGACGCCATCTCTGATGCGGTCTCCGACTCAGACCACAGCATGGCGTATGCCTCCTCGGCGCTAAACAACTTCCTCGCCATAACGTAACTAACACTAACACTAACGAAACAAATTTATTTTTATTTTTTTTTGTTATAAAACACACAAACTAACTGCTATATATATCTACACTACCGCTAACAAAAAAATAAACCGCTATTGCTATATATATTATATATATGTGGATATATATATATAATTATATACTCCCTACCTGCCTATTCTAATAGAATAAAAGAAAGAAAGGTAGATAGATAGAAAAAAAGATAGATGGATAGATAGATTGTATAGATAGATAAAAATCTATCTATACAGAGAATGTTTTAGTGTAACTGTATTTTTTTTCACTGTAATCTTCTGGCAGCAATTCTCTCGAGTCTCTTCTTCTCCTCAAACTGAAACAATGTTTGAGGAGAAGAAAAGAGGCAGGAGATTTACTGCCAGAAAAGTCAAAATAAAACAAATGTGGTCGCTGTGATAGGTTTTCACAGCGACCACATGATCAGGGACCATCAGATTGGTCCCTGATACTCTGCCCAGTGCCCAGAGCTGTTGGTAACAGCGAGGGCACAGGGCTGTGTGCACGCGATCGCGTGCACACTGTTTTCTATGCAGAAATGCATGTGATCGCTGTGATTGGTTGTCACAGCGATCACATGTTCAGGGGCCAAAAGATTGACCCCTGACATTCTGCCCAGTGCCCATGGCTGTTAGCAACAGCCAGGGCATAGAGCTGTGTGCACGCGATCGCGCGTGCACAGTCTCTGAAGTGCGGCCGTATATATACTATACGCCGGACTTTAGAGACCCTGACCGCTGGCCGTATATTTACGGCCAGCGGTCGGGAACCTGTTAAAGAGGCTCTGTCACCACATTATAAGTGGCCTATCTTCTACATACACCGCGTTCCAAATTATTACGCAAATGTTATTTTTCGCTGATTTTCCTAAATAGTCGATGCAAATGACAGTCAGTATAATCTTCAAGCCATCAACCATTGGAGTACAATGCAAATTTTATTGAACAAATCTCCTAATGATAACAGATTTTTTTTTAGAAGTAAAAAACTCAAAATGCACTGTTTCAAATTATTATGCACAACAGAAATCAAAACATTTTAAAGGTTGTAAAGAGAACTAAAATGGTAATTTGTTGAATTTGCAGCATCAGGAGGTCATATTTACAGAAATCAAAAGCTCTTTCAATAAAAAAAAACTTAACAGGACAAGTTACATGTTAACATAGGACCCCTTCTTATATATCACCTTCACAATTCTTGCATCCATTGAATTTGTGAGTATTCGGACAGTTTCTGCTTGAATATCTTTGCAGGATGTCAGTATAGCCTCCCAGAGCTTCTGTTTTGATGTGAACTGCCTCCCACCCTCATAGATATTTTGCTTGAGGATGCTCAAAAGGTTCTCAATAGGGTTGAGGTCAGGGTAACATGGGGGCCACACCATGAGTTTCTCTCCTTGTATGCCCATAGCAGCCAATGACACAGAGGTATTCTTTGCAGCATGAGATGGTGCATTGTCATGCATGAAGATAATTTTGCTACGCAAGGCACGGTTCTTCTTTTTGTACCACGGAAGAAAGTGGTCAGTCATAAACTCTACGTACTTTGCAGAGGTCATTTTCACACCGTCAGAGACCCTAAAGGGGCCTACCAGCTCTCTCCCCATGATTCCAACCCAAAACATGACTCCGCCATCTCCTTGCTGACGTCGCAGCCTTGTTGGGACATGATGGCCATTCACCAACCATCTAATACTCCATCCATCTGGACCATCCAGGGTTGCATAGCACTCATCAGTAAACAACACAGTTTGAAAATTAGTCTTCATGTATTTCTGAGCCCACTGCAATCGTTTCTGCTTGTGAGCATTGTTTAGGGGTGGCCAAATAATAGCTTTATGCACACTTGCAAACCTCTGGAGGATCCTACACCTTGAGGTTCGCGGGACTTCAGAGGCACCAGCAGCTTCAAATACCTGTTTGCGGATTTGCAATGGCATTTTAGCAGCTGCTCTCCTAATCCTATTAATTTGTCTGGCAGAAACCTTCCTCATTATGCCTTTATCTGGACGAACCCGTCTGTGCTCTGAATCAGCCACAAATCTTTTCACAGTACGATGATCACGCTTACGTTTTCTTGAAATATCCAATGTTTTCATACCTTGTCCAAGGTATTGCACTATGTCACGCTTTTCGGCAGCAGAGAGATCCTTTTTCTTTCCCATATTGCTTGAAATCTGTGGCCTGCTTAATAATGTGGAACGTCCTTCTTAAGTAGTTTTCTTTTGATCGGGCACACCTGGCAAACTAATTATCACAGGTGTCTGAGATTGATTACAATGATCCAAGGAGCCCTAAGATACAATACCATCCAAGAGTTTTATTGAAAAATTAATAATTAAATGTTTATGACACTTAAATCCAATGTGCATAATAATTTGGAACACGGTGTAATGTAGTGGGCGCTGTAATGTAGATTACAGCAGTTTTTTATTTAGAAAAATGATCATTTTTGACGGAGTTATGACCTATTTTATATTTATGATAATGACTTTCTTAATGACCAATTGGGTGTGTTTTACTTTTTGACAGAGTGGCCGTTGTGGACAGAAGTGTATGATGCTGACCAATCAGCGTCATACACTTCTCTCCATTCATTTAGTCTGCACATTTAGTCTGAAGTGTCTTGAGAGTTAATAGACATCACCTCCAGCCGGGACGTGATGTCTATTCACAATCCCGACACTTCGGTAACGTTTGCGTGTGACTTACAGCATAGCACATCGAGATCATGCTGGGCTGTCATTTACAGCGTGATCTCGCGAGATTAAGCTTGCTGTGCTGTAAATCCCACACAAACGTTACCGAAGTGTCAGGATTGTAAATTGACATCACGTCCTGGCTGGTAGCGATGTCTATTAACTCTCAGGACACTTCAGTAACGTTAATGTGTGTGTATGTGACTGAACATAGTAATCTAGTAAGACCACTGTGTGCTGAAGAAATTAATGGAGAGAAGTGTATGACGCTGATTGGTCAGCGTCATACACCTCTTCACAACGCCCACTTGTTCAAAAAGTAAAACACGCCCAGTTGTCTATTAAGTAAGTCATTAGCATAAATATAAAATAGGTCATAACTCTGTCAAAAATGATAGATTTTCTAAATAAAAAACACTTCTGTAATCTACATTACAGCGCCGATCACATCATGTACAAGATAGGGCACTTATAATGTGGTGACAGAGCCTCTTTAAGTATCCACATAGTTTCTCTATTTTGAGGAATTTTCTTCCAATCCCCCCTCTCTTTGGTTTATGGACTCTTTCTACAGGGAAAACTTTCATGGTTTTGGTATTACCAGGGTGCACATCAACAAAGTTTTTTGAAGCCCCTGACACATTACGCTGTTTTGGATGGTAAATATCAGTTAAATGTTCTCCTATACGTCTCTTTAATGGTCTTGTAGTGCAACCAACATATTGTAACCTGCAGCGTTCACATGTTATAATATAAACAACATGTGTGGTATTACAGTTGATGAACGTTTTAATTCTAGATTGTTGATCATTTGCATAAGGCTGGATTCACACGAGCGTGGCGTTTTTGCGCACGCAAAAACGCAGCGTTTTGCATGTGCAAAAGCCACTTAACAGCTCCGTGTGGTAGCAGCATATGATGCGCGGCTGCGTGATTTTCGCGCAGCCGCCATCATTATGACACTCCATTTGGATGTTTTTAAACAGAAAAGCACGTGGTGCTTTTCTGTTTTCATTCATCCTTTTAACAGCTGTTGCGCGAATCTTGCTGTTCGCACGGAAGTGGTTCCGTGCGACATGCGTGGTTTTCACGCACCCATTGACTTCAATGGGTGCGTGATTCGCGCAAAACGCCCAAAGATTGGACATGTCGTGACTTTTTTTCAGCGGACTCACGCTGAGTAAAAATCACACACATGTCTGCACGGCCCCATAGACTAATATAGGTCCGTGCAACGCGCGTGAAAAACACGCGCGTTGCACGGACGTAATTCCCGTTCATCTGAATAAAGCCTAAGAATGGGAGAGATCGGTGTTATAAATAAAAGGGCAAAGGCAGAGGCGTAGCTAGGTTCTTCAGCACCCGGGGCAAAGATTCCGTTTGGCGCCCCCATCCCCCCCCCCCAACCTCCTTCCCGACATCTCCTTCCCCCACACCGTGTTTGTTTTCTCTACCAATCGACGTGTCATTTCTTTTCCACATTTCATTTCATGTAACGCAAGCATAAAAACATTTGTACATTTTACAAGCAATAGGGTTCTATACACAACACCAGAACCAAGCTCAGTACATATATACAGCACCAGCACAAATACAGCTCAATTTAGTGCAACCCCTGCCGTATAGGTGTGTACGGCATAAAACTACAGCTCCCTGCATGGCCCGAACAATGGTGAGGATATGCTGGGAGTTGCTGTTTCACAAAAAATAAATCCTATCATAATCATCTCGCTGCAGATCATACAGTGACTACAGTACTGATTAGAGGCAGAATAAACATTTACATTAAGTGACTCACCGGTGACGTCTCAGACTCAGTTATTTTTCTCCATCCGGTCCAGACCTCTATGATGGCTTCTCCCGGTCACAGCCCATTTCTGCAGTTTGCCGCTCAGATGTCTTCACCTTCTCACTTTTCCAACATTTCTGCACCTATAAATAAATATAAAGTTCTCATTATACCACACACTACGCCCCTAAATATAATAGTGACATACACTGCACCTCTAATTATAATAGCACCATACACCGTGTCCCACACACCCACTGTGCCCCCTGTAGATAGTGCCTGCCATAGAGCCCCCTGTAGATAGTGCCCCCCCATAGAGCCCCCTGTAGATAGTGCCCCCATATAGCCCACCCCTGTATATAGTGTCCCACAAATAACTCCCCCTATAGTGCTCTACAGATACCCCACCCCTGTATATAGCCCCCTGTAGATATGGCACAGCCCTGTATATAGTGCTCCACATATAGCCCAACCGTGTATATAGCCCCCTGTAGATATAGCCCACCCCTGTATATAGCCCCCCTGTAGATATAGCCCACCCCTGTAGATATAGCCCACCCCTGTATACAGTGCTCCACATATAGTCCACCCCTGTATATAGTGCTCCACATATAGTCCACCCCTGTATATTGTGTTTCACAGATAGCCCACCCCTGTATATAGTGTCCCACAAATAACTCCCCCTATAGTGCTCTACAGATACACCACCCCTGTATATAGCCCCCTGTAGATATGGCCCAGCCCTGTATATAGTGCTCCACATATAGCCCAACCGTGTATATAGCCCACTGTAGATATAGCCCACCCCTGTATATAGCCCCCTGTAGATATAGCCCACCCCTGTATGTAGCCCCCTGTAGATATAGCCCACCCCTGTATACAGTGCTCCACATATAGTCCACCCCTGTATATAGTGCTCCACATATAGTCCACCCCTGTATATAGTGTTTCAGATAGCCCACCCCTGTATATAGCCCCCCTGTATATATAGTCCACCCCTGTATATAGTGCTCCACTAGATAGTCCACCCCTGTATATAGTGCTACACAGATAGCCCACCCCTGTATACAGCTACAGAGCACTGTGGAGCACTATATACAGGGGTGGACTATATGTACAGGGGGGCTATATACAGGGGTGGGCTATCTGTGGAGCACTATATACAGGGGTGGACTATATGTACAGGGGGGCTATATACAGGGGTGGGCTTTCTGTGGAGCACTATAGGGGGAGCTATTTGTGGGATACTATCTACAGGGGGACTATATACAGGGGTGGGCTATATCTACAGGGGGACTATATCTACAGGGGTGGGCTATATACAGGGGAGGGGTATATACAGGGGTGGGCTATATCTACAGGGGTGGGCTATATCTACAGGGGGCTATAAACTATGTAGCCCCCCCTGTAGCTATAAGCCACCCCTGTATATGGTGCTCCATGGATAGCCCACCCCAGTATATAGCCCCCCCTGTAGATAGACACCCCCCCGTAGATAAAGCCCCCAGCGTTTAGATAAAGCCCCCCCCCGGTAGATAAAGTCCCCCTTGTAGATAATGCCCCCCCCCCGTGTAGACAAAGTCTCCCCGTGTAGACAAAGTCTCCCCCCCCCCCCCGTAGATACAGCCACACACTTTCATTACAATTAAAAAAAACAAAAACTATTTAGACTCACCTTATTTCTGCTCTTCTGCGCAGGTCTCCTGGTGGTTGAAAGCAGCGTCTATGAAAGGCGCTGATTGGCTGGGCAGGTTGACTTTCCCTGTCAGTCAGCGCCTTTCATCGACGGAAGCTTCACTAGTACAAAAGGTACCAGTTGCTTCACTCATGGAAAGGCGCTGAATTGCCGGAACGTGCCCGGTCATTGCTTCTAATTGTACCTGTGTCCTTGCGACACAGGTACAATTATAGTGCCGGAGGAGGTGACGCTAGCGCCCCCCTCTAAGCTGCGCCCGGGGCACATGCCCCGCCTGCCCCCCCCCCTAGCTACGCCCCTGGCAAAGGCCACATCGTAGACCTGCACTTAGGGTCAGTTCACACAGAGTTTTGTTACACATTTTTCGACGCGGAAACCGCGTTGGAAAACGCGCCAACAAAACAGCTGAAAATGCCTCCCATTGATTTCAATGGGAGGCGGAGTCGTTTTTTTACCGTGAGCGGAAAAACGGCACACGGGAAAAAAAAGGGACATGCTCTATCTTTGGGTGATTATGCCTCTGACCTCTCATTGACATCAATGGGAGGCAGTGAAAGCGTATTTCGCTGCGTTTTTTGCCCGCGGCGCTCACTGGCCGCGGGCAAAAAACGCAGCGAAAATCAGTGTGAAGGCAGAGCAAAATCTGCCTCAAAATTACAAACTGAATTTTGAGGCAGATTTTCTGCCTGCAAAAAACTCTGTGAACCAGAAATAGAATATTAGAATATTATTGACCCGGCTATTAGGGTATGTTCACATGCAGTGTTTTCAGACGTAATTAAGGCGTTTTACGCCTCGAATTACGCCTGAAAAGACGGCTCCATTACGCCTACAAACATCTGCCCATTGCTTGCAATGGGTTTTACTGTGTTCTGTTCCCACGAGGTGTCATTTTACGCGTCGCTGTCAAAATACGGCACGTAAAAAGACGACCGCGAAAAAGAAGTGCATGTCACTACTTGGGACGTTTTTGGATGTGTTTTTCATTGACTCCATTTAAAAACAGCTCCAATAACGTCCGTAAAATATGCTGCGAAAAACGCGAGTTGCTACAAAAACGTCTGAAAATCAGGAGATGTTTTCGCCTGAAAACAGCTCCGTATTTTCAGACGTTTTTGGTCACTGCATGTGAACATACCCTCAAAATAACAAGTAGATATTTTTTAACATTAGCAGTTATCTGATTGAAATTGGTCCTATTTTTCCATGGACCTTTCACACGGTCCGTTGAAACAACGGCCGTGTGAACGGCCCCTATTGTTGCATAGGAACGTGTGACGGTCGATGTTTCAGTGGCCGACACACGGACATATTCAACGCTCATGTGAACAAGGCCTATTGAATAAGGCCGTTGAATGCAGCCTGAGGGCATGTTCACACGCAGTGTTTTCAGGCGTATTTCGGGCGTTTACGCCTGAAAAAACGCCTGAAAAAATGGAAGCTGAAAGCCTACAAACATCTGCCCATTGAAATCAATGGGATAAACAGCATTTAGTTAATATTTAGTCTTTTTTAAGCCTCTGTTTTAAAAAACGGAGCGTAAAAAGACGCTCCGTAAAAAGAAGTAGCATGTCACTTCTTGAGGCGTTGTTTGGAGCTGATTTTTCATTGAAGGGTATGTTCACACGCAGTGACCAAAAACGTCTGAAAATACGGAGCTGTTTTCAGGTAAAAACAGCTCCTGATTTTCAGACGTTTTTATAGCAACTCGCATTTTTCGCGGCGTAATTTACGGCCGTTATTGGAGCTGTTTTTCAATGGAGTCAATGAAAAACGGCTCCAAAAACGTCCCAAGAAGTGACATGCACTTCTTTTTCGTGGACGTCTTTTTGCGCGCCGTATTTTGACAGCGATGCGTGAAATTACACTTTGTGGGAACAGAACATGTAAAACCCATTGCAAGCAATGGGCAGATGTTTGTATGCGTATTAGGGCCGTTTTTTCAGGTGTAATGCGAGGCGTAAAACGCCCGAATTACGTCGGAAAAAACACTGCGTGTGAACATACCCGAACTCTATGAAAAACGCGGCAAAAAATGCCTCAAAAGAAGACTGAAAAGAAGCCTCAAAAGAAGCTCCAAGTTAGGCTATGTTCACACAGTTTTTAGCAGGTAGAATTTATGCCTTAAAATTCAGTTTGGAAGTTTGAGGCAGATTTTCCTCTCCCTGCACGCCGACTTTCGTGGTGTTTTTCGCTGCGTTTTTCGCCCGCGGCCATTGAGCGCCGCAGGCATAATACGTTGCGAAATACGCTTTCTCTGCCTCCCGTTGATGTCAGAGGCGTACATTTTATTTATTTGTGTTTTTGTGTTTTACTTTTTTCTTTCTTTTACTTCTCTATGGGGGCTGCCATTTTTTTTTTATCTCTGTATTCACTATAGCGTACGCCGTCTGTGTGGGAACGGCGCATGCGCCGCTCCCACACAGTCCAAAAGGAAGGTCTTCGGCAGAGCGACATCCGGCGCAATTTTCATGTGGACCGGAAGCCGCGGCAAGATGACTACTTCCGGTCGCGGCTTCCGTCCATATGTTCAGAAGCAAGGACTGGGAGCGGAGGCAGCAGCGGCGTCAGGAGCAGGTAAGTTATGTTTGTGAATGTGATGTGTGTGTATGTTCGTGTTATACTGTGTGATTACCACTGTATCTAGCCTCCTACACTGTGCATTCGCTCAAAAAATGGCGGCACACAGTGTAGGAGGTTTGAACATTCAACCCCCTCCTTTCTCCTGGCACTAGCCAGGATAAAGGAGGGGGGATTGTTTGAGGACGCTAGAGCGAGTGTGTCTTCTCCAATTTTGCAGCATAAAGCAATGAGGTTGCTTTACCACATGCCAATGCTGCAATTTTGGGAATTGCTCCCTCTAGTGACCAGCACATGGAAATGTTATAAATTAGAATCTAATTTATAATATTTCCTGACTTGTGAAAAAATTGTAAAAATTAGAACAATGTGTAATCATTTATATACTGTTTAACTAAAAAAAAATATATATATATTTTTCTAGCGAAACATTCCCTTTAAAAGAAGCTTCATTTTCAGCTTCAAAGACGCCTGTAAATCAGAAGCTGTTTTCCCCTGAGTATGTGTGTGCACATACCCTTAGGGTATGTTCAAACGGCCGTTTTTCAGGCCGTAAACGCCCGAAAAACGGTCAGGAAAATCGGAAGTCTTGAAAAAGTCTTGAAAAACGGCCCCGTAAAAAAAACTGACAGTCTTTTTTTTCGTGGCCGTTTTTTTACACGGTCGTTTTTCAAAACGGCCGCGTAAAAAACAGCCCGTCGGAACAGAACGCTGTTTTTCCCATTGCAATCAATGGGCACAAGTTTTTCATAGACTATTGAAATCAGCTCCAGAAACGGCTGTAATAAAACGCCGCGTAAATCGCGAGTGGCTCAAGAAACGTCTGAAAATCAGGAGTTGTTTTCCCTTGAAAACCGCTCCGTATTTTCAGACGTTTTTAGTCTAGCGTGTGAACATACCCTTACAGTCTATAAAGTGGAAAAAAGGCAAGCAGTCTGCATAGTGTTTGTCTGTGCCAGTCATCTGTTTTTTCTTAGGCCGGATTCACATGAGCGTGTTCGGTCCGTGATAAATGGACCTTATGTCGGCGGTGTTTCCCGGACCAAACACAGTGCAGGGAGCCGGGCTCCTAGCATCATAGTTCTGTACGATGCTAATTGTCACTGCCTCGCTGCGGGAAAACTGTCCCGTTCCAAAAACATGATTACAGTACGGGACAGTTTACACGCAGCGAGGCAGGGACACCTAGCATCATAGATAACTATGACGCTAGGAGCCCGGCTCCCTGAAGTGTGTTCGGTTTCAGAAATACTGCCGACATACGTTCGTATATCACGGACCGAACACGCTCGTGCAGGGGTGAACCTAGCCCCTTTGCTGCCTGAGGCGAACTATAGAAAGGCGCCTCCCCCCCCCACAAATTTATCGAAGTAACCACTGCCGGACGTTCTGACTTTCTGCTGAGTTCAGCGGCCCAGCACGGATGGCATGATGCAGTGACGTAATCGCGCTAGGCCGCTGACGTCAATAGCGTGGTCTTGGACTGTTGTAGACCGCAGGCCTAAACCAGGCTGTAGTCTACGAGAGAAAATGGTGGGGCAGGGAGCCAACGGCCCAGGGCTGGCTGGCACATTTTAGCCTGAAGGCAAGCACACAGCACTTTTTCAAGAGTAGCGGCCCATTTTGGGGGCATTGTGCAATTGCTGAGTTTGTCCTCCCTAACACCACCGCTATAGAACTGCTACATGTCGATGGAAGAATCTTCCACCAGAGGAAAAAATGTTTCCCAATGGTAGAGTAAAAGAAAGCTTCACCCTTGCCTGGGACCTGGTATTCTGCCATGTGGAAAAAATTTCCCTCTGGCGAAAGACTTTTCAGTTGACAGGTAGCAGAGTCTGAAGGGGAATTATTTTTATTTTTTTTACCTCTAGATTCTAGTGCATTGCAGGGAAGAAGGAAAGTGTATATTTTTTTATTTTTCATACTTTTTTTTTCCCGGTTTGTCCCAATGGACAGTTTGGACTACGCCGTAAATTTATTTGACTACTTTGAGGATCTATGTTTGTTTTTTTTTAAATAAAATGGTGAAAGTGGGTTGTGTGAGGGAGTTTTTATTTAAATTAAAAAATGTTTCTTATGTCCATGTGTTTTTTTAATACATTATTACCGCCAGTGTAATGGCCGCTATCTGATTGACAGCATCCATTACTAAGGCTGGAGCCTACTGTTAACCAGTAAAAAGGCTAGCACCAACCTCCCATTATTACCCCGGTACCCAACGCCGTCAGTGGTACCGGGAAGAGCCGGGTACAATCCAATACCTAAACATATGAAGCGACGGACGGGCATCGTCATCCCTTCAGGGGGTTGGATCGTACCTGGCTCTTCCTGGTACCCCTGATAGCAGTGGGTACTGGGGTAATAAGGGGAGGTTGGTGCTAGCCTTTTTATTGGCTAACACTAAGCCCCAGCCTTAGTAATGGATGCTGTATTACGAAGACGGTAATAAAGTATAAAAAAAGACATACTATTTTTTTAATTGAAATAAAAACTCCCTCACATAACCCTCTGACCATTTTATTAAAAATGTAGATCATCAAAGTAATCCAACAAATCTACGACGTTGTCCAAATGGTCCAGCGGAACCTGCAAAACAAAAAAACAAAACATAACCAGTATGAAAAATAAAAATACTTCTACTCACCTACTGCAGTCTTCTGTCTTCTTCCCTGAGAAACTAGAAGTCAATGAACTGTAGTTCCTATTGTGGCACACAGGAACTAGACATCCGGCAGAAATATTAATCGTTATTAATAATTCTGACACATCTGGGAGGTCCTGTGCACCAGAAAATGCTAATGCAGGGACTCCTAAAGTGACAGAAGAGTCCCTGTATTAGCTACGTGACCGGGGTAACTAGCAGTCACATTGAAGTGTTAGGTAAGAGTGTGGGGCAGGAGGAGGCGGCAATTCAAATTAATTGAAGGGCGGTCCTGCATTCACATCAGGCAGGGCCTGGCAATTCATTTCAATTGACAGACAACTCCTGCGATGACTGCAGTGGCTGTCGCTTCAAAGGACCCTGGGCTGTCATCCTATATATGGCATGTCCCTCAATCGCATCACAGGAATTCCCTTTGACGCGATCCAAGGGAAATCCCCCCTTCTCATTTTCCCCTGAATGCTGCAGTCCGCTGTGATCGCAGCATTCACAGGAACAACAGCGGAGATGAGAGGCCTCACTGATCTCCGCCAGCTGGGCTGCGGCTGTGTAATACAGCCATTGCCCCGCTCCTGACAGGAAGTGCGCGCGCGGTCAGCATGAGGTGATGCGGCCGGCGCTGCACTAATGAGCGGCTGTTCAGGCACTGAGGACAGAACATGGGGGTGTTTTGCAGTGCACCCGCCATGTTCTGTCTTCCGTGCCGCTGCTCATTAGTGCAGTGCCGGCCGCATCGCATCATCCTGACGGCACGCACACTTGTTGTCAGGACTCAGGAGCGCGGCAATGACTATCACACTGCCGCAGCTCCGCTATCATACATTCATGTGTTACAATACTGAGCTGTGCAGTCGCACAGCTCAGTATCGAAATACATGAATTAACGGGATCGAACCGTTTGGGGATGCAGAGTATCGAAGTTTCGATGCATCGTGTATCCCTAGCCCTGAGTGCACCATATAGCACCTGTGTATGTGTCATGTAGAAACACATATATAGATACTAATAAAGATGGTTGCCCCCATCTTTATTAGTACAAATATATGAATAAATACAGTTATATTAGGGAACATTAAAATAGTTAGAAAAAATAGGCTCATAACTTTCCTTAAGGGTATGTTCACACAGAGTTTTTTACAGGCAGAAAATTCTGCCTCAAAATTCCGTTCTGAATTTTGAGGCAGATTTTGATCTGCCTGCATGCCGTTTGCCACGCTTTTCGCTCGTGCCCATTGAGCGCAACGGGCAAAAACGCAGCCAAATACACTTTCTCTGCCCCCATTGTCAATGGGAGGAAAGAGATGTAAACGCCCAAAGATAGGGCATGCCGCTGCTTTTTCCCGCGAGATGGTTTTTCCGCTCGCGGGTAAAAAAATGCCTCCTCCTCCCATTGAAATCAATGGGAGGCATTTTCGACTGTTTTTTGGCGCGTTTTCCAAAAAACTCTTTGTGAACTGACCCTTAAAGTGTAATTAAGCTTTAAAAAAAACTTTGACATGTCATAGTAAAATTTCAGACGTTTTGATCATTGGGGGTCTGAGCACTTAGCACTCCCGATCGCTAAAACGAAACAGCAAAAGTGCTCAGGTTAGCGTTGTGCCGCTTTATTTCTTATTTGTGTGTATATATATATATATATATATATATATATATACATATATATATTGTGCACACACACACACATATACGTACGTACATACATACATCCATCCATTACACACACACACACACACACACACACACACACTATGGCCTCATGCACACGACCGCACTGGTTAGTTGTGCATTGGTGTATCATTAGGATTCACAACAGTTCACCATTGTTGGCAAATCCGGACCATAAAATTACTTGCCTTGAGTTTTTGCGGTCCGGATTTGCAGCCCCCATACGGATCAGTGTAAACCACGGTCAGCTGAGAAAAAATGGTTATGTGCATGAGGCCATACTGTACGTCCATACATACACACATACTCTGATACATACAAAAATATATATATATGTATATACACACACACACACATACATTACACAAATATACACATACAGTACGTACATACGTACATTACATACTCGTGTGTGTGTGTATATATATATATATATATATATATATATACAGTGAAGGAAATAAGTATTTGATCCCTTGCTGATTTTGTAAGTTTGCCCACTGTCAAAGACATGAACAGTCTAGAAATTTTAGGCTAGGTTAATTTTACCAGTGAGAGATAGATTATGTAAAAAAAAAAAGAAAAAACAGAAAATCACATAGTCAAAATTATATATATTTATTTGCATTGTGCACAGAGAAATAAGTATTTGATCCCTTTGGCAAACAAGACTTAATACTTGGTGGCAAAACCCTTGTTGGCAAGCACAGCAGTCAGACGTTTTTTGTAGTTGATGATGAGGTTTGCACACATGTTAGATGCAATTTTGGCCCACTCCTCTTTGCAGATCATCTGTAAATCATTAAGATTTCGAGGCTGTCGCTTGGCAACTTGGATCTTCAGCTCCCTCCATAAGTTTTCGATGGGATTAAGGTCTGGAGACTGGCTAGGCCACTCCATTACCTTAATGTGCTTCTTTTTGAGCCACTCCTTTGATGCCTTGGCTGTATGTTTCGGGTCATTGTCGTGCTGGAAGACCCAGCCACGAGACATTTTTAATGTCCTGGTGGAGGGAAGGAGGTTGTCACTCAGGATTGGACGGTACATGGCTCCATCAATTCTCCCATTGATGCGGTGAAGTAGTCCTGTGCCCTTAGCAGAGAAACGCCCCCAAAACATAATGTTTCCACCTCCATGCTTGGCAGTGGGGAAGGTGTTCTTTGGGTCATAGGCAGCATTTCTCTTCCTCCAAACACGGCGAGTTGAGTTAATGCCAAAGAGCTCAATTTTAGTCTCATCTGACCACAGCACCTTCTCCCAATCATTCTCAGAATCATCCAGATGTTCATTTGCAAACTTCAGACAGGCCTGTACATGTGCCTTCTTGAGCAGGGGGACCTTGCGGGCACTGCAGGATTTTAATCCATTACGGCGTAATGTGTTACCAATGGTTTTCATGGTGACTGTGGTCCCTTGAGATCATTAACAAGTTCCCCCCGTGTAGTTTTCGGCTGAGCTCTCACCTTCCTCAGGATAAAGGATACCCCACGAGGTGAGATTTTGCATGGAGCCCCAGATCGATGTCGATTGACAGTCATTTTGTATGTCTCCCATTTTCTTACTATTGCACCAACAGTTGTCTCCTTCTCACCCAGCGTCTTACTTATGGTTTTGTAGCCCATTCCAGCCTTGTGCAGGTCTATGATCTTGTCCCTGACATCCTTAGAAAGCTCTTTGGTCTTGCCCATGTTGTAGAGGTTAGAGTCAGACCAGGGGCGTAACTAGGAAAGACTGGGCCCCATAGCAAACTTTTGACTGGGGCCCCCCCTCTGCTGGGTATCACACAACCCCCCCCCCCCTTGTAGATAGTGCCTCCCTATAGATTCCACCACACAGCGCCCACCTATAGATAGCACCATACACAGCCCCTGCAGATAACGCCATACAGCCCCCCTGTAGATAACGCCATACAGACTCCCTCTGTAGATAACGCCATACAGCCCCCCTGTAGATAACGCCATACAGCCCCCCTGTAGATAACGCCATACAGCCCCCCCTGTAGATAACGCCATACAGCCCCCCCCCCCCAAAAAAAAACGTCCTATAGTTTGTCCTACAAAAGACATGCATCCCCTATCCACAGGATAGGGGATACATGTGTGATCACTGGCAGCGATAAGGAGAACGGGGGACTGAAAGTCCCCCGAAGTTCTCCATGACTAACCTCTGACTTCCGGCGTCTGCGCAGTTCAATAAAAATGAAAGGAGCGCTGGTCACGCATGCGCACAAGCGCGACCGGCGCTCCATTCATTTCTACGGAGCTGCCGACACAGACCCCGGAAGTCCGAGGTTTGTCATGGAGAACTTAGGGGGGACTTTCGGTCCCCCGTTCTCCTCATCGCTGCCAGCGATCACACATGTATCCCCTATCCTGTGGATAGGGGATACATGTCTTATGTAGGAACAACCCCTTCAGTGGCGTCGCGCTGTAGCAGCCATAGCGGCTGCTAGCGGAGCCTGCGGCCATGGGAGGGGGCCGTGCCGGCGGGTGGCACAGGCCCCCTCATGCTGCAGGCCCTGTAGAAGTCGCTACGGCTGCTATAGCGGTAGTTACGCCACTGCGTATAAGTTTGTACGGCGTAAAACTACAGCTCCCAGCATGGCCGGAACAATGGTAAGGATATGCTGGGAGATGCGGTTTCACAAAAAAAATCCTATCACCATCATCTCGCTGCAGATCATACAGGGACTACAATACTGATTAGAGGCAGAATAAACATTTACATTAAGTGACTCACCGGTGACGTCTCAGATTCTAGTTCTTTTCTTCTCCCTCCGGTTCAGACATCTATGATGGATTTCTCCCGGCCATGACCCATTTCTGCAGTTTTCCGTTTAGATGTCTACAGCTTCTCACTTTTAAAACATTTCTGCACCTATAAAACGAAGTTAAAATTCTCAACACATCTAAATATAACTGTCACAAACACACAACATGTCCCCTGTAGATAGTGACCTACATAGAAGCCCCTGTAGATAGTGCCCACATATGGACTCCAGAGCTGCAAGGCAATAGTGCTAACCACTGAGCCACCGTGCTGCCCTACATATAGCTTCCCCTATAGTTAGTGCTCCACGTATAGCCCACCTCTGTATATAGTGTCTCACATATAGCTCCCCCTGTATATAATGGCCCACACCCCCACATATAGACCCCCCCTGTAGCTACTGCCCCACATATAGACCCCCTATATATAATAGCCCACATAAAGATGACCCCCCCCCCCCCCCCCCCCATAGATAATGCCATTCACATTTTTATGAGGGGAAAAAAAACAAAAACTTGCCATACTCACATTCTCCGGTTCCCACGCTGTTCACTGGCGATGCAGACATGCTCTCTTCTGAGCATGTCTGCAGGAGTTGAACGAGCGTCCTCCAATGACGCTGATTGGCGGGGCAGAATGACTTGCCCCGCCAATCAGCACCTTCCAAGCATGGAAGCGGCGCGATGATGTCATCGCGCCGCTAGCCAATCAGTGTCATTGTAAGGCACTGGATGGTCAGGCACGGAACATGCCCGGCCATTCATGTATTTGGCTGCCGCTAGCACTGGGGCCCCCTCCGGTGCTAGCGACACCTACAGGCATGAGATGGCCTGTGTAAGGCTCGGCGTCGCGGGCCCCACAGTAGCGACGCTACCGCTGTAGTAGCCATAACGGCTGCTAGCGGCGCCACCGGGCCCCCTCAAGCCCCGGGCCCCGTAGCAGCCGCTACTGCTGCTACCGCGGTAGTTACGCCACTGAGTCAGACTGATTAATTGAGTCTGTGGACAGGAGTCTTTTATACAGGTGACCATTTAAGACAGATGTCTTTAATGCAGGCACCAAGTTGATTTGGAGCGTGTAACTGGTCTGGAGGAGGCTGAACTCTTAATGGTTGGTAGGGGATCAAATACTTATTTCTCTGTGCACAATACAAATAAATATATATAATTTTGACTATGTGATTTTCTGTTTTTTTTTTATATAATCTATCTCTCACTGGTAAAATGAACCTAGCCTAAAAATTCTAGACTGTTCATGACTTTGACAGTGGGCAAACTTACAAAATCAGCAAGGGATCAAATACTTATTTCCTTCACTGTATATATACACACACACACATTACACATACCGTACACACATTACATACATACAGTACACACTACACATACCTTTTGTAGACTCCAGAGAAAATCAGGAAGAGGTGGTAAATCCATGGCAGGATTTCCCCTGAGCCTCTTCATGCCGGCAGCAGTGCAGTGCAGACACGTGCTCGCTGTTTTCTCCGTCCCGACACTGAGCAGGATCACTTTACAATAGCGACAGAAGAGTCGAGAGCAGAAGGGGAGAAGTCAGGGGGGGGGGTTATTAAGGTGGCACAGGAGCGATATTCTCTTAAGGAGGCAGCACATCTTGCAGCTGCTAATAAGTGGTGGAAACGCAGGCCAGCAGCTCTGTAATGCCGCCCCCTCTGAGACCCTGCAGTGTGCCGCCTGAAGCCAGAGGCTCAACTCGCCTCATGGTAGGTGTGGCCCTGCGCTCGTGTGAATCCGGCCTCATATAGCAATCCGTTGATCCAAATGGCTCACATACATGTAAGGCCTTATTCACACGAACGTGTTTAACGTCCGTGATACGCGCGTGAAAGTCACGCACGTCGCACGGACCTATTTTAATCAATGGGGCCGTGTGTCCGCTGCGTAAAACTCACGACATGTCCTATACTTGGCTGTTTTTCGCGCATCACGCACCCATTGAAGTCAATGGGTGTGTGAAAATCACGCGCAGCAGTAGATAAAGAAATGAAGGAAAAAATAAAAGCACTTCCTTCATTTATTTTTCTAAACATCAAAACCGCGTGTCATAAGGATGGCCATTCACTGATGACACATGGAACTGCAACGCGCGCAAAACGCACACGTTCATGTGAATAAGCCCTTAAGCAATATTTTCTGAAAAATATTGTATTTCTTTACCAGATAACTATATTATAAAGATATTAAAAATAGTTTTCCTCTAGGTGTGTTTTGGAGAGCGGAGACCTTGTATACATGCATTTATAGAAATAAAAGGAGTAACACCAGTTACAGAGGCTCTGTCACCAGATTTTCAAACCCCTATCTCCTATTGCAGCTGATCGGCGCTGCAATGTAGATAACAGTAACTTTTTTCTTTTTCTAAAACGAGCATTTTTGGCCAAGTTATGAGCATTTTTATATTTATGCAAATGAGCCTTTATTATGGACAATTGGGCGTTTTTAATCTTATTTCTAACTGGGCGTGTATTGTGTTCGTTACATCTGGGTGTGTTTACTTGTTTTACTAGCTGGGCGTTGTGAATGGAAGTGTATGATGCTGACGAATCAGCATCATCCACTTCTCTTTGTTACCGCCCAGCTTCTGGCAGTGCACAGACACACAGCGTGCCCTCGCGAGAACACGCTGTGACGTCACTCACTTCCTCCCACAGGAGGAACGAGCGAGGACACGCTGTGTGTCTGTGAACTGCCAGAAGCTGGGTGGTAACGAAGAGAAGTGGATGATGCTGATTCGTCAGCATCATACACTTCCATTCACAATGCCCAGCTAGTAAAACAAGTAAACACACCCAGATGTAACGAACACAATACACGCCCAGTTGGAAATAAGATTAAAAATGCCCAGTTGTCCATAATAAAGGCTCATTTGCATAAATATAAAAATGCTCATAACTTGGCCAAAAATGCTCGTTTTTGAAAAAGAAAAACGTTACTGTTATCTACATTGCAGCGCCGATCAGCTGCAATAGGAGATAGGGGTTTGAAAATCTGGTGACAGAGCCTCTTTAAGAAGAAATTATGATCTTGCTATGTTAGTGGTTAAGATCATAAAGATATAAAGATCTGAAGCTGAGAAATACATTATGTGTTATGAGGGTTATGTTGCACATAAAATGACACTATCTTATATAGGACAAATAACGTAACACTGCCTTTAGTTTTATTTACATGCAGTTTATTTGCTTCTGCTGATTGTGAGTGTAAAGGATCTGCCAGGCACAACTTCTGTGTCGACGCCCATAGGTAATCAGTCTGCACCTGAGTCTATGCCTCTGAGACTGACTCCATCTTCCACCACTCAGGATGGCAGGCTTAGGAGTGGGAGAGCCTATCGCAGCCTGGCCAGATGGAGCAAGCTCCCGCCCTCTGTCTATTTATACCTGCCTTTCCTGTTCCTCCTTTGCTTGTGATTCTTCTCGTGTGGTTTCCCCGCCCAGCTACAGCTTCTGACTATTTGATCCTGCTCCATACTGACCCTGGCTTTCTGACTACTCTCCTGCTCTGCGTTTTGTACCTCGTTCACTCCTGGTTTGACTCGGCTCGTTCACCACTCTTGTTGCTCACGGTGTTGCCGTGGGCAACTGCCCCATTTCCCTTAGCTTTGTGTACCCTTGTCTGTTTGTCTCGTGCACTTACTGAGCGTAGGGACCGCCGCCCAGTTGTACCCCGTCGCCTAGGGCGGGTCGTTGCAAGTAGGCAGAGACAGAGTGGCGGGTAGATTAGGGCTCACTTGTCCGTTTCCCTACCCCCATCATTACAGTGAGTTTGAGAGTTTCTAGTGAACAGGCTAGGGGTTTTGAGAACAATAGACAAATTCTGGTGGTTACATGTGAATAGCTGCTGGTGTACACATGCCTTTGGGCTGACGCTATATGTATTGTTTAGTTGTATATACTTGGGTTGATTTAAAATCCGCACAATTTGCATGTTAATCTTCTGTAATGAGAAATGCATAAAGAGCTTAAAGCAGAACTAAAACTAAAAGAATGCAGATTGACTGTATGCTTTTGGATCCCTATTGTCAATGAAGGGACTTATTTAACCCCTTAACCAGGCATATTTTGGCCTTAGGGTATGTACACACGTATTGTTTTCAGCTGTTTTTCGGGCCGTAAACGTCCTGAAAAATGGCTGAAAAATCAGAAGGGCGTTTTTTTACGCCTCGTTTTCCAAAAACAGCACGTAAAAGACGCCCGCGAAAAAGAAGTGCATGTCACTTGTTGGGATGTTTTTGGAGCCGTTTTTCATTGAATCTATAGAAAAACAGCTCCAAAAACGGCCGTCAAAAATCAGGAGCTGTTTTCCCTTGAAAACAGCTCCATATTTTCAGGTGTTTTTGGTTAAGCGTGTGAACATACCCTCAATGACCAAGCATTCTTTTTTATTTTTCTCATCTTCACATTTCGAGAGTTATAACTTTTTTATTTTTTCATCGACATAGGCGTATGAGGGCTTGTGGGACGAGTTGTGTTTTTCAATGGCATTTTTTGGTGCATATATTATATTGATTAACTTTTATTAACTTTTTTGGGGGGAGGAAATTGAAAAAAACCCGCTATTCCTGCATTGTTTTTTGTGTTTTAAATTTGCGCCGTTCACTTGCGGCATAAATAACATGTTACCTTTGTTCTGTGGGTCGGTACGATTACGATGATACAACTTAGGTATAGGTTTTTTATGTATTACTTCGCTTGCACAGAGAAACCTTTTAAACAAAAATAATATATTTTTGCATAACCGCATTCCAAGAGACGTAACTTTTTATTTTTTCATTGATATTGCCATATGAAGGCTTGTTTTTTGCGGGACAAGGTGTAGTTTTCATTGCTACTATTTTGGGGTGCATGGGACTTATTAATTAACGTTTATCCTATTTTTTTGGTGGGGGTATGCAGACAAAAAGCGTTTCTGCCAATGTTTGTTTTTTTTTGTCACTATCACAGTTGAATTTATTTGTTAACTTTATTCTTTGTGTCGTTAAGATCGCAGTGATACCATATATGTGTACTTTTCATGGTTTTTTTTTACACTTTAATGAAATAAAACCACTTTCTATGGAAAAAAATGATTTTATTTTATTTTTACTGTTAAAAGTCTTTTTATTTTTTGAAAAACTTTATTTAACCCCTTCCCTCTTTAGCCACTTTTGGCCTTCCTGACAGAGCCTCATTTTTCAAATCTGACATGTTTCACTTTATGTGGTAATAACGTCGGAATGCTTTCACCTATCCAAGCGATTCTGAGATTGTTTTCTCGTGACACATTGGACTTTATGTTACTGGCAAAATTTGCTCAATACATTCAGTATTTAATTGTGAAAAACACAAACTTTTTGCGAAAAATTGCAAACATTTGTATTTTTCTCAATTTAAATGTATCTGCTTGTAAAACAAACAGTTGTACCACACAAATGCTAATTAACATCCCCCATATGTCTACTTTAGTTTGGCATAGTTTTTTTGAACATACTTTTATTTTTCTAGGACGTTACAAAGCTTAGAACTTTAGCAGCAATATCTCACATGTTCAAGAAAATTTCAAAAGGCTATTTTTACAGGGACCAGTTCAGTTGTGAAGTGGCTTTCAGGGCCTTATATATTGTAAACCTCCAAAAAGTCACCCCATTTTAAAAACTGCACACCTCAAAGTATTCAAAACAGCATTTAGAAAGTTTCTTAACCCTTTAGACGTTTCACAGGAATTAAAGCAAAGTAGAGGTGAAATTTACAAATTTCGTTTTGTTTTTTTGCAGAAATTCATATTTAATAAAAAAAAATTGTAACACAGAAAGTTTTAACAGAAAAATGCAAGTCAATATTTATTGCCCAGATTCTGAATTTTTTAGAAATATCCCACATGTGACCCTAGCGTACTACTGGACTGAAGCACTGGCCTCAGAAGCAAAGGAACACCTAGTGGATTTTGTGGCCTTATTTTTATTAGAGTATATTTTAGGCACCATGTCAGGTTTGAAGGGCTCTTGCAGTGCCAAAACAGTGGAAATCCCCCAAAAGTGACCCCATTTGGGAAACTACACACCTCAAGGAAATTATCTAGGGGTATAGTGAGCATTTTGACCGCACAGGTTTTTTACAGAAATTATTGGAAGTAGGCCGTGAAAATTAAATTAAAATTTTTTCAAAGAAAATGTAGGATTAGCAATTTTTTTTCCTCATTTCCACAAGGACTAAAGGAGAAAAGCACAGCAACATTTATAAAGCAATTTCTCCCGAGTAAAACAATACCCCACATGTGGTAATAAACGGCTGTTTGGACACACGGCAGGGCTTAGAATGGAAAGAGCGCTATTTTGTTATTGGAGATCCCATTTAGCAGGAATGGTTTGCGGAGGCCATGTCGCATTTGCAAAGCCCCTGAGTGAACAAAACAATGAAAACGCCCAAAAAGTGACTCCATTTAGGAAACTACACCCCTTGAAGAATTCATCTCGGAGTGTAGTGAGCATTTTGACCCCACAGGTGTTTCATAGAATTTATTAGAATTGGGCAGTGAAAATAAAAACAATCCTTTTTCTTCAATTAGACATAGCTTTAGCTCAAAATGTTTCATTTTTTTCAACAATTAAAGGGAAAAAAAAGAACCCGACATTTGTAAAGCAATTTCTCCCGAGTACGGCAATACCCCATATCTGGTCATAAACTGCTGTTTGAGCACACGGCAGGGCTCAGAAGGAAGGAGCGCCATTTGGAGTGCAGATTTTGCTGGATTGATTTCTGGGCGCCTGCGGGACCAAAACAGTGGAAACCCCCCAGAAGTGACCACATTTTGGAAACTACACCCCTCAATGCATTCACCTAGGGGTGTAGTGAGCATGTTAACCCTTCATCTGTTTTGTATAAATTAGTGTGCACTCGATATTGCAGAGTGAAAATTTAATTTTTTGCATAGATATGCCAATATGTGGTGCCCGGCTTGTGCCACCATGACAAGACAGCTCTCTAATTATTATTCAGTGTTTCCCGGTTTTAGAAAAACCCTACATGTGACCATAATCTTTTGCATGGACATTCGACCAGGCCCAGGAGTGAAAGAGTACCATGTAAAATTGAGGCCTAATTTGGCGATTTACAAAGTATTTGTAAAGGGTCTGCCAGACACAACTTCTGTGTCGACGCCCATAGGTAATCAGTCTGCCCCTGCTTCTATGTCTGTGAGACTGACTCCATCTTCCACCACCCAGGATGGCAGGCTTAGGAGTGGGAGAGCCTATCACAGCCTGGCCAGACGGAGCTAGCTCCCGCCCTCTGTCTATTTATACCTGCCTTTCCTGTTCCTCCTTTGCTTGTGATTCTCCTCTGCTGGTTTCCTCGCCCTGCTGCAGCTTCTTGAACTACTGATCCTCTGCTTGTGATTGACCTTGGCTTTACTGACTACTCTTCTGCTCTGCGTTTTTGTACCTCGCTCATCTCCTGGTTTGACTCGGCTCGTTCACTTCGCTTGTTGCTCACGGTGTCCCCGTGGGCAGCTTCCCCATTTCCCTGCGTCTTTGTACAATTGTCTGTTTGTCTGTCGTGCACCTATTGAGTGTAGGGACCGTCGCCCAGTTGTACCCCGTCGCCTAGGGCGGGTCGTTGCAAGTAGGCAGGGACTGAGTGGCGGGTAGATTAGGGCTCACCTGTCTGTCTCCCTACCCCGACATTACATAATCACAAGTCCATATACCTAGTCTACCCTGAACCCTGACACTACTATGGACCCCCTTGAGAGCCTGGTTCAGCAAATGCAGGGCCTCTTTCTACAGGTCCAGGCCCTGGCTCAGAGGGACAACCAGCCGGTTGCTACCCTGGTAGTGCCCCTCAAGTTGCCTGACCGGTTCTCAGGGGACCGGAAGACCTTTTTCTCCTTTCGGGAGAGTTGTAGGCTCTATTTTCACTTAAAGCCCCACTCCTCTGGTTCTGAGAGCCAGCGGGTGGGTATAATTATGTCCCGGTAGTGGGTATCGACTCCACTCCTCTTGCTAATGGTTATTTTACACTGCATACCCCTGTTTTTGAACTCCTTGTTGGCTCCATGCATTTGGAGTAGTGCTCTGTACTGGTGATGCAGGGATTATCGTCCGATTTGGTTTTAGGCCTTCCCTGGTTGCAGTTGCATAATCCCACGTTTGACTGGAATACTGGGGATCTTACCAAATGGGGTAATGAATGCATGACGTCATGTTTTTCTGTTAATTCTATTTCTCTCCCTGAGGAGGTGAACACTCTAACTGAGTTTGTTCAGGACTTCGCTGATGTTTTCTCTAAAGAGGCCTCCGAAGTGTTACCACCTCATAGAGAATACGATTGTGCAATTGATTTGGTACCAGGAGCTAAGCTCCCTAAGGGTAGGATATTTAATCTCTCTTGTCCCGAACGTGAAGCCATGAGAGTGTATATCCAGGAATGCCTGGCCAAGGGTTACATTCGCCCCTCTACTTCTCCGGTAGGTGCTGGCTTCTTCTTCGTAGGGAAGAAGGATGGTGGTCTTAGGCCATGCATTGACTACCGAAACTTGAATAAGGTCACTGTAAGGAACCAGTATCCCCTTCCTTTGATTCCTGATCTCTTCAATCAGGTTCAGGGGGCCCAATGGTTCTCTAAGTTTGATCTACGGGGGGCTTATAACCTTATCCGCATCAAAGAGGGGGATGAGTGGAAGACTGCGTTTAACACGCCCGAAGGTCATTTCGAATACCTCGTCATGCCCTTTGGGTTGTGTAATGCTCCCGCGGTCTTCCAGAATTTCATAAATGAGGTTTTAAGAGACTACCTGGGGGTATTTCTTGTAGTGTACCTTGATGACATACTTGTGTTTTCCAAGGACTGGTCCTCCCACATTGAGCATGTCAGGAAGGTGCTCCAGGCCCTTCGGGAAAACAAACTGTTTGCTAAGACCGAAAAATGTGTGTTTGGGGTGCAGGAGATACCGTTTTTGGGTCAAATCCTCACTCCTCATGAATTCCGCATGGACCCCGCCAAGGTCCAGGCTGTGGCGGAATGGGTCCAACCTGCCTCCCTGAAGGCGTTACAGTGCTTCCTGGGGTTCGCTAATTATTTCAGGAGATTTATTGCTAACTTCTCGGTCATCGCTAAGCCTCTTACGGATCTCACTCGCAAAGGTGCTGATCTCCTCCACTGGCCTCCTGAGGCTGTCCAGGCTTTTGAGGTCCTTAAGAAGTGCTTTATCTCGGCCCCAGTGCTGGTTCAGCCCAACCAAATGGAGCCATTTATCGTGGAGGTTGACGCGTCCGAGGTGGGAGAGGGGGCTGTCTTGTCCCAGGGTACCAGGTCCCTCACCCATCTCCGCCCCTGTGCCTACTTCTCCAGGAAGTTTTCGCCCACTGAGAGTAACTATGATATTGGCAACCGCGAACTCTTAGCCATTAAATGGGCATTTGAAGAGTGGCGCCACTTCCTGGAGGGGGCTAGGCACCAGGTAACGGTCCTTACCGACCACAAGAATCTGGTTTTCCTAGAATCTGCCCGGAGGCTAAACCCGAGAAAGCTCGATGGGCGTTATTTTTTACTAGATTCAACTTTTTGGTCACCTATAGGGCTGGGTCTAAAAATATTAAGGCTGATGCACTATCGCGTAGCTTCATGGCCAGCCCTCCTTTGGAGGAAGATCCTGCTTGTTTTTTGCCTCCAGGTATAATCATTTCCTCTGTTGATTCTGATTTAGTCACCGAAATTGCGGCTGATCAAGTTTCAGCTCCCGGGAACCTTCCTGAGAACAAGCTGTTTGTTCCCCTGCAATTCCGGCTAAGGGTACTCAGGGAAAATCATGACTCTGCACTATCTGGCCATCCAGGCATCCTGGGTACCAAGCATCTCATTGCCAGAAACTATTGGTGGCCTGGGTTGCCTAAAGACGTTAAGGCCTACGTCGCCGCTTGTGAAATTTGTGCTAGGTCCAAGACTCCAAGGTCTCGACCAGCGGGCTTACTATGTTCTTTGCCCGTTCCCCAGAGACCTTGGACCCATATCTCCATGGATTTTATCACCGATTTGCCTCCATCTCAAGGCAAGTCGGTGGTGTGGGTTGTAGTAGACAGTTTCAGTAAGATGTGCCACTTTGTGCCCCTCAAGAAACTACCCAATGCCAAGACGTTAGCTACCTTGTTTATCAAACACATCCTGCGTCTCCATGGGGTTCCTGTCAATATTGTTTCTGACAGAGGGGTACAATTTGTTTCATTGTTTTGGAGAGCCTTCTGTAAAAAGTTGGAGATTGATCTGTCCTTCTCCTCGGCCTTCCATCCTTAAACTAATGGCCAAACTGAGAGGACTAATCAGTCTCTAGAACAATATTTAAGGTGTTTTATCTCTGACTGTCAATATGATTTGGTCTCCTTCACTCCCCTCGCCGAATTTTCCCTAATAACCGGGTCAGTAACTCGTCAGGGGTCTCCCCCTTTTTCTGTAATTTTGGGTTTAATCCACGGTTCTCCTCCGTTTCACCGGGAAGTTCCAACAATCCCGAGGTAGATGTCGTTCATCAGGAACTGTGCACAGTCTGGGCCCAGGTTCATAAGAACCTAGAGGCGTCCCAGCGCATACAAAAGACTCAGGCTGATAGAAGACATTCTGCTAACCCCTTGTTTGTGGTCGGGGATCTAGTGTGGCTATCTTCTAAAAATTTGCGCCTTAATGTCCCGTCCAAAAAATGTGCTCCCCGATATATAGGGCCGTACAAGGTCATTGAAGTCCTTAAACCTGTCTCCTTCCGACTGGAGTTACCCCCGTCTTTTCGAGTACACGACATGTTTCATGCCTCCCTCCTTAAACGCTGCTCCCCGTCCTTGGTTCCCTCGAGGAAACCTCTGGTCCCTGTTCTCACCCCTGAAGGGGTAGAATTCGAGGTGGTCAAGATTGTGGACAGCAGGATGGTCCAAGGCTCCCTCCAGTACCTGGTCCATTGAAGAGGATACGGGCCTGAGGAGAGAACTTGGGTACCCGCCCGGGATGTTCACGCTGGGGTATTGCTCAGGAGGTTCCATCTTCGCTTCCCCAATAAGCCAGGTCCACCTAGAAAGGGTCCAGTGGCCCCTCTTAAAAGGGGGGGTACTGTAAAGGATCTGCCAGACACAGCTTCTGTGTCGACGCCCGTGGGTAATCAGTCTGCACCTGCTCCTAAGTTTGAGAGAGTGACACGATCTTCTACCAGTCAGGCTGGGAGGCTGGGGAGTGGGAGAGCCTATCACTGCCTGGCCAGACGGAGCTAGCTCCCGCCCTCTGTCTATTTATACCTGCATTTCCTTCTCCTCCTTTGCCTGTGATTCTGTTTCCTGGCTCTGCTGCTGCTGCTTGAACATTTTGTCCTCTGCTTCATTTTGACCCTGGCTTTACTGACAACTCTCCTGCTCTGCGTTTGGTACCTCGTACACTCCTGGTTTGACTCGGCTCGTTCCCTTCTCTCGTTGCTCACGGTGCTGCCGTGGGCAACTGCCCCATTTCCCTAACTTCTGTGTACCCTTGTCTGTTTGTCTGTCGTGCACTTATTGAGCGAAGGACCGTCGCCCAGTTGTACGCCGTCGCCTAGGACAGCTCGTTGCAAGTAGGCAGGAACTGAGTGGCGGGTAGATTAGGGCTCACCTGTCTGTCTCCCTACCCCGTCATTACACTCTGTTTGTATGTTTGTAAACAGAAAAGCACGTGGTGCTTTTCTGTTTTCAATCATACTTTAATACTGCTGCTGTGCGAATGTGATTCCGTGTGCTGCGTGTGATTTTCACGCACCCATTGACTTCAATGGGTGCGTGATGCGCGGAAAAACACACAAATATAGGACATGTCGTGCGTTTCACGCAGCTGACATACGCTGCGTGAAAATCACGGACTGTCTGCACGGCCCCATTGACTAACATAGGTCCGTGCGAGGCGCGTGAAAATCACGCCCGTTGCACGGACGTATTACACGTTTGTTTAAATAAGCCCTAACTCTACAGCCCAGTTAGCCTACCTCTCCCCAGGTAACACCTATACCTTTCCCCTTTGCCAATGCCTTCAATGGCTACCGTGATACTTTATTTCTAGTCGGCCCTGAAGGTGCACACACGTATATCAGGCAGGCTAAGATGGCTGGCTTGCTGTATACTTGTCACAGGCATTACCGAGGGCGCTCCTCCCTGGTACAGGGTTTGGTCTGGCAATAAGGCGTAGTAGGCTGCAAAACGGTTTCTGCTGATGCTGATGTTGTTATCAGGGCTAACAGGCCACAAAATTAATGCAGCTTTCTTGTACAACTGCTTACACACTTGGGCACCAGACAATAGGAGACCCCTGCCCTCACCCACCACTCGCTCTTCAGGACCTGTGGCCAGCATCAGACTGGGGTTCCTTGAACCCACCAGAGGAGACTATTCTAAAGGCCCAAAGAGCTACAAATGGTGTTGTCCTCTGCTGGACCTTTAAGGCCTGGGCCCATCAGAGGATCCTCTGGTTCTCTGGTGGGCCAGTCAAATCCTGCCTCTGGCTCACGTGCCCAACGACAGACACCGTCGTCTTCTTTGCAGCCTTCTGCCAAAACACACAGCCTTCTCCACAGCTTCCTTCTCACAGCACTGAGCCTAGGTCACACCAACTTCTTCCCAACACTGAAAGTAGTTTGGTGGGCTCACCACTATAGCAATGCTGTGTGTCATCACTTGGTTGCAGAGCGAGAGTCAGAGCAAAAATGGCACCCAGGCCATACATCCTGGCAGCTAACTATTTACAGAGCCAGCAAGCTCTGACTAGAGTCCTATGTTCAAATTTTAGTCAGGGGTGGGGAGCATTTTTTTTTGCCAAGGTCAATTTTGATATTTATAACATTATTCGCAGGCCATAAAAAATTATCAAATTAAAAATTAGCCTGCTATATTTGGTCAAACATATAATGAACTCACCCTTGATGTGATGGCTGGAACTGCTTCTCTTTTGTGAGGCGTGTGATATTATCCGGTATTGATGATGTTGCTACTGTGTCGGTCAGTCTGGAACGGTCGACTCTTTGGTAAGTTCTGAAAAGAACTGCTCGCAGCAGTAAGTTGTTCCGACTTACTAACTTAAAGGGGTTTTCCCGGCAGGGAAATTTATGACATATACACAGGATATGAAGCAAAATGAAAGGTTTTGAAGCAGCACAGATCCCGAGTCTGGAGCGGTGCACGCTGTCAAGCCAGGCAAACCCCCTCCGGCATGTTGTAGAATTCCAAGTAAAATAGTCGAACAACAGCACACGTCTCCAGATGATCAAAGTGGTTTTATTGTCAAAACATCCACGACAGACAGGCAACGTTTCGACCCATAGTGAGTGTGGGGTCTTTGTCGAGCCTAACATTACATCTAAAAACATCATACTAAATAGGTGAATTCAAATGATCACATGGTACATTGCAGCCAGTGAGAATCGTGATCCCGGTCTCCCAGGTGAATCATACATTAGTCTTAATGACAACCAACAACTTGTTACATAATACAAAAAGTGTATAAATCCGACATACAATACATCTTCAATCCGTAGTAAGTATTTAAACCATCAATTGTTAATCTTGGAATAGAAAACGAAGAAGGGAAGTCCACCACACTCCAGGTTCCAGCTCCGATCCCAGGACGTCACCGCGCATGCTCCGCAATCAGTGCATCGCAACGGCATAATAAAAACAGAAGTATTACAAAAACATCTCTTTCACGCAGGTGCCTATAGAGGGTATAATGTCCTCACTCTCACATTATGTGGTTCAGAAATATCAGTCCACACAATGTGATAGCAATCACATGGGAAGACGCTATAGAATGTAATCTCATGTTGTCAAGGACGCCATCACTACGTGACGTCAAGTCACCTGTGTCTAGGCGTCCACTACAAATGAGAAATGGAAAAAATCAATTTAACCTGTAGTTAACCAATTATGCGGGTCAAAAAGTGGTAAGATCTTGAAGTCATCAATTGTGTTAAATCGCCTATATGAATTTAGATCACCAAAAGTGGACAGAAAATAATTATAGGGAATGCTCGTAACATACATTCGATGGAATACATCAAATATTTGTACTGCATAGTACACTAGACTTCTAGTAAATTATCGATCATCACTTATAATATCCCCATTAAGACCTCTATGTTCTCCATAATGAATGCACAAACACTCGCGATAAACAAGAGAAGAGAAAAGATGTACAGTCCACGTCCTGGTCGTATGCCCGCTGGTATACCACCTATTATGTCCTATCGGAGGACCAAAAATATTAGAGATACATTGGTTAAATCAGATGTGGGTAGTAGAAAGAAGAACACACAACTATTGCTCTGCCCCCCTAAAAATGGAAATTTTCCGTGTTTAAATTGCTGCAATTGTAACAACATCCTGAAGGGGAATAAATTCCAGCACCCCTACACTGGGAAGACTTTTAACATCAGACATAGGTTCACATGTAATTCAGATTTTGTCGTGTACATGATCACATGCCCCTGCTCATTAATTTACATAGGAGAAACGACTATGCCCATCAAATTGAGAATTAATAAACATAAGAGCACAATCAGGAAGAAAATGATTGAATTACCAATACCGAGACATTTCATTGAGAAAAACCATCAGTTGAATCAATTAAGATTCAGGATAATAGATTGTGTCCCAACACTTAGAAGAGGAGGGGATAGACAGAAATTACTGAAAAGGAAGGAATTGCGTTGGATCTTTGAACTAGATACCTTATACCCAAGAGGTTTGAATCTAGAATATAAGATAACACCTGGACTCTGAAACTTCATTGCTGTTTTTAACATTTTTTATTAATGTTGTACACTTTATGGGTGACCATCGAGATATGTTCATCTTCTTTTCCCCCCCCCCCCTTTTTTAAGTAAAAATATCTTGGATATTAAAGAAAAAGTTTTTTAATAAAAAATGTTTGCATATCTTTTACAGTTGGGGATTACTCTGCTTGGAGGTCCGTTCACCACACACCAGCGGGCATACGACCAGGACGTGGACTGTACATCTTTTCTCTTCTCTTGTTTATCGCGAGTGTTTGTGCATTCATTATGGAGAACATAGAGGTCTTAATGGGGATATTATAAGTGATGATCGATAATTTACTAGAAGTCTAGTGTACTATGCAGTACAAATATTTGATGTATTCCATCGAATGTATGTTACGAGCATTCCCTATAATTATTTTCTGTCCACTTTTGGTGATCTATATTCATATAGGCGATTTAACACAATTGATGACTTCAAGATCTTACCACTTTTTGACCCGCATAATTGGTTAACTACAGGTTAAATTGATTTTTTCCATTTCTCATTTGTAGTGGACGCCTAGACACAGGTGACTTGACGTCACGTAGTGATGGCGTCCTTGACAACATGAGATTACATTCTATAGCGTCTTCCCATGTGATTGCTATCACATTGTGTGGACTGATATTTCTGAACCACATAATGTGAGAGTGAGGACATTATACCCTCTATAGGCACCTGCGTGAAAGAGATGTTTTTGTAATACTTCTGTTTTTATTATGCCGTTGCGATGCACTGATTGCGGAGCATGAGCGGTGACGTCCTGGGATCGGAGCTGGAACCTGGAGTGTGGTGGACTTCCCTTCTTCGTTTTCTATTCCAAGATTAACAATTGATGGCTTAAATACTTACTACGGATTGAAGATGTATTGTATGTCGGATTTATACACTTTTTGTATTATGTAACAAGTTGTTGGTTGTCATTAAGACTAATGTATGATTCACCTGGGAGACCGGGATCACGATTCTCACTGGCTGCGATGTACCATGTGATCATTTGAATTCACCTATTTAGTATGATGTTTTTAGATGTAATGTTAGGCTCGACAAAGACCCAACACTCACTATGGGTCGAAACGTTGCCTGTCTGTCGTGGATGTTTTGACAATAAAACCACTTTGATCATCTGGAGACGTGTGCTGTTGTTCGACTATTTTACTTGGAAATATACACAGGATATGTCATAAATGCCATATAGATGCAGGTCCCATCTTTTGGACCCGCACCTATCTCTAGAACGGGCCCCTAAACCCTGTTCTACCTCTCTGTATTCCGACTAATTTCTGAAAATGAAGAAGGTAGAACAGGGTTTAGGGGGCCCTGTTCTAGAGATAGATCTGGGACCCAGAGGTGGGACCCGCATCTATCTGACATTTATGACATATCCTGTGGATATGTCATTCCCTCCTTGGCTCCATCCGCCCGCCCTACTTCGAGTGAGTAGGGCGGGCGGACGGAGTTAAGGAGAGAATCACAAGGTGGCAGCGGCGGTCAGAGTGATGTCGGGGTGTGCAGTGACGAGAGTGGACCCGTCCAGTCACCTGACCTTAAACCACTGATGTGAGGTCAGGTGACTGGACTGTGCCGGCCCAGGAGTGAACCAGTCCAGTCACCTGACCTGAGTCACTTGACCTCACGCCACTGACTCCAAGCAGGTGACCGGACTGGTCCACTTTTGGGCCGGCATGCACCAACCTCACTCAGATAGCCGCCGCCATACTTGTTCCCTGCCATTCTCCTGCTTCTAAACGGTGAGGGAGTAGGGCAAGCGGACGGAGCCAAGGAGGGAACGATACGGCGGCAGCAGCGGTCAGAGTGAGGTCGGGGCATGCTGTGATGGGAGTGGACCAGTCCCGTCATCTGACCTCACGTCACTGACTCAGGTCAGGTGACCGGACTGGTCCACTTTTGGGCCGGCATGCACCAACCTAACTCAGACGACTTCCACCGCCATACTTGGCTCTGTCTGCCCTTCTCCTACTCCTAAATGCGAGTGAGTAGGGCGGACAGAGCCAAGCAGCGAATGACGCGGCGGCAGCGTGGTCTAAGTGAGGTCAGGGCGGAATAAATGATCTTGTTCCCCACCCCTGATTTAGGTGAATACAGTACAGTGAAATCCATTGACTCACAGGTGGTTTTCTCTAATTGGAGTCATTCACTTTCCTTCTTCATTCGACCCAGGCCTCTTTGACGACTTCCAACCATGACTCAGCTATTCAGAATTTGCAACACAAATATCTTTAGCTCCTCGGTTTTCCAGCACCCTCCCCGCCTTTTTCCATTCCTCTGCATAAACTCCTCATCCATAATACTTGAGACAGTAATAATGACCCCTCAGTGCCCCTCACAGTAAAAGTACCACCCTTTTGTGCTCCAAACAGTAATAGAGCCCCCCAAAAAGTAATAGTGCACCATTTAGGCCCCCCACAGTAATATTGCTCCACTTAGTGCCCCACACAGTAATAAGGCCCCCTTTGTGTTCCTTACATGGTAATGCCTCCCTATGTGCCTCCACACGGTAGTAATGTCTCTTTTTGTGCCCCAATACAGTAGTAGTCCTCTTTTGTGCTCTTTTGTGCCCCCATATATTAGTTAGGTCCCTCTTTGTGCCCCTATATAGTAGTTAAGTCCCTTTTTGTGCCCCATGTCGTAGTTAGGCCTCCCTTTGTATCCCCATATATTAGTTAGGTCCCTCTTTGTGCCCCCATATAGTAGTTATCCTCCTCAATTAACAGTTCCCCTTTACGCTAATGAAAAAAAACATGAATAACCCCGTTTTTAGGAGGAGCGTCTGGGTTCCTATTCCTGCTGGATATGGTCCAGTGCAGGTGAGGTGATGTAGTGACGTCATTTATGTATTCCTAACCTCGGGTAGGCCACAGACATAAATCCATCTGTGGTTTACAAGAGTAAGTGGAGGAAGCAGAGAGCCAGTGGCTCTCTGCTCATCGATATTTAGCGTTGTTTGCTTGGGGATCTGGGCAACTGGCAACCTCAATGTTTACGCCCCGTCCAGCAAGCCAAGCATGAAATACAAAACAAATGTATACAGCAACTTAACATTGACACAGTTTCTGGATTGAGCACTCACTGAACGCCACCTAGTGGGGGGAAAAGACACCAACACCAGCAGCTAACCAAAGACTACAGCATATCTTAGGCTTCGTTCACATCTGCGTCAGGGTCCCGTTCTGACATTCCGTCGGAGCTCCCCATCAGAACGGGACCCTGACTGAAACAAACTGAAAACATAGGTTTCCGTTTGCATCACCATTAATTTCAATGGTGACGGATCCGGTGTCAATGGTTTCCATTTGTCTCTGCAATGTAAGGGTTCCGTCATTTTTACTGAATGAATAGCGCAGTCGACTACGGTATTGATTCCGTCAAAACGACGGAACCCTTGCACAACTGAGACAAACGGAAACCATTGGAACCGGATCCGTCACCATTGAAATCAATGGTTTCCGCTTCTTTCAGTCAGGGTCCCGTTCTGACGGGGAGCTCCGACAGGACGTCAGAACTGGGGCCCTGACGCAGATCTGAACGAAGACTTAAATGTACAGTGCACCATTATGCTGCCAATATATGGACAATGGACCCAATATACAATAAAGCATGTAAAGCAGAATTTCCCTTTACCTTTAGGATTTATCCCCACGCTTTACATACCCATTGCTTAGCAAATGTAATATTAACAATGACATACAGTGGATATAAAAAGTCTACACACCCCTGTTAAAATGCCAGGTTTTTGTCATGTTACAAAATCAGTCCAAGATCAATAATTTCAGAACTTTTTCCATCTTTATTGTGACCTATAATCTGTACAATTCCTGTAAAGGATTTGCCTGACACAGCTTCTGTGTCGACGCGCGTGGTTAATCAGCCTGCATCTGTTCCTAGGTCTGCTAGAGTGACTCGATCTGCTACCACTCAGGCTGGTAGGCTGAGGAGTGGGAGAGCCTATCGCAGCCTGGCCAGACGGTTCTAGCTCCCGCCCTTGGCCTACTTATACCTTAATTTGGTGCTTGTCCTTTGCCTGTGATTCTCCTGTCTCCTGGCTCTTTTATTCCTGCTGTTACCATTGACCTTTGCTTCATTTTGACCCTGGCTTGACTGACTATTCTCCTGCTCTGCATTTGTTACCACGTACACTCCTGATTTTACTCGGCTCGTCCACTACTCTGTTGCCGTGGCCTAGGACGGGCTGTGCAAGTAGGCAGGGACTGAGTGGCGGGTAGATCAGGGCACACCTGTTTATCTCCCTATCCGGACATTACAATTCCATTGAAAAACATACAGAAATCATGGGGGAAAAATAAAAATAACAAAACTTCAATAATAAGTATGAACAACCTCTTATTATTGGGGATGTGGTTGTGTTCAGAATTAGCCAATCACATTTAAACTCATGTTAAGTAGTAGTCAGTATACGGCTGCCATTATTTAATGTGATTCTGAGTAACCCCATATCAATTTCAGCTATTCTATTAGGATTTTCCTGAATTTTTTTTGTTGCATTTGACAGCAAAAGCCATGGTCCGTAAAGAGCTTACAACACATCAAAAGGATCTGATTGTTAAAAGGCATCAGTCAGGGGAAAGATACCAAGGTATTTCCAAGGCATTAGCTATACCATGGAACACACTGAAGACGGCCATCAAGAAGTGGATTACTTTTTGCACAATATTGACATTACCAGGAACTGGACGTCCCCCAACACTTAATGAAAAGCCAAGACGAAAATTGGTCCAGGAGGCTACCAAGAGGCCTACAACAACATTAAAGGAGCTGCAGGAATTTCTGGCAGGTACTGGTTGTGTAGTGCATGTGACAACAATCTGCCGTGTTCTTCATATGTCTGGGCTGTGGGGTAGACGGAAGCCTTTTCTAACAAAGAAAAACATCCAAGCCCGGCTATGTTTTGCAAAGACCTACATAAAATTTGCCAAAAGCATGTGGGAAAACGTGTTCTGGTCTGATGAGACCAAGGTTGAACTTTTTGGTGCAAAGCCAACACTGCACATCACCAAAAGAACACCATACCCACAGTGAAGCATGGTGGAGGCAGCATTATGCTTTGGGGCTGTTTTTCTACAGCTGGAACTGGGGCATTACTCAAGGTGGAGGGAATTATGAACAGTTCCAAATATCAGGCAATATTGGCACAAAACCTGCAGGCCTCTGCTAAAAAGCTGAAGATGAAGAGGAATTTCACCTTTCAGTACAACAACGACCCAAAGCATAGCTCCAAATAAACAAAAGAATGGCTTCACGAGGAGAAGATCAAAGTTTTGGAATGGCCCAGCCGGAGCGCAGACCTGAATCCCATTGAAAATCTGAGGGGTAACCTGAAGAGGGCTGTACACAGGAGATTCCTTTGCAATCGGACAGATTTGGAGCGCTTTTGCAAGGAAGAGTGGGCAACAATTGCCAAGTCAAGATGTGCCATGCTCATAGACTTCTACCCAAAAAGACTGAATGCTGTCATAAAGTCAAAGGGTTATTCAACAAAGTATTAGTTTAAGGGTGTGCAGATTTATGCAACCACATTATTTTTGTTCTTTATTTTTATTTTTCCACCCTAAAAGATATCAGTTTGTTTCTCAATATAATTGTACAGATTATAGGTGACATTAAAGGTGGAAAAAGTTCTGAAATGATTCATCTTGGACTGATTTTGTAACATGACAAAAACTTGGCATTTTAACATGGGTGTGTACACTTTTTATATCCACTGTACATGGCTGTCCACAACTGGTCCCCTCCATACATCTCTGCCCTAATATCCGAATACCTTCCCACATGTAATTTCCAGTCCTCACAAGACATTTTGCTTTTGTCTCCTCTTAACTTCTCCCAACATCATGGTCTCCAAGATTTCCATGTATCACCCATACTCTGGAACTTGCTACCCCAACACATCAGACTCCCTTCCACCATCGAAACCTTCAAAAGCAATCAGAAACGCTTACAACCTACATTAACCCTGCTGCCACTACAGTACCATATGAGCAGCTTATAATTTCTAAATGCTTTTTATTAAAAATGATTTTTACATTTTGAGATACAGCTGCTTTGTATTCTTGTATACAGAGCAGTGGTATCGTGCACTGAAACCTGTATCTGTCAGGTAAACGGCCCTGACGGGTTCAGTGACCGCGTGTCTCGGACATGCAGGATCGAGGTTTTACTGATTACATAACTTAGATGTGGATAAAGTTTGGTGGTATTGATGGGAGTCCACCACCTGGACTAAAAAAGTTTTCATTTCGTTCTCCGTAATATTAGGAAAAAAATATATAGATCCGGAGTATATATAAAATATAACTTTTACTTTGTTTCTTTTAAAAATATTTGTAAAAACATAACATGTGTACATAGAAGTTTCATATGCCAATACTGCATGCGATTTTTCATATATGCATAGTGTGCATTTGCATCATGATTTTTTGAGACAGCAAATAGTCCACTTTTATGAGGATTATAAATCTGTACTGTTTTCTTATTTCTCTTTTCTAGAGGTTCCCCCACATTTATTTGTTTTCATTATCTTGCATGGATTACATATAGAGGTAATAGGAAAATTTAGGGGCTATTGCCCTCCTACCCCTTTTTTTGGTATTAGTAGTCCTCCATCGATTGTGTCCTCATGTCAAGGAAGTGGGTAACCTCTTTGAGATAGCAAGTGATAGATGAATGTTCTCCCAACGCGTTTCCTCTTGACCAAATGATTCCTCAGGGGAGATAGGTCAACAGAGCAGCTTCATGGTAATGAGTGACGTCGGACGCTTGAAACGAGCGCTGTTTTTGACTTTCTAGATGGGAAGATCTATCTTTTACCACGGCAAATACGCTTTCATTGGAAAGCTCTCTCTCTGAAAAATAGACAGCCACACAAATCTTTAAGCCGCTTCCAATGAACTTGGATGAAGCTGCTCTGTTGACAATAAGAGGGTATAATCATGCAGTAAATAAATAATTCATAGATATGTGGCCGGTGTCGCACTGATAAATGGTGCCCGATCTTATCCGCTTTTGGACACTCTGCACAATTTCTGTCTCTATATTCTGAGCGGAAGAACTTTTTTTAATTTTTTTCTCCACCGGAGCCGGGCTTATTTATTACGTTAGAATCTGTAGTTTTCATTGGTATCATTTTAGGGTACATGTGATTTTTTGATCACTTTTTATTTGATTTTTTGGCAACCAAAGTGACAAAAAAAAACGATACATTTTGACAATCTTTTTTGTCCTTTTTTTTTACAGTAATCACTGTGCGCTATAAATGACAATTTTACTTTATTCTGCAGGTCGGTATGATTACGGCGATACCATATGTATATAGTTTTTTTTATGTTTTGTGGCGTTTGTACAATAAAATCACTTTTCTATAAAATAATTTATTTTTTGTGTCACCATATTCTGAGACCCATCATTTTTTTATTTTTCAGTCATAAAAGCTGTGTAAGGGGTTGTTTTTTGCGTTTGGTATTATTTTGGGGTACATGCTAATTTTTGATCACTTTTTATTCTATATTTTGTGAGGGGTGATGACCAAAAAAATAGTGATGCTAATATTGTTTTTTAATTATTTTTTGCGGTGTTCACCATGCGGGAAAAATAATATTATAGTTTTATAGTTGGGGTCGTTACGAACGCAGTGATACCAAATATGTGTACTTTTTTAACGTTTTATTTGAATCAATCAAGGTTGCTGGGGAGCCGCAGACACTGACCCAGCCCGCGTCCGAGCACTTTTCACAGCACTATGCCGGCTGGAACAGAGATCGGTATATACACGTCCTGGCAGCACGGGGTATGTGCGAAAAGGATGTCTATGTACAGATTGTCGGCATGAAAGGGTTAAAATAAATAATGAAAATAATGAAAAAAAGACTCAAACGCATAATACTTCATGAAGTGAAAAAATGTGTTATTAATGAATAGTGAACGCCAAAATTGCTGATCCACAGCGTTCCTTAAATGCAGCATACAGATGCTTCCTAACGATTTTTAGTACGTGTCGTATCCATAGAATATATGATATCACATTCCCTTTGTTTTTTCGTTGGATTGCACATTTGCAAACAGATTTTTATAAACAAAGTCGTATCTTACATAAAAGATTCAGAGAAAAGGGATACCACAAACCACTTCTTTCCCAGGCACATAGGAAGACTGCTGGGCTTTCGCAAATGGATTGTCTACCTCCTACTAATAAATGTATGACCTCAGCCTGTCTTCTCACGAACTCACTCTAGAGACACCATGAATTATAGTTTTGGTTTTATCACAAGGTACAACCATTCCCATAAAAAGATCAGAGATTGCCTAACGAAACATTGGCACATTTTAAAACATGACCCTTTCCTGCAGACCATCATCCCCCCTAAACCAGTAGTAACTTTTAAGAGAGCCCCAACGATTAAAAACATTTTAGCCCCCAGCCATATATTCTTCCGGCAAGACCCACAACGACCACCTTTTTTTTAATAAAAAGAAAACAGGCAGTTTTAAGAGTGGGAGATCTAGGGGCCCCGTCTGCTGTCAGTCAATTATTAGTAAGGGTATGTGCACACACACTAATTACGTCCATAATTGACGGACGTATTTCGGCCGCAAGTCCCGGACCGAACTCAGTGCAGGGAGCCGGGCTCCTAGCATCATAGTTATGTACGATGCTAGGAGTCCCTGCCTCGCTGCAGGACAACTCTCCCGTAATGTAATCATGTTTTCAGTACGGGACAGTAGTTCCATGGAGAGGCAGGGGCTCCTAGCATCGTACATAACTATGATGCTAGGAGCCCGGCTCCCTGCACTGTGTTCGGTCCGGTACTTGCGGCCGAAATACGTCCGTCAATTACGGACGTAATTAGTGTGTGTGCACATACCCTAACACTCATACTTTTGGTTCTCTTCAAACTGGAAAAGTTTTCAAGATAAGAAAAAGATTAACTTGTCAATCACAGTTTGTCATTTATTTAATTAATTGCAGTTGTAACACGCAATATATGGGAAGAACAATTCAATATTGTCGTCTTAACACTGCACACTGATACATAATGGAGACTTCAAATGCTACACTGTTAGGCCTCATTTACACGAGCGTGTGCGTTTTGCGCGCGCAAAAAATGCCACGTTTTGCGTGCGCAAAAGGCACTTGACAGCTCCGTGTGTCATCCGTGTATGATGCGCGGCTGCGTGATTTTCGCGCAGCCGCCATCATAGAGATGAGGCTAGTCGACGTCAGTCACTGTCCATGGTGTTGAAAGAGTTAACTGATCGGCAGTAACTCTTTCAGCACCCTCGACAGTGCATTCCGATCACCATATTGAGTAACCTGTTTAAAAAAAAAGAGGTTCGTACTTACCGAGAACTTCCCGGCCGTTGCCTTGGTGACGCGTCCTTGGTGACGCGTCCTTGGTGACGCGCCTCTCTTGACATCTGGCCCCACCTCCCTGGATGACGCGGCACTCCATGTGACCGCTGCAGCCTGTGCTTGGCTTGTGATTGGCTGCAGCTGTCACTTGGACTGAATTGTCATCCCGGGAGGTCAGACTGGAGGAAGAAGCCGGGAGTTATCGGTAAGTCAGAACTTTTTTTTTTTTTACACGTTCACGTATATTGGAATCGGAAGTCACTGTCCAGGGTGCTGAACCAGTTTAACTCTTTCAGCACCCTGCACAGTGACTGTCTCCTGCCGGGTTCGGTCAAAACTAGTTCGGCCGAACCCGGTAAAGTTCGGTTCGCTCATGTCTAAGACACTCCGTTCGGATGTTTGTAAACAGAAAAGCACGTGGTGCTTTTCTGTTTACATTCAGTTTGACAGCTCTTGCGCGAATCACGCAGTTCGCACGGAAGTGCTTCCGTGCGACCTTCGTGGTTTTCACGCACCCATTTACTTCAATGGGTGCGTGATGCGCGAAAAATGCAGAATTATAGAACATGTCGTGAGTTTTTTTCAGTGCACTCACGCTGAGCAAAACTCACGGACCGTCTGCATGCCCCCATAGACTTGTATAGGTCCGTGCGACCCGCGTGAAAAGCACGCGAGTCTCACGGACGTATATCACGTTCGTGTAAATGAGGCCTTAGGCTGGGTTCACACAACCTATTTTCAGGCGTAAACGAGGCATATTATGCCTCGATTTACGCCTGAAAATATGGCTCCAATACGTCGGCAAACATCTGCCCATTCATTTGAATGGATTTGCCGATGTACTGTGCCGACGACCTGTAATTTACGTGTCATCGTTTGACAGCTGTCAAACGACGATGCGTAAAATGACTGCCACGTCAAAGAAGTGCAGGACACTTCTTTGGATGTAATTTGAGCCGTTTTTCATTGAATTCAATGAAGAACAGCTCTAAATTACGACCGTCAATGACGCCTCGCAAAATGCGAGTACGAGCAATTACGTCTGAAATTACGGAGCTGTTTTCTCCTGAAAACAGCTCCGTAATTTCAGACGTAAATGCAGTTTACGTGTGCACATACCCTTATTCCAATTGACCAAATAGAGGAAAATAATTCAGACAGATACAATTCACTTTGTAAACGGGAGATCTATTGGATATACAGATTGAATACACCAAGACATCTGGGTCTCAATTAAGTCACAGAGACCATCATCTGAAAAAAACTGACTTTAGGGACAGTAGCTAATAAGAGTTGTGCCCTGAAAAACAGTATTCCTATTAATTATAACCGAATACTGGAACCCATTGTTTTTAATGTCTTAATCCATGCCACACATTTTAATTGAAGTGATTCCAGCAGAAGATCTATTGTATTTTATTTTTGAGTCGACTTGTGGTTTTATAAAAAAAATTTTTTATAAAAAACATGATTGCAGCAAGCACCGGATGAATGTTCCATCGTTAGTCAAATCGCGTCCAGCCAGAAATCTCCCAGGGAGATATGCGAATTTCCTCCAGTCTTGATCCACATACACCACCATAATAGACCGTCCGAAAGCGTCCGGTTGCTATAGAAACCGTTCCTTAATATCACTGTTTCCGCATTTTCATATAACATAAATACCCTATAAATATTTGCCGCTATTGTCACCTAATCACGAAATTATAAACCATTTGGTTTTTTGTCGGGGTATCACTAATTTTAAAATAAGCAAAATTTAGGTTTTCGCATGTTATAGTATCTACTAAGTTTTAAAAAAGTACAGAGTAAACATTGTCTTTTTATTTTTTATCTTTTATAAGTAAGCATATTTTTATGTATCGACGTTATATGTTGATCCGCTTATCTATCATCCATTTTTATATCTGTGACCTTTTAACTTGAGAGTTTTACATCAGTTTTTTGACAGATCAGTGTTCTGATATCTAGCCTTTCTTTGTATATAAACCACCTACCTGTACAGTTTTTTTCCCTTGTACTTGACCTGAGAAGAAAGCCGGTATAGCTTTGAAACACGTTGTCATTGTGCACCTAATAAATCTATTTGTCTACACCGTGGGACATAGCCATTCTATTGGATTGATGATATTGCCAAATATAATCTTCTGTGGTAGCGCTAATTTTGAGTATCCGTTTTTCTACTGGTATCTCTCCATGACTACACTGGACAAACAATTGATCCACTTCTTGACTAGCCCATTGGGCACAGCTCATGCATCATCGGATGTTGTACCCCTAGTACAACATAAACAGGTCAGCATATTCCGAATACCGCTCACCTATTCTCCCTTGTATTGTTTGATGCAGTCTGTGCACTTTGTGTCTTTTTTGTTGTTTATGAATAATTTGAAAACCGTGGTAGTGTCTCAGCCACTCGGCGACCACAATGTTTGTCTGCTTTTAGCAACATATACTTTTTTTCACATAGAACCGCATACTTTGTGGTGGTGTGAAAGGGCCTCAACTCTCATGCCCAGATATGTTGTGCAAAAATCAGCCTTTACATCAAATATGTATAAAAAACTTTACAGGTGGTATCCTTTCGACAGATCTGTGTTTTTAACCCCTTAATGATTGCCCACCATCTTTTGATGGCAGGCGGCGCAGGTGCTTCGTATACAGTAACGTCTTTTGGCGTTGCTGTAGACGAGGCTGATGAGTGCTCCTATCAGCGCACATCCTCTAAGCAGAAGCTGTAATTAACAGTTCCTGAATTTAGAGCAGCCTCTTGAACAAAGCTGGGATCGGAAACATTCCGACCCCAGCTGTTTAAACCTTTGATCGGCGCGGTCCGTGACAGCGGCATGATCAAAGGGAATGCCCCTCTTTGATCATGCCACAGTCACGGTGACCCGGTGATCAAAGACGGCGATCAAAGACCAGGGAATCCCTCTACAGTCAGCCCTGGGGACCTTGAATGGACCCCAGGGCTGTCTGTTCAGTTTGCCTGCTGTTAGGGCACACTATGTGCTGCCCTAACAGCAGCCTGTGTCATAGGGACACGGTGTAATGTATTGGCATTATCTTTGTCTGTTTGTTTGTGCACGCATCACGTAAAAACGACTGACCCAATTCGGATGGAGTTTTTAGAAAAATATAGGGGTCAACTTGAAGTAATATTTCGTTTTTATTTCATCGCAATCGGTTCACTCAATCATAAGATATGCAAATTTAATGTTTTAAAAAATTTATTTACATTGCATTAGTACAACAACAAACACTACAATCTGATTGGTTGCTATGGACATAAGTTCCAACATTTGTTTATTTTGGTTCTCACACATAGAAGGGAGATACAATAACCAATCAGGTTGCTGCTTTCATTCTCCTAGCTGCCTCACGAGAATCTAAACTGTAATCTGATTGGTTGCTATGGACAACATTTCCAGCATTTGTCTGTATTGGATATTACACATAGAAGAGAGATAAAGCAACCAATCCGCTTGCTGCTTTTATGAACCTAGCTGTCTAAAAAAAACTGTAATCTGATTGGTTGTCTCAATGGACTCGGACCAGCAGCCTCTCGGTCTCAAGAGAGTAAAGGCCTTCCAGCAAAAGATCAAATATTTCTCAATATAGCAGAAATGCAAAAAGAATTAGATTAATTAGGTTTCAAGAATCTGTAGACGATCCTGAGGCGACACTTACCGCAGCTCAAGAACGTAAGGCCAGAACTCGCACATCAGAAACTTCTACCCATCGTGAGTCTCGGCTAAGTACACAGCATACTCGCATGGTGGCCTCTCGGCCCGTGGAGGGGAACGAGGAACGCGAAGCGCAACTATCTGCTGACCGACAGCGCCATGCATCGTCACGCGAGTCTGAAACTTTCTCTGATAGAGAATATCGCTTGAGTTGTCAGAGAGCTCACACAGCGTCCTCTCGAAAGCTTGAAAGTAGTGAAGAACGTGAAGCGCGATTTACCACCGATCGCAAACGTCACAACTATGCCAGAGCTCTCGAAAACGAAGACCAATATCAACAACGATTGGAATCAATTATGAACGCACGCGCCAAGATAATGAAAGATATTTTTAGACTGAAAGGGTAAGAGTAGATGAAATACGGCAGGCAGAAACAGCAGAACAACGTCAATAATGCTTAGAGGCCGATCGAATTCGACACTCTCTTAATAGAATATCTATTTCATCAGAAGATTCAGATGAGTCTAAAGGAGTATGGTGCGGCAAACAATGTTCTTCCTTGAGTCAATAAGGAAACAGCAGGTTAGTCATAGGACTGACTATGCTGAATTCGCTGCCATAGGTAGTATGGTCGTAATTTGTAATTTTTGCGGTGCTCTCAAATGGAGAAAAGAACCAAATGGAATCTGTTGTTCAAGTCGTAAAGTTCCCATTGAAAAATTTTAAGAAGCTCCAGAGCTTATAAAAAAACTTTTAAATGGTGACCATCCAAAATCAAAACACTTCTTAGACAGTATCCGTTTATATAACAGTGCATTCCAAATGACATATTTTGGGCCAAAACTAATGACAGAGGGACCATTCATGCCAACCTTCAAGGTGCAAGGCCAAGTTTACCATCTCATCGGATCTTTGCTAGCACAAAATTTCTTCCGATTTATTTTGTATCAGATTACAATGAACAGGCCAATATCAGAAATCTGAACTTTCCACAACTAAATAGTAACCTTATATCTCCACTTCAAAATATGTTGCATCAGTTGAATACGTGCGTGCACAGTTTCAAAGCTGCATTACAGTCTATTCCGCAGGGGCAAAGCAATGATTACAAAATGATCATCAGCGCAAATAGACATCCTGTTGCTGAACACCGTGCCAGGTATAACGGCCCCATCAAAGATGAAGTTCCAGTGGTTTTAGTTGATCAGGAGTGCGAGAGACGTGACATTGTGTTGCGCACTCACGACGATCGCCTGCAACGGATTTTCGAAACACATAGAGCTTACGACACCCTGCAATATCCTTTAATTTATTGCCACGGCGAAGATGGGTACAATTTTGGACTCTACCAAGTTAATCCTACTACTGGGGTAACAAATCTTCATAAAAATATATCAGCCCAGCAATTTTATCCATACCTGCTGCAGATAAGGCGTAATCGTTTTATCTACTTGCAATGATTTCAAGGAATGTTCAGGCAATTTATTGTGGACATGTATGCGAAAATAGAGACGTAGCGTTTAGTGTACATACGCCCTAACCAGACACGTTTACGTGCTGAAGATTACGTGCATCTGCGAGACACCATGCAACAAGATGATAACGTGGAAAACTTAGGGCGATTAGTTATCTTGCCATCCAATTATACCGGTGATCCGCGTTACATGCATGAACGTACACAAGATGCTTTCTACTACGTCCGGCCTGACCTTTTCAGAACGTTCCACTTAAAACTAAGTTTTACACTTAAAACTAAAGTTGATGATCGACTTGATCACAAAACTAAAAGTTTTCGGTTCAGCTCTTTGTTTCATGTACAGCGTTGAGTGGCAAAAGCGTGGCTTACCACATGCCCACATTCTGCAAAACCGCCCATACAATGTTCAAGATCCCGTTTGCCTTGAATCTTACGGAAAGCCTAGTGTGTAATGTTTCCAGAAACAGTGACAAATCAAGGGTTCTACGCGATTGCTGCTTAGTTATATGGGACGAGTGCACTATGACAAACCGTAAAGCGGTAGAAGCAGTAGATAGAACTTTGCGAGATATCAGACAAAATTACCGGCCCATGGGTGGTATGACAATGCCTTTCTGTGGCGATTTTAGGTAGACTTTGCCAGTCATACCATGAGGAACGAGGGCAGATGAAATTACAGCCTGCCTAAAGAGCTCAAGTCTGTGGCGCAACGTTATACTGATGCATTTAACAATAAATATGCCGGTGCGAAGAGGAGGCAACCCAAATGCACAAGAGTTTTCAGATTCATTACTAAAAATTGGTGACTGCACGTATCCGCAGGAAGAAGGGAAAGTTATTTTGCCTGATAATTTATGTTGTATTGTTCCATCACTGCAAGACCTCATTTCTACTGTGTATGGTGACCCAATGCAAATAACAAATCATGAAAACTCTTGACTATGCGAAAGACCTATTTTGACCCCTCGCAATGACCAGGCAGCAGCAATAAACACTAATACATTACGTGTGTTCATGGGGAAAGTGCAGATTATATCTCTATCAACAGAGTCATTGAACAAGAAGACGCTACCAATTATCCGGTGGTATTTTTAGATTCCTTAAGCACACCCGGTCTTCCGTCACACAAAATTAATTTAAAAGTCGGCGTCTTAGAAATTTAAGCACACCAAAACTATGTAACGGCACCCGACTAAAAATCACAATTCTACAACAAAACATGATAGAAGCGCAGGAGATTTTAACAGGATGCAGCGCAGGTGATAGCGTTTTTATACCCCGAATTCCACTCATTCCAAATAATTTTCCCTTCAGTTTTAAACGTGTACAGTTTCCTGTCAGCTTATGTTACGCTATGACCATCAACAAAGCGCAGGGCCAAATGTGTGGACTTTAGTGTCAGCTGCTTTGCGCACGGCCAGCTCTATGTGGCTCTCTCCCGTGTTAGCAACGCCACCAATCTTTATGCACACGTCCCTGGTGGTTTTACTGCTAACATTGTTTACAGTTTGTTTAATGTCTTTGTTTTTTTTCACATGGTTTTGAGTGTAATCCAAGGCTAGGAGTATACTTATAAAAAACGGCATCGGTATGTTTTTCAGTGGTCTGCAGGCACAAAGTTGCGGACACAGCTACTACATTACATAAAGAACTTACACATATTAGGTATCTACACGACCGTTATAACCTGAGGAATTCATTTAACAGGTTATTTAGCGTGAAACGCGAACTGAATAAAAAAACGTACACAGTGTTTTTTTTGTACCCCCGCACTGCGCAAAAAAAAAAAAACTATTTCTCTTGCATAATACAAGACCTCATACAGCTACGTCAATTAAAAAATAAAAATGTTATGGCTGTGAGGCAGAGGCAAAAACTGAAAAAGCTGGTCATTAAGGGGTTAAAGGGCAAGTAACGTTTTGTTTTGCCTGGTGATTTGTATTACAAAAACAAAAAGGTATATTTAGCATATACTTCTTTTCAACCCCCTAGTTTGGCGTTTTGTGGGCTTGTTTACTAGGTGTAATTGTACCCAATTGCACAATTCTATTTAGTCTGTCTCTATTCTTTTGGGATAAAAGTAAAAGAGATGGGAATTTGCAATCTACTGAAGCAGACCTTCTGCATAAAATTACGTTTTCTGGTCCCACCCCTTTATCCACATTCCATATGCAAATTATATCCCCGCTACAGTCCTTCACATTAGGCACAACATTTGTAGGGGTGCCTCACTAAGTCCCCATGCACACAGTTTAGCTGAAGGGTAGGTACAGTGGATATAAAAAGTCTGCACACTCGTTAGACTATGTTGACCATTTTTCTGCTGTAAACGTCCCGAAAAAACAGCTGAAAAATCAGAAGCACAATGCCTACAAAGATTGATTTCAATGGGAAACACAGCGTTCTATTCCGACGGAATATATTTTTACACCTCATTTTCAAAAAATGGCACGTAAAAAGAAGCCCCGTAAAAAGAAGTGCATGTCGTTTCTTGAGCCTTTTTGGAGCCATTTTTCATTGACTTAAAGAGGCTCTGTCACCAGATTTTGCAACCCCTATCTCCTATTGCAGCAGATCGGCGCTGCAATGTAGATAAGAGTAACGTTTTTTTAAAACGAGCATTTTTGGCCAAGTTATGACCATTTTTATATTTATGTAAATTAGGCTTTCTAAAGTGCAACTGGGCGTGTTTAAAGTTAAAGTACAACTGGGCGTGTATTGTGTATGTACATCTGGGCGTTTTTACTTCTTTTACTAGCTGGGCGTTGTGAATAGATGAGTCATCCACTTCTCTTCACAACGCCCAGCTTCTGGCAGTGCAGACACAGCGTGTTCTCGAGAGATCACGATGTGACGTCACTCACTTCCTGCCCCAGGTCCTGCATCGTGTCGGACGAGCGAGGACACATCGGCACCAGAGGCTAAAGTTGATGCAGCAGCATCAGCGTTTGCAGGTAAGTAGCTACATCGACTTACCTGCAAACGCCGATGCTGCTGCAGAATCAACTGTAGCCTCTGGTGCCGATGTGTCCTCGCTCGTCCGACACGATGCAGGACCTGGGGCAGGAAGTGAGTGACGTCACAGCGTGATCTCTCGAGAACACGCTGTGTCTGTGCACTGCCAGAAGCTGGGCGTTGTGAAGAGAAGTGGATGATACTTCTATTCACAACGCCCAGCTAGTAAAAGAAGTAAAAACGCCCAGATGTTACACACAATATACGCCTCGTTGTACTTTAACTTTGAACGGAGCTCATTTTGGCCTTCAGGACCAGTCCCATTTTTTCAAATCTGACATGTGTTGTCAATTTATGTGGTAATAACTCTGGAATGCTTTTGCCTATCCAAGCGATTCTGGGATTTTTTTCTCGTGACATATTGTGCTTTATGTTAGTGGAAAAATGTGGTCAATAAATTAATTGCTTATTTGTGAAAAACACCAAAATTTAGAGAAAATTTGCAAAAATTATGATTTTTCTAATTTTAAATGTATCTGCTTGTAAAACATATAGTAATAGAACACAAAATAGTTACTATTTCATATATTCCATATGTCTACTTTATATTTGCATAGTTTTTTGAACATTATTTTATTTTTCTAGGACGTTACAAGGCTTAGAACTTTAGCAGCAATTTCTCACATTTTCAAGAGAATTTCAAAAGGCTATTTTTACAGGTTCCAGTTCAGTTCTGAAGCGGCTTTGAGTTCCTTATGTACTAGATAGGCCTCATAAATCACCCCATATTAAAAACTGCACCCCTCAAAGTATTCAAAACAGCATTCAGAAAGTTTCTTAACACTTTAGGCGTTTCACAGGAATTAAAGTAAAGTAGAGGGGAAATTGTCAATTTTATTTTTTTTGCTGAAATTCATTTGTAATACATTTTCTTCTGTAACACAGAAGATTTTACCAGTAAAATGCAACTCAATATTTATTGCCCAGATTCTGCAGTTTTTTAGAAATATCCCACATGTGGCTCTAGTGTGATAATGGACTGAAACACCGTCCTCACAAGCAAAGGAGCACCTAGTGGATTTTGGGGCCTCCTTTTTTTAGATGACATTTTAGGCACCATGTCAGGGTTGAAGAGGTCTTGTAGTGCCAAAACAGTGAAAATCCCCCAAAAGTGACACGGTTTTGGAAACTACACACCTCAAGAAATTTATCTAGGGGCACAGTTAGCATCTTGACACCACAGGTCTTTTGCTATATTTATTGGAGTTTGTCTGTGAAAGTGAAAATCCACTTTTTTTCTGAAAAAATATAAAAAAAAATATTTGCAAGGAATAAAAAATAAAAAGCTACCCAAAACTTGTAAAGCTACTTCTCCCAATTCCGGCAATACCCCATATGTAGTATTAAACTGCTGTTTGGACCCACGGCAGGACTCAGAAGGGAAGAAGCGCCATTTGGATTTTGAAGCGCAGATTTTGCTGGATTGGTTTTCAGTGCCATGTCGCGTTTGCAACCCTGGAGGGAGCAAAACAGTGGAAACCCCCTGAAAGTGACCCCATTTTGAAGACTACACCCCTCAAGGAATTTTTCTAGGGGTATAGTTAGCATTTTGACCGCAGTGTTTTTTTGGTGAATTTAGTTGAATTAGGCCGTGAAAATTAAAATCTTTACAATGAATAAAGGAGAAAAATCACCCCAAATTCACAATTCACTTTGTAAACGGGAGATCTATTGGATATACAGATTGAATACACCAAGACATCTGGGTCTCAATTAAGTCACAGAGACCATCATCTGAAAAAAACTGACTTTAGGGACAGTAGCTAATAAGAGTTGTGCCCTGAAAAACAGTATTCCTATTAATTATAACCGAATACTGGAACCCATTGTTTTTAATGTCTTAATCCATGCCACACATTTTAATTGAAGTGATTCCAGCAGAAGATCTATTGTATTTTATTTTTGAGTCGACTTGTGGTTTTATAAAAAAAAATTTTTATAAAAAACATGATTGCAGCAAGCACCGGATGAATGTTCCATCGTTAGTCAAATCGCGTCCAGCCAGAAATCTCCCAGGGAGATATGCGAATTTCCTCCAGTCTTGATCCACATACACCACCATAATAGACCGTCCGAAAGCGTCCGGTTGCTATAGAAACCGTTCCTTAATATCACTGTTTCCGCATTTTCATATAACATAAATACCCTATAAATATTTGCCGCTATTGTCACCTAATCACGAAATTATAAACCATTTGGTTTTTTGTCGGGGTATCACTAATTTTAAAATAAGCAAAATTTAGGTTTTCGCATGTTATAGTATCTACTAAGTTTTAAAAAAGTACAGAGTAAACATTGTCTTTTTATTTTTTATCTTTTATAAGTAAGCATATTTTTATGTATCGACGTTATATGTTGATCCGCTTATCTATCATCCATTTTTATATCTGTGACCTTTTAACTTGAGAGTTTTACATCAGTTTTTTGACAGATCAGTGTTCTGATATCTAGCCTTTCTTTGTATATAAACCACCTACCTGTACAGTTTTTTTCCCTTGTACTTGACCTGAGAAGAAAGCCGGTATAGCTTTGAAACACGTTGTCATTGTGCACCTAATAAATCTATTTGTCTACACCGTGGGACATAGCCATTCTATTGGATTGATGATATTGCCAAATATAATCTTCTGTGGTAGCGCTAATTTTGAGTATCCGTTTTTCTACTGGTATCTCTCCATGACTACACTGGACAAACAATTGATCCACTTCTTGACTAGCCCATTGGGCACAGCTCATGCATCATCGGATGTTGTACCCCTAGTACAACATAAACAGGTCAGCATATTCCGAATACCGCTCACCTATTCTCCCTTGTATTGTTTGATGCAGTCTGTGCACTTTGTGTCTTTTTTGTTGTTTATGAATAATTTGAAAACCGTGGTAGTGTCTCAGCCACTCGGCGACCACAATGTTTGTCTGCTTTTAGCAACATATACTTTTTTTCACATAGAACCGCATACTTTGTGGTGGTGTGAAAGGGCCTCAACTCTCATGCCCAGATATGTTGTGCAAAAATCAGCCTTTACATCAAATATGTATAAAAAACTTTACAGGTGGTATCCTTTCGACAGATCTGTGTTTTTAACCCCTTAATGATTGCCCACCATCTTTTGATGGCAGGCGGCGCAGGTGCTTCGTATACAGTAACGTCTTTTGGCGTTGCTGTAGACGAGGCTGATGAGTGCTCCTATCAGCGCACATCCTCTAAGCAGAAGCTGTAATTAACAGTTCCTGAATTTAGAGCAGCCTCTTGAACAAAGCTGGGATCGGAAACATTCCGACCCCAGCTGTTTAAACCTTTGATCGGCGCGGTCCGTGACAGCGGCATGATCAAAGGGAATGCCCCTCTTTGATCATGCCACAGTCACGGTGACCCGGTGATCAAAGACGGCGATCAAAGACCAGGGAATCCCTCTACAGTCAGCCCTGGGGACCTTGAATGGACCCCAGGGCTGTCTGTTCAGTTTGCCTGCTGTTAGGGCACACTATGTGCTGCCCTAACAGCAGCCTGTGTCATAGGGACACGGTGTAATGTATTGGCATTATCTTTGTCTGTTTGTTTGTGCACGCATCACGTAAAAACGACTGACCCAATTCGGATGGAGTTTTTAGAAAAATATAGGGGTCAACTTGAAGTAATATTTCGTTTTTATTTCATCGCAATCGGTTCACTCAATCATAAGATATGCAAATTTAATGTTTTAAAAAATTTATTTACATTGCATTAGTACAACAACAAACACTACAATCTGATTGGTTGCTATGGACATAAGTTCCAACATTTGTTTATTTTGGTTCTCACACATAGAAGGGAGATACAATAACCAATCAGGTTGCTGCTTTCATTCTCCTAGCTGCCTCACGAGAATCTAAACTGTAATCTGATTGGTTGCTATGGACAACATTTCCAGCATTTGTCTGTATTGGATATTACACATAGAAGAGAGATAAAGCAACCAATCCGCTTGCTGCTTTTATGAACCTAGCTGTCTAAAAAAAACTGTAATCTGATTGGTTGTCTCAATGGACTCGGACCAGCAGCCTCTCGGTCTCAAGAGAGTAAAGGCCTTCCAGCAAAAGATCAAATATTTCTCAATATAGCAGAAATGCAAAAAGAATTAGATTAATTAGGTTTCAAGAATCTGTAGACGATCCTGAGGCGACACTTAACGCAGCTCAAGAACGTAAGGACAGAACTCGCACATCAGAAACTTCTACCCATCGTGAGTCTCGGCTAAGTACACAGCATACTCGCATGGTGGCCTCTCGGCCCGTGGAGGGGAACGAGGAACGCGAAGCGCAACTATCTGCTGACCGACAGCGCCATGCATCGTCACGCGAGTCTGAAACTTTCTCTGATAGAGAATATCGCTTGAGTTGTCAGAGAGCTCACACAGCGTCCTCTCGAAAGCTTGAAAGTAGTGAAGAACGTGAAGCGCGATTTACCACCGATCGCAAACGTCACAACTATGCCAGAGCTCTCGAAAACGAAGACCAATATCAACAACGATTGGAATCAATTATGAACGCACGCGCCAAGATAATGAAAGATATTTTTAGACTGAAAGGGTAAGAGTAGATGAAATACGGCAGGCAGAAACAGCAGAACAACGTCAATAATGCTTAGAGGCCGATCGAATTCGACACTCTCTTAATAGAATATCTATTTCATCAGAAGATTCAGATGAGTCTAAAGGAGTATGGTGCGGCAAACAATGTTCTTCCTTGAGTCAATAAGGAAACAGCAGGTTAGTCATAGGACTGACTATGCTGAATTCGCTGCCATAGGTAGTATGGTCGTAATTTGTAATTTTTGCGGTGCTCTCAAATGGAGAAAAGAACCAAATGGAATCTGTTGTTCAAGTCGTAAAGTTCCCATTGAAAAATTTTAAGAAGCTCCAGAGCTTATAAAAAAACTTTTAAATGGTGACCATCCAAAATCAAAACACTTCTTAGACAGTATCCGTTTATATAACAGTGCATTCCAAATGACATATTTTGGGCCAAAACTAATGACAGAGGGACCATTCATGCCAACCTTCAAGGTGCAAGGCCAAGTTTACCATCTCATCGGATCTTTGCTAGCACAAAATTTCTTCCGATTTATTTTGTATCAGATTACAATGAACAGGCCAATATCAGAAATCTGAACTTTCCACAACTAAATAGTAACCTTATATCTCCACTTCAAAATATGTTGCATCAGTTGAATACGTGCGTGCACAGTTTCAAAGCTGCATTACAGTCTATTCCGCAGGGGCAAAGCAATGATTACAAAATGATCATCAGCGCAAATAGACATCCTGTTGCTGAACACCGTGCCAGGTATAACGGCCCCATCAAAGATGAAGTTCCAGTGGTTTTAGTTGATCAGGAGTGCGAGAGACGTGACATTGTGTTGCGCACTCACGACGATCGCCTGCAACGGATTTTCGAAACACATAGAGCTTACGACACCCTGCAATATCCTTTAATTTATTGCCACGGCGAAGATGGGTACAATTTTGGACTCTACCAAGTTAATCCTACTACTGGGGTAACAAATCTTCATAAAAATATATCAGCCCAGCAATTTTATCCATACCTGCTGCAGATAAGGCGTAATCGTTTTATCTACTTGCAATGATTTCAAGGAATGTTCAGGCAATTTATTGTGGACATGTATGCGAAAATAGAGACGTAGCGTTTAGTGTACATACGCCCTAACCAGACACGTTTACGTGCTGAAGATTACGTGCATCTGCGAGACACCATGCAACAAGATGATAACGTGGAAAACTTAGGGCGATTAGTTATCTTGCCATCCAATTATACCGGTGATCCGCGTTACATGCATGAACGTACACAAGATGCTTTCTACTACGTCCGGCCTGACCTTTTCAGAACGTTCCACTTAAAACTAAGTTTTACACTTAAAACTAAAGTTGATGATCGACTTGATCACAAAACTAAAAGTTTTCGGTTCAGCTCTTTGTTTCATGTACAGCGTTGAGTGGCAAAAGCGTGGCTTACCACATGCCCACATTCTGCAAAACCGCCCATACAATGTTCAAGATCCCGTTTGCCTTGAATCTTACGGAAAGCCTAGTGTGTAATGTTTCCAGAAACAGTGACAAATCAAGGGTTCTACGCGATTGCTGCTTAGTTATATGGGACGAGTGCACTATGACAAACCGTAAAGCGGTAGAAGCAGTAGATAGAACTTTGCGAGATATCAGACAAAATTACCGGCCCATGGGTGGTATGACAATGCCTTTCTGTGGCGATTTTAGGTAGACTTTGCCAGTCATACCATGAGGAACGAGGGCAGATGAAATTACAGCCTGCCTAAAGAGCTCAAGTCTGTGGCGCAACGTTATACTGATGCATTTAACAATAAATATGCCGGTGCGAAGAGGAGGCAACCCAAATGCACAAGAGTTTTCAGATTCATTACTAAAAATTGGTGACTGCACGTATCCGCAGGAAGAAGGGAAAGTTATTTTGCCTGATAATTTATGTTGTATTGTTCCATCACTGCAAGACCTCATTTCTACTGTGTATGGTGACCCAATGCAAATAACAAATCATGAAAACTCTTGACTATGCGAAAGACCTATTTTGACCCCTCGCAATGACCAGGCAGCAGCAATAAACACTAATACATTACGTGTGTTCATGGGGAAAGTGCAGATTATATCTCTATCAACAGAGTCATTGAACAAGAAGACGCTACCAATTATCCGGTGGTATTTTTAGATTCCTTAAGCACACCCGGTCTTCCGTCACACAAAATTAATTTAAAAGTCGGCGTCTTAGAAATTTAAGCACACCAAAACTATGTAACGGCACCCGACTAAAAATCACAATTCTACAACAAAACATGATAGAAGCGCAGGAGATTTTAACAGGATGCAGCGCAGGTGATAGCGTTTTTATACCCCGAATTCCACTCATTCCAAATAATTTTCCCTTCAGTTTTAAACGTGTACAGTTTCCTGTCAGCTTATGTTACGCTATGACCATCAACAAAGCGCAGGGCCAAATGTGTGGACTTTAGTGTCAGCTGCTTTGCGCACGGCCAGCTCTATGTGGCTCTCTCCCGTGTTAGCAACGCCACCAATCTTTATGCACACGTCCCTGGTGGTTTTACTGCTAACATTGTTTACAGTTTGTTTAATGTCTTTGTTTTTTTTCACATGGTTTTGAGTGTAATCCAAGGCTAGGAGTATACTTATAAAAAACGGCATCGGTATGTTTTTCAGTGGTCTGCAGGCACAAAGTTGCGGACACAGCTACTACATTACATAAAGAACTTACACATATTAGGTATCTACACGACCGTTATAACCTGAGGAATTCATTTAACAGGTTATTTAGCGTGAAACGCGAACTGAATAAAAAAAACGTACACAGTGTTTTTTTTGTACCCCCGCACTGCGCAAAAAAAAAAAAACTATTTCTCTTGCATAATACAAGACCTCATACAGCTACGTCAATTAAAAAATAAAAATGTTATGGCTGTGAGGCAGAGGCAAAAACTGAAAAAGCTGGTCATTAAGGGGTTAAAGGGCAAGTAACGTTTTGTTTTGCCTGGTGACTTGTATTACAAAAACAAAAAGGTATATTTAGCATATACTTCTTTTCAACCCCCTAGTTTGGCGTTTTGTGGGCTTGTTTGCTAGGTGTAATTGTACCCAATTGCACAATTCTATTTAGTCTGTCTCTATTCTTTTGGGATAAAAGTAAAAGAGATGGGAATTTGCAATCTACTGAAGCAGACCTTCTGCATAAAATTACGTTTTCTGGTCCCACCCCTTTATCCACATTCCATATGCAAATTATATCCCCGCTACAGTCCTTCACATTAGGCACAACATTTGTAGGGGTGCCTCACTAAGTCCCCATGCACACAGTTTAGCTGAAGGGTAGGTACAGTGGATATAAAAAGTCTGCACACTCGTTAGACTATGTTGACCATTTTTCTGCTGTAAACGTCCCGAAAAAACAGCTGAAAAATCAGAAGCACAATGCCTACAAAGATTGATTTCAATGGGAAACACAGCGTTCTATTCCGACGGAATATATTTTTACGCCTCATTTTCAAAAAATGGCACGTAAAAAGAAGCCCCGTAAAAAGAAGTGCATGTCGTTTCTTGAGCCTTTTTGGAGCCATTTTTCATTGACTTAAAGAGGCTCTGTCACCAGATTTTGCAACCCCTATCTCCTATTGCAGCAGATCGGCGCTGCAATGTAGATAAGAGTAACGTTTTTTTAAAACGAGCATTTTTGGCCAAGTTATGACCATTTTTATATTTATGTAAATTAGGCTTTCTAAAGTGCAACTGGGCGTGTTTAAAGTTAAAGTACAACTGGGCGTGTATTGTGTATGTACATCTGGGCGTTTTTACTTCTTTTACTAGCTGGGCGTTGTGAATAGATGAGTCATCCACTTCTCTTCACAACGCCCAGCTTCTGGCAGTGCAGACACAGCGTGTTCTCGAGAGATCACGATGTGACGTCACTCACTTCCTGCCCCAGGTCCTGCATCGTGTCGGACGAGCGAGGACACATCGGCACCAGAGGCTAAAGTTGATGCAGCAGCATCAGCGTTTGCAGGTAAGTAGCTACATCGACTTACCTGCAAACGCCGATGCTGCTGCAGAATCAACTGTAGCCTCTGGTGCCGATGTGTCCTCGCTCGTCCGACACGATGCAGGACCTGGGGCAGGAAGTGAGTGACGTCACAGCGTGATCTCTCGAGAACACGCTGTGTCTGTGCACTGCCAGAAGCTGGGCGTTGTGAAGAGAAGTGGATGATACTTCTATTCACAACGCCCAGCTAGTAAAAGAAGTAAAAACGCCCAGATGTTACACACAATATACGCCTCGTTGTACTTTAACTTTGAACGGAGCTCATTTTGGCCTTCAGGACCAGTCCCATTTTTTCAAATCTGACATGTGTTGTCAATTTATGTGGTAATAACTCTGGAATGCTTTTGCCTATCCAAGCGATTCTGGGATTTTTTTCTCGTGACATATTGTGCTTTATGTTAGTGGAAAAATGTGGTCAATAAATTAATTGCTTATTTGTGAAAAACACCAAAATTTAGAGAAAATTTGCAAAAATTATGATTTTTCTAATTTTAAATGTATCTGCTTGTAAAACATATAGTAATAGAACACAAAATAGTTACTATTTCATATATTCCATATGTCTACTTTATATTTGCATAGTTTTTTGAACATTATTTTATTTTTCTAGGACGTTACAAGGCTTAGAACTTTAGCAGCAATTTCTCACATTTTCAAGAGAATTTCAAAAGGCTATTTTTACAGGTTCCAGTTCAGTTCTGAAGCGGCTTTGAGTTCCTTATGTACTAGATAGGCCTCATAAATCACCCCATATTAAAAACTGCACCCCTCAAAGTATTCAAAACAGCATTCAGAAAGTTTCTTAACACTTTAGGCGTTTCACAGGAATTAAAGTAAAGTAGAGGGGAAATTGTCAATTTTATTTTTTTTGCTGAAATTCATTTGTAATACATTTTCTTCTGTAACACAGAAGATTTTACCAGTAAAATGCAACTCAATATTTATTGCCCAGATTCTGCAGTTTTTTAGAAATATCCCACATGTGGCTCTAGTGTGATAATGGACTGAAACACCGTCCTCACAAGCAAAGGAGCACCTAGTGGATTTTGGGGCCTCCTTTTTTTAGATGACATTTTAGGCACCATGTCAGGGTTGAAGAGGTCTTGTAGTGCCAAAACAGTGAAAATCCCCCAAAAGTGACACGGTTTTGGAAACTACACACCTCAAGAAATTTATCTAGGGGCACAGTTAGCATCTTGACACCACAGGTCTTTTGCTATATTTATTGGAGTTTGTCTGTGAAAGTGAAAATCCACTTTTTTTCTGAAAAAATATAAAAAAAAATATTTGCAAGGAATAAAAAATAAAAAGCTACCCAAAACTTGTAAAGCTACTTCTCCCAATTCCGGCAATACCCCATATGTAGTATTAAACTGCTGTTTGGACCCACGGCAGGACTCAGAAGGGAAGAAGCGCCATTTGGATTTTGAAGCGCAGATTTTGCTGGATTGGTTTTCAGTGCCATGTCGCGTTTGCAACGCCCTGGAGGGAGCAAAACAGTGGAAACCCCCTGAAAGTGACCCCATTTTGAAGACTACACCCCTCAAGGAATTTTTCTAGGGGTATAGTTAGCATTTTGACCGCAGTGTTTTTTTGGTGAATTTAGTTGAATTAGGCCGTGAAAATTAAAATCTTTACAATGAATAAAGGAGAAAAATCACCCCAAAATTTGTAAAGCAGTTTGTCCTGATTACAGCAATACGCCATATGTGGTAATAAACTGCTGTTTGGACCCACGGCAGGACTCAGAAGGGAAGGAACAATATTTGGCTTTTGGACCTCAAATTTAGCTGGAATGGTTTTCGGGTGTCATGTCGCATTTACAAAGCCCCTGAGGTACCAAAACAGTGGAAACCTCCCAAAAGTCCCTTTAGGGTACTGAAACGAGCGATCATTGGGTTGCTGGTACAATACACTGCAATACTAATATATTGCAGTAGAATATCATTTTTACAGGCTCCTGTAACAGCGCGATCGCTGTTCCTGTCCGTTAGTCCTGGGTGACAGCTGTAATACACAGCTGACACCTCCAGACTATGGAGCGGGCACAGCGCATGAGCCCGCTCCATATATAACCCCCCGCACCACGACATGCTATTAAGTCGTGGTGCGCGAAGGTGTTAATGTGCAGCGGATGGTGCAAAGTGAAAATTAAAATTTTCCACTGATATGCCATTTTAATGCACAATATGTTGTGCCCAGTTTGTGCCACTGAAGACAAATACCTCATACAATGTTGAGCGGGTTCTCCCGGATATAAAATATCATATATGTGGACGTAAGCTGGTGTTTTGGCACGCTGTGGGGCTCAGAAGGGAGGGAGCGCCGTTTGGCTTTTGGAGTGCAGATTTTTCTTGGTAACTGTTCTGTTTGGGGTTTTGCTGGTATTTTAGTTTATAATGTGGGGGTATGTGTAAACTGGGCAGAGTACATCAGGACATAATAAGAGGTTATAATAATGGGGTAAATAAATAATAATCTGAAGATATGTGGCAGATGTCACACTGATAAATGGCGCCCGATCTTATCTGCTTTTTGACACTGCACAATTATAGTCTGAGAGTCAGAACTTTTTTTCTTTTTTCTTCACCGGAGCTGTGTGAGGGCTTATTTGTTGCGAAACAATCTGTAGTTTTCATTGGTACCATTTTAGGTTGCATGTGATTTTTTTTTATCACTTTCTATTTGTTTTTTTTGGCAAGCAAAGTCACAAAAAACAAATTCTGACAATGTTTTTTGTCTTTTTTTTTTTTTACAGTGTTCACCGTGCGCTATAAATGACATTTTACTTTATTCTACGGGTCGATACGATTACGGCGATATCATATGTATATCGTTTTTTTATGTTTTGTTGAGTTTGAGCAATAAAATCACTTACAATAATAATTTATTTTCTGTGTCACCATATTCTGAGAGCCATAACTTTTTTATTTTTCAGTCAAAAAAGCTGTGGGACGGGTTGTAGTTTTTACTGGTACTATTTTGGGGTACATGCGACTTTTTGATCACTTTTTACTCTATATATATTTTGGGAGGGCTGATGACCAAAAAATAGTGATTCTGACTTTGTTTTTTAATTATTTTTTTTGCGGTGTTCACCGTGCGGGAAAAATAATATTATAGTTTTATAGTTTGGGTCGTTGTGAACGCGGTCATACCAAATATGTGTACTTTTGTTTTCCATTTTCATATTTTTCCTATAATAAAAGTCTTATTATAGGAAAAAAAGCATTTTTTGTTTTTGTAACTTATAACTTGTTTTTACACTTTTATAAAACATTTTTATTACTTTTTGTTTACTTTTTACTTGTTTTACTTGAAGATCGGCAGCACTGATGGCTGCTATAATACGTTACACTACCTAGGTAGTGTAACGCATTATAAACTGTCAGTGTGACGCTGAGAGTCAGACTGACAGGAAGCCTATGAGGACCGGCCTCCGGCTGGTTCTCATAGGCTGCCGTGCATGGTAGACCCGGGGGCTGTTGTATGGCCTCCGGTTTTGCCTTATATCCGATTGCAGCTCCCACAATCGTTCCCCGGGAAATTTGTCGTAGCAACAAACTTTCCAGTTTGTTATAGTAACAAACTTTCCAGTTCGTTGCTACAACAAACTTTCCCTGCGATCACATGACCGGGACCTGAACCAATTAGGTCTCGATCATGTCTCCGGGACCAGAGGTATGGGATAACAGCGCGATCCGGGTGTCAGCCCTACTCTGAGACACCCGGATCACACTTTTAACACCCACCGTGAATTCACGTTGGCGCTGCACAGAGCCCAGCAAGTGCCGACGTGAATTTACTGTGGGCGGTCGGGAAGCGGTTAATAGAAAAACAGCTAGAAAAACAGCCATAAAAAATGCCACGAAAAACGTGATGAAAAACCAGCTGACAATCAGAAACTGTTTTCCCTCAAAAACAGCTCCGTATTTTCAGCCGTATTTTGTTAACCATGTGAACATACCCATTTTGTCATGTCAAAAAATAGGTACAAGATGAATAATTTCAGAACTTTTTCCACATTTAACCCCTTCACGACTGCCATACGGCTATATACGTTCTAACTGCTGATGCCCTGTGCAGTTAGCACGTGTATAAACTTTGACAGCCTGGAACGGGTTTAATGAGTGCAGTGCTGCTTCAGTGTGAGCAGCACTGCACTCTCATGTCGGCCAGGGCTTTGAGAGCCCCGGAATACACCCTCCCCCACTGTAGATAGTGCCACCCACAACACCCTGTATGCAGCGCAAAACCCTCTGTAGATAGCGCCACCTGAACTGACTCTAAGAGCGGAATCCCTGGTGTCACATCGCACTGGCCGTGGATTCCGCTTCTAGATAGAGCCCCTGACGTCACTTTCCATTTGGACACTCTGGCTGGGGATTCCGCTACTGGAGAAGCCCCTGGTGTCACTATCCATATATGGACAGTGACATCAGGGGCTACTCCTGGAGCGGAATCCCCGCTCTGGTTGGGGATTCCACTTTTAGAGTTAACCCCAGACGTCACTCTGTCCATATATATATATATATATATATGTATAGTGGAAAAAAGAAGTAAAGCAGCACAGCAACAGCATTGGGTGCAGGTCTCCTGGGTTGACGCTAGGTACCCTTGTATGTATAATAATCCAAAAATGAAGAGACAGCACTCCAGAGAAGAAGATGAAAAAGGTGATGTGTTTATTCACCTCACAGGCAGGCAACGTTTCGAAACGTCTCAATGGGATCCTTGTCAAGCCATATATATATATATATATATATATATATATATATATATATAGCCATGACTTGAGAAAGGTTCCTGTTGAACCGAAACGTTGCTGCTGTTTTGAGGTGAATAAATCCATTTTGCTTTCATCTGCCTTGAAGTCCTGGTGCCGTTACTGTGCTCTATATCTTTTTCTATCTTTAAAAAAAAAAGGGGAATTGATTCATCCCCTGGTGACGAGCACATGGCCTGATCTTCTGAAATCGTGGAGTGCTGTGTTCATCTACTTTTGGACTGTGTATATATATATATATATATATATATATATATATATATCTAGATAAATATATATAAAAATTGTTGATTTTTTAAAAAAATTGTGATTTGTCTGCTCATAATAAAAATTACAAACACTGAATTAATTAAACTAATCTAGAAAATGAAAGACTCATAAGTCTTGTAAAAAAAACAAAGTAAAAATAGTTGTGATATTCAAAGCAGTTCCAAAGATATTGTCGTTTTAAGAAGTGCATTTCAAAAATTAAAAAATTGACATGGACACAGGGGCATCAATGACCCTTGGTCATGATAGGGTTAATGTGACCCATAATCTGTACAATTTCATTGAAAAACCATCTGAAATCATTTAGAGGGGAAAAATAACAAAGCTACAATAATGTGGTTGCATAAGTGTGAACACCCTCTTATAATTGGGGATGTGGTTGTGTTCAGAATTAGCCAATCACATTTAAACTCATGTTAAATAGTAGTCGTACACAGCTGCCATTATTTAAAGTGATTCTGAGTAACCCCATATAAAGTTCAGCTGTTCGATTATGATTTTCCTGTCATTTTCTTTGTTGCATGTGACAGCAAAAGCCACGGTCCGCAAAGAGCTTACAACACATCAAAGGGATCTGATTGTTGAAAGGCAGAAGTCAGGAGAAGGGTACCAAAGAATATCCAAGGCATTAGATATAACACAGTGAAGACGGTCAGCAAGAAGTGGATTACATTAGGCACAATAGTGGCATCACCAAGAACAGGACGCCCCTCAATACTTGATGAAAAGACAAGATCAAAATTGGTCCGGGAGGCTACCAAGAGGCTTACAGCAACATTAAAGGAGCTTCAGGACTTTCTGGCAGGTACTGGTTGTGTAGTGCATGTGACAACAATCTCCCGTATTCTTCATATGTCTGGGCTATCGGGTAGGGTTGCAAACAGAAGCCTTTTCTAACAAAGAAAAATATCCAATCCCGGCTATGTTTTGCAAAGACCTATATCAAGTCTGCCAATTGCATGTGGGAAAATGTGTTATGGTCTGATGAGACAAAGGTTGAACATTTTGGCCATAATTCCAAAAGGTATGTTTGCCGCAAAGCCAACACTGCACATCGCCAAAAGAACATCATACCCACAGTGAAGCATGGTGGAGACAGCATTGTGGCTTTGGGGCTGTTTTTCTGCAGCGGGAACTGGGGCTTTAGTCAAGGAGGAGGGAATTATGAATAGTTCCAAATATCAGGCAATATTGGCACAAAACCTGCAGGCCTCTGCTAAAAAGCTGAAGATAAGGAGGAATTTCACCTTTCAGCATGACAACGACCCAAAGCATACCTCCAAATAAACAAAAGAATAGCTTCACGAGAAGAAGATCATAGTTTTGGAATGGCCCAGCAGGAGCCCAGACCTGAATCCCATTGAAAATCTGTGGGGTGACCTGAAGGGGGCTGTACACAGGAGATGCCCTCGCAATCTGACAGATTTAGAGCACTTTTGCAAGGAAGAGCGGGCAACAATTGCCAAGTCAAGATGTGCCATGCTGATAGACTTCTATACAAAAAGATTGAATGCTGTCATAAAGTCAAAGGATAATGCAACAAAGTATTAGTTTAAGGGTGTGCATATTTATGCAACCACATTATTTTGTTCTTTCTTTTATTTTTCCACCCTCAAAGATTTCAGTTTGTTTTTCAATACAATTGTACAGATTATAGGTGACATTAAAGGTGCAAAAAGTTCTGAAATAATTTCTCTTAGGGTATGTTCACACGGGCTATTTACGGACGTAAATCGGGCGTTTTTGCCCCGAATTACGCCCGAAAATAGCGCCTCAATAGCGCTGACAAACATCTGCCCATTGAAAGCAATGGGCAGACGTTTGTCTGTTCACACGAGGCGTATATTTACGCGCCGCTGTCAAATGACGGCGCGTAAATAGACGCCCGCGTCAAAGAAGTGACCTGTCACTTCTTTGGCCGTAATTGGAGCCGCTATTCATTGACTCCAATGAATAGCAGCGCTAATTACGGCCGTAATTGACGCGGCGTTCAAGCGCCTGCACATGCCGCCACGGCTGAAATTACGGGGATGTTTTCAGGCTGAAACATCCCCGTAATTTCAGCCGTTACGGACCCCCGCCGTGTGAACATACCCTCAGACTGATTTTGTAACTTGACAAAAACTTGCCAGTGTAGACTTTTTATATCCACTGTAGATAAACAGGAGCGCAATTAGGAAGGGGCCATTCATAAAAAGAACACCATCTAGGCCATTCATAAAAAGAAAATTGAAATTATAACATTCTTTGGGACATCTGGAAATATGAGAAATACACAACAAGGTAATTTTTAAATTTGAAAGAAAACTGGAATATAAACTGGAAATCATCATGAATAAAAGAAGACTATGGAAAAGCTTCTGTCGATGTTGCTCAAGTCAGTTTTGTGCTGTTCACCATGTTCACCTTTGCACCATATTAAATTGGTTATATGTTTTATTAGTAGTAGATATGGTCATGGCCTGACTGCCAATCTGGTAATTCTGGCAAATGCCAGATGGGCTGGTGTCCGCAGTGGGCTGCTCTCCTCCTTTTTCCCGGAAGCTGGCTTTTGGGTTACCGACTTGTGAGCAGCGCTAGCCAATCAGTTACAAAGGCACAGTGTTTTTGCATCAGGTAAACACTGCATTTCCCAGCAAACGTTAATATTTTAGCTAAAATCAGGAGTTTGCTTTATTTGCTGTTTAGACACCTTAAGGCGGTATTATTTGGGCAAATTTTGGATGGTATGTATACTGTCAGAGGTATGACTAATGCCTCTACAGACATCACTGACACCAGTTTAGGAATATGCACACTTTGATTTCAGTCTCATTTATACATGAGACTGATCTCTCTTTGGACAGGGACATTGGTGGCTCAGTAACAAAAGCTAGAACCTCTCCTTACATACCTATTTTAATTCTAGTGCACAACAGGCCAGAAAGCAGTCAATCAATATGTGTGCCTGGCTGACGTATATCGAAGTCGTTCAGTGGTCCTGCTCAGTATGAGAATTGCATGGCAGTATCATATGACCACCGTATGATAGTGTTAGTGGTGTACTTTTATAGTATGCTTATTCTGGCATTTTTCATATAGTGTAATTTATGAATGTGTTTTAACAGAGGTAGATATCTAAGTGTAGCAGTTTTCTATGGGTATGTGTAAGGTGGTATTATGTGTGAACTGTTAAATTAACTTCATCGTATCTGTATTTATGTTGAGAGTTTGGTATAGGGCAGAGCAGGTCAAGGCACCGCTGAGCAGGGAAAAACAGTGGAGGGGACAGAGGGCTAAATCAGCGTGGCATCCTCTTCATTGTTTACCATGCACAGTAATGAACTTTTAGTAGCGGTTGTGCCTGTTATTGCATCTCAGAGCAGCTCAGTACAATTAGGCTATGTTCACACTGAGTTTTTTAACACGGAAACCGCGCCTCAAAACTCGTCAAAAACGGGCTGAAAATGCCTCCCACTGATTTCAATGGGAGGCGGAGGCGTCTTTTTCCAGTGAGCGGTAAAACCATCTCGAGGGAGAAAGAAGGGACATGCCCTATCTTCGGGCGTTTACGCCTCTGACCTCCCATTGGCATCACAGGGAGGCAGAGAGAGCGTATTTTGCCTGCGTTTTATGCCCGCGGCTGTCAATGGCCGCGGGTGAAAAACGCCGTGAAAAACGCATCGAAAATCGGCGTACAGGGAGAGGCAAATCTGCCTCAAACTTCCAAACGGAAGTTTGAGGCAGAAATTCAGCCTGCAAAAAACTCTGTGTGAACATAGCCTTAACCAGTTAAGGACTAGGCTGTTTTACAGCTAAATGACCAGAGCAAATGTCACAATTTTGCTATGCGCTTCTTTAGATGACTATAACTCTGCAGGTGAATAAAGTTCATCATTTTGCACTCTTTTTAAAGGACAGATAGGGCTTTGTTTTAGTGGCATTTGTCAGTATACATCATTTTTATTTTTTTCTCCAAAATGGCCAAAATTGGAAAAAAATGCAAGAATTTAGCAATTGCGTCAGTTTATGATAGCATTTTTCACACACGGTATGGACCACGGACAAAATTAATCTCCTTTCACATTCTTCCACTTCTCCCGTGCATGGGGATACCAAATATGTGTGCTTTATTCACTGTGCGGGCATGTGCCAGGGCTTGGCATAAAAGGAGGCTTTTTGGCCTTTTCGGTCCAGGAATTCTGCATTTGATTTTATAGCAGCATACTGTTTTCTGGGGGTGTAATGCTGCTGAAACATTAGAAACACCCCATAAATGACTTCATTCACACAAGTAAACCCCACAAGGTTTCCTTCAAGGGGTTTATCATATTTTTATCAAGTCCAGTTTTCTTCTGAAAGTTTCTTGAATAAGATGGAACAAAATAAAATTTGCATTTTTTTAGCAAATGCGTCAGTTTAGGCTAGCATTTTTCACACACAGTATAGACCACGGACAAAATTCATCTCCTTTCACATTCTTCCACTTCTCCCGTGCATGGGGATACCAAATATGTGTGCTTTATTCACTGTGCGGGCATGTGCCAGGGCTTGGCATAAAAGGAGGCTTTTTGGCCTTTTCGGTCCAGGAATTTTGCATTTGATTTTATAGTAGCATACTGTTTTCTGGGGGGCGTACAGTGCCACACCTGCCATGAAGCCAGGTGAGCCGACAGCCTCAGGCGGCACCACCTGCCCAAACTTGGGGGGCGGCATTTTCAGCCCGGGACGGACTAGACCGGGGGGAGGGGCCATGCAGACGCACATAGCAGACATGCAGAACGTCTGAAACACTCCTCCTCCTCTCTGACGCTGAACACAGCACATGCAGCCAGAGAGGAGCAAGTCTGCTGGAGGAGCGGTCGAGCGACGAGAAGCACGAGGTAAGTTCCTGCCTTGCTGGGACCGGGACCCGTGACGTGAGTATACTGCAAGTGGGGGTCTGGGCATTTTACCGACAGCAAAGGGCTCTATGGGGCTGGAATAATCCACCCCATAGAGCCCTCACATCACTATAATGGAAGGATTAGTGTGGGTGGGGGAGCGTCTGACTGTCTGACTTACTGCAGAGGATTCTAGTTGAGGATAAACCCTCAACTACTACAGTTTCACAGGCATTGCTTATGATGGCTTCTATAGTGTAGCGGTCAGCTTGTCTGTCTTACATAAGGAAGGTTGATGGTTCAAATCCTAGCTGGGTTTTTTTTTTTTTATATTAATATCTTACTTGTATTGGGCTTTGTTCACACTAGCATTAATATAAGTTTATCTCTCTTCCGTCAGAGGAAGAGAGGATCGATACGTTAAACGGAAAGCAACGGCTCCATTAGTATTACCATTGCTTTCAATGGTAATTCTTTTGTATCAGTTGCTTTCCGTTTGTCTCCGTTCGCTAGGTTTCCGTTTTTTTGACTGTAGACTGCACTTTTGTTTCCTTTAAAAAAAACGAAAACTTAGCGAACGGAGACAAACGGAAAGCAACTGATACAAAAGAATTACGATTCCGTTTAACGTATCGATCCTCTCTTCCTCTGACGGAAGAGCGGTAAACGTATATTAATGCTAGTGTGAAAGAAGCCTTAGGGCCTGTTCACATCAGCGATGGCTTTCCGTTCTGGGGTACTGTCGGAGGTAACCCCGCAACGGAAAGTCAAACTGAAACCACAGCTTCCGTTTCCGTCACCATTAGCGCAGTCGACTGCGCTATTGATTCCGTCACAAAAACAGAAACCTGCCGGAATGGTGAAGAACCAAGCAATTTTTCCGTCACCATTGATTTCAATGGTGACTGAAACGGAAGCTGTGGTTTCAGTTTGACTTTCCGTTGCGGGGTTCACCCGACGGAAACCTCCCACGGAACCCCGGAACGGAAAGCCAACGCTGATGTGAAGAGGCCCTAATCCTTCCCCATAAACCTGCCCCCGCTAATTTAAATAAATATATTATATAATGTATATAGCGCTGTATCCTGTATCCGTCAGGTCAGCGGGACTGACTGATTCAGTGTCAGCGAGTCCTGCAGGATCGAGCTGTTACCGATCACATCTAAGTTCATAACTTAGATGGATGTGATCGGTAATGGGTGACCTAATGGATTCAGGTCTCAGCGCTATATACAGCTGCTCTCTATACAGCATACAAAGCAGCTGTATCTCAAAAAGTGCAAATCATTTCCAATAAAAAGCAATTAAAACTTGCACCAATCGCATTAATAGATATCTTTATATATCATAGTGACATGTCCGAAGTTTTCATTGGTGGGGGACCGAGCACTGAGGCCCCCACCGATCGGAGAAGTGTTCGGGTGAGCGCTGTGCCGCTTCATCTATGATCGACTTTCAGCCGAGTGAGCGGTGTACGGACTCCTAGACCTTCTATTTAGCCCGTACACTGGTCCTAGGAATACCAAACAGAATTGAAGCGGCACACCACTCACTCGAGCACTTCTGCTGCTTCGTTTTAGCGACTAGTGGGGGGTCTCAGTGTTTCGGACCCCACTGATCAAAACTTCTGACATGTCAAAAGTTCTTTAAAAAGTTGTTACACTTTAAAGAGAACCTTTCACCTGCCCACAGATTTGCATTTGAGTGCAGCATGTAATGGTCAGGGCTGCACAAACTCTGGGGCACTTTATATGTTTTTTCCTACCCTCTTTCCTTACTTAGATATCGGTGCTGTAATATTTGGCGCCCGATATTTAAATAACCCCATGAACTGCCAATGGGGCGGTAATTGGCAAGGGGACGTGTAACATCGCTGTGACACTGCCCAATCCACTACGAACAATGTCAACAGCATGAGCTGGAGAGAGGAGATCATGTGCGCACGCGCGCTCTCACTCTTCAGCTCTCGGCAGGCAAGTACAAGACTGTGATCTTAGGTGAGAGATCAGTCTTGTCGTCCTTGTCTGCCGAGAGCTAAAGAGTGAGAGCGTGCGTGCGCGCACAGCTCCGATGCCATGGAACAGAAGAAGAAGAATTCACACTCTTCTTCTCCTCTTGTGTTCCTTAGTGGTGGCGGTCTCTCTCTCCAGCTCTTGCTGTAACACTGACCGTAGCTGATTGGACAGCGTCACAGCGATATTACACGCCCCCTTGCCAATTACCTCCCCATTGACAGTTCATGGGGTTATTTAAATATCGGGCGCCAAATATTACAGCGCTGATATCTAAATAACGAAGGAGGCTAAGAAAAAAATCTAAAGTGCCCCAGAGTTTGTGCAGCCCTCCCCATTACATGCTGCACTCAGCTGTACATGTATGGGGAGGTGAAAGGTTCTCTTTAAAAGAAAGGTGTTCTAATTTATTTATTTTTTATTTGATATGTTTTATTTTATGGGACTAATTTTTCTAATTATTTTAATGTTTCCGAAGGTAACTATTTATTCATATGTTTGTACGTCTGTGAGTGGGGGCAGCCAACTTTATTTTTATTTTTCATACTGCTAATTTTTGTTTTGCAGGTTCCGCTGGACCATTTGGACTATGTCGTAGATTCGTTGGACTACTTCGCTGATTTAAGCTTTAGTTCTTTTTTTTTAATAAAATGGTTAAAGTGGATTGTGTGGAAGTGCTGTCATTTCAATAAAATAAATTTCTTTGTCTCTGTTTTTTAATACTTCATTACCGCCTTAGTAATGGCAGCTGTCTGATTGAGAGCGTCCATTACTAAGAAGGGGCTTAGTGTTAGCCAGTAATAAGGCTAGCACTAACCCCTATTATTACCCCGGTACCCACCGCCACCAGGAGTACCGGGAAGAGCTGGGTACGATCCAGCACCCGACCGTCTGAAGAGAAGGTACTGGGGTGGCCGCAGGCTGGTAATATCAGGCTGGGAATGGCTAAAAACCATGGCCCTTCCCACCCTTGTAATGCTAGGCTGCTGCTGCTGCTTTATTGTATCTGGCTGGTTATGAAAAATGGAGGGGATCTCACGTAATTTTTTTTCTATTATTTCTTTTTTTAAAAGCAACAACCAGCCAGATACAATAAAGCAGCTGCAGCCTAGCATCCCCAGGGTGGGAAGGGCCACGTTTTTTATCCCTTCCCAGCCTGCTAAAACCAGCCTGTGACCGCCCTGCTGCCTTACCGTCGCTTCAGATGGTCGGGTACTGGATCGTACTCCCCTCGCGGCAGTGAGAACCGGGGTAATAATAGGGGTTAGTGATAGCCTTTTTACTGGCTAACACTAAGCCCCTTCTTAGTAATGGACGCTCTCAATCAGACAGCAGCCATTACTAAGGCCATAATAAAGTATTAAAAAAACCAGACTTAAGAAAAACTTTTATTTAAATCTAAACTCCCCCATGCAACCCTCTTTCACCATTTTTTTTTTTTTTAAAAAGTAGATCATCGGAGTAGTCCAATGAATCTACGACGTAGTCCAAACGCTCCAGCAGAACCTACCAAAAAAAAGCAGTATAAAAATTTCAAAAACTTAAATTTGCCACAATAGTCACTCCATGTAACTATACTGTAATCACTTATATGGTCTGCAGATATCTTGTGTATAACTGGCATCTACCTCTATAAGGTCACTATATGGTGGTAATATTGGTCTATATTTAGCGTGATTTATTCACTAACAGTATGGTGGGTTTTTTTCTGACACTATCTAATATGTGATCATGGTTTGGTAGTTTTATTCAGTAACCGTATGGAGGTATTATTATTTAGTAACAGTATGGAGGTATTATTCAGTAACAGTATAAATGTATTATTCAGTAACAGTATGGGGGTATTATTCAGTAACTGTATGGCGGTATTATTCAGTAACAGTATGGAGGTATTATTAAGTAACAGTAGGGGGGTATTATTCAGTAACAGTATGGGGGTATTATTCAGTAACAGTATGGGGGTATTATTCAGTAACAGTATGGAGGTATTATTCAGTAACAGTATGGGGTATTATTCAGTAACAGTATGGGGGTATTATTCAGTAACAGTATGGGGTATTATTCAGTAACAGTATGGGGATATTATTTGTTATGTTGGTCTTACAATCTATGTAAATTACTGTGGTGGGGGCTGTGGGGAAGTGTGAGTGTGGCAGCAGATGATCAGGCTAAGAGACAGTCTGCAGAGTGGCATGTGATGTACTTTGACATGTAGGTGATACTTACGTGAAGAGTGTGGGCCCATAACTTGTGTACAGCCCAGGGCCTAAGATCATATTAATCCACCACTTGCATCAAGTCAGCACAGGCAGACCACAACAATATAGCAGGTAGAGCAAAGAAACCAGCCCAGGACGTGCTGCTTCAAAACAGCGCTAAGCGCGATCCGTCCTGGACTGGACTGAATGTAATTGCAGAGAGTGACGCCGCAAATGAGACTGGCTGCCGAGGAAAGATATGGGGCAGTGCAGACTGTACTATTTGCACTGCACTGATTGGCAGTAAGAATAATTATTTAAATATTTTCCATACTTCAAAGAGCACTTTAAGGCTATGTTCACACTGAGTGTTTTGCAGGAGGAAAATTCTGCCTCAAAATTCTGTTTGGGATTTTGAGGCAGATTTTGTCCTTCCTGCATGTCGTTTGCCGCGATTTTCACCGCGTTTTTCGCTCGCGGCCATTGAGTGCTACCGGCAAAAAACTCAGCTAAATACCCTTTCTCTGCCTCCCATTGATGTCAATAGGAGGTCAGAGGCGTAAACGCGCGAAGATAGGGCATGTCCCTTCTTTCTCGGGAGGCATTTTCGGACGGTTTTTGACGAGTTTTGCGGAGCGGTTTCCGCGCCCAAAAACTTGTCAAAATACTCAGTGTAAACAGGGCCTAACAAATAAACATCAAATGTTTTCCTATTTAAAAAATGTATATATTGCGCGTTTGATGTGTAAAGCTAGGAATGAGAAAACTCTGATAGATTTGGGGGGGGCGCCTTTTTATAGTTCGCCTCAGGCAGCAGACAGGCTAGGTTCACCCCTGATTGCAGCACATATATTTCCTACGTCTTCATTTCTATTACATGATTATAGCAGCCTTATCCCTCGTGGTAACAAAGGCTCAGGCATGTTGACATCCAATGGGCAATCAATTTTTCCCACAATGACAAACATCTGAGTACAATTGTCCCAAAAGTTTTTCTGTCGGATTTGTATGGAATTGACAGGAAAGAAAAATCTGTATCGCTCTGTATGAAATCGGGGGCATACAGAGGTACAGTAGAGGGTTCATTTACCTTTACAGAAGCCCTATTATGGAAGCACTTAGGCAGGACGTGTTGACTTTTATCTAATGTGTAAGGCCAGCTTAACCAGTTGCCAACACAGGATAAGAATACTCGTCCTGAGCGGCGGGTGCTTGGCGCATTAGGACAAGCATTCTCGTCCTGTGTGACAGCCGTGTCCGCGCGCGATCAGGAGCGGGGCAACGGCTGTAATACACAGCCGCAGCCCAGCTCTAATGGCGGAGAGAAAAAAAACCTCTTCTCTCCGCCGTTAACCCATTGAATGCCGCGATCAAAGCTGATCGCAGCATTCAAAGTGAATAGGAGAAGGGGGACTGCCCTTTGATCACATTACAGGAAATCCCTGTGATGCAATCAAGGCCCATAACTTGTATGGCCAGACAGCCTAGGGTCCATTGAAGGACCCCGGGGCTGTCTCACCATATTCCTTGTTGTTAGGGTATACTGAGGTATGCCCCAACAATTGCCTGTGTAGAATCAGTACACAGCCTAATGTACCCGCATATAGAAATATGCCAGTAAATTACAGTTAAAAAAATAAAACTCAAAATGAAAAATCACCCTTTGGGATTAGAAAAAAAAAGTTAAATTCATTTTGTTCATTTTTTACGCTAAATAAAAAAAAATTAAAAAAAAATATTCATTTTTTACAGTGAATAAACTTTTTCAAATATAAGTTCCAAAACATGAAATAATTTAGACATGTTTGGTATCACCATGACCATAACAACCTATACAAAAAATGTATAACATTATTTATGATGATCAGTGTATGGTGAAAAAAAAATAATAAGGCTGGGTTCACACGTGGCGGAATTTCACTTAAATTCCGCTGCGGACACTCCGCAGCGTTAATCCGCAGCGGAGCCGTTTGTCCATTGACTTACACTTTAATTTAGCAGTGTTCGTTTAGACAAGGCGTAAAATTCCGCTGCGGAGCATAGGCTGCGGAGCGGAATTTGGTGTCCGCAGCATGCTCTGTCTGTTGCGGAGCAGTGGCGGACTCATGGCGGAATTTCTCCATTGACTTCAATGGAGATTCTAATTTCCGCAATGAAGTCCGCAGCTGTCATGCACATGTTATGTGTGCTGCGGATCCGTCTTGCTTTTTTAACTTGACATTTCTTCATTCTGGCTGGACCTATGTATTTCTAGGTCTACAGCCAGACTGAGGAAGTCAATGGGGCTCCCGTAATGACGGGAGCGTTGCTAGGAGACGTCAGTAAATAGTCACTGTCCAGGGTGCTGAAAGAGTTAAGCGATCGGCAGTAACTGTTTCTGCACCCGGGACAGTGACTACCGATCCCAATATACATCTATCTGTAAAAAAAAATGAAGTTCATACTTACCGAGAACTCCCTGCTTCTGTCTCCAGTCCGGCTTCCCAGGATGACGTTTCAGTCTAAGTGACGGCTGCAGCCAATCACAGGCTAATAACAGGCTGCAGCGGTCACATGGACTGCCGCGTCATCCAGGGAGATCGGCCTGGATGCCGAAGGAGGGACGCGTCACCAAGACAACGGGCGGTAAGTATGAAATTCTTTGACTTTCACAAGGGAAAGTGCTGTCCCTTCTCTCTATCCTGCACTGATAGGGAGAAGGGAAGTACATTTACCGCAGTCCGCAGCAGCTAGTCCGCATCAATTTACTGCACATTTTGTGCAGATCCGCAGCAGAATCTGCAACGCAGATTCTGTGCGGCATTGATGCGGACAGTTGCGGAGGAAATCCGCCACGTGTGGTCATGCCCCTAATAATAATACTGCAGGGGAACTGCTTTTTTTTCTGCATTTTTGCCAAAATAAAAATGTTGATAAATTAAACGATAATTTATTTGTACCAAAAAATGGTACCTACACAAAGTACAACGCATCCCGCAACAAACAAAGTCTCATAAAACTACGTTGTACAAAAATAAATAAAGGGAAATATAAAAAAAATTGTTCTGTCCTCAAGGCCAAAATTGGCCATGTCCTTAAGGGGTTAAAGGACTTTTTCGGTAGAAGGAACTATGTTTGTTTACATGTGGCAATCCATGGACATAATATGTGTATACAGGGGCGTAGCTAAAGGGTAAAGGGCCCTGATGCAAAAGTTCTTCTAGGCCCCCCCCCAATCTTCTCCTCATGGCCAATGACCCGCAGCTTTCAGCTGCGTTGCTGGGTGTCCTAAGTGACCCAGCGATACAGCACTAGCAGCCAGGGGCATCAATAAAGTCTTAAAACATCAGGGGCAATAGCTCCAATACATATATCCCCCCCCAAAAAAAAAAATGTGTGCGCGTGTATATGTATATATATATATATATATATATATATATATATATATATATATATATATATATATAATATGTATGTCTATACCAGACTATCTAGAGCACTCTGACCCTATAGCTATGGATTGAATTAGATACAGTGGCCCAGCAGATAGTATCACCCATGATAGGATTAGATATAGGGCCCAGCTCGCTGACATTGTAGCTCCAGCGCTGGACCCAGGAAAGGTAAGAATAATAATTGCTTTGCTTTTTTTTTGTGTTACTAATTTTTGTTGTGTTTTTTTCTAGGTTTGAATGATGGACTACTTCGGATTCGGGGACTACTTCGATGATACGGTTTTTGTATTCTCAATAAAATGGTTAATGAGAGTTGTGTGTTTTTTTTTATTTCAATAAAATATTTTTTCGATGTCCTTATATTTTTTTAAACTTTATTACTACCGCCATAGTAATGGCAGGGCTGGCCCTAGGATAGATGGCGCCCTGTGCGAAATGATCTTTCGGCGCCCCACCCCATCACTAAAAAAAGTGCCCCATAAAAAAGTTATAATGCCCATTTAGTGCCCCCATACAGTATAATAATAATGTTTAATAATATATTACAACCCCTTCAAGGCCACAGTACTTTTTGTCCTCTAATTGTGCCCACAGTATTATGCCACCCGTAGTACCCATACACAGTATAATGTCCGCCTAGTGGCCCCCACACTATAGTGCCCCCCTGTAGATTTTGCCATATAGCCTCCCTGTAGACAGTGCCATAATCCCCCACCTCCATTTTGTAGATCGTGCCATACAGCCCCCCCCACCTCCCCCTTGTAGACAGTGCCATACAGCCCCCCCACCTCCCCCTTGTAGACAGTGTCATACAGTCTCCCACCTCCCACTTGTAGACAGTGCCCCCAAACAAAAACAAAAATTGTACTCACCTAGGCCCCGTTCCCATGACAAACTGAGCTGCTCCACGGCGTGATCCTGTAGCCTAGTACAGAGTTTCCCAACCTTTTTGGACTCGAGGCAGCACTGGAAAAATAAAATTTCCTCAGGGCACCCCTACCAAAATTGTTTAGAGAAAGACAGAAAATGGCTAAGAACAAGCACTACACTCGTAGGGTATGTTCACACACATTTTTTTTAAGGCAAAAAAAAATCTGCCTCAATATTCCTTCAGGAACAGACAGCGTTGTGTGACCTTTTTTTGTGTTTTCTCTGAAGCGGTTGAAGCGAATGCAAAAGACGCAGCAACAAAAGCTCCAAACGGGCGACGTGGGTATTTTCTGCCTCCTATTAATTTCAATTGGTGGTCAGAGGCGGAAACCACTTGAAGACCATCAGCCCCCCACTCACAGTAAAATGACCATCAGCCCCCCACTCACAGTAAAATTACCATCAGCCCGCCACTCACAGAATCCCCCTGTAGGTAGCGCCACACAGCCCCTTGTAGGTAGCGCCACACAGCCCCTTGTGGGTAGCGCCACACAGCCCCCTTGTGGGTATCACCACACAGCCCCTTGTAGGTAGCGCCAGACAGCCCCCTTGTAGGTCGAGCCAGACAGCCCCCTTGTAGGTAGCGCCAGAGAGCCCCTTTGTAGGTAGCGCCACACAGCCCCCTAGTAGATAGCGCCACACAGCCCCCTTGTAGATAGCGCCACACAGCCCACTGTAGAGTGCGCCACACAGCCCCCTGCTATGGAGTGCCGCACAGCCCCCTGGTAGGGAGTGCTGCACAGACCCCTGGAAGGGAGTGCCACACAGCCCACAGCCCCGTGGTAGGGAGTGCCACACAGCCCCCTGGTTGATAGTGCCACATAGCCCACAGCCCCCTGGTTGGTAGTGCCACACAGCCCACAGCCCCCTGGTTGGTAGTGCCACACAGCCCACAGCCCCCTGGTTGGTAGTCCCACACAGCCCACAGCCCCCTGGTTGGTAGTGCCATACAGCCCCCTGGTAGGTAGTACCACATTGCCCACAGCCCCCTTGTAGGTAGTGCAAGGACTACAAAATGACCCTGATAGCTGGCGGGCAATAGACATTCAAAAAAGAACAACTATGCAGGAGCACACAAAATACCCAGCTTTATCCCGGCTATCAAATAAATGTGTGGAAATAAACTAAGATATAACTTTGATTTAGTCTAGCTAAAAGGATTAATCCTTTTAGCTAGATTAAATCAAAGTTATATCTTAGTTTATTTCCACACATTTATTTGATAGCTGGGATAAAGCTGGGTATTTTGTGTGCTCCTGCACAGTTGTCCTTTTTTGTAGGTAGTGCCACACAGCCCACAGCCCCCTTGTAGATAGCAAACCCCCCCCCCCCCTCGCCTTTCAGTATAGATAGCGCCACTGTAGCTCCCTGAGGGAGCGGAATCCATGTGTGGCAGGGGATTCTGCTCCAGGAGGGCACCTTGATGTCTCTGTCAATATAGCCGGTGAAGAGGCTAACACTAACCCCCATTATTACCTCGGTACCCACCTCCACCACGGGTTCCCCCCATTTTTCATAACCAGCCAGATACAACATAGCAGCCGCAGCCTAGCATTACCAGGGTGGGAAGGGCCACTGTTTTTGGGCTTTCACGGCCTAATAATACCAGCCTGTGGCCGCCCCAGTGCCCGACCATCACTACAGATGTTCGGGTACTGGATTGTACCCAGCTCTTCCCGGCACCCCTGGTGATGGTGGGTACCGGGGTAATAATAGGAGTTAGTGTTAGCCTCTGCACTAACACTAATCCCCGCCTTAGTAATGGATGCTGTCAATCAGCCAGCGGCCATTACTAAGGTAGTAATAACGTTTAAAAAAATACAAAAACACAGAAAAAATATTTTACAGTATGAGCAAGTGACCGGAATGAAGGGGAAGCAGCGCTCGTACGAGCGCTGCACCCCCTTCAAAACAGCTGATTGGCGGGGGGTCCCGGCAGTCGGACCCCGAACCATCAGCTATTGATGGCCTATCAATAACTGGCCATCAATTTTTAGGGACCGGACAACCCGGGTCCCAACTGTCTACTTACCCTCCTCTTCAGCTCCTTACCCTCCTCTTCAGCCGCAGTTGTGGTCTCCTGACTCCATCCAGAGGCGTGACGTCATGTGCTCCGCACAGCGTCTTGACGTCGTAACGCGAAGAGTCGTCAGAACCTCCACTGCGCTCCGGAACAGGAGGGTAAGTACTGCCAGTTACTATAGTAACAGGGGTCTGTGTCGTTTATTACATAAGTCCCAGCTACTATAATAACTTTGTATAGTTGTGGTGCGCGGGGGCCATGGGTCCCCCTGGCTTTGGGGCCCGGTTGCAATTGTGAACGCTGCCACCCCTATGGCTGCACCACTGTGTGAATATATCTATAGTGAGCAATGTACATATCCCTTCTACAGAGCCATGTGCATGGCTATCTAACAAGAGTAGATTAAATAGCAGAACAGAAATAAAGTTAAAAGAATGAGTACCCAATCTTAGAAATAATGCGACTTTGTCTATAGGTTTGGCAGATGGACTGCTACAATATCCCATGGCATGTTTTTATGCCGATATGAATGTGAGCCCCATCCCCCACCTATTTCCCCGTGTGCTGCAGAAGCTGCTTTGCTCTGGCTCTTTTGTTGGATACAAAGGGTTATGTGAGAGGGCAGCAACTGGTAGATGTGGGGAAGCTGCAACCATCTGTTCTATCCTTAGCCGTGAGGGAGGGAACAAGATGTATAGGGATTTGTGATTAAAATCACCCTTACTACTCCACTCCTCTGTTATTACTACATTACTAAGGCATTTAAATATGAATGCAACTTTTATCCGGACTCTAGTCATAAGGGAATAATTGTAACTTTATAATTGACCATATGGAAAGCTCGGCTTAGGCCAGGTTCACACACACATTTTTTATGCAGTTTTTGTGTCAGTTTTTGGCTCAGTATTTTTAGCCAAACACAGGAGTGGACACAAAAGAAAAAAGATGCATCAGTCTTTTCTTTATTTATACCCTTTTTTATTTTTATCCACCTCTGGCATTGCAAAAAAAAAACGGAGCCAAAAACTGCATCAAAACTGCTAGTGTTATCCTGGGCTTCCATCTGTTCACATGTTGTGGTGCTGTGGGGTGGCGTCTGTTGCTGTGGTGCTGCATTTGTAGGGGGACATATCCCAGAGCCAAGGAGGCTTGGTACGGTCTGATAGCATGGGTGCTTTTGGGCCCCTGGGTTGCTCCGTCTGCAGGAGCGGTGCTGCGGGGGCAGTGGCCGCCATGCGGTGCCGCAACCGTTAGAGTAGGGACCCACTTTGAAAGAGGTCGCCGTGAAGTGGCAAGTGGGCTTATACAGTTTGATCAAAATGTTAACAAAGAACCTCATGTTCATGTTTATAAATTATGCCTCAGATCAGGGGCGTAACTAGGAAAGACTGGGCCTCATAGCAAACTTTTGACTGGGGCCCCCCTCCCCTGGGTGTCACATAGTGCCTTTTTTACAGCCCCCCCTGTAGATAATGCCATACAGCCCCCTGTAGATAACGCCATACAGCCCCCTCTGTAGATAACGCCATACAGCCCCCTCTGTAGATAGCGCCATACATCCCCCTGTAGATACGCCATACAGCCCCCCTGTAGATAACGCCATACAGCCCCCTCTGTAGAGAACGCCATACAGCCCCCTTTGTAGATATCTACAGAGCGGGCTGTATGGCGTTAACTACAGGGGGGCTGTATGGCGTTATCTACAGAGGGGGCTGTATGGCGTTATCTACAGAGGGGGCTATATGGCGTTTTCTATCGAGTCAATGAACTTCTTTTTCGCACCCATTTTTTTACGTGAAAAAACGGTCGCATAAACAACGCCCTGTCAGAACAGAACGCTGTATTTCCCATTGAAATCAATGGGCAGATATATGTAGGCGTTCTGATTCCGATTTTTCCGCCGTTTTTCGGGACGTTTACGGCCTGAAAAACGGCTGAAGACACTACGTGTGCACATACACTTATATGTGCACACGCAAAATAAAAAACATCTGAAAATACGGCGCTGTTTTGAAGGGAAAACAGCTCCTGATTTCAGAAATTTTTTAACCCCTTCAGGACCAAGCTAATTTTGGCCTTCAGGACCAGACCCATTTTTTTTCAAATCTGACATGTGTCACTTTATGTGTTAATAACTTCGGTATGCTTTTACCTACCCAAGCGGGGTCACTTTTGGGGGCTTCCACTGTTTTGGCACCACAAGACCTCTTCAAACCTGACATGGTGCCTAAAATATATTCTAAAGAGGCTCTGTCACCACATTATAAGTGCCCCTTCTCCTACATAAGGAGATTGGCTCTATAATGTAGGTGACAGCAGTGCTTTTTATTTTAAAAAAACTATCTATTTTCACCACTTTATTAGCGATTTTAGATTTATGCTAATGAGTTGCTTAATGCCCAAGTGGGCATGTTTTTACTTTAGACCAAGTGGGCGTTGTACAGAGGAGTGTATGACGCTAACCAATCAGCGTCATGCACTCCTCTCCATTCATTTAGTCAGCGCATAGGGATCCTTTTAGATCAGTATGTGCTGTCTTATACTAACACATTAACGATACTGAAGTGTTTAGACAGTGAATAGACATTCCACGAGATGTCTATTCACAATCCCTGCACTTCGTTACTCTGTCTGTGGTACTTACAGCAGAGCAAGCGTAATCTGACGAGATTACGCTGTAGATGACAGGTTACAACGAGATTACGCTTTGCTCTGCTGTAACTACCACAGAAACAGTAACGAAGTGCAGGGATTATGAATAGACATCCCGTGGAATGTCTATTCACTGTATAAACACTTCAGTATTGTTAATGTGTTAGTATAAGACAGCACATACTGATCTAAAAGGATCCCTATGTGCTGAGGAAATGAATGGAGAGAAGTGCATGATGCTGATTGGTCAGCATCATACACTCCCCTGTACAACGCCCACTTGGTCTAAAGTAAAAACACGCCCACTTGGGCATTAAGCAACTCATTAGCATAAAGCTAAAATCGCTAATAAATTCGTGAAAACAGATTGTTTTTTTGAATAAAAAGCACTGCTGTCACCTACATTATAGAGCCAATCTCCTTATGTAGGAGATAGGGCACTTAGAATGTGGTGACAGAGCCTCTTTAGAATATATTTTAGGCACCATGTCAGGTTTGAAGAGGTCTTGTGGTGCCAAAACAGTGGAAGCCCCCAAAAGTGACCCCATTTGGCAAACTACATCCCTCAGGGAATTTATCTAGGGGTATAGTTAGCATTTCGACCTCACAGGTTTTTTGCTAAATTTATTCGAATTAGTTTGTGAAAATGAAAATCTACTTTTTTTCAAGAAAAACTTAGGGTATGTTCACACGGCCTATTTTCGGCCGTTTTTTGGGCCATAAACGCCCGAAAAATGGGCGCAAAATCGGAAGCAGAACGCCTCCAAACATCTGCCCATTTATTTCAATGGGAAAACTGCGTTCTTTTACGATGGAGCGTTTTTCGCTGCGTTTTTTTATGCGTAAAAAAACGGTCGCGAAAAAGAAGTACAGGAGAATTCTTGGGACGTTTTTAGAGCCGTTTTCCATAGACTCTAGTGAAAAGAGCTCCAAAAACGGCCATAAAAAACACGGCGAAAAACTTTGCGAAAATCGCGAGTGGCACAAAAAACTTCTGAAAATCAGGAGCTGTTTTCTCTTGAAAACAGCTCCGTATTTTAAGACATTTTTGACTGCGTGTTAACATACCCTTAGAATAAAGGTGAAAAAGCAACCCAACATTTGTAAAGCAATTTCTCCCAATTACAGAAATACTCCATATGTGGTAATAAACTACAGTTTGGACCCACGGCAGGGCTCAAAGGGGAAGGAGCGCCATTTGGATTTTGGAGCGCTGATTTTACTGGATTGGATTTCGGTGCCGTGTCACGTTTGCAACACACTGGAGGGACCTAAATAGTGGAAACCAAAAGTGTCCCCATTTTGAAAACGATACCCCTCAAGGAATTTTTCTAGCGGTATAGTTAGCATTTTGACCCCACAGGTTTTTTGTTGAATTTATTAGAATTAGTCTGTAAAGATGAAAATCTACTTTTTTTCTGAAAAAATATAGAATTTTCTCATTTTTATAAGGAATAAAGGAGAAACAGCACGCCAACATTTGTAAAGCAATTTCTTCTGATTACGGCAATACCCCATATGTGGTAATAAACTGCTGTTTGGACCCACGGCAGGGCTCAGAAGGGACGGAGCACCATTTGGATTTTGCAGCTCAGATTTTGCTGAATTGGTTTCTGGGGGCCATGTCGCATTTGCAGAGCTCCTGAAGTACCAGTATAGTAGAAATTCCCCAGGTGTGATCCCAATTTGGAGACTATACCCCTGAAAGGGAGGTGTAGTGAGAATTTTGATCCCTCAGGTGTATTATAGATTTTATTCGAATTGGGCCGTGAAAATGAAAAAAAATTTTTTTTCCAATAACATGTAGATTAAACTCATAATTGTTCATTTCCACAAGGAATACAGGACAAAAGACACCCCAAAATGTGTTACACAATTTCTCCTGAGTAGGGAAATACCCCATATGTGGTTGTAAACTGCTATTTGGACACACGGCAAGGGTCTAAATGGAAAAAGTGCCTTTTCATTTTTGGAGTGGAGATTGTACAAAATAGTTTTTTGGCGCCATGTTGCATTGCGCTGAGGTACCAGTACAGTGAAAACCCCCGAGAAGTGACCTTATTTAGGAAACTACACCCCTCAAGGAATTCATCTAGAAGTGTAGTGAGCATTTTGACCCCAAAGGTTTTGCAGAAATTAGTACACAATAGATGTTGCAGATTGAAAATTGCCATTTTCCACAGATATGCTATTTCATTGGCCAATGTGTTGTGCCCATCTTGTACCAAAGGAGACACACACCCCATAAATTGTTAAGCGGTTCTCCAGAGTACAGTACCGCCATTTGGCTTTTGGAGCGCAGATTTTGCTTGGTAGTAGTTTTGTTTAGTGTTTTTACTGGTGTTTCAGTTTACAATGTGGGGGCATATGTAAGCTGGGCGGAGTACATCAGGTTATATGTAAGCTGTGCGGAGTGCATCAGATCATAATAGGATGATGTAATAATGGGGTAAATGAATAATAAAATTAATTACGTGCCGTTTTTGGAAAACGTGGCATAAAAAAGCGCCCCATCGGAACAGAACGCCGTATTTCCCATTGAAATCAATGGGCAGATGTTTGGAGGCGTTCTGCTTCCGTTTTTTCAGGCATATTTCAAGGCCAAACATACCCTAATAGTGACATTATAGATGGGATTCTAAGAATATCAGAAACCACTGCAGCGTTTCATGAATACATATTACATGTTGTGAAGGTCATTTCACGGCTCGTATCCTTTATCATTTATTGCATGTGTATATTATTTTTTTTAAATAGACATCCTCAAAGGTTTACAGATATTTAATAAGCTTTTTGCTCTTCTGACACTGGATTGCCTAAAGGCATTTTGCACGTTCCTGATCATTGCCCCGACTCGTGCAGGGGGGCACGACGTCAGAAGTCATCTCTGTCTAAGTGTCATACTGTCAAAGTGTCCTGGCAGTTATACATGGCACAGATCTAACATCCATCTCTTTTCTCTTCATACAGGTATATAATCCATTTCATTCCTGCATGTACTTCATCTCTGCTGTAGCTGCATTTCAAAAAGCCGAAACTTTTATTGTATGGTATATAATCCATTTCATTCCTGCATGTACGTCATCTCTGCTGTAGCTGCATTTCAAAAAGCCGAAACTTTTATTTTATGGTATATAATCCATTTCATTCCGGCATGTACTTCATCTCTGCTGTAGCTGCATTTCAAAAAGCCGAAACTTTTATTTTAAGAAGAGGCCGTACTGCAGACCAAAAAGAAAATAAGGGGAGGCCTCCATGACTGAAATAGATGGGAGGGACTCAGAGTTGGCTGGCCTATGAGAGTAAGTTAAGGATAGGAGGAGGGCTTGGGGGATTAGGGGTGGGGATTGAAGGGGATGTACCTGTTTCCTGTTGTGCTCTTCCCTCTCTTCGCCAGGACACAGAAGCAGAAGCATGTCTTACACCCCTGCTGCATCTGACGAGGAGGCGATGGAGCTGCTGCGGGCCGTGGCAGCCTCTCAGGGTCCTGGATGGCTCGGAGCACGTGTGGCGACGCTGCTGCAGGGACAAGCGGGCGCTCCGCTCCAGGAGCGGGCAGAGTCGTCGGGAGCGGGGTGGTCTCGGGGCTGCTGGAGCAGGCCGAGGTACAGGACCGGCGTGCCAGGGGGACGGGCAGGAGAAGAGGAGAGCCCGTCTCCCCCGTGACTCAGGCCAGGGCTGGCACTCCCGGCGTGACGCGCAGCACGAGGCGCTCGCGCCAGCCGGCACGGCTGAGTCCGGAAGACATCCCGCGGGCGTGGCGGCGCAAGAGGAGCCCCTCAGTGGACCCTTCAGGCCAGACCCCAGGGCGGCCTGCCGCTGCTCTTTCGTCTGGTCCTGGGAGGAATCCCAAAATGCGGCAGCGCCCGGCGGCAGCGGCGAGGAGGACGCGGCCTTCACTTCCGGCCACACCCCCTCCTTCTTCTGTACGTGGCGGAAGGGCAACGGCGACCCTGCATGGCGATGTGCCAGCCAGAGGGTCGGCTCATGGTGACGACGAGCGGGCAGTGGAGGTGGACGCGAACAGAGGACGCAGGATGAGGTCGGTGGTTCGAGTGCCAGGGACGGAACAGCGTGGAGCTGGTTCAGCAGGATGGATGAGGCAAGAACTGGAGCTCGGCCAATTGGATGATGCGATGTCGCCCCCCCTTTTCTTAGACGGAAATTGGAATTCCCCGTGCACACACTGCCAATGCGAACAGCGCCAGAGGGAGTCCGGAGCATTGGAGGATGGTGAGCGGCGGGCCTCTGCACGTGGACATGGGGGTCCGGCTGACGGGTTCACAGCCCCTGGGCAGCCTGGTGAGTTGACACCTACGTTACCTTTTCCAGCTTTATTGATGTCGGGTATCGGTGTAGAGGGTGTCGCGTCGGCTGGCGTCGCGGCGGAGTCGGGGGCCCCGGGGTTACAGGCGGGTGCAGGGGGGGATAGTTTGGCGGAGTTAGTGGGTTGTTTAAAGGTGTTGGTGGGGCGGCTAGGCGGTTTCCCTTCCCAGGAACCGGCAGGCGTGGCGCCAGCCGCGGTGTGGGGGGGCAGTAGTGGTAGCGCTCCGGTTCTTCAAACCGGAGGGGGGTTAACCGCGGGGGCAGCAGTTGCAGTGGCGGCGGCGGTTCAAACAGACTCGCCGAAGGAAGTGGATAGGGTGCGTCTGGATGATCGCGCGCGCGGGGAGGTTTACGTTTGTTACGAGGGCCCGTTAGGGGCGCATTTGAAGCAGGAGGTAAAAGAAAGGATTTGGAAAGATGAGTATGTGGAGATCTTTTCCCTGCTTCCGCTGGAGAAGTTTAACTTGGATAAGGTGAAGCGGGATGAAACAAAAAAGGACGAGGAAGAAAAGAGACGGTACAGGTTGATTCCAAAAACATTCGTCAATTGGATGCAGGCTTTTGCAATTTTGGCGAGTGTTATTGGTGAAAAGGCGCCGGATAATTGTTCCGGCTTGCTTTGTTATTTGGATGCAGTGGGGGAGGCACATCGGGTTTATGGGGGCCAGGCTTGGCTTTGTTACGATGAACAGTTTCGGCAGCGGAAGGCGGTGCGGCCGAATATACGGTGGGATCATAAGGACATAGCCTTATGGTTGAAAGTGACGGCACTTTATAAGCAGGGTCAGTCGTTTCCCGTGAGCGGGAACGCAGCAGGAACTTCCGGCGGAACTAGTCAGGCCTCAGGTTCCAAATTTGGGACGTGTTGGCAGTTCAACGAGGGGCAGTGTAAATTTGGAGCAGCGTGTAAATTCAAGCATGTGTACTCACACTGCAGCGGGCAGTCGCATGGAGCGTCCAAATGTTTTAAAAAGGGTAAACGACAGGGGGGAGACAGCGGTGCGTCTGGTTATGGGGGAGACTCCGGTGAAGCTCATAAAGATGGCCCCCTTTCTAAGTAAATACCCCAATAAGGAGGGGGCGCGGTTGATTAGTTTAGGTTTTGGTTTCGTTATTCCGCCCCCTTCGCATGAGGTCCCTTTCACGCGGCGCAACCTTAAGTCGGCATATCAGCATGCGGGGGTAGTCTCGGAGAAACTACGGAAGGAGATTGATCTGGGCAGAATGGCGGGCCCTTTTAGCACGATCCCAGTTCCGGGTTTGGTGGTGTCGCCGTTATGGGTGGTTCCGAAACGGGAATGTAACAAATTCCGGCTCATTTAGCATTTGTCCTTCCCAAAAGGGGCGTCGGTTAATGATGGCATCGACCCGGATCTCTGTTCCGTGGTTTATACGTCGTTTGATGCGGCGGTTGCGTTGGTACGTGGTTACGGAAGAGGAGCTCTGATGGCGAAAACTGATATTCAAGCGGCGTTCCGTTTATTGCCGGTCCATCCGGACAGCCAGCGGTTGTTGGGATGTTATTGGGAAGGGGGATACTACATTGATCGCTGCCTTCCCATGGGTTCTTCGTTGTCGTGCGCGTATTTTGTGGTTTTTAGTTCTTTTTTTGAATGGGTAGTTAGGGAGGTCGCCTTGGTGGAGTCAGTTATTCACTATCTCGACGATTTCTTGTGTGTTGGCCCGTCGCGTTCGGGGGTTTGCGCAAATTTATTGGAGACGGTCAACTGGGTGTCGCGGGAGTTCGGGGTACCCTTGGCTGTGGAAAAAACTGAGGGTCCAGTGCCGACCATTTGTTTTTTGGGAATTACAATTGATTCCATAGCAATGGAGTGCAGATTGCCGGAGGATAAGTTGGGGGATTTGCGGTTAGTAGTGGAGCGAGCGTATCGGATTAAGAAAATTACACTACGAGAGTTGCAGTCCTTATTGGGGAAGTTGAATTTTGCTTGCCGCATCATGCCGATGGGCAGGGTTTTTTATCGGCGGTTGGCAGCGGCGACGGCGGGGGTTGGGGAACCCCACCATTTCATTCGTCTGGTGGCGGAGCACAGGGAAGATTTGCGGGTCTGGCTCCATTTTCTGGCACAGTATAATGTGCGCTCTCTTTGGATGTCCCGGGCGTTGGATAGCTTCGATTTGGTATTGTTCACTGATGCGTCCGGGGCGGTGGGGTTCGGGGCGTTCTTCAAAGGTCAATGGTGCACGGGAAAATGGCCGGTTGCGTGGGTGGAGGCGGGCCTGATGCGTAACTTGGCCCTACTCGAACTGTTTCCCATCTTGGTGGCAGTCACCATTTGGGGAGAGAGGTTCCGGGATAAAAAAGTGCGTTTTCATTGCGATAATCTGGGGGTGGTGATGGCTATAAATAATACTTCGGCGTCGTCCCCTCCAGTGGTTCGCTTGTTGCGTCAGTTGGTGCTTGCCTGTTTGAGTTTAAATGCGTGGGTGGTGGCGGTGCATGTTCCCGGGGTGGAGAATTGTATTGCTGATGCGCTTTCTCGCTCGCAGTGGGATCGTTTCCGTCAGCTGGTCCCGGACGCGGAGTTAACGGGGGTGGACTGTCCCAGTCATCTGTGGGAGCTGGTATCCAGGCGGCAGGTGCCTTGATAAAACGTTCGCTGGCCGGTGCGACGTGGTCGTCGTATGCTGCTGGATGGAGGCAATGGCAAGAGTGGGTGAGATCTTTGGGTGATGTGTGCTCTGATGATGATAGGATGGTGGCCTTGCTGTTTTGGTTGGGGGACGCATTTGCCCGGGGTTGCACGGTCGCTAAGGTTAATCGCTTTGTGGCGGCCATTGCTTTTGGTTGTAAATTACGGGGGTTAGTGGACATCACGAAGCGTTTCTTGGTGGGCCAGGCATTGAAGGGGCTGAGACGGGGTGTAGTGGTGAGAGATAAGAGGCGTCCCGTGTCATTTCAATTGTTGTGTTCGCTGGAGGTGGTGGTGTGGCAGGTGTGTCGTTCAGTGTATGAGAGCAAGCTTTTTCGGTTGGCTTTTGCGTTAGCCTTTTTTGGAGCTTTTCGGGTAGGGGAATTGGTTTTGCCTAGTTCGGTAAAAGCGGGGGACTTGCTGCAGGATAATGTCGTCGATTTGTATGAGGACAGGGTGGAGATAGTGTTGCGACGGTCGAAAACGGATCAGGGGGGGCGGGACGTCGAGTGGTTTTGTTGGCGGTCCCAGGAAATCCGGTTTGTCCAGTGTTGTGCATCAAGGAGTACTTGGAGGGTTTAGATCTCTCGGACGCACCGTTGCTGCGGCACGCGGATGGCAAGTTTCTGTCGCGGTATCAGTTTATCTCGGTTTTCAGAAAGTGTCTAGTGGCCAGCGGGGTGCAGGCGGAGCAGTACTCGTCCCATTCTTTCCATATAGGGGCAGCGACGGAGGCGGTGAGATGGGGTTTGGATGATGCAGGCGTGCGGCGGATAGGGCGTTGGCAGTCTGCGCGTTTCCGTTCTTATGTTCGCTTGCACATGTTGTGATATGGTAATGTATAACATGTTCCGGGTGTGTGCGTTTCCGCCTGAGTATTAATTGTGCGCGGCAGCGAGCGGTGGTGCGTGTATGTTCTCCAATTGTTTTGCAGGCCGTGACTCATGCATGGTGTGGATTATGGGACACTCTTTTGTGTACTGGGGTGCCCTTCGCGCAGATGTACGGCCGGACGGTCGACAGCTCAGGATTCCGCGGGACGCGGCGGTCGTGAGGTGGATGGGTATACGGGGAATGACATGGAACAGGGTATTGCCTGAGTTTCACAATTTTGTACTGCTTGACAGGGCGCCGGAGGTGCTGGTGTTGCATGTGGGAGGCAACGATTTGGGCCTACACCCTTTCCGGGAGTTGGTACGGGACGTCAAGCATGATTTGCTCTGCTTATGGGCAACTTATCCCAATTTGGTGACTGTGTAGTCCGAGATGGTCCCCAGGAAGTGCTGGCGGATGGCTCGTTCGGTGGGAAAAATCAACAAGGCTCGCATTAAGGCTAACAGGGCCTAATGGTGGGGTTGCGGTGCGCCACTGGGATCTGGAGGCTGGGACAGGCAGGTGATAACGCAATTCCCAAAAGGTACATCGACACCGATACGGCCGGAGACAAAAACAGAACAGACAAGTATCTGATAACTGTAGAGGTCTGAGCTAGTCCCGGCCCCCTATCGTTTATTTATACTTGTTCTATATTCATGCAATACTATAAGACAATAAGACAATAAATATCAGGTTTAGACAGTAATTTGGCCAACATACAGTAACATAACAGTAGGAAATAGTCAGTCCTTCACCTTTAGTACAGTTCTAGAGAATTCTGCGGACAAACATGTTTTCTTCCCAAATACCTCTACTCCCCCTGACTTATGTATTTAATCCGTCAATTCTTGCAAAATGATAACCAACTCTTTCCTCCCTTCCTTTCCTCAAAACAACATCTGTTATAACAGTCTATTTTGATTAACTATTAGGATTACTTTAACATTACTCCCCTCTTTTCATCATTTAGCTAGACTTTTTAACTACTCTCCCTTCCCTTTCGAGAAACACCCAAAGGCTCGTCCTACCTACACAAGGTATAGAGATACTAATCTCCATAAATTGTGGGATGTTCAACATCCATCCAGACGATCCTTTAACTTAGGCTTTCTCATATTTTCCCTTACCCGCTAGCTATTACAAATATAGATTCTAATATGAGAACTGAAAGAGTTAGTTATATATATATATTGTTAAACATGTATGTGATATATCATATATGTCAGTAACAGGTTCATTCTTGTCTTTCTCAAATCAGTTCTTTTCCACAATAGATGCAGTCCTTGATGTCATCAAGCGATTCCTTTTCACATGTGTAGCATTTTCGCTTCATAGGCGCAATCATGATCATAACTGGGGTATCGCTTCGTTCAGGGGAAGATCTTTTCTTTTTACGGCTACAATTTGAACCTATTATTTTCCTAAAGACAACGAGTAGAATCTTGATTACTATTACAAGTATTAGTGCAATCATAACAACTTGCAAAAGTACATGAGAAATACCAGATATCCATCCCCCTATCCCCTGAAACCAGTTGAGAGGATTCAACCAAGATAACCAGTCGGGGAAATGCAATTCTGATTGAGCATTAGCCTCACGATATCTTTCTTTTAGTTCTTGCGCTTGGTTAATATCATAAGCAACTTGCATCATTCCTGTAGGATTGATATAGTGACAACATGCTGGTCCTACTATTTGACAAAGTCCTCCTTGTGAAGCAGTTAAATAATCCAATACCATAGTGTGTTGATTAGTAACTACTATTAATTGTTTCGTATAAACAGAGTTCACACTTATAGCATCGAAAAGGTAATCAGTAATATTGTCAAATACTTCTGCTAAGGCTTCCATACGTTGGGCATTCTGAGTGGTTCTTATTAATGTAGAAACTGGACTACCAATAATGGGCAGAGCCATTATCAACTCTTCCTTCCAACCTATTTGTAGTAATGGTTGTGTATGTCGAAACTTAAGACTACGTTTGCTTATCATATGTTGGGGCATACGCTGATACAAGAGTTGATCAGACTTCCATGTCCAGGTGGCTGGTTCTATCCTTGCTAAGGTACATGTTCCCCCAGCTCCTTCAGGAAGCCATCTGTAAGCATTATTTCCACAAATTATATAAATTCCTTTTGGAAGTTCAAACTGTCGTTTGTTAATTAGGGCGCTAACAATGGATGTTAAAAGAGTAGTATTTAGATAAAGGCACCAAGAATCTGATTCTTTGTTAGTTACCCACTGATAATATGCAATAGGCCTACATACAGAAAAGTTTATATTTTTTCTTGGATCAAGTGACATTGAATCCGCCCCATCTCCTGCCATACTTGCAACATTTTCTTCATTATCTTTGCTGACAGAGAAGGCCTTCATAGCCTCACAATCTCCCCTATGGCCAAGAGGAAATTTATCAGCATGGTGCCAACTGAAATTATGAATCTCCCGAATTATAGAGTAATCTATTTCCTGATCCTTTAAACTTTTACTGGCAAAACTTATTTGTAGATTTTCTACAGGCAAACTTCCAGTTTGTATAAAGGTCATCTCTTTTGTTCCCCAGACACCATCTTGTTTTCTAAAATCAAACCAATTTCCCGGCTTGGATGTTAGGTTGGCTTGCCACCAGGGATACTGTATCCATCCAGCAATGGGTAATGCCATTAGGACTTTCCCATTGCGCTCCTCTATATCTAATGGTCTCATCTCCCAACAATCATTTTGGAATAATTCTTGTTCTGAGACAGGAGTAGCAAAATATGGCATAGACCTTGCAGACATAGGAGAATGTGTGCATATCCAGCAATCGGTCAGATTATATGTTTGTGTAACTATACCATGATACTTGATAAACTTATTATCCCACTCCTCCTCCTCCAACTGCCGGTACCCTTCTGCAAAAGTATACATCATTGTACTGATTAATAACACAGATACTGAGAAATACTTCCCCATTATGTTGTTAGATTTTATAAAACTTTTTGCAATGAGAAGCATGTATCCAGGTTGGTTTTTCCTCCAGTTTCACTGAGGTAGGGGTGATCAGTTGGACCTGGAATGGACCTTCAAATCGTGGTTCCAGTGATTTGCGGACGTGCTTTCGAACCGTAACCCAATCTCCAGGTTTTAACTGATGTGCACCGGGTATAGAAGAGGGATCTGGAATGGAACTGAAAACATAATTATGAATCTGTTGCAAATTTTTCTGTAGAGCTCCTACATACTCTGTCATATTTGAGTACATTGACTGAAGCTGCTGAGGGAAATACAAGCCAGTTTTTGGAGCACTGCCAAACAAAATTTCATAAGGACTTAATTTATTTTTCATGGTTGGCGTCATACGGACAGAGTGTAGGGCAATGGGTAGACATTCAGTCCATGGCTTATTTGTTTCTGCCATTACTTTCTGAATTTTTAATTTTAATGTCCCATTTAACCTTTCAACCTTCCCACTGCTCTGTGGCCGGTATGGAGTATGGAACGATTGGGTAATATTGAAAGCTTGCATGATTTCTTTAAGGATTTCTGATGTAAAATGAGTACCTCTATCACTTTCAATGACTTCGGGGACCCCATATCTACATACTACTTCTGTAAGAATCTTTTTTGCCACAGTTTTTGCATTAGCTTTCGCAGAAGGCCAAGCTTCAGGCCATCCTGAAAACAAATCAATACACACTAGGACATATTCATAGATACCCACCTTAGGAAGCTGAATAAAGTCTATTTGTAGTCTCTGAAACGGGTATAATGGCTTAGGGGTGCATTTCTGTGGCACCTTCACAGTCTTACCAGCATTATGACAGGCACAAATGGCACAGCTCTGCACATATTTAGCAGATGCGTTGTTGAACCCTGAGGTCACCCAACCTTGAGCAACTTGACTTACCATTGCATCCTTGGACTGGTGTGTAGGGCCATGAGAGAGAGTACACAACATAGGGTGCAATACCCTTGGGAGACAGAGCTTAGAGCCTAGTTCCCACAGACCGCTCTCGTTCTCTACAGCCTTTTTTCTTTGCCAACTTTCTTTCTCCAATTTTGGAGCCTGTGCCTGTAACTTTTTTAATAAGTCCAGGTCTATTCCCCCGTCTTTTTGCACTGGGTCTGCCGTACAACCAGTTGAGAGGATTCAACCAAGATAACCAGTCGGGGAAATGCAATTCTGATTGAGCATTAGCCTCACGATATCTTTCTTTTAGTTCTTGCGCTTGGTTAATATCATAAGCAACTTGCATCATTCCTGTAGGATTGATATAGTGACAACATGCTGGTCCTACTATTTGACAAAGTCCTCCTTGTGAAGCAGTTAAATAATCCAATACCATAGTGTGTTGATTAGTAACTACTATTAATTGTTTCGTATAAACAGAGTTCACACTTATAGCATCGAAAAGGTAATCAGTAATATTGTCAAATACTTCTGCTAAGGCTTCCATACGTTGGGCATTCTGAGTGGTTCTTATTAATGTAGAAACTGGACTACCAATAATGGGCAGAGCCATTATCAACTCTTCCTTCCAACCTATTTGTAGTAATGGTTGTGTATGTCGAAACTTAAGACTACGTTTGCTTATCATATGTTGGGGCATACGCTGATACAAGAGTTGATCAGACTTCCATGTCCAGGTGGCTGGTTCTATCCTTGCTAAGGTACATGTTCCCCCAGCTCCTTCAGGAAGCCATCTGTAAGCATTATTTCCACAAATTATATAAATTCCTTTTGGAAGTTCAAACTGTCGTTTGTTAATTAGGGCGCTAACAATGGATGTTAAAAGAGTAGTATTTAGATAAAGGCACCAAGAATCTGATTCTTTGTTAGTTACCCACTGATAATATGCAATAGGCCTACATACAGAAAAGTTTATATTTTTTCTTGGATCAAGTGACATTGAATCCGCCCCATCTCCTGCCATACTTGCAACATTTTCTTCATTATCTTTGCTGACAGAGAAGGCCTTCATAGCCTCACAATCTCCCCTATGGCCAAGAGGAAATTTATCAGCATGGTGCCAACTGAAATTATGAATCTCCCGAATTATAGAGTAATCTATTTCCTGATCCTTTAAACTTTTACTGGCAAAACTTATTTGTAGATTTTCTACAGGCAAACTTCCAGTTTGTATAAAGGTCATCTCTTTTGTTCCCCAGACACCATCTTGTTTTCTAAAATCAAACCAATTTCCCGGCTTGGATGTTAGGTTGGCTTGCCACCAGGGATACTGTATCCATCCAGCAATGGGTAATGCCATTAGGACTTTCCCATTGCGCTCCTCTATATCTAATGGTCTCATCTCCCAACAATCATTTTGGAATAATTCTTGTTCTGAGACAGGAGTAGCAAAATATGGCATAGACCTTGCAGACATAGGAGAATGTGTGCATATCCAGCAATCGGTCAGATTATATGTTTGTGTAACTATACCATGATACTTGATAAACTTATTATCCCACTCCTCCTCCTCCAACTGCCGGTACCCTTCTGCAAAAGTATACATCATTGTACTGATTAATAACACAGATACTGAGAAATACTTCCCCATTATGTTGTTAGATTTTATAAAACTTTTTGCAATGAGAAGCATGTATCCAGGTTGGTTTTTCCTCCAGTTTCACTGAGGTAGGGGTGATCAGTTGGACCTGGAATGGACCTTCAAATCGTGGTTCCAGTGATTTGCGGACGTGCTTTCGAACCGTAACCCAATCTCCAGGTTTTAACTGATGTGCACCGGGTATAGAAGAGGGATCTGGAATGGAACTGAAAACATAATTATGAATCTGTTGCAAATTTTTCTGTAGAGCTCCTACATACTCTGTCATATTTGAGTACATTGACTGAAGCTGCTGAGGGAAATACAAGCCAGTTTTTGGAGCACTGCCAAACAAAATTTCATAAGGACTTAATTTATTTTTCATGGTTGGCGTCATACGGACAGAGTGTAGGGCAATGGGTAGACATTCAGTCCATGGCTTATTTGTTTCTGCCATTACTTTCTGAATTTTTAATTTTAATGTCCCATTTAACCTTTCAACCTTCCCACTGCTCTGTGGCCGGTATGGAGTATGGAACGATTGGGTAATATTGAAAGCTTGCATGATTTCTTTAAGGATTTCTGATGTAAAATGAGTACCTCTATCACTTTCAATGACTTCGGGGACCCCATATCTACATACTACTTCTGTAAGAATCTTTTTTGCCACAGTTTTTGCATTAGCTTTCGCAGAAGGCCAAGCTTCAGGCCATCCTGAAAACAAATCAATACACACTAGGACATATTCATAGATACCCACCTTAGGAAGCTGAATAAAGTCTATTTGTAGTCTCTGAAACGGGTATAATGGCTTAGGGGTGCATTTCTGTGGCACCTTCACAGTCTTACCAGCATTATGACAGGCACAAATGGCACAGCTCTGCACATATTTAGCAGATGCGTTGTTGAACCCTGAGGTCACCCAACCTTGAGCAACTTGACTTACCATTGCATCCTTGGACTGGTGTGTAGGGCCATGAGAGAGAGTACACAACATAGGGTGCAATACCCTTGGGAGACAGAGCTTAGAGCCTAGTTCCCACAGACCGCTCTCGTTCTCTACAGCCTTTTTTCTTTGCCAACTTTCTTTCTCCAATTTTGGAGCCTGTGCCTGTAACTTTTTTAATAAGTCCAGGTCTATTCCCCCGTCTTTTTGCACTGGGTCTGCCGTACAACCAGTTGAGAGGATTCAACCAAGATAACCAGTCGGGGAAATGCAATTCTGATTGAGCATTAGCCTCACGATATCTTTCTTTTAGTTCTTGCGCTTGGTTAATATCATAAGCAACTTGCATCATTCCTGTAGGATTGATATAGTGACAACATGCTGGTCCTACTATTTGACAAAGTCCTCCTTGTGAAGCAGTTAAATAATCCAATACCATAGTGTGTTGATTAGTAACTACTATTAATTGTTTCGTATAAACAGAGTTCACACTTATAGCATCGAAAAGGTAATCAGTAATATTGTCAAATACTTCTGCTAAGGCTTCCATACGTTGGGCATTCTGAGTGGTTCTTATTAATGTAGAAACTGGACTACCAATAATGGGCAGAGCCATTATCAACTCTTCCTTCCAACCTATTTGTAGTAATGGTTGTGTATGTCGAAACTTAAGACTACGTTTGCTTATCATATGTTGGGGCATACGCTGATACAAGAGTTGATCAGACTTCCATGTCCAGGTGGCTGGTTCTATCCTTGCTAAGGTACATGTTCCCCCAGCTCCTTCAGGAAGCCATCTGTAAGCATTATTTCCACAAATTATATAAATTCCTTTTGGAAGTTCAAACTGTCGTTTGTTAATTAGGGCGCTAACAATGGATGTTAAAAGAGTAGTATTTAGATAAAGGCACCAAGAATCTGATTCTTTGTTAGTTACCCACTGATAATATGCAATAGGCCTACATACAGAAAAGTTTATATTTTTTCTTGGATCAAGTGACATTGAATCCGCCCCATCTCCTGCCATACTTGCAACATTTTCTTCATTATCTTTGCTGACAGAGAAGGCCTTCATAGCCTCACAATCTCCCCTATGGCCAAGAGGAAATTTATCAGCATGGTGCCAACTGAAATTATGAATCTCCCGAATTATAGAGTAATCTATTTCCTGATCCTTTAAACTTTTACTGGCAAAACTTATTTGTAGATTTTCTACAGGCAAACTTCCAGTTTGTATAAAGGTCATCTCTTTTGTTCCCCAGACACCATCTTGTTTTCTAAAATCAAACCAATTTCCCGGCTTGGATGTTAGGTTGGCTTGCCACCAGGGATACTGTATCCATCCAGCAATGGGTAATGCCATTAGGACTTTCCCATTGCGCTCCTCTATATCTAATGGTCTCATCTCCCAACAATCATTTTGGAATAATTCTTGTTCTGAGACAGGAGTAGCAAAATATGGCATAGACCTTGCAGACATAGGAGAATGTGTGCATATCCAGCAATCGGTCAGATTATATGTTTGTGTAACTATACCATGATACTTGATAAACTTATTATCCCACTCCTCCTCCTCCAACTGCCGGTACCCTTCTGCAAAAGTATACATCATTGTACTGATTAATAACACAGATACTGAGAAATACTTCCCCATTATGTTGTTAGATTTTATAAAACTTTTTGCAATGAGAAGCATGTATCCAGGTTGGTTTTTCCTCCAGTTTCACTGAGGTAGGGGTGATCAGTTGGACCTGGAATGGACCTTCAAATCGTGGTTCCAGTGATTTGCGGACGTGCTTTCGAACCGTAACCCAATCTCCAGGTTTTAACTGATGTGCACCGGGTATAGAAGAGGGATCTGGAATGGAACTGAAAACATAATTATGAATCTGTTGCAAATTTTTCTGTAGAGCTCCTACATACTCTGTCATATTTGAGTACATTGACTGAAGCTGCTGAGGGAAATACAAGCCAGTTTTTGGAGCACTGCCAAACAAAATTTCATAAGGACTTAATTTATTTTTCATGGTTGGCGTCATACGGACAGAGTGTAGGGCAATGGGTAGACATTCAGTCCATGGCTTATTTGTTTCTGCCATTACTTTCTGAATTTTTAATTTTAATGTCCCATTTAACCTTTCAACCTTCCCACTGCTCTGTGGCCGGTATGGAGTATGGAACGATTGGGTAATATTGAAAGCTTGCATGATTTCTTTAAGGATTTCTGATGTAAAATGAGTACCTCTATCACTTTCAATGACTTCGGGGACCCCATATCTACATACTACTTCTGTAAGAATCTTTTTTGCCACAGTTTTTGCATTAGCTTTCGCAGAAGGCCAAGCTTCAGGCCATCCTGAAAACAAATCAATACACACTAGGACATATTCATAGATACCCACCTTAGGAAGCTGAATAAAGTCTATTTGTAGTCTCTGAAACGGGTATAATGGCTTAGGGGTGCATTTCTGTGGCACCTTCACAGTCTTACCAGCATTATGACAGGCACAAATGGCACAGCTCTGCACATATTTAGCAGATGCGTTGTTGAACCCTGAGGTCACCCAACCTTGAGCAACTTGACTTACCATTGCATCCTTGGACTGGTGTGTAGGGCCATGAGAGAGAGTACACAACATAGGGTGCAATACCCTTGGGAGACAGAGCTTAGAGCCTAGTTCCCACAGACCGCTCTCGTTCTCTACAGCCTTTTTTCTTTGCCAACTTTCTTTCTCCAATTTTGGAGCCTGTGCCTGTAACTTTTTTAATAAGTCCAGGTCTATTCCCCCGTCTTTTTGCACTGGGTCTGCCGTACAACCAGTTGAGAGGATTCAACCAAGATAACCAGTCGGGGAAATGCAATTCTGATTGAGCATTAGCCTCACGATATCTTTCTTTTAGTTCTTGCGCTTGGTTAATATCATAAGCAACTTGCATCATTCCTGTAGGATTGATATAGTGACAACATGCTGGTCCTACTATTTGACAAAGTCCTCCTTGTGAAGCAGTTAAATAATCCAATACCATAGTGTGTTGATTAGTAACTACTATTAATTGTTTCGTATAAACAGAGTTCACACTTATAGCATCGAAAAGGTAATCAGTAATATTGTCAAATACTTCTGCTAAGGCTTCCATACGTTGGGCATTCTGAGTGGTTCTTATTAATGTAGAAACTGGACTACCAATAATGGGCAGAGCCATTATCAACTCTTCCTTCCAACCTATTTGTAGTAATGGTTGTGTATGTCGAAACTTAAGACTACGTTTGCTTATCATATGTTGGGGCATACGCTGATACAAGAGTTGATCAGACTTCCATGTCCAGGTGGCTGGTTCTATCCTTGCTAAGGTACATGTTCCCCCAGCTCCTTCAGGAAGCCATCTGTAAGCATTATTTCCACAAATTATATAAATTCCTTTTGGAAGTTCAAACTGTCGTTTGTTAATTAGGGCGCTAACAATGGATGTTAAAAGAGTAGTATTTAGATAAAGGCACCAAGAATCTGATTCTTTGTTAGTTATCCACTGATAATATGCAATAGGCCTACATACAGAAAAGTTTATATTTTTTCTTGGATCAAGTGACATTGAATCCGCCCCATCTCCTGCCATACTTGCAACATTTTCTTCATTATCTTTGCTGACAGAGAAGGCCTTCATAGCCTCACAATCTCCCCTATGGCCAAGAGGAAATTTATCAGCATGGTGCCAACTGAAATTATGAATCTCCCGAATTATAGAGTAATCTATTTCCTGATCCTTTAAACTTTTACTGGCAAAACTTATTTGTAGATTTTCTACAGGCAAACTTCCAGTTTGTATAAAGGTCATCTCTTTTGTTCCCCAGACACCATCTTGTTTTCTAAAATCAAACCAATTTCCCGGCTTGGATGTTAGGTTGGCTTGCCACCAGGGATACTGTATCCATCCAGCAATGGGTAATGCCATTAGGACTTTCCCATTGCGCTCCTCTATATCTAATGGTCTCATCTCCCAACAATCATTTTGGAATAATTCTTGTTCTGAGACAGGAGTAGCAAAATATGGCATAGACCTTGCAGACATAGGAGAATGTGTGCATATCCAGCAATCGGTCAGATTATATGTTTGTGTAACTATACCATGATACTTGATAAACTTATTATCCCACTCCTCCTCCTCCAACTGCCGGTACCCTTCTGCAAAAGTATACATCATTGTACTGATTAATAACACAGATACTGAGAAATACTTCCCCATTATGTTGTTAGATTTTATAAAACTTTTTGCAATGAGAAGCATGTATCCAGGTTGGTTTTTCCTCCAGTTTCACTGAGGTAGGGGTGATCAGTTGGACCTGGAATGGACCTTCAAATCGTGGTTCCAGTGATTTGCGGACGTGCTTTCGAACCGTAACCCAATCTCCAGGTTTTAACTGATGTGCACCGGGTATAGAAGAGGGATCTGGAATGGAACTGAAAACATAATTATGAATCTGTTGCAAATTTTTCTGTAGAGCTCCTACATACTCTGTCATATTTGAGTACATTGACTGAAGCTGCTGAGGGAAATACAAGCCAGTTTTTGGAGCACTGCCAAACAAAATTTCATAAGGACTTAATTTATTTTTCATGGTTGGCGTCATACGGACAGAGTGTAGGGCAATGGGTAGACATTCAGTCCATGGCTTATTTGTTTCTGCCATTACTTTCTGAATTTTTAATTTTAATGTCCCATTTAACCTTTCAACCTTCCCACTGCTCTGTGGCCGGTATGGAGTATGGAACGATTGGGTAATATTGAAAGCTTGCATGATTTCTTTAAGGATTTCTGATGTAAAATGAGTACCTCTATCACTTTCAATGACTTCGGGGACCCCATATCTACATACTACTTCTGTAAGAATCTTTTTTGCCACAGTTTTTGCATTAGCTTTCGCAGAAGGCCAAGCTTCAGGCCATCCTGAAAACAAATCAATACACACTAGGACATATTCATAGATACCCACCTTAGGAAGCTGAATAAAGTCTATTTGTAGTCTCTGAAACGGGTATAATGGCTTAGGGGTGCATTTCTGTGGCACCTTCACAGTCTTACCAGCATTATGACAGGCACAAATGGCACAGCTCTGCACATATTTAGCAGATGCGTTGTTGAACCCTGAGGTCACCCAACCTTGAGCAACTTGACTTACCATTGCATCCTTGGACTGGTGTGTAGGGCCATGAGAGAGAGTACACAACATAGGGTGCAATACCCTTGGGAGACAGAGCTTAGAGCCTAGTTCCCACAGACCGCTCTCGTTCTCTACAGCCTTTTTTCTTTGCCAACTTTCTTTCTCCAATTTTGGAGCCTGTGCCTGTAACTTTTTTAATAAGTCCAGGTCTATTCCCCCGTCTTTTTGCACTGGGTCTGCCGTACAACCAGTTGAGAGGATTCAACCAAGATAACCAGTCGGGGAAATGCAATTCTGATTGAGCATTAGCCTCACGATATCTTTCTTTTAGTTCTTGCGCTTGGTTAATATCATAAGCAACTTGCATCATTCCTGTAGGATTGATATAGTGACAACATGCTGGTCCTACTATTTGACAAAGTCCTCCTTGTGAAGCAGTTAAATAATCCAATACCATAGTGTGTTGATTAGTAACTACTATTAATTGTTTCGTATAAACAGAGTTCACACTTATAGCATCGAAAAGGTAATCAGTAATATTGTCAAATACTTCTGCTAAGGCTTCCATACGTTGGGCATTCTGAGTGGTTCTTATTAATGTAGAAACTGGACTACCAATAATGGGCAGAGCCATTATCAACTCTTCCTTCCAACCTATTTGTAGTAATGGTTGTGTATGTCGAAACTTAAGACTACGTTTGCTTATCATATGTTGGGGCATACGCTGATACAAGAGTTGATCAGACTTCCATGTCCAGGTGGCTGGTTCTATCCTTGCTAAGGTACATGTTCCCCCAGCTCCTTCAGGAAGCCATCTGTAAGCATTATTTCCACAAATTATATAAATTCCTTTTGGAAGTTCAAACTGTCGTTTGTTAATTAGGGCGCTAACAATGGATGTTAAAAGAGTAGTATTTAGATAAAGGCACCAAGAATCTGATTCTTTGTTAGTTACCCACTGATAATATGCAATAGGCCTACATACAGAAAAGTTTATATTTTTTCTTGGATCAAGTGACATTGAATCCGCCCCATCTCCTGCCATACTTGCAACATTTTCTTCATTATCTTTGCTGACAGAGAAGGCCTTCATAGCCTCACAATCTCCCCTATGGCCAAGAGGAAATTTATCAGCATGGTGCCAACTGAAATTATGAATCTCCCGAATTATAGAGTAATCTATTTCCTGATCCTTTAAACTTTTACTGGCAAAACTTATTTGTAGATTTTCTACAGGCAAACTTCCAGTTTGTATAAAGGTCATCTCTTTTGTTCCCCAGACACCATCTTGTTTTCTAAAATCAAACCAATTTCCCGGCTTGGATGTTAGGTTGGCTTGCCACCAGGGATACTGTATCCATCCAGCAATGGGTAATGCCATTAGGACTTTCCCATTGCGCTCCTCTATATCTAATGGTCTCATCTCCCAACAATCATTTTGGAATAATTCTTGTTCTGAGACAGGAGTAGCAAAATATGGCATAGACCTTGCAGACATAGGAGAATGTGTGCATATCCAGCAATCGGTCAGATTATATGTTTGTGTAACTATACCATGATACTTGATAAACTTATTATCCCACTCCTCCTCCTCCAACTGCCGGTACCCTTCTGCAAAAGTATACATCATTGTACTGATTAATAACACAGATACTGAGAAATACTTCCCCATTATGTTGTTAGATTTTATAAAACTTTTTGCAATGAGAAGCATGTATCCAGGTTGGTTTTTCCTCCAGTTTCACTGAGGTAGGGGTGATCAGTTGGACCTGGAATGGACCTTCAAATCGTGGTTCCAGTGATTTGCGGACGTGCTTTCGAACCGTAACCCAATCTCCAGGTTTTAACTGATGTGCACCGGGTATAGAAGAGGGATCTGGAATGGAACTGAAAACATAATTATGAATCTGTTGCAAATTTTTCTGTAGAGCTCCTACATACTCTGTCATATTTGAGTACATTGACTGAAGCTGCTGAGGGAAATACAAGCCAGTTTTTGGAGCACTGCCAAACAAAATTTCATAAGGACTTAATTTATTTTTCATGGTTGGCGTCATACGGACAGAGTGTAGGGCAATGGGTAGACATTCAGTCCATGGCTTATTTGTTTCTGCCATTACTTTCTGAATTTTTAATTTTAATGTCCCATTTAACCTTTCAACCTTCCCACTGCTCTGTGGCCGGTATGGAGTATGGAACGATTGGGTAATATTGAAAGCTTGCATGATTTCTTTAAGGATTTCTGATGTAAAATGAGTACCTCTATCACTTTCAATGACTTCGGGGACCCCATATCTACATACTACTTCTGTAAGAATCTTTTTTGCCACAGTTTTTGCATTAGCTTTCGCAGAAGGCCAAGCTTCAGGCCATCCTGAAAACAAATCAATACACACTAGGACATATTCATAGATACCCACCTTAGGAAGCTGAATAAAGTCTATTTGTAGTCTCTGAAACGGGTATAATGGCTTAGGGGTGCATTTCTGTGGCACCTTCACAGTCTTACCAGCATTATGACAGGCACAAATGGCACAGCTCTGCACATATTTAGCAGATGCGTTGTTGAACCCTGAGGTCACCCAACCTTGAGCAACTTGACTTACCATTGCATCCTTGGACTGGTGTGTAGGGCCATGAGAGAGAGTACACAACATAGGGTGCAATACCCTTGGGAGACAGAGCTTAGAGCCTAGTTCCCACAGACCGCTCTCGTTCTCTACAGCCTTTTTTCTTTGCCAACTTTCTTTCTCCAATTTTGGAGCCTGTGCCTGTAACTTTTTTAATAAGTCCAGGTCTATTCCCCCGTCTTTTTGCACTGGGTCTGCCGTACAACCAGTTGAGAGGATTCAACCAAGATAACCAGTCGGGGAAATGCAATTCTGATTGAGCATTAGCCTCACGATATCTTTCTTTTAGTTCTTGCGCTTGGTTAATATCATAAGCAACTTGCATCATTCCTGTAGGATTGATATAGTGACAACATGCTGGTCCTACTATTTGACAAAGTCCTCCTTGTGAAGCAGTTAAATAATCCAATACCATAGTGTGTTGATTAGTAACTACTATTAATTGTTTCGTATAAACAGAGTTCACACTTATAGCATCGAAAAGGTAATCAGTAATATTGTCAAATACTTCTGCTAAGGCTTCCATACGTTGGGCATTCTGAGTGGTTCTTATTAATGTAGAAACTGGACTACCAATAATGGGCAGAGCCATTATCAACTCTTCCTTCCAACCTATTTGTAGTAATGGTTGTGTATGTCGAAACTTAAGACTACGTTTGCTTATCATATGTTGGGGCATACGCTGATACAAGAGTTGATCAGACTTCCATGTCCAGGTGGCTGGTTCTATCCTTGCTAAGGTACATGTTCCCCCAGCTCCTTCAGGAAGCCATCTGTAAGCATTATTTCCACAAATTATATAAATTCCTTTTGGAAGTTCAAACTGTCGTTTGTTAATTAGGGCGCTAACAATGGATGTTAAAAGAGTAGTATTTAGATAAAGGCACCAAGAATCTGATTCTTTGTTAGTTACCCACTGATAATATGCAATAGGCCTACATACAGAAAAGTTTATATTTTTTCTTGGATCAAGTGACATTGAATCCGCCCCATCTCCTGCCATACTTGCAACATTTTCTTCATTATCTTTGCTGACAGAGAAGGCCTTCATAGCCTCACAATCTCCCCTATGGCCAAGAGGAAATTTATCAGCATGGTGCCAACTGAAATTATGAATCTCCCGAATTATAGAGTAATCTATTTCCTGATCCTTTAAACTTTTACTGGCAAAACTTATTTGTAGATTTTCTACAGGCAAACTTCCAGTTTGTATAAAGGTCATCTCTTTTGTTCCCCAGACACCATCTTGTTTTCTAAAATCAAACCAATTTCCCGGCTTGGATGTTAGGTTGGCTTGCCACCAGGGATACTGTATCCATCCAGCAATGGGTAATGCCATTAGGACTTTCCCATTGCGCTCCTCTATATCTAATGGTCTCATCTCCCAACAATCATTTTGGAATAATTCTTGTTCTGAGACAGGAGTAGCAAAATATGGCATAGACCTTGCAGACATAGGAGAATGTGTGCATATCCAGCAATCGGTCAGATTATATGTTTGTGTAACTATACCATGATACTTGATAAACTTATTATCCCACTCCTCCTCCTCCAACTGCCGGTACCCTTCTGCAAAAGTATACATCATTGTACTGATTAATAACACAGATACTGAGAAATACTTCCCCATTATGTTGTTAGATTTTATAAAACTTTTTGCAATGAGAAGCATGTATCCAGGTTGGTTTTTCCTCCAGTTTCACTGAGGTAGGGGTGATCAGTTGGACCTGGAATGGACCTTCAAATCGTGGTTCCAGTGATTTGCGGACGTGCTTTCGAACCGTAACCCAATCTCCAGGTTTTAACTGATGTGCACCGGGTATAGAAGAGGGATCTGGAATGGAACTGAAAACATAATTATGAATCTGTTGCAAATTTTTCTGTAGAGCTCCTACATACTCTGTCATATTTGAGTACATTGACTGAAGCTGCTGAGGGAAATACAAGCCAGTTTTTGGAGCACTGCCAAACAAAATTTCATAAGGACTTAATTTATTTTTCATGGTTGGCGTCATACGGACAGAGTGTAGGGCAATGGGTAGACATTCAGTCCATGGCTTATTTGTTTCTGCCATTACTTTCTGAATTTTTAATTTTAATGTCCCATTTAACCTTTCAACCTTCCCACTGCTCTGTGGCCGGTATGGAGTATGGAACGATTGGGTAATATTGAAAGCTTGCATGATTTCTTTAAGGATTTCTGATGTAAAATGAGTACCTCTATCACTTTCAATGACTTCGGGGACCCCATATCTACATACTACTTCTGTAAGAATCTTTTTTGCCACAGTTTTTGCATTAGCTTTCGCAGAAGGCCAAGCTTCAGGCCATCCTGAAAACAAATCAATACACACTAGGACATATTCATAGATACCCACCTTAGGAAGCTGAATAAAGTCTATTTGTAGTCTCTGAAACGGGTATAATGGCTTAGGGGTGCATTTCTGTGGCACCTTCACAGTCTTACCAGCATTATGACAGGCACAAATGGCACAGCTCTGCACATATTTAGCAGATGCGTTGTTGAACCCTGAGGTCACCCAACCTTGAGCAACTTGACTTACCATTGCATCCTTGGACTGGTGTGTAGGGCCATGAGAGAGAGTACACAACATAGGGTGCAATACCCTTGGGAGACAGAGCTTAGAGCCTAGTTCCCACAGACCGCTCTCGTTCTCTACAGCCTTTTTTCTTTGCCAACTTTCTTTCTCCAATTTTGGAGCCTGTGCCTGTAACTTTTTTAATAAGTCCAGGTCTATTCCCCCGTCTTTTTGCACTGGGTCTGCCGTACAACCAGTTGAGAGGATTCAACCAAGATAACCAGTCGGGGAAATGCAATTCTGATTGAGCATTAGCCTCACGATATCTTTCTTTTAGTTCTTGCGCTTGGTTAATATCATAAGCAACTTGCATCATTCCTGTAGGATTGATATAGTGACAACATGCTGGTCCTACTATTTGACAAAGTCCTCCTTGTGAAGCAGTTAAATAATCCAATACCATAGTGTGTTGATTAGTAACTACTATTAATTGTTTCGTATAAACAGAGTTCACACTTATAGCATCGAAAAGGTAATCAGTAATATTGTCAAATACTTCTGCTAAGGCTTCCATACGTTGGGCATTCTGAGTGGTTCTTATTAATGTAGAAACTGGACTACCAATAATGGGCAGAGCCATTATCAACTCTTCCTTCCAACCTATTTGTAGTAATGGTTGTGTATGTCGAAACTTAAGACTACGTTTGCTTATCATATGTTGGGGCATACGCTGATACAAGAGTTGATCAGACTTCCATGTCCAGGTGGCTGGTTCTATCCTTGCTAAGGTACATGTTCCCCCAGCTCCTTCAGGAAGCCATCTGTAAGCATTATTTCCACAAATTATATAAATTCCTTTTGGAAGTTCAAACTGTCGTTTGTTAATTAGGGCGCTAACAATGGATGTTAAAAGAGTAGTATTTAGATAAAGGCACCAAGAATCTGATTCTTTGTTAGTTACCCACTGATAATATGCAATAGGCCTACATACAGAAAAGTTTATATTTTTTCTTGGATCAAGTGACATTGAATCCGCCCCATCTCCTGCCATACTTGCAACATTTTCTTCATTATCTTTGCTGACAGAGAAGGCCTTCATAGCCTCACAATCTCCCCTATGGCCAAGAGGAAATTTATCAGCATGGTGCCAACTGAAATTATGAATCTCCCGAATTATAGAGTAATCTATTTCCTGATCCTTTAAACTTTTACTGGCAAAACTTATTTGTAGATTTTCTACAGGCAAACTTCCAGTTTGTATAAAGGTCATCTCTTTTGTTCCCCAGACACCATCTTGTTTTCTAAAATCAAACCAATTTCCCGGCTTGGATGTTAGGTTGGCTTGCCACCAGGGATACTGTATCCATCCAGCAATGGGTAATGCCATTAGGACTTTCCCATTGCGCTCCTCTATATCTAATGGTCTCATCTCCCAACAATCATTTTGGAATAATTCTTGTTCTGAGACAGGAGTAGCAAAATATGGCATAGACCTTGCAGACATAGGAGAATGTGTGCATATCCAGCAATCGGTCAGATTATATGTTTGTGTAACTATACCATGATACTTGATAAACTTATTATCCCACTCCTCCTCCTCCAACTGCCGGTACCCTTCTGCAAAAGTATACATCATTGTACTGATTAATAACACAGATACTGAGAAATACTTCCCCATTATGTTGTTAGATTTTATAAAACTTTTTGCAATGAGAAGCATGTATCCAGGTTGGTTTTTCCTCCAGTTTCACTGAGGTAGGGGTGATCAGTTGGACCTGGAATGGACCTTCAAATCGTGGTTCCAGTGATTTGCGGACGTGCTTTCGAACCGTAACCCAATCTCCAGGTTTTAACTGATGTGCACCGGGTATAGAAGAGGGATCTGGAATGGAACTGAAAACATAATTATGAATCTGTTGCAAATTTTTCTGTAGAGCTCCTACATACTCTGTCATATTTGAGTACATTGACTGAAGCTGCTGAGGGAAATACAAGCCAGTTTTTGGAGCACTGCCAAACAAAATTTCATAAGGACTTAATTTATTTTTCATGGTTGGCGTCATACGGACAGAGTGTAGGGCAATGGGTAGACATTCAGTCCATGGCTTATTTGTTTCTGCCATTACTTTCTGAATTTTTAATTTTAATGTCCCATTTAACCTTTCAACCTTCCCACTGCTCTGTGGCCGGTATGGAGTATGGAACGATTGGGTAATATTGAAAGCTTGCATGATTTCTTTAAGGATTTCTGATGTAAAATGAGTACCTCTATCACTTTCAATGACTTCGGGGACCCCATATCTACATACTACTTCTGTAAGAATCTTTTTTGCCACAGTTTTTGCATTAGCTTTCGCAGAAGGCCAAGCTTCAGGCCATCCTGAAAACAAATCAATACACACTAGGACATATTCATAGATACCCACCTTAGGAAGCTGAATAAAGTCTATTTGTAGTCTCTGAAACGGGTATAATGGCTTAGGGGTGCATTTCTGTGGCACCTTCACAGTCTTACCAGCATTATGACAGGCACAAATGGCACAGCTCTGCACATATTTAGCAGATGCGTTGTTGAACCCTGAGGTCACCCAACCTTGAGCAACTTGACTTACCATTGCATCCTTGGACTGGTGTGTAGGGCCATGAGAGAGAGTACACAACATAGGGTGCAATACCCTTGGGAGACAGAGCTTAGAGCCTAGTTCCCACAGACCGCTCTCGTTCTCTACAGCCTTTTTTCTTTGCCAACTTTCTTTCTCCAATTTTGGAGCCTGTGCCTGTAACTTTTTTAATAAGTCCAGGTCTATTCCCCTGTCTTTTTGCACTGGGTCTGCCGTATAGGCAGTTACGGGGAGAGCAAGTCTGGCGGCAGCTTTAGCCGCAATGTCCGCTTTGCGGTTTCCCTCGGCTTCCTTTGTTCTTTCTTTGGTATGTGCCTGAACCTTAATGATAGCTACCTGCTTGAGTAGCTCCAGAGCTCGGAAAAGCTGAGCAACAAAGTTTCTGCTGTGCCATATTGGTCCATAGTCATGAGCTATGCCAAACGCGTATCTGGAGTCTGTATACACATTTGCAGTTCTATTTTCAGCCATGATACACGCCTCAGTGAGTGCTGTTAGTTCAGCCTCTTGTGCAGACATGCCAGCCGGCAATGCTCCACACTTAACCTCCTTCTGTGAGTCTACTATGGCATATCCTGTGTATGGCCTCCCTTCATGGTAGTACCGGGAGCCGTCCACATAGAACTCAAAGTCTGCATCTGTAATAGGTGTTTCAGTAACATTTTCCAACACCTTAGTCTCAATTTTCATTAGTTCAAAACAATCATGTTCCTGTGGAATATCTTGTTCTACTCTTACTTCTGGAAGTAGAGTAGCTGGGTTTAATGTAATACATCTCTTAATTGTTAAGTTAGGAGGAGTTAACAATGCTACTTCATACTTAGTGAGCCTGGCCATTGACAGGTGCTTAGTTTTTACCTGTGACAATAACTCCTGAACTGAATGTGGGACTTGTATTACAAGAGCATGATCTAATACTATGTCAGTGACTTTTTCCTTGACCTGCCTAGGTAGAGTCGTGTGTTAACCTTAAACCATACTATCCCCCACCCCCATTTAGTAACGACACATGACACCGAGGTTGGATGTGAAATGGCCACAGCAGCCGTTTATTAATTTCACAGTTTTATAAAAACAATTTAAATCCGAAACATTCGGATAACTAGTTAGGAATCCACCAGAGAATTCCTCCTAATAATTCACATGACCCAACATGGGTCAGAATCATAAATAACAATTAAACGTTAACATTAACCCGAGCAGAGGAAGTCCTTGAAGCCCCTTCAGATGTTCCTTTCAAGAACACACCGAATTAGCCATCTGCAACCACTAATTACCTCCAGCCGTAAACCAGCTCGGAAGCACCGTTCACCTCTGCAGATGGCTCCAACCACTAGAAGTCCACTTCAAGGGGATAACACCCGATGAAGCCCTCAAGTGATATACCGACCACTAGAAGTCCACTTCAAAGGGATAACACCCGATGAAGCCTTCAAGTGACATACCTTCTACCAGAAGACCACTTCAAAGGGATAACACCCGATGAAGTCTTCAACCATGTACCTTTTTTGGGGGACGCATACCCCCGATGCGACCCCCCCACCATTTTGTACTGACTGGCCTCAAGGACTCCCCCCGCCAGCTGCCATGACAACAGAACCTACTCCGGAAAAAAGAAAAACATGTTAAATAAGCACACAAAATAAAACACAACGCTCATAGACAGACGTACATAAGACCTAAGGAGTAACAAAACAAGGGTGGGAGGGTGGGAGCTTTGCTTACTGTGTGTTACTCCTCCCGCTGCTTCCGGCTCAATGCCGAGAAACAGCGGGAAGCGCAGTAACGGCCCCCCCCGCCCCCCTTAACTCCTCCCCGTCCCTCCTTCAGCTCCTTCAACTTTCCCTCACCTCGTAACATTAACCCTTTCCCTACCAGGACGGTCATGTCGGCTTCCCTTAAGCCTGCAGCTGCGTCCAGCCTCTTCTTGACCTGCCTAGGTAGAGTCGTGTGTTAACCTTAAACCATACTATCCCCCACCCCCATTTAGTAACGACACATGACACCGAGGTTGGATGTGAAATGGCCACAGCAGCCGTTTATTAATTTCACAGTTTTATAAAAACAATTTAAATCCGAAACATTCGGATAACTAGTTAGGAATCCACCTCCTAATAATTCACATGACCCAACATGGGTCAGAATCATAAATAACAATTAAACGTTAACATTAACCCGAGCAGAGGAAGTCCTTGAAGCCCCTTCAGATGTTCCTTTCAAGAACACACCGAATTAGCCATCTGCAACCACTAATTACCTCCAGCCGTAAACCAGCTCGGAAGCACCGTTCACCTCTGCAGATGGCTCCAACCACTAGAAGTCCACTTCAAGGGGATAACACCCGATGAAGCCCTCAAGTGATATACCGACCACTAGAAGTCCACTTCAAAGGGATAACACCCGATGAAGCCTTCAAGTGACATACCTTCTACCAGAAGACCACTTCAAAGGGATAACACCCGATGAAGTCTTCAACCATGTACCTTTTTTGGGGGACGCATACCCCCGATGCGACCCCCCCACCATTTTGTACTGACTGGCCTCAAGGACTCCCCCCGCCACCGCGAAACAGGCCTTGACCACCTTAAGCCTGTGAGTTCCTCCACACCACCACCGCCCTTTCTATGCCTTCTGCTATAGCCAAGCTCCAAATATCAATGCCAACCTCGGTCAGATGAACCCCGTCACTCCTCCAGAAATTCCCCAATCCTGACTCCAAATCCCTATGCCTCACGCAAATGCCCCCGTTCTTCGCCACAAAACGGGACACCGCCCGGTTAACTTTTATCCGAGCCTTATTGACTCTCTCCACCGATCTAGCTAACCGCCAATGCTTCCTTGGGACTATGTCCGACCACACTACCACCAACTTGGGATAAGATACCCACAAACACAACAAATCATGTTTGATATCCCGCACCAACTCACGAAAAGGGCGGACTCCTAAGTCATTCCCACCCACGTGCAACACTAAAACCTCCGGAACCCTATCAAGCCGCACATATGTCTGGAATTCCGCCAACACCCTGTTCCACGACATACCTCTAAACCCCAGCCAATGCACAACCGCATCCTGTCGCGGAATGCGCAACTGGCGACCATCCGGGCGGACGTCCGCCCTCAAAGCCCCCCAGTGCACGTACGAATGACCCATCAACCACACCAGACAAGGAGGCGAATCTGAAACGGAAAACACAGTTAGGCACCACCATATAACATTTGCAAGCATAAACAACAAAATTACAACATATGGGGGCGGACATAGGACTTAAACCTTTTAGACTCCCAACGACCAATACGCCTCACCCCCTCATCATCCAACCCCCAGCGCCCTGCTTCCGTTGCTGCGCCAATCCGGAAGGAATGAGATGAATATGAGCCTGCCGCAACCCCAACCGCCGTCAAACATTTTTTAAAAACAGCTCCAAACTGAAACCTGGACAAGAACGACCCGTCCACATGACGTAACAAAGGCAAATCTGGAGACCCCCTGTTTTTTGTAAAACCCCGCATGCACTCTACTGGGCACATGACCGACCCCGGGAGAGCGAACAAAACTATCAGTTTTCCCTTGCCTAATTGGTCAGTTTTTGATCTACGCAACCATACCTCCAACCGATCTGCAAAAAGGCTCACCTCCCCAGATCTCAGCCCCCCTGCCTGTTTAGTACTTGGCGACACCAACTCACCTATTCTAAATGCTCCGAAGAACGCCAACGAGAAAGCCAACCGAAACAAATCCATTTCATCTGAAGAACGACATACCGATGCCAATGAACCGCCCAACAAGCCCAGCAAAGCAAACGACACCGGCCTTCTACTATCCGCCTCCACCCTACCTCTGCGCAACCCCTTCAAAGCCTGCGATACCAGAAATTCCTTCGATACATCCCGCAAGCCCCGCAACTTAAGCCCAAACGCCACCGCGGATATAAACCGGTTCACCTTCGCTACTGAAAACCCCCCCTCCCAGGCATCCCCTAACCAATACAAAAGTGCCACCAACCTGTCTCTATCCGTATTGACATCACCCAACTCTCTTACCCACTCCTCCCACTGCCTCCAACAAGCAGCATAAGCCCTCCACGTCGTGCGCGCCAAAGACCTTTGTAACAGCTGCTCTACGGGACCGATACCAGATCCCATAGATGATCCGGACACGCCAAACCGAGACGTTCCGCTCCCGGGGCCAATTGCCGAAACCGGTCCCACTGCGAGCGAGAAAGAGCATCAGCAACACAATTCCGTACACCCGGGACATGCACCGCCACCACCCACGCGTTCAACGACAAACACACCAACACTAAATGTCGCAACAATTGAACTACCGGAGGAGAGGACGCCGTGATGTTATTAATGGCAAGCACCACCCCCATGTTGTCGCAGTAAAAACGGACCTTCTTATCCCTGAGCCTGTCCCCCCAAATGGTAGCCGCCACCACGATGGGAAACAGCTCGAGCAGGGCCAGATTCCGCGTCAATCCACTGGACACCCAGCTAGCCGGCCATTGACCTGCGCACCACGGACCTCCCCCGTAAGCTCCAAAGCCACCCGCCCCAGCCGCATCCGTGAAAATATTCAGATCACTCGTATCCTGCGCTGGGGCCATCCATAGCGAGCGACCATTGTACTGGCCCAAGAAGTCATCCCAAACCTGAAGATCAGCTCGGTGCTCCTCCTTGAGCCTCACAAAATGATGCGGTGCCCGCACTCCCGCCGTTGCCGCCGCCAACCTTCTACCAAACACCCTCCCCATCGGCATAATCCGGCAGGCGAAATTCAACTTCCCCAGCAGCGACTGAAGCTCCCTCAGCGACATTTTCTTCCTTCTACAAGCCCGTCGCACCTCCAGCCTCAAAGCACCCAACTTATCCGCCGGGAGCCGACACTCCATTGCCACCGAGTCAATTTCGATTCCCAAGAAACAAATCGTCGCTACCGGGCCCTCCGTTTTTTCCGGCGCCAAAGGGATCCCAAAATCCCTCGCCACCTTCTGCAGGGCATGAAGCAAGTTACCGCAAACCGGCGAACCCCCCGGGCCAACGCACAAAAAATCATCTAAGTAATGGATCAACGAATCGACCCCGGATACTCCCCTCGTTACCCACTCCACGAAGCTACTAAACGCCTCGAAGTATGCACAAGAAAGAGAACACCCCATCGGAAGGCACCGATCCACGTAAAAGGCCCCATTCCAAAAACAACCCAACAGCCGTTGGCTTTCTGGATGGACCGGCAACAACCTGAACGCCGCCTCGATGTCGGTTTTTGCTAGCAGCGCCCCCGGACCCGCAGCCCGCACTAACCCCACCGCCTTATCGAATGAGGTATAAACTACGGAACACAACTCGTGATCAATCCCGTCATTTACCGACGAACCTTTGGGATACGATAAATGTTGAATCAAACGAAACTTTCCGGGCTCGCGTTTAGGGACAATACCCAAAGGGGACACAACTAAATCTTTCACCGGCGACTCCACAAATGGCCCCGACATGCGCCCCAACGAAACTTCTTTTAACAACTTTTCCGACACGACTTCCGCATGCAAGTAAGCCGATTTTAAATTTCTCCGCGTAACCGGAACCTCATAAGGAGGCGGAGGAATAACAAAACCAACACTAAACCCTTCATAAAGCAACTTAGCTGCCGCCCTATCCGGATACTCATTTAGATAAGGGGCCATCCTTTCCACCCTCACCGGCGACACCCCCTTGACCAGCCCCGTGCTGGTTCCCGGACCTCTTTTTCCGCAGACATTTTGCCGCCCCTTGTGATGCACCATTACACTCGGAGCACACGTGCTTGAACTTGCACGTGGCCCCAAACTTGCACTGGCCTTCATTGAATTGCCAGCAAAACCCCGCCTTTCCCCCGCCGCTTGGTCCACTCTGACTAGACTGGCCTCCCTGGCCACCGCTCCCGGGAAAGGGCTGCCTAACCGGAGCCGTAACCCGTAACCAGAGAGCAATATCCTTCTGGTCCCACCGAATCGCCGGCCGAACCGCCTTCCGCTGACGGAATTGCTCATCATATCGCAGCCACGCCTGACCCCCATACGCCCTATGAGCCTCCCCAATAGCATCAAAATAACAAAATAACGCCGAACAATTTTCCGGCGCCTTTTCCCCTATCACACTAGCCAATATGGCGAACGCCTGCGACCAATTAACGAACGTCTGCGGGATAAGCCTATACCGCCGCCGTTCCTCCTCGTCCTTTTTACTCTCATCCCGCTTGCTCTTATCCAAATTGAATTTAGCCAGCGGCAAGAGAGAAAAAATTTCAACATATTCATCTTTCCAGATCCGATCACGCACCTCCTGCTTTAAATGCGCCCCCAACGGACCCTCAAAACAAACATACACCTCCCCCCGAGCACGATCGTCCATGCGCACTCGATCGCCGTCCTTCTGTGCCTCAGTCTGCACCGACACCGCGACCGCCTCTCTAACCGCCACCACAGGACGCGCCTGCAACGATCCCACGTCCCTGGGGCCTTCCCAAACTACCGCAGGGGACACTTCCGTTACTACCGGCGCCGCGGCCCTATCCAGGCGCCCCACCAGCTCCCGTAAGCAACCCACTAAATCTGCCAAACCCGCTCCGTCGCGTCCGCCCGCGCCACTACCGGCCCCCGATGCTATGCTAGCAGCCCCCCCGCCGACACCCGACATAAAAATCGCTGGATAAGACAATAATGGAGTTATACACTCACCGGGCTGCACAGGCGCTGTGTTCCCGTCAGCCGGACCATCCTGACCTCGACGATAGACGTCCAGTTCACCTTCCTCCAGTTCTTCTCTCGCCGACGACTGTCCCTCCCAACGACATCTTCGGAAAGGGGATGAGGACGCGCTGACCGATGGGCCGGCAACCTGCCGCCCGACCGCCGGGACCCAGACTTCCGACCGAACCTGTTGCCTCGACGTCGCTGCAGATCTAGTCGTCCGTCTAGACGATCCTGACGAAGCCTGCCCCCTGGCCGGAACATCACCATGCGGGGCGGCCGTACCTTGCTCTCGACATCTTCCATCTGATGGGGGAGGGGTGACAGGGAGCCCAGCCTGCGACTCCCTGCTTACCGCCGGACCCCGTCGCGGCCTGGGATTCCTGCCAGGACGCAGGGCCTGGGAAGGGGCGGTCCTCCCAGCTGCCTGGCCTGCAGCGTCCGGGATCGGGCTCCCTCTGCGACGCCGTGTCCGCGGGACTACCTCCGGACTAAGGCGCTCTGGAGGTCGGGACCGCCGAGAGGGACGGGTCGACACAGCCTGCATCGCCGTCACCCCTGCCACCGCTCTCTGCCTGCCCAGCGCAGGAGCGGTTGTTGTCGACTCCCCCCCCGCCGCCATAGCCATGCTCGTAGGGGGGCCGGGGGAGGGGAGCCTGTCCCTTACAACAGACCCCGAACGCCGTGCCCGACGTGGCGAAACGGCGTCCGGGATCCGCGTTAATGCAGCCACGGTCTCCTCCAGCCATCCGGGACCGTGGTGCACAGCAGCGGCGCGCAGCCGCTCTAAAATCAGGGCCTCTGCCATTACTAAAAAACCGGGCAACGGGGAGCTTTGCTTACTGTGTGTTACTCCTCCCGCTGCTTCCGGCTCAATGCCGAGAAACAGCGGGAAGCGCAGTAACGGCCCCCCCCGCCCCCCTTAACTTAACTCCTCCCCGTCCCTCCTTCAGCTCCTTCAACTTTCCCTCACCTCGTAACATTAACCCTTTCCCTACCAGGACGGTCATGTCGGCTTCCCTTAAGCCTGCAGCTGCGTCCAGCCTCTTCTTTAACACAGCACAGGCTACTACAGCTCGAATACATGATGGAGTTCCCCGTGCCACTACATCTAATGGGCTGAGTAATAGGCCAGAGGACGATGCTTTCCCCCATGGCTTTGAGTCAGAACTCCTTTAGCATGTCCGTCAGCCTCGTGACAAAATAAGTTAAAGGGCAGATCGTAATTTGGAATTCCCAGGGCTGGGGCAGATATTATAGCTGACGTGAGAGCATCAAACCCTTTTTTTGCTTCTGGTGTGAGGCAAAAAGGTGATCCTTTGTTGCAAGCCGCTAGAACATCAAACAGTGGCTGCATCAAAGAAGAGGCAGATGGTATCCACTCTCTGCAGTAAGCTATAAGTCCCAAGAATGTTCTTAATTCCCTTACATTGGAGGGTTCTCGTGCCTGGGAAATAGCTTTTTTCCGTTCTGGGGTAATATGCTTAGTCTGCTGAGTGATACAGTGTCCTAGGAAAATGACCTTTGTTTTGGCTATCTGTAGTTTTTCTTTAGAAGCCTTACACCCTTCCCTTTCTAGAAATAGAAGGAGAGACAAAGTTTCCTTTAAACAAACTTCCTTGTTTATCGTGCATAAAAGTAAATCATCCACATATTGCAGTAATTGTGTGTCCTTATTTTCAGGGTGCCAGGAAAATAGTGTCAATGCCATTGCTTCTGAAAACTCTGAAGGGGAAGTGGCGCCACCTTGTGGCAATCGGGTCCAACAATATTGTTTCCCTTCATGAGTGAATGCAAACAGAAGCTGGCTCTCCTTATCAACTGGCACTGAAAAGAAAGCATTTGCTAAATCTATGACAGTGAAATACTTTGAACTGGGGGGAATTTGATTTAGCAAAGTATGGGGGTTGGGTACAATAGGAGCGTCAATAATCATCAGTTTGTTAAGTTCTCTTAAGTCATGAACCATTCTGTATGCTTGTACCTTCCCTGCTTCTGGTTTTTTCTTTACTGGAAAAAGTGGCGTATTATAAGGGGATCGACATTCCCTTATAACGCTCATCTTTTGATATTCTTCCAGTTGAGTGGTAATAGCAGCTTTCTGCTCTCTGCTCAGGGGATACTGTCTAATTGTGATTGGTACAGTTCCTGGCTTCAACTTAATCTTAACAGGGGTTACCCTAAGTAAGCCAACATCAGTTTTGTCTTTTACCCACAAAGATGAAGGTACTTGAGATAACATTTGGTTTACCTCTTCGTCTCTTGGTTCTGGGTTTTCCTGATTTCCCCCACTATCCAGACACATTATCATGGTCAGAAATGTCTCTGCAAGTGGTCCAGTTACAGAAACTCCTTTTTTTCCAAAACGTATAGTTGCATTTACTGCTGACAAAATATCAGCTCCTAACAAATTGACTGGACAGCTGTCAGATACTAACAATTGTGCACATACCTCTGTAGTATCTGCAAGACGTATTTTTAGGGGCTTAGTTTGTTTCATAGTATACGGTTTCCCCCCCAAACCAGTCCCTGTTATTTCAGTATTTGTCAAAAACTGGGAAGGGATATCCTTAGTTTTAACAATTGTCCGGCTCGCCCCCGTGTCTACTAAAAAACTTATACGTTTCCCATGGGGTAGTGTCAATTTAACTGCAGTTTTTGGTCCTGGGTATGGTGGGACCATTACAACGGGAGCGCTTTGGGGGCTGCCTTCTTCCTAGTATGAATCATCTTGTGTCTGGATAGTATCAACCATTTGTACTTGCGTTTGGGGCGTTTGGGCTCGAACCTTTTGTTTGGAAGGACAATCCCTTTTCATATGTCCCTTACCTCCACACCCAAAACATAGTCCCTTTTTCCTGTACTCTTCAACATTTATTCTTCCAGTTCTCTGCTTAAATTCCATACCCCTAGCTTCAGGGAAAGTATTTGCATTAGGAGGTGCTGCTATTGATACCATAATCGGCACAACAGGTTGTTTCTGCACTTTCCTCAGTTTCCTTTTGTTATTCTGTTCCTCAATACTTCTGACTACCACCAATGACTGCTCTACAGGAGTAAACATACATTCTGGACGTATTTTCATCAATTCTGTTCTGAGGTCTTCCCTTAACCCATTAACAAAACAAGTCCTCAGTATACGGGCATCTTTGCCAGAAGCAGTACGCACATCAAAATCCTGATCTTCAAATATGCTCGTACATCGTGCATAATATTTATCCACTGACTCTTCAGCTCCCTGAAAAGCCTCAGGCAAACCTGTAGATAACTCATTTGCAAGGGTTTTTGCTAATGTCTGGAGTCTCTGAATAAACGTTTGACCAGATTTCTTAGTCTTTTGTTCCTCTGCTGCTGGTACCTCTTCCACCCCATCCCCCTCTACCCTCTGTACCTTGTTGACCAGTGGTGTGCCTGCAGATATGGTGCACAATGAAGCCAAATCACTCCAGGTGGCTTCATAGTTTTGACATATCCTTTCCACACCCTTAAAGAATCCCATTGGGTTCTTATACGGATCTGGTAACTCTCTTGCCATTATCAACTGGTCACTCCTGCTCCATGGTTTATACCAAGTGGTAGTTTCTATTCTAGGGGCATCCACTGTTTCTCCAGGGCTTGAGGAAACCTGTGTTATAACTGGAAAAGCCTCTTGGTGCTGAGCAGTTGGAGGTTGCATCCTCCCTGTCTTAAATTTTGAGCAATACGGTGAAGCGTCAGTCCTATGAGTGTTTCCACACTTACATACCCATGTATTGGATCTCAGTGCCCTTGTAGTACCCACCGTCTCTTCTCCCCTCTTTCCCTCTGGTGCTTGCAAAGGCGAATTTGCCACGCACCAGGTGTCCTGATCTTTGAAGAGGCGAAGTCGTATTTCTGATCTATTACCCCCTGCACTCGTCGGTGCCGGAGAAGTGAAACCTGTTTCTGAACTAGTCAATAGGGAACACTGACATTCTCCTCCCAATCTAATTTGTCCACATCTTGGACATTTATATACATCGGGTTTATTACAACGCCCACAGGAACCACACTCCCATCCAAACTCCGGGGTCGGGGATGAGGAACTAAAACTGTCTTGGAGACTATCTTTAGGCAAGGGGGGGTATGCTGCGGTTTGTAGTGATACCGGCGAAGAACTAGATAAACTAGTATAATCTGGTGGCGAACTAGTCTGAGGATGGTAACGAACAATCAAATCAGATAGCTGTCGTGCTATTGGAGTGTAGGGAGAAAGATTTTCCACTAAAGGAGGTGAAGAAGGAGAAGAAGGATTATAAGGAGAAGAGTTCTCCACTGAAGAAGGTGAGGAAAGGGAAGAAGGAATAAAGAGAACAATTTTATCAGTACTGCTGTCATGCATTACTTGTGATTTAGCATCTGTATTATCAGAGGAAATAGTCTGCGGGGAGACAGTGTCTACACTGGAGGGTGAGGATAGAGTTAAAGCACGAGCAGACGTACAGGGTGAGGAATGAGGAGTATGTATACTTGAACGCCTGACATTGGGCGATGAGGATCTACGTGACTGCTGCCGCTCAGGAAATGAAACTTGCAGCTGTTTCCCTCCTCGTCGGGACTTTCTTGTCTCAACATCCTCATCCTCCTGATCTGCGTGATTATTAAGGGGATCGTGCCTTTCTGATGTTCTGATCCAGGCTGCCACCTGCGCCCCGTACTCATGCTTTTCTATCCATTTATCATTCTGTCTGCTAAATAGCCTCCACCTCTCAGCATCCAGACAACCAGTCTTTGGCATCCCTGCCTTCTTGAGAATTGTAGTTGCATGTTTAATTGCCCAATCTCCATGTTCTAATTTCACTAAATGTTTCATGGTTATCTTAGGATTCCAACCAGGGCCCGGTACTGATTTAGTGAAAGAAGTTCCCATAGCAACTGTCAAAGGTAGCGAGCCTTATCTTCAGTTCCTGCTATGTATATTCTCTTAACTCTACAGCTGTATATATCTTTTTAATTATCCACAGCTGTTTCCTCTTGGGCAATCAGTTGCAACTCAATTCTCTGCTGAGCTCTTATTTTACTGTACTCTTGATAAATGAGATAGAAACACACAAATAGTCCCAAAAACACTCCAACTACTACCGCAAAGTATTCCTCATTTATCCTAGTCATGCCGTTGACATCAATACGTGCATCTTTGCCGTGACGCACAGCAGAATATCTGCTGTTAAAGGATTTTATCGCTGGTGTGAAGGCCAGAGTTACCATTATACGGACCCCTGAGGATGAGTACCTGAAACGCGTAGGGTCGTTGTTTTGTTTATGGAATGTTTGCATTGGGGATAGTCATATCGTGTTACACCCAGCACTAGGAGACCCGATTTATTCGGACGCCTGTGCTTTATTTTGGGATTGTACTACTGATGTGCCCTGGATATATGCTGTTTCCAGACATAATATTGTTATAAACACTGAGTTAGATGTATCACAATGACTCAGTGTTTTTTTGTTTAATACATTTTTTAACAATCACGGTGGGGCTTATGTCACAGTGGTGTGTTACCCCTGTTTTTAACTAGTTACTAATTAAAAGGTATTTTTTACTTTATTGTTACTTCAGTGAACTATAAAATTTACTCATTTTGTGGGAGCACAATTAGATTTCTATCAAACTAGACAGTGAAATTACATTTAATCCATACAGTTAATAATTTCAGTTTATCTAGGTATGGCAGCCTTTGCACTTTCTGAATTAAACACAGATGGGTGGATGAGTGAGGCCAAAAGCGTCTTTTCAGAGTGTGAACTGACGTATACAGTTCAGGGTGCATCTCTCAAATCCACCTTTAAAAATCTTAATAGACTGCACAAAGATTATACTAGAAGTTGGTGGGCGATCCAGAGTCTGGAAAACTATTTAAAGAATAAGATAGTTCCCAGAGGTCTCAGGGTCCCCATTGTCCCAGCATTAAGATTAAAAACCGCTAATATTAAAGAAAGGTGGGAACAGGAGATTACAGGGAGCTCACTTAGGCTGATGCAGATCTTGGTAGAGGAAGAAAAAGTCCAGTTTGACTTTATTAGTGTTGAGCTTAAAAAAGAGATTGAGGCAGCCAAGTCCTTGGTAGATACCCCAGGTTTTGAAAAAAGGGACAAAATCCTCCAACAAACTTTGGAAAGGTTTACTAATCATCTTAAGGAACGAAAACACTTCCAATTCCAGAGAGACCTACAGGAATTCAGGGAGAAAAAAGCGTATGATTTTGTCACTACACAACAACAGCAATATCAACAGACCAATAGGGGGCCGAGGGAATCTGACCCTTCCACATCAGAGAGTGAAACTACAGACTCTGAAAGAGTGGGCCCATTCTTTGGCGGTAGTGGTGGGAAACACAAATTTAGGGGAGGAGCAAGAAGTAGAAACAGAGGCCGTGGGAGAGCCTCTTCTAATAGTGGCAATAATTTTTTAGCCAACAATCCTCCCATTTCCCGCTATATGCTGAGGGGTCAAAAGGATTAGTGAAGGGGAATAACATGGATAGGCTTCAAATCATTAACCTTTCTGAATATAATTTGAGTGCATCAGAGATTACACTATTAGAAAAGGGACTTTCCTTTGTCCCTACAGTTAAATTTGACTCATTTTCGTGGATAAAAGATCTTAATTTATTTGCTCGCAAACTTAAATGGATAAAATTTTTTAAACACCATAATAGAAAAAAATGCATGGAATTAGGCCTAGAGGAGTCTGATATGGAAGGTCTTTCGGCCCTTGAGGGGCTACTAGAGGAATCTGGACGCACTCCAGGTATAGGTCCCTTCACCAACCTTAAAATGAAGAGTAGGAAATTGCCACCTATAGGAGACTTTACCAATGTGGATTTATTTGTGGATATGGTGGGAGACGAGATCAAAAGTCTCAGTCAGGATAGCAGGGGAATGGATAATAATTTGTCTTGGTCTGAACGATTAGCTCTGACCACTTTAGAGAAAAAAGAGAATATTGTTCTCAAATCATCCGATAAAGGTGGGAACATTGTGGTCATGAGCAGGGATGGCTATAAGAAGATGTGTGAGGACATCTTATTTAACCATGACTGCTATACCATTTTAAAGGATAACCCCACGGCATTATTCAAGAAAGAGTTGCTGAGCATTTTGAGTGATGCAAAGAGCAGATCTTTGATTAGTGCAGGGGAATTTGGGTTTTTATACCCACAATTTCCTGTTATGGCGTGCTTCTATAGCCTGCCCAAAATCCACAAAGGTTATCCTCCTTTACGTGGCAGACCTATTGTTTCAGGCATAAATAATTTAACTCAAAATGTGAGCACGTATGTTGACCAAGTGTTGCGTCCCTTTGTTTTGAGTCTCACATCATATGTGCGTGACACAATGGATGTCCTGAAACAGATTGATGGCATTTCCCTGGAGAAAGATACAATTTTGGCGAGTCTGGATGTCGAGGCGTTGTATTCATCCATACCGCACAAATGTGGCTATAAAGCGGTCGAGTACTATTTGGGATCTAGAGGTACCCAGTTTGTAGCTCATAACCAGTTTGTCATGCAGTTATTACAGTTTGTTCTTGAAAGAAATATATTTATTTTTGAAGACAAAATTTTCCATCAGAAATGTGGTACTGCAATGGGGAGTCCTGCTGCTCCCACCTATGCAAATTTATTTCTTGGCTGGTGGGAGGAGACAATTGTTTTTGGGGACAAATTTGTCAATTGGACTTCATCTGTTGGATTATGGATTAGATATATTGATGACGTGTTGATCCTCTGGAACTCTACAGCGGATGAGTTCCATAATTTTGTAGCAGCCCTCAACAAGAATGATGTAGGACTTAAATTCACATGTGAGATCAGTGAAAAAGAATTGTCTTTTTTAGATTTGAAAATCACAAAAACATCAGATGGCACAATCCACACTAAGGTACATAGGAAAGAAACAGCAACAAATAGTTTCCTACAATGGAATAGCTGTCATCCCCATTCCCTCAAAAGTGGCATACCAAAAGGCCAATTTATGAGAGTACGTAGGAATTGCAGTTCTATGGGTGATTTTGAGTTCCAGGCCAAGGAGCTCAAAACTAGATTGAAGGACAGAGGTTTCCCCGAGAGGGTTATCAGGAAGGCCTATGAGGGAGCAAGGGATGCTGATAGGCAATGTCTTCTGGTCCCTAAAAAACGGAAAGAAGAACAGGTCACAAGACTCATAGGTACCTATGATTCCAAACAAAATGATATTATGCAGATACTGAATAGGTATTGGCGTATTCTCAGTTCTGATACAGATCTGGCAGATCAAATCACACAGAGGCCGTCTGTCACCTATCGGAGAGGGAAAAATATAAGGGACAGAGTCATGCACAGCTGTTTTGACCCCATTTCACCTAGGGGCACGTGGCTGGACAGACAAATACCAGGCACCTTTAGGTGTGGTAGCTGTAAAGCCTGTGATTTCATTTTTAAAGGCAATAGCTTCACTAGCGTCACCACACAGAAACAATACACTATTCGGGATTATGTCAATTGCAAGTCTGCGGGAGTGGTCTACCTAATCACATGTCCATGCCCCCTTAACTATGTGGGAAAAACAGCACGACAATTTCGTCGCCGTATTAGGGAGCATGTTGGAGACATTGTCCATGATAGGGACACCCCAATATCTAAGCATGTGCATGCCAAACACCAAGGCCAGGCAGCATGTTTAAAGTTTCAAGCTATTGAACTTGTTAGACCCCCCAAAAGAGGAGGTGATTGGGATAACCTGATTTTACGCAAAGAAGCACAATGGATCCACAGACTGGAATGCATACATCCAGCAGGTTTAAATGAGCAGACTAATTATACATGTTTTATTTAACACTCCGTATGGACGACCTATCTCCCTTGGGTTGCCCAGGGGGTGGGTGAGTTCATTTTTGCCCAACACATGTAGTTTTGAGATGGCCCTATTGGTCTGCCGTTTTTTAACGGCGATCGTCTCTCGATCCCCCATGTCATGAGGGATCGTATTTCCTTCCACCCTATATGTGGTTAATTACATTTTTAGTTGCTTTGTGAGGTAGCCTACTTGTGGTGTTTAACTGTCCCGCGAGATTTACTTACAATTCATTATCGTGTAGCGCTTACCTTCTCCTATTTTGGCAGTCTGGGCGAATTGTCCCTGACTTCTACTGCGCCTGCGCGTGCGGCTTGATGCGGCCGATGATGACCCCTGGTTGTCAGCTGACGGCGGGGGGTCACATGGGCAGGTGTCACTAATCGTGAGGGTGTGGGGATTGGTCAGTTCATGTTTGCCGCTAGAATACGAGGGGTGGAGTTTAGCGTTTATAGTAACGTAGCGCCTGCAATGAAGTATGCCGTTGACATCAATACGTGCATCTTTGCCGTGACGCACAGCAGAATATCTGCTGTTAAAGGATTTTATCGCTGGTGTGAAGGCCAGAGTTACCATTATACGGACCCCTGAGGATGAGTACCTGAAACGCGTAGGGTCGTTGTTTTGTTTATGGAATGTTTGCATTGGGGATAGTCATATCGTGTTACACCCAGCACTAGGAGACCCGATTTATTCGGACGCCTGTGCTTTATTTTGGGATTGTACTACTGATGTGCCCTGGATATATGCTGTTTCCAGACATAATATTGTTATAAACACTGAGTTAGATGTATCACAATGACTCAGTGTTTTTTTGTTTAATACATTTTTTAACAATCACGGTGGGGCTTATGTCACAGTGGTGTGTTACCCCTGTTTTTAACTAGTTACTAATTAAAAGGTATTTTTTACTTTATTGTTACTTCAGTGAACTATAAAATGTACTCATTTTGTGGGAGCACAATTAGATTTCTATCAAACTAGACAGTGAAATTACATTTAATCCATACAGTTAATAATTTCAGTTTATCTAGGTATGGCAGCCTTTGCACTTTCTGAATTAAACACAGATGGGTGGATGAGTGAGGCCAAAAGCGTCTTTTCAGAGTGTGAACTGACGTATACAGTTCAGGGTGCATCTCTCAAATCCACCTTTAAAAATCTTAATAGACTGCACAAAGATTATACTAGAAGTTGGTGGGAGATCCAGAGTCTGGAAAACTATTTAAAGAATAAGATAGTTCCCAGAGGTCTCAGGGTCCCCATTGTCCCAGCATTAAGATTAAAAACCGCTAATATTAAAGAAAGGTGGGAACAGGAGATTACAGGGAGCTCACTTAGGCTGATGCAGATCTTGGTAGAGGAAGAAAAAGTCCAGTTTGACTTTATTAGTGTTGAGCTTAAAAAAGAGATTGAGGCAGCCAAGTCCTTGGTAGATACCCCAGGTTTTGAAAAAAGGGACAAAATCCTCCAACAAACTTTGGAAAGGTTTACTAATCATCTTAAGGAACGAAAACACTTCCAATTCCAGAGAGACCTACAGGAATTCAGGGAGAAAAAAGCGTATGATTTTGTCACTACACAACAACAGCAATATCAACAGACCAATAGGGGGCCGAGGGAATCTGACCCTTCCACATCAGAGAGTGAAACTACAGACTCTGAAAGAGTGGGCCCATTCTTTGGCGGTAGTGGTGGGAAACACAAATTTAGGGGAGGAGCAAGAAGTAGAAACAGAGGCCGTGGGAGAGCCTCTTCTAATAGTGGCAATAATTTTTTAGCCAACAATCCTCCCATTTCCCGCTATATGCTGAGGGGTCAAAAGGATTAGTGAAGGGGAATAACATGGATAGGCTTCAAATCATTAACCTTTCTGAATATAATTTGAGTGCATCAGAGATTACACTATTAGAAAAGGGACTTTCCTTTGTCCCTACAGTTAAATTTGACTCATTTTCGTGGATAAAAGATCTTAATTTATTTGCTCGCAAACTTAAATGGATAAAATTTTTTAAACACCATAATAGAAAAAAATGCATGGAATTAGGCCTAGAGGAGTCTGATATGGAAGGTCTTTCGGCCCTTGAGGGGCTACTAGAGGAATCTGGACGCACTCCAGGTATAGGTCCCTTCACCAACCTTAAAATGAAGAGTAGGAAATTGCCACCTATAGGAGACTTTACCAATGTGGATTTATTTGTGGATATGGTGGGAGACGAGATCAAAAGTCTCAGTCAGGATAGCAGGGGAATGGATAATAATTTGTCTTGGTCTGAACGATTAGCTCTGACCACTTTAGAGAAAAAAGAGAATATTGTTCTCAAATCATCCGATAAAGGTGGGAACATTGTGGTCATGAGCAGGGATGGCTATAAGAAGATGTGTGAGGACATCTTATTTAACCATGACTGCTATACCATTTTAAAGGATAACCCCACGGCATTATTCAAGAAAGAGTTGCTGAGCATTTTGAGTGATGCAAAGAGCAGATCTTTGATTAGTGCAGGGGAATTTGGGTTTTTATACCCACAATTTCCTGTTATGGCGTGCTTCTATAGCCTGCCCAAAATCCACAAAGGTTATCCTCCTTTACGTGGCAGACCTATTGTTTCAGGCATAAATAATTTAACTCAAAATGTGAGCACGTATGTTGACCAAGTGTTGCGTCCCTTTGTTTTGAGTCTCACATCATATGTGCGTGACACAATGGATGTCCTGAAACAGATTGATGGCATTTCCCTGGAGAAAGATACAATTTTGGCGAGTCTGGATGTCGAGGCGTTGTATTCATCCATACCGCACAAATGTGGCTATAAAGCGGTCGAGTACTATTTGGGATCTAGAGGTACCCAGTTTGTAGCTCATAACCAGTTTGTCATGCAGTTATTACAGTTTGTTCTTGAAAGAAATATATTTATTTTTGAAGACAAAATTTTCCATCAGAAATGTGGTACTGCAATGGGGAGTCCTGCTGCTCCCACCTATGCAAATTTATTTCTTGGCTGGTGGGAGGAGACAATTGTTTTTGGGGACAAATTTGTCAATTGGACTTCATCTGTTGGATTATGGATTAGATATATTGATGACGTGTTGATCCTCTGGAACTCTACAGCGGATGAGTTCCATAATTTTGTAGCAGCCCTCAACAAGAATGATGTAGGACTTAAATTCACATGTGAGATCAGTGAAAAAGAATTGTCTTTTTTAGATTTGAAAATCACAAAAACATCAGATGGCACAATCCACACTAAGGTACATAGGAAAGAAACAGCAACAAATAGTTTCCTACAATGGAATAGCTGTCATCCCCATTCCCTCAAAAGTGGCATACCAAAAGGCCAATTTATGAGAGTACGTAGGAATTGCAGTTCTATGGGTGATTTTGAGTTCCAGGCCAAGGAGCTCAAAACTAGATTGAAGGACAGAGGTTTCCCCGAGAGGGTTATCAGGAAGGCCTATGAGGGAGCAAGGGATGCTGATAGGCAATGTCTTCTGGTCCCTAAAAAACGGAAAGAAGAACAGGTCACAAGACTCATAGGTACCTATGATTCCAAACAAAATGATATTATGCAGATACTGAATAGGTATTGGCGTATTCTCAGTTCTGATACAGATCTGGCAGATCAAATCACACAGAGGCCGTCTGTCACCTATCGGAGAGGGAAAAATATAAGGGACAGAGTCATGCACAGCTGTTTTGACCCCATTTCACCTAGGGGCACGTGGCTGGACAGACAAATACCAGGCACCTTTAGGTGTGGTAGCTGTAAAGCCTGTGATTTCATTTTTAAAGGCAATAGCTTCACTAGCGTCACCACACAGAAACAATACACTATTCGGGATTATGTCAATTGCAAGTCTGCGGGAGTGGTCTACCTAATCACATGTCCATGCCCCCTTAACTATGTGGGAAAAACAGCACGACAATTTCGTCGCCGTATTAGGGAGCATGTTGGAGACATTGTCCATGATAGGGACACCCCAATATCTAAGCATGTGCATGCCAAACACCAAGGCCAGGCAGCATGTTTAAAGTTTCAAGCTATTGAACTTGTTAGACCCCCCAAAAGAGGAGGTGATTGGGATAACCTGATTTTACGCAAAGAAGCACAATGGATCCACAGACTGGAATGCATACATCCAGCAGGTTTAAATGAGCAGACTAATTATACATGTTTTATTTAACACTCCGTATGGACGACCTATCTCCCTTGGGTTGCCCAGGGGGTGGGTGAGTTCATTTTTGCCCAACACATGTAGTTTTGAGATGGCCCTATTGGTCTGCCGTTTTTTAACGGCGATCGTCTCTCGATCCCCCATGTCATGAGGGATCGTATTTCCTTCCACCCTATATGTGGTTAATTACATTTTTAGTTGCTTTGTGAGGTAGCCTACTTGTGGTGTTTAACTGTCCCGCGAGATTTACTTACAATTCATTATCGTGTAGCGCTTACCTTCTCCTATTTTGGCAGTCTGGGCGAATTGTCCCTGACTTCTACTGCGCCTGCGCGTGCGGCTTGATGCGGCCGATGATGACCCCTGGTTGTCAGCTGACGGCGGGGGGTCACATGGGCAGGTGTCACTAATCGTGAGGGTGTGGGGATTGGTCAGTTCATGTTTGCCGCTAGAATACGAGGGGTGGAGTTTAGCGTTTATAGTAACGTAGCGCCTGCAATGAAGTATGCCGTTGACATCAATACGTGCATCTTTGCCGTGACGCACAGCAGAATATCTGCTGTTAAAGGATTTTATCGCTGGTGTGAAGGCCAGAGTTACCATTATACGGACCCCTGAGGATGAGTACCTGAAACGCGTAGGGTCGTTGTTTTGTTTATGGAATGTTTGCATTGGGGATAGTCATATCGTGTTACACCCAGCACTAGGAGACCCGATTTATTCGGACGCCTGTGCTTTATTTTGGGATTGTACTACTGATGTGCCCTGGATATATGCTGTTTCCAGACATAATATTGTTATAAACACTGAGTTAGATGTATCACAATGACTCAGTGTTTTTTTGTTTAATACATTTTTTAACAATCACGGTGGGGCTTATGTCACAGTGGTGTGTTACCCCTGTTTTTAACTAGTTACTAATTAAAAGGTATTTTTTACTTTATTGTTACTTCAGTGAACTATAAAATTTACTCATTTTGTGGGAGCACAATTAGATTTCTATCAAACTAGACAGTGAAATTTCATTTATCCTAGTCCCAACAAGCCTTTCCTAGAGAGACAATCAATTTCCAAAGTTTTACTCTAGCCAAGAAGGAGAATGTATATTTTCTAAACTCACAAAATATATATATATCAATATCACTTATATCCTCTATGACTTTGACTGCAAATGATCATTAGTGTGTTAAAGACAGACAAAACAGACTGACTCCTGACCCAATGCCCCCTTGCGGGTTGTACACCGGGAACTGCAAGAGTCCTGAAACCACACACTTGGACAAATGAATGCCACTTCGGTAGACCCCTGGTATGAGTTGCTACTGCAATTCCCTCCGTCACCCCGTTCAGGGTTCAGGGCTTCAAATGAGCAGCGCGAGAGCAGAGTCTCTACGCATCCAGGTTGGACTTAACCCACACTCACATTCACACGCCTTCTTTATAAACAGCAAGCAGTTAGTTATTTACGTTGCATGAAAACAGAAACAAAATATCAATAATAGTTCAATATAGACAAATCAAATGATCTACCTGAGATCCCTGTTTCTTCCCTCGGACTGACTCCCGAGGCTTCTTCCCCCGGCAAAAAGGGAAAACAGCGAGACAAGTGCTCACTTACCCGGGTTTGATGTTTCCCTCTCCGCCGGTGGTGTGCTGCCTCTCCTTGTTCAGTCCTGGTGAAGATGTTTACACAGGATATCTCGCTGGGGCCTCCAAATGATAACGCAATTCCCAAAAGGTAGATCGACACCGATACGGCCGGAGACAAAAACAGAACAGACAAGTATCTGATAACTGTAGAGGTCTGAGCTAGTCCCGGCCCCCTATCGTTTATTTATTGTCTTATTGTCTTATAGTATTGCATGAATATAGAACAAGTATAAATAAATGATAGGGGGCCGGGACTAGCTCAGACCTCTACAGTTATCAGATACTTGTCTGTTCTGTTTTTGCCTCCGGCCGTATCGGTGTCGATCTACCTTTTGGGAATTGCGTTATCACAGGTATTGGAGAGAGGATGGTGTGCACCTCAATGATGTGGGGATGGATATGTGGAGTCTGGCTTTGACTGATGGAATCGAGCGAGCGGTGGGAGTGTGGAGGAGCTCGCAGGCGTGAGGTGGTCAAGGCCTGTTTCGCTTTGGCGGGGGGGAGTCCTTGAAGTAGGTCGTAAAAAGTGGTGGGGGGGAATGCATCATGGGATGCACCCCCAATTAGTCGGCTTCTTAGGGTGTTACCCCTTTTTAAAGCTGGGTTACATATATGGTGGTCATCTGCGAAAGGTAATTGGTGCCCCCGGGCCGGGTTACGGCTGGGGGTAAGGTATTGGTGGGCAGATGGCCAAAATTAAGTATCGGTGGCTTCAAGGACTTGCCCCTGTCATTCTGGTTGGTTAATAATGTTGTGACCCTGATAGGGTCGCAGTGGGTTATTTAATGTTATGATGAATCCCTTTTTGGGGATTAAAAAGTTATGGTATTTAAAAATTCATTGTTATGTAAATAATAAACGGCTGCTGTGGCCATAAAAATCCAACTCTGTTTCAGTGTCTGCTTTGGGAAGGGTAGTTTTTACATAAGGGGGGAAGTGACTCGACTTATTTGAGTCATGGTATATAATCCATTTCATTCCTGCATGTACTTCATCTCTGCTGTAGCTGCATTTCAAAAAGCTGAAACTTTTATTTTATGGTACTCTGCTTTCCTGTCTTCCTATATAGTCTAATGTTATCTCTAACTTTTGTCAAAGTGTTTGATCGTCGTTAAGTTTTATGATCATCCAGACCTGCTAGTTTGTTTGTTTATCTCTGCATAGCTTTTCACCTCATGTGTCTAGTTGATTTGATTAATAGCTGAACGAGCTTAATTGGGCCTAGATCTGAGCATCTACTCCCCTATAAATTTAGATGTAGCATATGGGGAAGGCACTCGTGCAGGGGGGCACGACGTCAGAAGTAATCTCTGGCTAAGTGTCATACTGTCAAAGTGTCCTGGCAGTTATACATGGCACAGATCTAACATCCATCTCTTTTCTCTTCATACAGGTATATAATCCATTTCATTCCTGCATGTACTTCATCTCTGCTGTGGCTGCATTTCAAAAAGCCGAAACTTTTATTTTATGGTATATAATCCATTTCATTCCTGCATGTACTTCATCTCTGCTGTAGCTGCATTTCAAAAAGTGTCCTGGCAGTTATACATGGCAGTTGCACAGGGTCAGTGACAGGTAAGCTTCAAAACCAAACAATCTAGCACACATTCTAAATATTCGATTTCAAACTCTATCTGTTTACAAACAAACATGTTCGCTGCCGCGCTCATCATTATAGCTGCTCTTGTTTTACAATCCTATCGCCCATTTAGGCCTTGCCAAAAAACAGTCCACATCAGTCCCTCTCTCCTTGACTCGCCCATGTACAGCTCCCATGCACTATTCACTTTCCTCAGTCAACTTAACCCATCCCATCCCACTGCCCAACATAAAAAACACTCTCATAAATCACAGAACCATCTGCTGTCTCTCTCCATTCTCCTGCTGCTAGCTGCAGGGGACATATCTCCCAACCCTGGTCCTCCCTTTTCTTCTGCCAAGCTCAACCACTTACCTGTCACACATAGAAACCCTGCAAATCTTCTTGCCATTCCTTGTACGTCTTCTCCTGTCTCTTTTAACTGTGCTCTCTGGAACTCTCGGTACGTGTGCAACAAGCTCACCTTTATTCATGACTTCTTCCTTTCTAACTCTCAACCTCCTGGCTCTTACAGAAACATGTCTACACCTGTCTGACAGTTCTCTCATGCCCCCAGATCTGAGAACAGGCAGGGTGGAGGAGTAGGTATACTTCTTTCCCCACACTGCACTTTCCAGGTCATTCCCCCGGTCCCCTCACTCACATTTCCCTCTTTTGAAGTCCACACCCTCAGACTCTTTCACCCTTTCTCCCTCCGAGTGGCAGTTGTCTACTGCCCCCCGGGCTCACCCCGCCAATTCCTGGATCATTTTGCTGCCTGGCTTCCACAATTTCTATCCTCTGAAACACCCACTCTCATCATGGGTGACTTCAACATCCCCATTGATAACCCAATCTCCTCATCTGCCTCCCAGTTTCTATCTTTAACCTCGTCCCTAGGTTTGTCACAACTTACTAACTCTCCAACACATGAAGACGGGCATTCGCTTGACCTGGACTTCTTCCAGCTCTGCTCAGTTTCTGACTTTAGTAACTCTCCTCTCCCGCTCTCTGACCACAATCTTCTCTCCTTTACTATCAAATATTCTCTGCCTCCTCAGGTCATCCCTACGTATCAGACATACAGAAATCTACATGCCATTAACACTGTGAAACTCATAGACAGTCTACAGTCCTCATTGTCCCCTATCTCTTCCCTCTCCTGTCCCAATCTGGCTGCCAAACTTTACAATAACACTCTCAAAAATGCATTGGATGAAGCAGCCCCCCCTACACTCCAAACCACCCGACAAAGACGACGACAACCCTGGCACACGTCTCAATCCCGCTTTCTTCAGCGGTGCTTGAGATGTGCCGAACGACTGTGGAGAAAATCGCATTTGGATGCAGATTTCCTCCATTACAAATTTATGCTCAAAACTTATAACTCTGCCCTTCACCAAGCTAAACAAGTCTATTTCACTTCTCTCATCTCCACACTATCTAATAATCCAAAATGCCTCTTTGATACTTTTCACTCCCTCCTTAGTCCTAAAGTGCAGACGCCGATCACAGATCTCTGTGCTGAAGACCTGGCTAATTATTTTAAAGTTAAAATTGACAACATCCGGCATGATATTATCTCCCAGTCCCCTAGTAACATCGATCCCCTTCCCTCCCGCACTCCCTCTTCTTCACTCTCAGCATTTGACCCAATAACTGAAGAAAAAGTCTCGAGGCTCCTCTCTTCTTCTCGTCCTACTACCTGCCCTAGTCCCCTCACACCTCCTCCAGTCCCTCTCCCTAGCTGTCACTGGTCACCTGACTAAAATATTTAACCTCTCTCTTTCCTCTGGTATCTTTCCCTCCTCTTTTAAACATGCCATTATAAACCCATTACTGAAAAAACCAACTCTTGACCCATCCAGCGCTGCTAACTACCGACCAGTCCCTAATCTGCCCTTCATCTCCAAACTCCTGGAACGCTTGGTCTACTCTCGCCTTATCCGCTATCTCTCTGCTAACTCCATTCTTGACCCCTTACAATCTGGTTTCCGCACTCAACACTCCACAGAAACTGCCCTTACTAAAGTCTCAAATGATCTCTTGGCGGCTAAATCGGACGGTAAATCCTCTCTCCTGATTCTTTTGGATCTCTCTGCAGCCTTTGACACTGTAGACCACAAACTCCTACTTAACATGCTCCACTCTATTGGCCTCAAGGACGCGGCTCTCTCTTGGTTTTCCTCCTATCTCTCTGACCGCTCATTCAGTGTGTCATTTGCTGGTTCCACCTCTTCTCATCTTCCCCTTGCTATCGGGGTTCCTCAGGGATCAGTCCTAGGTCCGCTCCTCTTTTCTCTCTACACAGCCCCTATTGGACAAACCATCAGCAGATTTGGCTTCCAGTACCATCTCTACGCTGATGACACCCAATTATATGTCTCTTCCCGTGACATCACCCCTGCTCTAATACAGAACACCAGTGATTGTCTGTCTGCTGTCTCTAACATCATGTCCGCTCTCTATCTGAAATTGAATCTTTCTAAAACTGAGCTCCTTGTGTTCCCACCATCTACTAACCTCCCTAAACCTGATGTCTCCATCTCTGTGTGTGGCACTACCATCACTCCTAAGCAGCACGCCCGCTGTCTCGGGGTTATTTTTGACTCAGATCTTTCCTTTACTCCTCACATACAATCACTTTCACGCTCCTGTCATTTTCACCTCAAAAACATCTCCAGAATCCGCTCTTTTCTTACGGAGGAAACCGCCAAAACTCTCATTGTTGCTCTGATTCACTCTCGTCTTGACTACTGTAACTCATTACTAGTCGGTCTTCCCCTCACCAAACTCTCCCCTCTCCAATCTATCCTCAATGCAGCAGCCAGGCTCATCTTTATGACCAACCGCTACACCAACGCCTCTACCCTGTGCAAGTCACTGCACTGGTTGCCCATCCCCTTCTGAATAAAATTCAAACTTATTACTCTCACCCACAAAGCTCTCCACAGTGCTGCACCTCCTTACATCTCCTCCCTCATCTCTGTCTACCACCCTACTCGGGCTCTACGTTCTGCCAATGACCTTAGATTAAAATCCTCCATAATTCGAACCTCCCACTCCCTTTTTCAAGATTTCTCTCGTGCAGCACCCGTCCTCTGGAATGTGCTACCCCAGACAATCAGATTAATTCCCAATATCCACAGTTTTAAACGTGCCCTGAAAACACATCTATTTAGACAGGCATATAACATTCCCTAATCTGACTCCTTTCCATGGCCTTCCTTTTAGATTAGTCATCAGAATAAGATTCCCTCACACTCCTTCTCTTCATGTCCGTCATACACGGATACTGGCTGGTGACCGGCTCATGCAGCTTTATGTTACCATCGCGTGTGTATAAAAATGGCCGGACCATTGTACAGAACAAACACTGTTAGGCCTCATGCACACTTCAGTTTTTTCCTTCAGGGTGCTATCCGTTTTTGTCACTGATAGCACCCTGAACCCATTCATTGCAATGGCCCCATGCACACATCCGTTATTTAAACGGATCCGTTGTTCCGTTAGAGCATGTCCTACTTTGCTCAGTGATTCAGTGACCGTGTGGCCCATAGAAGTCAATGGGTCAGTGAAAAAAACGGATGGCACACTGAAGGCTTCCGTGTGCTGTCCGTTTTTTACTGATCCGTTGCCATAGCAACGGCTGGTTGGGACAAAGTTCACAGACTCACAGTCTACAGTAGCCAGTCAGTTCTGAAGATGGATGTGGAAAGAATGATAGCATTGGTGCAGGATCACCCAGAACTGTGGGATACGCACACAGAATGCTACCACGACCGTTATAAAAAGGACGCCGCATGGGAGGAGCTTGCCAAGGAGCTTTTGACACGCAGATGGCAGAAGAGAACTAGTGCCCAGCGTCACAAAATAAGTAAGTAAATGCACACATTGCACTGCTTGTTTTCTGAGCATGCTTTTCTTTTGTTCCATTGTATGTCATTCACAGTAGGTAAACTTTACACACCCACAGTAATGTTATTTTCGCATTGACCTGCTGTCTTATAACATGTGCTTTGCAATCCCAAAATTCTGACCGGTATAGACTTTGCGCAGTTTCAAGTGTGTCAGAGTGTAGCGTAGACCTTGCACAGTTGTATTCTGTATTATTTCTAGTAGAGATGAGCGAACTTATGAAAAGTTTGGTTCGGCTAGTTCGCCGAATTTCACGAAAAAGTTCGATTCGGACCGAACCTGTAATTTCCGTGCGCCAAGCATGGTACTGCCCAGAGTGCTGATAGAGTTAATGGGCTGCACTAACTCTTTCAGCAACCTTGACAGTACCATGCTCGGCGCACGGAAAATAAAATTTTAATGTAATAAAAAATATATATAAATACGTTCATACTTACATTCCTCCTGTCCGGCCTCCAGCGATGACGTTTCATCTATGTCACCGCTCGCTGCAGCCAATTACAGGCTGTAGTGGCGGTCACGCTCGTCACGTGACCGCCTCTGCAGCCAATCACAGGCTGCCGCGGCCTCTGCAGCCAATCACAGGCTGCCGCGGCCTCTGCAGCCAATCACAGGCTGCCGCGGCCTCTGCAGCCAATCACACGATCCTCTCCTGAAATACTCTGTGCTGCCTTAAACTCTGTGGACAGGTCAGGATCCTGTTTCTTTTAAATGCTGCACTGTAGCGCAGCCTTATATCGTGGATCGAGCGGGTTCCCCAGCAGCATTTAAAAGAAACAGGATCCTGACCTGTCCACAGAGTTTAAGGCAGCACAGAGTATTTCAGGAGATGAGCACGGCCGGGCACGGCCGGCCACGGGCAGCCGGTCGTTTTTCCGAGCCGTGCTCCCATTATAAAGTATAGGAGCACGGCCCGTAAAATAAAAAAATAGAACATGTTCTAGCTTTTTAACGGCTCGGGCACCTTCCCGTGAGAAAACGGGAAGGTACCCATGGCTAACAAAAGTCTATGGGCCCGCTATTTCGGGTTGTAATTACGACCCGTAAATCCAAAGTAACCCAAGCAGAGTAATCTCAAACTGTTCTCTATGCTCTGAAAGCTAAGAAAACAGCACCAAAAACTTCTTGTAACCTTTCTATGGGTGTTTCCTGGGACATGTGACAGGTTCAAGTGAAGTTCACATCCGTTTTTTAAACGGAAACACGGAACGGAAACTGAGTGCACACGGAAACAAAAACGGACACACGGATCCATCAAAAACGGCCGCTAAAACGGTGATGGAAGTGTGCATGAGGCCTAACACTTTGTGTCTTCCTTATTTCCTCATAGATTGTAAGCTCTTGCGAGCAGGGTCCTCGCTCCCCAGGTTTGAATTGTAAATTAACTTTGTCACTATGTAATGTCTGATATTGTTTGTTTCATGTCCCCTCTAAATTGTAAAGTGCTGCGTAATATGTTGGCGCTATATAAATAAAGATTATTATTATATTATTATTATTGCCCCGTGTAAACAAGGCAGTGATCAGCTGATAAACTTTCGTCTGAGCAAATCTTTTATGCAACCCACAAAATGATCGCCTATTGGCAACATATCTCCCTGATGCAAAATGTATGGAGATTGAAAAACGTATACATCGTGTTGCAAATTATTATGCACATTGGATTTAAGTGTCATAAACATTAAATTATTAGTTTTTCAATTAAACTCATGGATGGTATTGTGTCTTAGGGCTCTTTGGATCATTGTAATCAATCTCAGACACCTGTGATAATTCGTTTGCCAGGTGTTCCCAATCAAAGGAAAACTACTTAAACAGGCTCTGTCACCAGATTATCAAATCCCTAGCTCCTATTGAATGTGATCGACGCTGCAATGTAGATAACAGCAAAGTTGTTTTGTTTTTTTAAAAACAATCATTTTTGCCCAAGTTATGAGCAATTTTATATTTATGCAAATGAGCTTTTCAATGGACAACTGTGCGTGTTTTCTCGTTTTACCAACTGGGCGTGTATTGTGTTTTTACCAACTGGGTATTGTGAATAGAAGTGTATGACGCTGACGAATCAGCGTTATACACTTCTCATCGTTCCCACCCAGCTTCTTTCACTGCAGACACACAGTGTGACGTCACCCACAGGTCCTTCAACCTAGGCGTCGGACAGAGAAGATACATGGGCTCCAGCCATCCGAGAAGGTAATATGCTCGTCTCTAGGGAGTTTATTATGCTTACCTGCACACGGTGATGCTGCTGCAGATTCAACTGTACCCTCTGACGCCTGGAGCCGATGTGTCTTCTCTCTTCCGATGCCAAAGTTGAAGGACCTGTGGGTGACATCACGCTGTGTGTCTGCAGTGAAAGAAGCTGGGTGGGAACGATGAGAAGTGTATGACGCTGATTCGTCAGCATCATACACTTCTATTCACAACGCACAAGTTGGTAAAAACACAATACACGCCCAGTTGGTAAAAACACAATACACGCCCAGTTGGTAAAAACACAATACACGCCCAATTGGTAAAACGAGAAAACACGCCCAGTTGTCCATTGAAAAGCTCATTTGCATAAATATAAAATTGCTCATAACTTGGACAAAAATGATCGTTTTAAAAAAACAAAAACCTTTACTGTTATCTACATTGCAGTGCCGATCACATTCAATAGGAGATAAGGATTTGATAATCTGGTGACAGAGCCTCTTTAAGAATGACATCTCCTCCCTCATCTCTGTCTACCACCCTACTCGGGCTCTACGTTCTGCCAATGACCTTAGATTAAAATGCTCCATAATTCGAACCTCCCACTCCCGTCTCCAAGATTTCTCTCGTGCAGCACCCGTCCTCTGGAATGTGGTACCCCAGACAATCAGATTAATTCCCAATATCCACAGTTTTAAACGTGCCCTGAAAACACATCTATTTAGACAGGCCTATAACATTCCCTAATCTGACTCCTTTCCATGGCCCTCCTTTTAGATTAGTCATCAGAATAAGATTTCCTCACACTCCTTCTCTTCATGTCCGTCATACACGGATACTGGCTGGTGACCGGCTCATGCAGCTTTATGTTACCATCGCGTGTGTATAAAAATGGCCGGACCATTGTACAGAACAAACACTGTTAGGCCTCATGCACACTTCAGTTTTTTCCTTCAGGGTGCTATCCGTTTTTGTCACTGATAGCACCCTGAACCCATTCATTGCAATGGCCCCATGCACACTTCCGTTATTTAAACGGATCCGTTGTTCCGTTCCGTGCAAAGTAGAGCATGTCCTACTTTGCTCAGTGATTCAGTGACCGTGTGGCCCATAGAAGTCAATGGGTCAGTGAAAAAAACGGATGGCACACTGAAGGCTTCCGTGTGCTGTCCGTTTTTTACTGATCCGTTGCCATAGCAACGGCTGGGTGGGACAAAGTTCACAGACTAACAGTCTACAGTAGCCAGTCAGTTCTGAAGATGGATGTGGAAAGAATGATAGCATTGGTGCAGGATCACCCAGAACTGTGGGATACGCGCACAGAATGCTACCACGACCGTTATAAAAAGGACGCCACGTGGGAGGAGCTTGCCAAGGAGCTTTTGACACGCAGATGGCAGAAGGGAACTAGTGCCCAGCGTCACAAAATAAGTAAGTAAATGCACACATTGCACTGCTTGTTTTCTGAGCATGCTTTTCTTTTGTTCCATTGTATGTCATTCTCAGTAGGTAAACTTTACACACCCACAGTAATGTTATTTTCGCATTGACCTGCTGTTTTTTAACATGTGCTTTGCAATCCCAAAATTCTGACCGGTATAGACTTTGCGCAGTTTCAAGTGTGTCAGAGGGTAGCGTAGACCTTGCACAGTTGTATTCTGTATTATTTCTAGTAGAGATGAGCGAACTTATGAAAAGTTCGGTTCGGCTAGTTCGGCGAATTTCACGAAAAAGTTCGATTCGGACCGAACCTGTAATTTCCGTGCGCCAAGCATGGTACTGCCCAGGGTGCTGATAGAGTTAATGGGCTGCACTAACTCTTTCAGCAACCTTGACAGTACCATGCTCGGCGCACGGAAAATAAAATTTTAATGTAATAAAAAAAATATATAAATACGTTCATACTTACATTCCTCCTGTCCGGCCTCCAGCGATGACGTTTCATCTATGTCATCTCTCGCTGCAGCCAATCACAGGCTGTAGTGGCGGTCACGCTCGTCACGTGACCGCCTCTGCAGCCAATCACAGGCTGCCGCGGCCTCTGCAGCCAATCACAGGCTGCCGCGGCCTCTGCAGCCAATCACAGGCTGCCGCGGCCTCTGCAGCCAATCACAGGCTGCCGCGGCCTCTGCAGCCAATAACACGCTCCTCTCCTGAAATACTCTGTGCTGCCTTAAACTCTGTGGACAGGTCAGGATCCTGTTTCTTTTAAATGCTGCACTGTAGCGCAGCCTTATATCGTGGATCGAGCGGGTTCCCCAGCAGCATTTAAAAGAAACAGGATCCTGACCTGTCCACAGAGTTTAAGGCAGCACAGAGTATTTCAGAAGATGAGCACGGCCGGGCACGGCCGGCCACGGGCAGCCGGTCGTTTTTCCGAGCCGTGCTCCCATTATAAAGTCTAGGAGCACGGCCCGTAAAATAAAAAAAATAGAACATGTTCTAGCTTTTTAACGGCTCGGGCACCTTCCCGTGAGAAAACGGGAAGGTACCCGTGGCTAACAGAAATCTATGGGCCCGCTATTTCGGGTCGTAATTACGACCCGGTAAATCCAAAGTAAGCCAAGCAGAGTAATCTCAAACTGTTCTCTATGCTCTGAAAGCTAAGAAAACAGCACCAAAAACTTCTTGTAACCTTTCTATGGGTGTTTCCTGGGACATGTGACAGGTTCAAGTGAAGTTCACATCCGTTTTTTAAACGGAAACACGGAACGGAAACTGAGTGCACACGGAAAGAAAAACGGACACACGGATGCATCAAAAACGGCGGCTAAAACGGTGATGGAAGTGTGCATGAGGCCTAACACTTTGTGTCTTCCTTATTTCCTCATAGATTGTAAGCTCTTGCGAGCAGGGTCCTCACTCCCCAGGTTTGAATTGTAAATTAACTTTGTCACTATGTAATGTCTGATATTGTTTGTTTCATGTCCCCTCTAAATTGTAAAGTGCTGCGTAATATGTTGGCGCTATATAAATAAAGATTATTATTATATTATTATTATTGCCCCGTGTAAACAAGGCAGTGATCAGCTGATAAACTTTCGTCTGAGCAAATCTTTTATGCAACCCACAAAATGATCGCCTATCGGCAACATATCTCCCTGATGCAAAATGTATGGAGATTGAAAAACGTATACATCGTGTTGCAAATTATTATGCACATTGGATTTAAGTGTCATAAACATTAAATTATTAGTTTTTCAATTAAACTCATGGATGGTATTGTGTCTTAGGGTATGTTCACACGGCCTATTTACGGACGTAATTCGGGCGTTTTTGCCCCGAATTACGTCTGAAAATAGCGCCTCAATAGCGCTGACAAACATCTGCCCATTGAAAGCAATGGGCAGACGTTTGTCTGTTCACACGAGGCGTATATTTACGCGCCGCTGTCAAATGACGGCGCGTAAATAGACGCCCGCGTAGAAGAAGTGACCTGTCACTTCTTTGGCCGTAATTGGAGCCGCTATTCATTGACTCCAATGAATAGCAGCGCTAATTACGGCCGTAATGGACGCGGCGTTCAAGCGCCTGCACATGCCGGTACGGCTGAAATTACGGGGATGTTTTCAGGCTGAAACATCCCCGTAATTTCAGCCGTAACGGACGCCCTCGTGTGAACATACCCTTAGGGCTCTTTGGATCATTGTAATCAATCTCAGACACCTGTGATAATTCATTTGCCAGGTGTTCCCAATCAAAGGAAAACTACTTAAACAGGCTCTGTCACCAGATTATCAAATCCCTACCTCCTATTGAATGTGATCGGCGCTGCAATGTAGATAACAGCAAAGTTGTTTTGTTTTTTTTAAAACAATCATTTTTGCCCAAGTTATGAGCAATTTTATATTTATGCAAATGAGCTTTTCAATGGACAACTGTGCGTGTTTTCTCGTTTTACCAACTGGGCGTGTATTGTATTTTTACCAACTGGGTATTGTGAATAGAAGTGTATGACGCTGACGAATCAGCGTCATACACTTCTCATCGTTCCCACCCAGCTTCTTTCACTGCAGACACACAGTGTGATGTCACCCACAGGTCCTTCAACCTAGGCGTTGGACAGAGAAGATACATGGGCTCCAGCCATCCGAGAAGGTAATATGCTCGTCTCTAGGGAGTTTACTATGCTTACCTGCACACGGTGATGCTGCTGCAGATTCAACTGTACCCTCTGACGCCTGGAGCCGATGTGTCTTCTCTCTTCCGATGCCAAAGTTGAAGGACCTGTGGGTGACATCACGCTGTGTGTCTGCAGTGAAAGAAGCTGGGTGGGAACAATGAGAAGTGTATGATGCTGATTCGTCAGCGTCATACACTTCTATTCACAATGCACAAGTTGGTAAAAACACAATACACGCCCAGTTGGTAAAAACAAAATACACGCCCAGTTGGTAAAAACACAATACACGCCCAATTGGTAAAACGAGAAAACACGCCCAGTTGTCCATTGAAAAGCTCATTTGCATAAATATAAAATTGCTCATAATTTGGACAAAAATGATCGTTTAAAAAAAAAAAAACAACCTTTGCTGTTATCTACATTGCAGTGCCGATCACATTCAATAGGAGATAAGGATTTGATAATCTGGTGACAGAGCCTCTTTAAGGAGGACGTTCCACATTATTAAGCAGGCCACAGGTTTCAAGCAATATGGGAAAGAAAAAGGATCTCTCTGCTGCCGAAAAGCGTGAAATAGTGCAATACCTTGGACAAGGTATGAAAACATTGGATATTTCAAGAAAACGTAGGCGTGATCATCGTAATGTGAAAAGATTTGTGGCTGATTGAGAGCACAGATGGGTTCGTTCAGATAAAGGCATAATGAGGAAGGTTTCTGCCAGACAAATTAATAGGATTAGAAGAGCAGCTGCTAAAATGCCATTGCAAAGCAGCAAACAGGTATTTGAGTCCCGCGAACCTCAAGGTGTAGGATCCTCCAGAGGTTTGCAAGTGTGCATAAAGCTATTATTCGGCCACCCCTAAATAATGCTCACAAGCAGAAACGGTTGCAGTGGGCTCAGAAATACATGAAGACTAATTTTCAAACCGTGTTGTTTACTGATGAGTGCTGATGGTCCAGATGGAGTAGGGTCCCTGACGGTGTGAAAATGACCTCTGCAAAGAACGTAGAGTTTATCACTGACCACTTTCTTCCGTGGTACAAAAAGAAGAACCGTGCCTTCCGTATCTTCATGCATGACAATGCACCATCTCATGTTGCCAAAAATACCTCTGTGTCATTGTCTGCTATGGACATAAAAGGAGAGAAACTCATGGTGTGGGTCCCATGTTCCCTGACCTCAACCCTATTGAGAACCTTTTGAGCATCCTCAAGCAAAATATCTATGAGGGTGGGAGACAGTTCACATCAAAACAGAAACTCTGGGAGGTTATTCTGACATCCTGTAAAGATATTCAAGCAGAAACTGTCCAAATACTCACAAATTCAATGGATGCAAGAATTGTGAAGGTGAGCTCAAAGAAGGGGTCCTATGTTAACATGTAACTTGGCCTGTTAAGTTTTTTTTTTGATTGAAAGAGCTTTTGATTTCTGTAAATATGACCTCCTGATGCTGCAAATTCAACAAATTACCATTTAGTTCTCTTTACAACCTTTAAAATGTTTTGATCTCTGTTGTGCATAATAATTTGAAACAGGGCATTTAGAGTTTTTTACTTCTAAAAATAAATCTGTTATCATTAGGAGATTTGTTCAATAAAATTTGCATTATACTCCAACGGTTGATGGCTTGAAGATTATACTGATTGTCATTTGCATCGACTATTTAGGAAAATCAGCGAAAAATAACATTTGCATAATAATTTGGAATGCGGTGTATACTATCGTACGTCCCCATGCATTCCGATTATTGCTCCGTTTAAATGAGTGCCGATAGTCATGTTGTTACCATTGATCGGCACTCGTTAGCGGTCGAAAAATTTAAAACCACATTTATGTATGCATGTGCCGTCTGTCTTGACCACGGCTTCTTATGGCCTGTTCACACTGAGTTTTTTGCAGGCAGAAAATTCTGGCTGTAAAAATCAGTTGTCCTGATTACGAAGATTTTTTACAGTTGTGTGCATGGGGCCTTAAAATGCGTCTCCTGAACTCAGTAGTATGTTAAAAAGAAAAAACCTAAAAGGAGTCAGTTTTGTTGCTAAAATAGAAATTGGTGCAGTCATAGGAAGACGATTGTAACACACAATCCTTTCTGTCAAGCCTTGCTTCCCAGCTGCGCCTCACCAAAAACTGGAGGACACCTCACAAACCAAAACGAAGCTCGTTCGCAGAGCTAAATCCGGCGCCATCTTCATGTGGACCGGAAGCCGCTGCCGGACAGTAAGATGACAACTTCCGGCCGCGGCTTCCGGCCATATGTTCAGGCGCAAGAAGTAGACCTGCGGAGGCGAAGGCAGGTAATTTATGTTCGTGTATGTGATGTGGGTATTATTTTCGTGTATGTGATGTGTGTATTATGTTCGTGTATTTTCGTGTGATACTGTCTGCTGAGCCCTGTATCTAATCCTCCTACACTGTGCAGTCGCTCAGAAAATGGCGGCACACAGTGTAGGAGGTTTTAAGATTCAAACCCTTCCTTCTCCTGGCACTAGCCAGAAGAAGGGAGGGGGGATTGTGTGAGGACACTAGAGGAGAGTGTGTCCACCCCAAATTTGCAGCATAAATCAATGAGGTTGCCTTACCACAGTGACCACGCTGCAATTTTGGGAACTGCTCCCTCTAGTGCCCAGCACATGGAAATGTTATAAATTAGAATCTAATTTATAATATTTCCTGACTTGTGAAAAAATTAAAACAATGTGTAATCACTCAAATACTAATTGTTTAACTGAAAAAAAATATATAATTTCTAGCGACACATTCCCTTTAAAGAAGGAGTCATTACAAGTAGTGAGCGATTTACATGATTTGTTAACTGTATATATACTGTATAAGAGGCATGTTTTGACTGTGCTTTTTGTACAGATCATATTTAGAGACATGTCAATGGAGATTCTCGCTTGATGTGTATTTTAAATTGATCACGTTGTTGCAGTCTCAGGCCTCAAGCACACATCCATGGCCCTTTATACAGCCACAAATCAAGGATCCGCAAAACACGGATTGCACATGGATGGCTTCAGTATGCAGTCCGTAATTTCAACGTGTGCACGTCCCCATAGGAATGAATAGGTTAGTGTTCTATCTGTCAAAGAAAACGGATAGCACACTGAAAACTATCACTGAAGTGTGCTTGAGGCCTCATAATGTTTAGGGGTGGCAGAGGGGTTAATCATAGCCGACTACGCTATTGATTTAGTCAAAACGACGGAACCCTTGCACAACGGAGACAAACGGAAACCATTGGCGCTGGATCCGTCACCATTGAAATCAATGGTGATGGAAACGAAAACCTGTGGTTTGTGTTTGTGTCTGTCAGGGCTCCGTTCCGAAGGAAAAAATGTAATGTTAAATAAAAAAATATATTTAAAAAAAATACACAGAAATACAATTTTTTTTCAATAAATAAACTTTTTAAAATATAAGTTCCAAAACATTAAATAATATAGACATATTTGCTATCGCCACGACTGTAACAACCTGTAAAACAAATGTATAACATTATTTATGATGATCGGTGTATGGTGTAAAAAATAAAAATAATAAAAACTGCAGCGGAACTGCTTATTTTCAGCACTTTCTTCAAAATAAAAATTTATATAAATTAAACGACAATGTAGTTGCAAAATTTGGTCAATATATTCAGTGTTTATTGGTAAAAAATTGAAAAATTTAGAGAAAATGTAGAAAAAATTGCTTGGATGTTACAAGGCTTAGAACATAAACAGCAATTTCTCATATTTTTAAGAAAATTTCAAAAGCCTTTTTTTTAAGGTACCTCTTCAGTTCTGAAGTGGCTTTGAGGGGCCTATGTATTAGAAACCCTGATAAAACACCCCATTTTAAAAACTAGACCCCTCAAAGTATTCAAAACCGCATTTAGAAAGATTTTTAACCCTTCAGGCATTTCACAGGAATTAAAGCAAAGTGGAGGTGAAATTTGCAAATTTCATTTTTCTTGCTGAATTTCAATTTTATTCAATTTTTTTTCTGTAACACAGAAGCTTTTACCAGAGAAACACTACTAAATATGTATTGTCCAGATTCTGCAGTTTTTAGAAATGTCCCACATGTGGCTCTAATGCGTTTGTGGACTAAAACACAAGCCCTAGAAGCAAAGAAGCACCTAGTGCATTTTGAGGCCTCTTTTTTATTAGAATATATTTTAGGCAGCATGCCAGGTTTGAAAAGGTGTTGAGGTGCCAAAACAGTAGGAATCCCCCAATAGTGACCCCATTTTGGAAACTACACCCCTCAAGGAATTCATTTATGGTTGTTGTTACCATTTTGACCGCACAGTTTTTTCACAGCACCTATTTGAATTGGGCTGTGAAATTAAAAAAATTTAATTTTTTCCAATAAAATGTCATTTGTGATCAAAATTTCTTTTTTTCACAGGAAATAAAATACCCCATTTTGTTGCCCAATTTGTCCTTAGTGCGGCAATACCCCATTTGTGGTGATAAACTACCGTTTGGGCACATGGGAGGGCTCAGATGGAACGGAGCGCTATGTGTTTGTTGGAATCCAGTTTTTGCTGGATTGGTTTTCGGGTGCCATGTCGCATTTGCAGAGCCCCAGAGGTATCAAAGCAATGGAAACCCACCAGAAGTTACCCAATTTTGGAAACTACACCCCTCAAGGAATTCATTTATGGGTAATGTGACCATTTAGACCCCATAGTTTTTTCACAGAACTTATTTGAATTGGGCTCAGAATTTAAAAAAAAAAAATTTTTTAATAGTATGTCGTTTTAGCTCAAAAATTCTTATTTTCACAAGAAATAAAATACTCCATTTTGTTGCCCAATTTGTCCTGAGTGCGGCAATACCCCATTTGTGCTAATAAACTGCCGTTTGGGCCCATGGGAGGGCTCAGAATGAAAGGAGCGCTATTTGTTCTTTGGAGTCCAAATTTTGCTGGATTGGTTTTCGGGTGCCATGTCGCATTTGCAGAGCCCCAGAGGTATCAAAGCAATGGAAACCCACCAGAAGTTACCCAATTTTGGAAACTACACCCCTCAAGGAATTCATTTATGGGTAATGTGACCATTTAGACCCCATAGTTTTTTCACAGAACTTATTTGAATTGGGCTCAGAATTTAAAAAAAAACATTTTTTTTAATAGTATGTCGTTTTAGCTCAAAAATTCTTATTTTCACAAGAAATAAAATACTCCATTTTGTTGCCCAATTTGTCCTGAGTGCGGCAATACCCCATTTGTGCTAATAAACTGCCGTTTGGGCCCATGGGAGGGCTCAGAATGAAAGGAGCGCTATTTGTTCTTTGGAGTCCAAATTTTGCTGGATTGGTTTTCGGGTGCCATGTCAAATTTGCAGAGCCCCAGAGGTATCAAAGCAATGGAAACCAAGCAGAAATGACCCCATTTTGGAAACTACACCCCTCAAGGAATTCATTTATGGGTGTTGTGACCATTTTGACCCCATAGTTTTTTCACAGAACTTATTTGAATTGGGCTGGGAATTAAAACAAAATTAATTTTTTCCAATAATATGTAGTTTTGGCTGAAAATTTCTTATTTTCACAAGAAACAAAATACCCCATTCTGTTGCGCAATTTGTTCTGAGTGCGGCAATACCCCATTTGTGGTGATAAACTGCCGTTTGGGCCCATGGGAGGGCTCAGAAGGAAAGGACCACCATTTGGCCTACTGGGGATTTTCTGGTGCGAAGTCATGTATGCAGAAGCCCCTGAGGTACCAGTACAGTTGAAACCCGCAAGAAGTGACCCCGTTTAAAAACTACACCCTTAAGGCATTCATCTAGAGGTGTAGTGAGCATTTTGACCGGAGACATACACCCCATAAACTGTAATGTGGGTTCTCCTGGGTACGGCAATACCCTACATGTGGCTGTTTGGTCCAGCAGTGGGTGCACCAAATCCCACACAATTTTTGCATTAACTCCCAGTAAGGGTGGGCATTCTGGGGGCTGAATACTGCTGTCCTTCCCTTCATATATCCTAAATCTGTAGGTATACCCTGATGCACTCTCACATAGCTTATACATCTTCACGCCATACCTTGCCCTCTTACCCGGCAGGTACTCGCGGAATTGAACCCTCCCTTTAAAATGTACCAAGGACTCATCAATAGAAATACACTTCTCGGGGGTGTATGCTTGGGAAAACCGGGCACTGAAACGGTCTAATAGGGGTCTCCGTTTATACAAACGGCCAAAACTGGGGTCATCTCGGGTTGGGCACGTCTCATTATCAGTATAATGTAAGAAGCGAAGTATTGCCTCATTTATTTATTTTTTTAGGTTCCAGTTACATAGTTACATAGTTACATAGTTAGTACGGCTGAAAAAAGACACATGTCCATCAAGTTCAACCAAGGGAAGGGAAAAGGGAAGGAAAAATTTCTACACATAGGAGCTAATATTTTTTTGTTCTAGGAAATTATCTAACCCTTTTTTAAAGCCATCTACTGTCCCTGCTGTGACCAGCTCCTGCGGTAGGCTATTCCATAAATTCACAGTTCTCACAGTAAAGAAGGCTTGTCGCCTCTGCAGCTTGAACCTTTTTTTCTCCAGACGGAGGGAGTGCCCCCTTGTTTTTTGAGGGGGTTTTACAAGGAACAGGATTTCACCATATTTTTTGTATGTGCCATTAATATATTTATATAAGTTAATCATGTCCCCCCTTAGTCGTCTTTTTTCAAGGCTAAATAGGTTTAATTCTTTCAATCTTTCCTCATAACTTAAATTCTCCATGCCCCTTATTAGCTTCGTTGCTCTTCTTTGTATTTTTTCCAACTCCAGGGCATCCTTTCTATGAACTGGAGCCCAGAACTGAACTGCATATTCTAGATGAGGCCTCACTAATGCTTTGTAAAGTGGCATTATTACATCCCTGTCCCGCGAGTCCATGCCTCTTTTAATACACGACAATATCCTGCTGGCCTTTGAAGCAGCTGATTGACACTGCATGCTGTTATTGAGTTTATGATTTACAAGTACACCCAGATCCTTCTCAACAAGTGAATCCGCCAGTGTAGCGCCCCCTAGGACATATGATGCATGCAGGTTGTTGGTACCAAGATGCATAACTTTACATTTATCTACATTAAACTTCATTTGCCAAGTGGACGCCCAAACACTTAGTTTGTTTAAATCTGCCTGTAATTCATGAACATCTTCCATAGTCTGAACTATATTACATAGCTTGGTGTCATCTGCAAAAATAGAAATAGTGCTATTAATCCCTTCCTCTATATCATTAATAAATAAGTTGAATAATAGTGGTCCCAGCACTGAACCCTGGGGTACACCACTTATAACCGGGGACCATTCAGAGAAGGAATCATTGACCACAACCCTCTGGATACGGTCCTTGAGCCAATTCTCAATCCAATTACAAACTATATTTTCTAAACCTATAGTCCTTAATTTACCCATTAGGCGTCTATGGGGGACAGTGTCAAATGCCTTTGCAAAGTCCAAAAACACTAAATCCACAGCGGCCCCTCTGTCTAGACTTCTGCTCACCTCTTCATAAAAACAGATTAGGTTAGTTTGACAACTTCTGTCCTTAGTAAAACCGTGCTGGCTGTCACTTATAATGCTATTTATTGTCACATAATCCTGTATATAGTCCCTCAATAGCCCCTCAAACATTTTCCCCACGATGGATGTTAAGCTTACTGGTCTATAATTACCCGGGGAAGACCTAGAGCCCTTTTTGAAAATAGGCACCACATTTGCCCTGCGCCAGTCCCTTGGCACTATACCTGTCACTAGAGATTCTCTGAATATTATGAAAAGGGGGACAGAAATAACTGAACTAAGCTCTTTAAGAATTCTAGGGTGTAACCCATCTGGTCCCGGAGCCTTGTGCACATTTATTTTATTTAATTTAGCTTGGACCATCTCTACATTCATCCAATTCAGTATATCAACTGATATATTAACAGCACTGGCACCGGCTACATCAGCTGCTCTTTCTTCTGTTGTATATACAGAGCTAAAGAACCCATTTAGTAACTCTGCCTTCTCTTGATCCCCTGTGATCAACTCCCCATTACCATTATCTAGGGGTCCTACATGTTCAGACCTTGGCTTTTTTGCATTTATATGCTTGAAGAATTTTTTAGGATTTGTTTTACTATCCTTGGCCACCTGCCTTTCATTTTGTATTTTTGCTAATTTTATTACATTTTTACAGATTTTATTAAGCTCTTTATATTTTACAAAGGCTACAGCTGTACCCTCAGATTTGTATTTTTTAAATGCCCTTTTTTTGTCATGTATTGCCCCTTTCACAGAAGGTGTAAGCCATGTGGGGTTTAATTTGAGTCGTTTATACTTATTACCTGTAGGAATAAATTTTGCACTATAATAACTCAAAGTAGATTTGAAAATCTCCCATTTATCATTTGTTCCATTATTTGACATTAGTTCTTCCCAGTCTATATCCTGAATTGCAGCCCTCATCCTGGGGAAATTGGCTTTCTTAAAATTAAATGTTTTTGCCCTCCCAGCCTGCGTTTGTTTTTTACAGTATAGGTAAAATGTAACTATATTATGATCACTGTTACCGAGGTTTTCACGAACATTGACATTCCCAACAAGATCTGCATTATTAGAAATGACCAGATCCAACAGAGCTTCACCTCTAGTCGGGTCTTCCACAAACTGGCCCATAAAATTTTCCTGCAACAGGTTGAGGAAATGTCTCCCCTTTGCAGTTGAAGCCGAACCATGACACCAATTAATATCCCGGAAATTAAAATCTCCCATTATCACTACAGTACCCGCCTGTGCAGCCCGCTCCATCTGTTTATATATCTGACCTTCCATCTCCTCAGTTATATTGGGGGGTCTATAGATTACACCAAAAGTAATTTTTTCAGTGTTTACCTCCCTTTCTAGTTCCACCCACAAGGTTTCAACCTCCTCACAGTCTTCACCCACTATTGTCTCTTTCACACTCGCCTTCATATCACTTCTCACATACAGACATACACCACCACCTTTCCTATTTGTCCTGTCTTTACGAAAAAGTGTAAAACCCTGTAGATTTACAGCCCAGTCATGTGAAGAGTCCAGCCATGTTTCAGCAACACCAACTATATCTATATTTTCTTCCAGTATCAAGGCCTCCAGCTCCCCCATTTTGCTTGCTAGACTTCTGGCATTTGTGAACATACACTTTAACTTGCCTGTCAGTTTTTCACTTTTATTATCAGAAATGTGATTTGACATTAATCGGTCCTTTTTATTTACACTGATGTTTTGTAACGAAAGGATCTCCTTATCTTGTTGTCTAGTCCTCTCCCCACATTCTGTTTCTCCCCCCACCAATATAGTCTGACCCCTCTCTAACCTGGCTACCCCTTTTTTTTTCTACATTGACCTCCCTCCTCAGCCCTAGTTTAAATACTCCGCCACCCCAGCTAGAATTCTCTCCCCCAGCACAGCGGACCCCCTTCCATTTAGGTGCAAATCATCTGCAGAATACAGTTTGTACCCCAATGAAAAGTCAGCCCAGTGCTCTAGGAACCCAAATCCTTCTCCTCTACACCAAGACTTCAGCCATGCATTTAACTCCCTAAGCTCCCGCTGTCTTTCCTGTGATGCGCATGGCACAGGCAGTATTCCTGAGAATACAACCTTGGAGGTCCTTCCCTTCAGCTTGTAGCCTAGTTCTTTAAAATTATTCTTAAGGCTCCTCCACCTACCCACCTTGAGTTCTGAAGTTGCTTTGAGGGGCCCATATATTAGACACCCCCATCAAACATCCCATTTTAGAAACTAGACCCCTGAAAGTATTCACAACAGCATTTAGAAAGTTTTTGAACCCTTTAGGTGTTTCACAGAAATTTAGAGCAAAGTAAAGGTGAAATTTACATATTTTTTTTGTTGTCAGAAAATCCTCTTTATACCATTTTTTTTATAACACAAAAGGTTTTATCAAGGAAACGCAACTTAATACTTATTGCCCAGATTCTGCAGTTTTGAGAAATATCCCACATGTGGCCCTAGTGCGGTAATGGACTGAAGCACTGGCCTCCGAAGCAAAGGCTCACCTAGTGGATTTTGAGGCCTCTTTTTTATTAGGCACCATGTCCGGCTTGAAGAGGTCTTGTGGTGCCAAAACAGTGGAAACCCCCCAAAAGTGACACCATTTTGGAAACTAGACCCCTTGAGGAATTCATTGTAGTTTTCTTGGGGTGCATGCGGCTTTTTGATCAGTTTTTATTCTATTTTTAGGTGGCGTGGTGACTAAAAAACAGCAATTCTACTATTGTTTTTTTATTCTATTTTTTTTACAGCGTTCACCGTGCGCTATAAATGACATTCACTTTATTCTGCGTGGCGATACGATTATGGCGATACCATATGTTTATAGTTTTTTTTATGTCTTATGGCGTTTGCACAATAAACGCCAAAAATACGTTTTGTAAAAAATCATTCACTTTTTGTGTTACCTTATTCTAAGAGCCAGAACTTTTTTATTTTTCCATCAATAAAGCCATGCGAGGACTTATTTTTGCGTAACGAACTGTAGTTTCGATCAGTACCATTTTTAGGTACATGTGACTTTTTGATCTCTTTTTTTTCCATTTTTTGGGAGGTGAAGTGACCAAACAATTGTGATTGTGGTACAGTTTATTATTATTTTCTTTTACGGGGTTCACCGTGCGGGATAAATAACAAAATAATTTTGTAGTTCAGGCCGTTACGGACATGGCGATACCAATTATGTATAGTTTATTTGTTTGTTTATATATTTTTATTAATAATAAAGGACTGATAAGGTAAAAAGGGGGATTTTTACTTTTAATACTTTTAAAACGTTTATTTTCTTATTTTTGCACATCTTTTTTTTACTTTTTTTTACTTTATTACTTTGTCCCACTAGGGGACTTGAGGGCAGGTGGCCCTGATCAGAATTCTAATACACTGCACTACATGCGTAGTGCAGTGTATTAAAACTGTCAGCTACTCACTGACAGCAAGCATAGTGGGTCCTGACTTTGTCAGGACCCACTAGGCTTCCGTCGATGGCATAGCCGGACGCCATTGTTTGGTGTCCGGTTGCCATAGTCACCATCGCCGGCCGCTATCGTGTAGCAGGCGGGCGATGGCAGCTTAACCCCTAAAAAGCCGCGATCTCTATTGAACGCGGCTTTTAAGGGCTTAATCAGCGGGGACACAGCGGTTGGTCCCCGCTGTAGGAGCTGTGACAGCTGCTGTACGATATAGCAGCTGTCACAGCTCCTGTATGTGTCGGGAGGACGGCCGAAACGGCCGTTACTCCCGAGACGTACTATTAGGTCATGGTGCGCGAACGATACAGCTACCATGACCTAATGTGATACCCAGGAAAATTGCTGTTTATTTACTGTCATTATACTGTTGCTTTAGTATGCAGGTTTTAATGTGTTTTATTCTGTAATCATGGTTGGTACTCAGTGGCGGATTATCATATGGGCGATTCGGGCGGCCGCCCGGGGCCCGAGGCTCCCAGGGGGCCCATGGCAGCCCGAACCGCACATCATCTTGCAAAGTTACTTATTCAGCGCGCTAGCGCTGCTAACTAACGAAGATGAGGGGAGGAGCAGGGAATTGGCCGGGAAAGGGGTAGGACACGCCTCCCTGACAAGTGCGGGCCGCCGCCATTGAGTAACAGAACAGCGAGGGACGGCTGTTCTGTTACTCCGAATCTGCAAGACGGTCGGTCACCGGCGCTGAGGTCAGTACAGCAGGCTTATCCTCCTTCCCAACTGGTTCCCGACCGCTGGCTGTATTTTTACGGCCAGCGGTCAGGGACGGGTCCTTAAAACCCGAGCCATAGACTTTCTACGGCTCGGGTTTTAACTTGCTGCCCGCGCGATCGGGTCTCCGGCTGTCAGTGACTGCCGGGGACCCTGAGGAAAAGACAGAAGCAGCTTTCGCTGCTTCTGTCTTCTCCGATGTCTTCTTACACAGCGTTCAATGAACGCTGTGTATAGGAATAGAGACAGCAGCAGCGGCGCTGTCTCTATTCCTCCCGGTGATCATGTGACTGTTCACATGATCGCCGGGTGCCGTTAGTGGCAGGCTGCTGCTGGGTCTAACTAGACCCAGCACAGCCCTATTAGTGACAATCGTCACTATGAGAGGGCTGATTTCCCCTGTAACTGGGGCTGCTGTGCAGCTCCAGTTACAGTGGAAAAACATGGTGTAAAAGAAAGAAAAAATATATATAAAGTTCCCCAAAGGTCTTTTTTGACCTTTGAGGAACAGACCACAGTAATAAAAAAATAGGAAAGTAAAGTGCAAAAAAAATGAAATAATAAATACACATAAAATACCCACCCCAATAAAAACCGTCCCCCCCCCGCCAATCATTGTTGTAACGCTAGCGCTGACCCAATTACCCTAATATAGACATGTAATATATTAACATTTACGGTAAACAATGACGATTACAAATAAAAGGTCTATTTTAGGGTAAAACTATGTTATTACCAAAAAAAATAGCTGAAACGTAAAAAAGCTTATTTTTTTACTATTATTTTCAAACTTTATGAATAAAAATTCTAAAATAGCAAAAAAGTTGTGTATAAAAACGCTAAAAAAAAAGAAACATGCATTGTCTACGGAAAAAACGTCGCAAAAATCACGTCGTTTTTATTTCTTTTTTATAAAAATGTGTGTTTGGTGCAACTTTGTAATTACGTTTTATTAAAAAATATTTTCACTTTTTGAGATACAGCTGCTTTGTATCCTGTATCCGTCAGGTCAGCAGGACTGACGGGATCAGTGAAACGGGCCCTGCGCTAAATTATAATCTTCGATGTGATAGATTTGAGGTGGATCCTGCGTGTCACTGATCCTGTCAGTCCTGCTGACCTGACGGATACAGGATACAAAGCAGCTGTATCTCAAAAAGTGAAAATATTTTTTAATAAAACGTAATTACAAAGTTGCACCAAACACACATTTTTATAAAAAATAAATAAAAACGACGTGATTTTTGCGACGTTTTTTCCGTAGACAATGCAGGGTTCGTTTTTTATCGTTTTTATACACACCTTTTTTGCTATTTTACAATTTTTATTCATAAAGTTTATCTATATGGGGCTGTGTGTAACGCTCTCTACGGGGAGGATGTGTGATATATAGAGGGGGCTGTGTATGGCGATATCTATGGGGGTGTGTAATATCTACAGGGGCTGTGTGTGGCACTATGTACAGGGGGCTGTGTGTATGTGGTGTTTTACAGTGTGTGGTATTATATTCAGGCGCGCAGTGTTTGGTGCTATTATATTTAGGGGCACAGTATGTGGCACCATGATAACTTTATTTTCGTTTATAGGTGTGGAAATGTTGGAAAAGTGAGGAGACGTCTGAGTGGCAAATTCTGCAGAAATGAGTCATGGCCAGGAGAAGTCGTCATGAGCGCTGGACCGGATGGAGAAGAAAAGAGGAAAAAAACTACTAGAATCTGAGACGTCGTCACCTGTGAGTCACTAGATTTATAGAGAATCTGTCACCTCTCCTGACATGTTTATTATAGGAATCCTTGTATTTCACAAAAAGTCTTTCTGCAGTCCAGGACTGATAGACAATTCCCCTTGTCAGGAGGTTGCGTCCCTGCACAGTGTGATACTGTCAGTATGTAGGGACACAGCCCTGTGACAAGGGAAATCGTAACACTGTTAATGCTTGCCCAAAAAAGTAGTGTCAAAAATAGTTACGGCGCGGCAGGGCGGCGGTGAGGAAGGGGGGCCCAAGTTTGGGTAACAGCCCAGGGCCCATGGTCTACTTAATCCGCCACTGTTGGTACTGAATTCACTTCCCTATATAACTCAGCAGAAACTTAAATGGGCTGCTTCACCTTTAAGATGTATTCTCCAGAGAGAGGGGAGGGGTGTAGCTAGCTGGGGACTCAGGAACAAACCTCACCCAGTGCAGCGTGTGGAGCAGTGCAGTGTGTGGAGCAGCGCAGTGCAGAAGTGAGGAGAGGTGTGCAGCAGCGTGCAGGCAGAGGAGAGCAGACAAGTCAGTGTCTAATGTTGGATTCAGGGAGATGCTGCAGCAGACATGTGGAACTGAGAGGAATTCTGTGAGAGGATCAGCAACAGCCATGTGGAAGTGAAAGGAGTGCAGGTCAGTGTGTGTTGCATGTGGCACAGAAGCCAGACAAGGAGCTTGGACACTACTGAGAGTGCCTAGAGCAAAGCAAGGAGCTTGCACACAGCCTAGAATCCCCAAGGGACACCATTCCTCTGTGATAGTGCAACTGGATTGGGACAGTCAGCAGCACACCCAGCACAGTATAGAGAAGAAAGAGGAGCAGAACTCACAGCACACTTGGAGGAATTACAGACAGAGTCAGGGAGGTACCACCATTTGCAATACCCTGTGATATGTTTATACTACTTAAAGAGGCTCTGTCACCAGATTTTGCAACCCCTATCTGCTATTGCAGCAGATAGGCGCTGCAATGTAGATTACAGTAACGTTTTTATTTTTTAAAAACGAGCATTTTTGGCCAAGTTATGACCATTTTTGTAGTTATGCAAATGAGGCTTGCAAAAGTCCAAGTGGGTGTGTTTAAAAGTAAAAGTCCAAGTGGGCGTGTATTATGTGCGTACATCGGGGCGTTTTTAATACTTTTACTAGCTGGGCGCTGTGAAGAGAAGTAACATCCTCTTCTCTTCAGAACGCCCAGCTTCTGACAGTGCAGATCTGTGACGTCACTCACAGGTCCTGCATCGTGACGGCCACATCGGCACCAGAGGCTACAGTTGATACTGCAGCAGCATCAGCGTTTGCAGGTAAGTCGATCTTACCTGCAAACGCTGATGCTGCTGCAGAATCAACTGTAGCCTCTGGTGCCGATGTGGCCGTCACGATGCAGGACCTGTGAGTGACGTCACAGATCTGCACTGTCAGAAGCTGGGCGTTCTGAAGAGAAGAGGATGTTACTTCTCTTCAGAGCGCCCAGCTAGTGAAAGTATTAAAAACGCCCCGATGTACGCACCTAATACACACCCACTTGGACTTTTACTTTTAAACACACCCACTTGGACTTTTGCAAGCCTCATTTGCATAACTACAAAAATGGTCATAACTTGGCCAAAAATGCTCGTTTTTTAAAAATAAAAACGTTACTGTAATCTACATTGCAGCACCTATCTGCTGCAATAGCAGATAGGGGTTGCAAAATCTGGTGACAGAGCCTCTTTAAAGACATTGTCTGTAACAGAAGTAACCACCAAGCATATTGTGCCCAGTAAAACTACTGTGAAAGTTTATTGAACCCTGTCTCCTGGAACATCCTTATTCGGGGTACACCACATAACATCCCAGGGGACAGAGAACAGTGTATCCTACAAGCACCACTTATTTCACTGGTTCTGCGGCCCGAGGCGCGGGAGAGAGAAAGTGCGCCACCGTGACTAAAGGGCGCGAATACCAACTTCAGCTCAGGGAGCCCCACCCACCGCGACTCGGCGCCCGCGTTACCACACTAATATGACGTCCAGGAGCGGGAAGGGCTTAAAGGACGGAACGTATTTCGGCCGCAAGTCCCGGACCGAACACACTGCAGGGAGCCGGGTTCCTAGCATCATAGCTATGTACGACGCTAGGAGTCCCTGCCTCTCCGTGGAACTACTGTCCCATACTGAAAACATGATTACAGTACGGGACAGTAGTTCCACAGAGAGGCAGGGACTCCTAGCGTCGTACATAACTATGATGAGAGGAGCCCGGCTCCCTGTAGTGTGTTCGGTCCGGGACTTATTCTTCTAAAGGCCAGTGATTATACTGCACACAACTAATATTCCTACACACTTTCTAAAATGTATCTAAATAGTGTGCTCGATGGAGAGCCAGAAAACAGCATGTAGAGATTTTGTCCTGATAAAACCAGGAGATCATTAAGGCTATGTTCACACGGGGTCTTTTGCCGAGTTTTTTGACGCGGAAACCGCGTCGCAAAACTCGGCAGAAACGGCCCGAGAACGCCTCCCATTGATTTCAATGGGAGGCGTCGGCGTCTTTTTCCCGCGAGCAGTAAAACTGCCTCGCGGGGAAAAGAAGCGACATGCCCTATCTTCGGGCGCTTCCGCCTCCGACCTCCCATTGACTTCAATGGGAGGCAGGAGAAAGCGTGTTTTCTGCCCGCGGCGCTCAATGGCCGCGGGCGAAAAACGGCGCGATAATTGCTATTCACACGGAGTATTTTGGGGGAGGAATATCTGCCTCAAAATTCCGTTTGGAGCTTTGAGGCAGATATTCCTCCCCCAAAATACTCCGTGTGAACATAGCCTTACTTGTCTGACTTGTTATGGCAAACTCTGTGTGTATACCTGTACATACATCATCTCAAAATGCATACAAAATCGTGGTGCATTTCTGAAATTGACAGAAAGCATATGCAACAAATAAATTAACAATCAAGATAAACACCATTACCAGATATTCCATGCAAGTACTACAGGGGTGGATTAAGGGTACCATGGGCCCCGGGCACTTTTTCAGATCCCCCCGAACTCTGAAGACACTGTACCGTATATATTTGCAGATTTCTGTTTAGGTGGACACAGATCTGGCATGGTTTTAATTTAGCTGTAAAAGCAGAATGAGCCATTTAGAAGAAAGAAAGCAGAATACTTTGAAACACTAAAGTGGTCAGGAGCTTTACAACTTTTTTTTATTTTTAAGTCAATGGAGTGGTGTGTAAAGGATTATTTTTTTGCGACAGGAGTTATAGTTTTTATTGGCACCAAGTAAAGTACAATATAATGGGTGAATTGGAAAAAACTGAGATTCCTCCATGTTTTTGAGTTTAGTTTTTATTGTATATATTTACCTTCTCTTAAAGTAAAAGTAGATTTAACATATACTTTGAGAAGGTAAATATATACAGACCCAGAACCAAGCTCAGTACATATATACAGCCCCAGAACCAAGCTCAGTACATATATACAACACCAGAACCAAGCTCAGTAAATATATACAGCACTAGAACCAAGCTCAGTAAATATATACAGCCCCAGAACCAAGCTCATTACATATACAGCACCAGAACCAAGCTCAGTAAATATATACAGCCCCAGAACCAAGCTCAGTACATATATACAACACCAGAACCAAGCTCAGTAAATATATACAGCACTAGAACCAAGCTCAGTAAATATATACAGCCCCAGAACCAAGCTCAGTACATACAGTGAAGGAAATAAGTATTTGATCTCTTGCTGATTTTGTAAGTTTGCCCACTGTCAAAGACATGAACAGTCTAGAATTTTTAGGCTACGTTAATTTTACCAGTGAGAGATAGATTATATTTTAAAAAAAAACTGAAAATAACATAGTCAAAATTATATATATTTATTTGCATTGTGCACAGAGAAATAAGTATTTGATCCCCTACCAACCATTAAGAGTTCAGCCTCCTCCAGACCAGTTACATGCTCCAAATCAACTTGGTGCCTTCATTAAAGACAGCTGTCTTACATGGTCACCTGTATAAAAGACTCCTGTCCACAGACTCAATTAATCAGTCTGACTCTAACCTCTACAACATGGGCAAGACCAAAGAGCTTTCTAAGGATGTCAGGGACAAGATCATAGACCTGCACAAGGCTGGAATGGGCTACAAAACCATAAGCAAGACGCTAGGTGAGAAGGAGACAACTGTTGGTGAAATAGTAAGAAAATGGAAGACATACAAAATGACTGTCAATCGACATCGATCTGGGGCTCCATGCAAAATCTCACCTCGTGGGGTATCCTTGATCCTGAGGAAGGTGAGAGCTCAGCCAAAAACTACACGGGCGGAACTTGTTAATGATCTCAAGGCAGCTGGGACCACAGTCACGAAGAAAACCATTGGTAACACATTACGCCGTAATGGATTAAAATCCTGCAGTGCCCGCAAGGTCCCCCTGCTCAAGAAGGCACATGTACAGGCCCGTCTGAAGTTTTCAAATGAACATCTGGATGATTCTGAGAGTGACTGGGAGAAGGTGCTGTGGTCAGATGAGACTAAAATTGAGCTCTTTGGTATTAACATAACTCGCCGTGTTTGGAGGAAGAGAAATGCTGCCTATGACCCAAAGAACACCGTCCCCACTGTCAAGCATGGAGGTGGAAACATTATGTTTTGGGGGTGTTTCTCTGCTAAGGGCACAGGACTACTTCACCGCATCAATGGGAGAATGGATGGAGCCATGTACCGTCAAATCCTAAGTGACAACCTCCTTCCCCCCACCAGGACATTAAAAATGGCTCGTGGCTGGGTCTTCCAGCACGACAATGACCCAAAACATACAGCCAAGGCAACAAAGGAGTGGCTCAAAAAGAAGCACATTAAGGTCATGGAGTGGCCTAGCCAGTCTCCAGACCTTAATCCCATCGAAAACTTATGGAGGGAGCTGAAGATCCGAGTTGCCAAGCGACAGCCTCGAAATATTAATGATTTACAGATGATCTGCAAAGAGGAGTGGGCCAAAATTCCATCTAACATGTGTGCAAACCTCATCATCAACTACAAAAAACGTCTGACTGCTGTGCTTGCCAACAAGGGTTTTGCCACCAAGTATTAAGTCTTGTTTGCCAAAGGGATCAAATACTTATTTCTCTGTGCACAATGCAAATAAATATATATAATTTTGGCAATGTGATTTTCATATTTTTTTTTTTATATAATCTATTTCTCACTGGTAAAATTAACCTAGCCTAAAAATTCTAGACTGTTCATGTCTTTGACAGTGGGCAAACTTACAAAATCAGCAAGGGATCAAATACTTATTTCCTTCACTGTATCTATAGAGATAGAACAAAGCTCAGTACTTATATACATCCCCAGAACCAGGCTCATTACATATACAGCACCAGAACAAAGCTCAGTACATATATACATCCCCAGAACCAAGATCAGTACATATATATAACTCCAGAACCAAGCTCAGTGTGTGTGCATATATATATATATATATATATATATATATATATATATATAGCAACAGAACCAAGCTCAGTACATATATACAGCACCAGAACAAATACAGTTCAGTGCAGAGATCATTTGCAAATTCAGTTTAACCCCTGCTGTATAAATTTGTACGACATAAATCGACAGCTCCCAGTATAGCCTGAACAATGGTTAATATGCTGGGAGTTGCTGTTTAACAAAACAGAATGCTACCATCCGTCATCTCACTGCAGATCATACAGTGACTAAAGTACTGATCAGTCACAGGGAGAATAAACATTTACATTGAGTGACTCACAAGTGACGTCTCAGATTCTTTTTCGTTCTTTTTCTCTTTTCTTCTCCATGCGGTCCAGACCTATATGAGGACTTCTCTCAGGCACGGCCCATTGCTGCAGTTCACAGCTCAGATGACTTCTGCTCCTCACTTTTCCAGCATTTCCGCACCTGTAAACGAAGATAAAATTCTCATGATGCCACACTCTATGCTTCTAAATACAATAGTGTCATACAATGAATATAATAGTACTTTACACTGTACTCCTGAATATAATAGTGTGAAGGATGATTTATTTGCTTATATTCTCTGTATGAAATTACATTGTGAATTATCAAGCAGGAATCCGAATTACTAAGATATGTATTATGTGAAAGTGATGATAATGTTTAAATGATTTAGTTTCGTGCAGCAGCCATCTTGTCTGGATTTCCCATCTTGGTTTTATTGTAGTGAATAGGAAAGTCATTGTTCCTTTAATACAAGTAATGTTGATTTCGTATGTTTTATCTTTGACCTTGGTTCCCATGCGAAGTTGGACAGCGAGGGAGATGGGAGGGTGGCAAGTATGCATGAGGGAAGGTCTCCCCCATCTGCACGAGGACATTCTGTCCAAAAGAGATTAGACACCTGCAAAACCTAATGTGTGAAGAATTATAATGATGTATCTGGGATGTATTTTATTGTATGCTTTTTACTGAATAACAAATATTGTTACATTGTCTCTGATTGGTTTACCTCAAGCCTACACCCCCTTCTGAATTTCAGTTTAACAGTTTGAGTCTGATAATAAATCCTTCAGAGGAGCATTTTGAATATATCAGAGTGTCTGTGTGTTTTCTTCTCCTCTCTCGATATATATCGGTGAAATATCCTAATTAGGATACTGACTAATGGAGTCTGGCCTTGAGAGTCTGTTTGGACTATATTTTGAGCGATGGATTTCCACGACAATAGTATTATACACTGTGCCCCTGAATATAATAGTATTATACACTATGCTTCTGAATATAATAGTACTATACACTGTACTCCTGAATATAATAGTACTATACACTGTGCTTCTGAATAGAATAGTACTATACACTGCGCTCCTGAATATAATAGTGCTATACACTGTGCTCCTGAATATAATAGTACTATACACTGTACTCCTGAATATAATAGTACTATACACTGTGCTTCTGAATATAATAGTACTATACACTGTGCCCCTGAATAGAATAGTACTATACACTGTACTCCTGAATATAACAGTACTATACACTGTGCTCCTGAATATAATAATACTATACACTGTGCTCCTGAATATAATAGTACTATACACTGTACTCCTGAATATAATAGTATTATACACTGTACTCCTGAATATAATAGTACTATACACTGTGCTCCTGAATATAATAGTACTATACACTGTTATCCTGAATATAATAGTACTATACACTGTACTCCTGAATATAATAGTACTATACACTGTGCTCCTGAATATAATAGTACTATACACTGTTATCCTGAATATAATAGTACTATACACTGTGCTCCTGAATATAATAATACTATACACTGTGCTCCTGAATATAATAGTACTATACACTGTACTCCTGAATATAATAGTATTATACACTGTACTCCTGAATATAATAGTACTATACACTGTGCTCCTGAATATAATAGTACTATACACTGTGCTCCTGAATATAATAGTATTATACACTGTACTCCTGAATATAACAGTACTATACACTGTGCCCCTGAATATAATAGTACTATACACTGTACTCCTGAATATAATAGTATTATACACTGCACTCCTGAATATAATAGCACTATACACTGTGCTCCTGAATATAAAAGTATTATATACTGTACTCCTGAATATAATAGTATTATACACTGCGCTCCTGAATATAATAGTATTATACACTGCACTCCTGAATATAATAGCACTATACACTGTGCTCCTGAATATAAAAGTATTATATACTGTACTCCTGAATATAATAGTATTATACACTGCGCTCCTGAATATAATAGTACTATACACTGTGCTCCTGAATATAATAGTACTATACACTGTGCTGAATATAATAGTACTATACACTGTGCTGAATATAATAGTACTATACACTGTGCTCCTGAATATAATAGTAGCATACACTGCGCCCCTGAATATATTAGTATTATACACTGTACTCGTCAATATAATAGTATTATACACTGTACTTCTGAATATAATAGTACTATACACTGTACTACTGAATATAATAATACTATACACTGTACTCCTGAATATAATAGCATTATACGCTGCACTCTTGAATATAATAGTACTATACACTGTGCTCCTGAATATAACAGTACTATACACTGCGCTCCTGAATATAATAGTACTATACACTCTGCTCCTGAATATATTAGTATTATACACTGTACTCGTCAATATAATAGTATTATACACTGTACTTCTGAATATAATAGTACTATACACTGTACTACTGAATATAATAATACTATACACTGTACTCCTGAATATAATAGCATTATACGCTGCACTCTTGAATATAATAGTACTATACACTGTGCTCCTGAATATAATAGTACTATACACTGCGCTCCTGAATATAATAGTACTATACACTGTGCTCCTGAATATAATAGTACTATACACTGTGGCCCTGAATGTAATAGTACTATACACTGTTATCCTGAATATAATAATACTATACACTGTACTTCTGAATATAATAGTACTATACACTGTACTCCTGAATATAATAGTACTATACACTGTGCTCCTGAATATAATAGTACTATACACTGCGCTCCTGAATATAATAATACTATACACTGTGCTCCTGAATATAATAGTACTATACACTGTACTCCTGAATATAATAGTACTATACACTGTGCTCCTGAATATAATAGTACTATACACTGTTCTTCTGAATATAATAGTACTATACACTGTACTCCTGCATATAATAGTATTATACACTGTACTTCTGAATATAATAGTACTATACACTGTACTTCTGAATATAATAGTACTATACACTGTGCTCCTGAATATAATAGTACTATACACTGTGCCAGGGGTGTAGCTAAAGGCTCATGGGCCCGGGTGCAAGAATTCAGTTTGGGCCCCCCTACCACTCCCCAACACCACGACCATCATCTTCAGACCCCTGCGCGCGCCTAGGCCCGGACGCCTTGCCCAACAGCCCCCATAGTATAATGCCCCCACACAGTATAATACTCCCATAGCTGCCCCCACACAATATAATGCCCCATAACGTATAATGCCCCCCATAACATCCCCATACCGTATAATGCTCCCCATATCAGCCCCCCATACAGTATAATTCCCCCATGCAGTATAATGCCCCCCCCCCCCCCGCAATATCAGCCCCCATACAGTATAATGCCCCCATATGTGCATAATAGAAAAATAGCATAATTACTTACCTATCCCCGTTCCCACGTCGTGTGGGGGATCCTTCGCCTCCTCCGGTGTGTGCTATGAGTGACAGCGCAGGCAGGCGCGATGATGTCGCTACATCCAGCCTGCCTGCGTCGAGCCGCTCAGGGCACAGTGAATGCTGGATCAAGGAGATGTCAGCTCCTTGTTCCAGGATTGAATGGAACCGGGACCTCGGTGAGTGACTCGCGACCCCCCCCGGAGGTTTTGACACGAACCCCCAGGGGGACGCGACCGACAGTGTAGGGATGTCACGATACCAAAATTTGCACTACGATACCAATACTTCATTTACAACAGTAATAAAAATAAAAAAAGTTCTTCCATTTTCTGATGTGAGGCGCAAGGTGTGATGATGAATTTTGAATGTGCCTCACATTAATAGTAATTAACCCCATCATGTTTCTCAGTCCTAATGGGTTAATGTGTGAGGTACATGATGGGGTTAATTACTATTAATGTGAGGCACATGGAGGTTAAATTCATCATCGCACCTTGTGCCTCACAATAAGTGATAGAAAGCAGTTTTTATTTTATTTTTTTAGAGCGTACACATCACAAATGATGAAAAAAATTGTTGCGCAGGATATTATTATGGCCGGGCCAATACCGATTATGTGTATATTTTATGTATTGAGACTTATTTTAATGTTTATTATAAAAAAGGTGTGTGTGTATTTTTTTTATTTAACATTACTTTGTTTTTACTTTATTTTGAAACTTTAATGTACTGGCATATATCTATATTAAAGTACATTAGCCTGTGCACTGATGGTACATACCTGATGGTACATACCTAAGTATGCCCTAACAACAGGAAATATGGTAGGACAGCCCTGGGGTCCTTCAATGGACCCTGGGCTGTCTGCCCATATATGGTATGTCCCTCAATCGCGTCACAGGAATTCCCTGTGACGCGATCCAAGGGGCATCCCCCCTTCTTATTTTACCCTGATGCTGCAGTCAGCTGTGATTGCAGCATTCACGGGAATAGCGGCGGAGATGAGGTTTCTCTGATCTCCGCCGTTTTAGAGCGGGGCTGCGGCTGTGTAATACAGCCATTGCCCCGCTCATGACATAAGTGTGCGCGCGGTCAGCATGAGGTGATGCGGCCGGCGCTGCACTAATGAGCGGCGGCGCAGGCACTGAAGACAGAACATGGGGGTGTTTTGTAGTGCTCCCGCCATGTTCATGTCATGTCAGGACTCAGGAGGGGGGCAGTGACTGTATTACACAGCCGCAGCCCCGCTCTCAAAGTCATGTGTTACTATACTGTATTGTGTTGTATTGTGCAGTTTGCGGTGGAGAGAGGAGGGGGGGCTGTTATTTAACGGGCCCCCCCCTCTCCACCGCAAGCAGCACAATACAACACAATACATTACAAGGCATCACAATACATTACATTACAACACAACACATTACATTACAGACTGCAGCTTACCTGGAGTCCTCCGCACCGACTCTTCCACTGCTCTGTCTGTAAGACGTGTCACATGGTACACTAAGTGTACCATGTGACCGTAACCAGGGAGTGCCGGATTCACGGTACAGAAGATTTATTTAGGAAGCATGCTGTATGGCAACGGGGGCCCATGGGCCCCCCAGGCTTAGGGGCCCGGTCGCAACTGCGACCCCTATAGCTACGCCACTGCACTGTGCTACTGAATATAATAGTACTATACACTGTGCTCCTGAATATAATATTACTATACAATGTACTCCTGAATATAATAGTACTATATACTGTGCTCCTGAATATAATAGTACTATACACTGCACTCCTGAATATAATAGTACTATACACTGTACTCCTGAATATAATAGTACCATACACTGTACCCCTGAATATAATAGTACCATACACTGCGCTCCTGAAAATAATAGTACTATACACTGCGCCCCTGAATGTGTGTGTGTGTGTGTGTGTGTGTGTGTCTTTGTATATGTGTGTATAGGAGACAGCATATCTATAGCACTACGACCCTATAAACTATGGATAGGATTACATACAGTGGCTCAGCAGACAGTATCACACATTATAGGATTAGATACAGTAGCTCAACAGACAGTATCACATATGATAGGATTAGATATAGAGACCAGCTCGCTGACATTGCGGTTCCAGCGCTGGACCCAGAAAAGGTAAGTATAAGAATTGTTTTGCTTTTTTATGTGTTACTAATTATTTTTGTGTGTTTGTGTTATTTTACAGATTCGGTTGGACTATGTCGGATTCGAGCACTACTTCAATGACAGCGTCTTTTTTATTCTCAATAAAATGGTTAATAAGGGTTGTGTGTTTTTTTTAATTTAAATAAAATATTTTTTCTATGTCCTTGTATTTTTTTAAACTTTATTATTACCACCTTATTAATAGCTGCTGGCTGATTGACAGCGTCCATAACTAAGGCGAGGCTTAATGTCAGCAGGCACAGAGGCTAACACTAACCTACATTATTACCCCGGTACCCACCGCCACCAGGGGTACAGGGAAGAGCCGGGTACGAACTAGTACCTGACCATCTATAGTGATGGTCGGGCACCGGGGTGGCCGTAGGCTGGTATTATTAGGCTGGGGAAGGCCAAAAACAGTGACCCTTCCCCCCCTGGTAATGCTAGGTTGCTGCTGTTGTATCTGGCTGGTTATGAAAATTCATCGCTCTTTCCAATTATAATTATTTTTTTTTTTTAAATGACGTGGGGTTCCCCCCATTTTTCAGAACCAGCCAGATACAAGAAAGCAGCAGCAGGTTAGCATTACCAGGGGGAAGGGCCACTGTTTTTGGGCTTTCCCAGCCTGATAATACCAGCCCGCGGCCGTCCCAGTATCCAACAATCACTACAGATGGTCAGGTACTGGATCGTACCCGGCTTTTCCCGGCATCCCTGGTGGTGGTGGGTATCGGGGTAATAATGGGGGTTAGTGTTAGCCTCTGCACCGGCTAACACTAAGCCTCGCCTTAGTAATGGATGCTGTCAATCAGCCGGCGGCTATTACTAAGGAGGTAGTAATAAAGTTTAAAAAAAAAAAACAAAGACATAGAAAATATATTTTATTGAAATAAAAAACCCCCAGACAACCCTCATTAACAATTTTATTGATTATAAAAAAACGCCATCATCGAAGTGGTCCTCAAATCCGACGTAGTCCAACGACCGAACCTGTAAAAATACACAAACACAGCAAAAACGCTTAGTAACACATGTGGTAGGCTTAGGTACAGGGCCCATGTGTGATACTGTCTGTCAAGGTAGGCTTAGATACAGGGTCCAGCAGACAGTACTCTTATACAGTACATGTGATAGGCTTATATACAGGGCCCATCAGAAAGGATCACACATGGGCCATGTATCTAAGCCCACCATGTGATTGGCTTAGATACAGGGCCCAGCAGACAGCATCACACAATCTGTGATCCTGTCTCATGGGCCCTCTAAGCCCGCCACATCATGGCCTTAAAGGGATTGACCAGTCCCTAAACATTGATGGCCTATCCTCAGGATAGGCCATCAATAGCTGATGGGTCAGGGTCCGACTCCCCGCCAATCCCCTGTTTTGAAGTGGCCGCAGCGCTCGCACGACAGCTGCTTCCCCTTCATTCCGCTTACTGGCTCACACTGTGAATCGCCGACACAGATTCACAATGTGAGCAAGTGACCGGAATGAAGGGGAAGCAGATGTCGTACGAATGCTGCAGCCCCTTCAAAACAGGTGATTGGCTGGGGTCCGGGGAGTCGAACCCCGCCAATCAGATTCAGCAGACAGGGATATTAAACTCACCCTCCTCTTCAGCCGCAGCGGATGTCCGGACTCTATCCAGGATCAGGATGCTGTGCGCGACGCATAGCGTTGTGACGTCATGCGCTGCGCACCGGAAACAGGAAGGTAAGTACTATAGTTACTATAGTAACAGGGGCCCGCGGCTCCAGTTACTATAGTAACTTTTTATTGATGTAGTGCGGCCCCTATAGCTACGCCACTGGTTGGGTGAGAGGTCCCGCTTCACTCCGGTTCTCTGAACCGGATGTTATTTTAACAGCCGGCACGGGGGAATCGGGGCGAACTGGGCCCCCTTCCTGCCTCGGGCCCCGGGCACTTGCTCAGATTGCCCTTATTATAATCCGCCCCTGATGTTCTATTTCCCCATTGATGGGGTTAACTGAAGCAGAATACCATCACAACTAAACAAAGGAACTCCCTCAAGACTCCCATCAATCACTCACATAACCTGTTTTGCCTAGCTTGTCAGCGTGATAGCTGCTATACCCAGAGGATTGTATTACATTGTTTGCATCAGCACAGGATAACCAGAAAACAGTACTAGGATTACTGTGGTAATGATCCTATTGAAAGAACACAGATCTCTTTTGTACAAAATGGTGCTGAAATGCTAAAAGCAATGTGGGCAGGGTGTAATTTATGATAATCCTATTCCAAGCACTGTTTGATCTACTATCTAGTACTGTACTAAATATATTATAATCTAAAAACTGAAAGTAGCTTTTGTCTTGAATGTATACTCCTAGTTTTGTGTCCCAAATGCCTGTACTGCTTTTGGATGGTGAGCAAAATGATACCAGAAAGAAATTAGGACCAGAGAAAGACAGCCGCCTGCGGCGCAGTGTCAGGCTGGGTTCACACGACCTATTTTCAGGCGTAAACGAGGCGTATTATGCCTCGATTTACGCCTGAAAATACGGCTCCAATACGTCGGCAAACATCTGCCCATTCATTTGAATGGGTTTGCCGACGTACTGTGCAGACGACCTGTCATTTACACGTTGTCGTTTGACAGCTGTCAAAAGACGACTCGTAAAATTACAGCCTCGTCAAAAGAAGTGCAGGACACTTCTTGGGACGTTTTTGGAGCCGTTTTCTCATAGACTCCAAAAACAGCTCCAAAAACGGCCGAAAAAACGGCGCGAAAAACGCAGCGAAAAACGTGAGTTGCTCAAAAAACGTCTGAAAATCAGGTGCTGTTTTCCCTTGAAAACAGCTCCGTATTTTCAGACGTTTTTGGCTCAGCGTGTGAACATACCCTCAGGGTATATCCATACGTAGTGTAAACAGATTTCATCTGCAGCGTAATACAGTAGCAGCAGAGCGGATGTTATTTGAAATCTCTTCCACACGCTGCGTAAAAAAAATACGCTGAAAAAACGTTAATTAATTGACCTGTGGTGCGGTTTTCTAATCGGCAGCATGTCAATTTATGCTTCGGAATCGGTACTTTTCTGTTGCGGGTTTTTCTCAATGGGGAGGTAAAACCCGCAACAAACAGCAGATGTTGTGGAAAAGCTGCGATTCCGCTGCAAAAGTCGGTACTTATAAATTATTAAATATAAGATTATACTTACCCAGATCTGTATGCTTCTGCATCCAGCCCTGCCCCCAGGGATGACGTTTCATCCCATGTGACTGCTGCAGCCAAAGCTATTTTTTTTATTTGAAATTCATAAAAAGTTAGCTTATACTTACCCCCTGCCGTAGTCCTTGCGACGCATCCCTCTCTTCTGAGCGAAGCCCAGCCTCCAGGGAGGACGTTTCATCCCATGTCACTGCTGCAGCGGTCACCTGGACTACAAGCATCAACCCAGGAGGCCGTGCTATGCTCAGAAGAGAGGGACACGTTGCCATGACTATGGCGGGGTTAGTATAAACTTTTTTTAAATGATTATTTCTGAGGGATTTCCGTAGCGGACATGCCGCACGAAGAACTGCACCACAATTTGGTATGGCTTTTTGGGCAGAATTCTCTGCGGCTTCCAGGATGGATACCCTGGGTACTTTTATGCAACATATCCATCCTGTGTGTTCGTACCCTGTCTTCCAAAAACAGCATCTAAACTGTTTGTTTGATCCTGGCCCTATGCTGATTTAAACATAGTGGATGCTCCTTGTTTAAGTTACAGGCCTAGCTATGAAAATTTCTCCATTTTGGCCTTTGATATATTTGTACATAGTAATTAAATAACCTCTAATCCGTCATTTCTCCAGACTAAACAGTGTTAATTTTATTAATCTTTCAGGGTGCTGTAATCCACTAATTCCTTTAATTACTTTTGTTGCCTGCCTCTGACCCTATTTCAGCAAAAAATTTCTCATACAGTCACTTAAAACGGTACACAGTATCCTATTGTCTGTCTGACTAGTGAGCTAAGGGTTAAACTATGTTCTCATCATGTTTATGATCCTTTGGAAAGTGGCACAGGATTTCAGCTGACTAGGGAGGCAGTGTATTTACATAGCCACATCTGGGCTTGCCCATCTAAGGATGGAGTAGTTTACATTATTTTTTTATTTATTTTTTTAAATCCTCAGAGCTGCAAGCTAAGACATAAATACATTTTAGGCTAGATTCACACATTATATTTTTATACAGTATTTGGTGCAGTTTTTAAGCTAAACTCAGGAGTCGATACATAGCATAAAAGATTTTCTGTGCAATTCCGTTGCGTTTTCGCAAGAGAAATTGACGTGCTGCAATTACCGCACTTCTTTTCTGCAGATTTTTTCCACAGCGTATGAATGAAATTTGTTCATACCCCTTGCTGCTACTGTACAACACTGCAGAATTTCTTCACAGAAAATCTGGTCGGAAATTACGCTACGTGTGAACATACCCTAAGGCCTAGTTCACACCAAATTTTTAGCAGGCAGAAAAAATCTACCTTGAGGCAGATTTAGAATTGCCAGAATTGTTTGCTGCTTTTTTTTCCCTTGCTTTTTGCGGCGTCTTTAACTCGCGTCCGCTAAATCAAATGCAAAAACGCTGTGAGCAACCAAAAGCCGCCCGTGAAAAAAATGCCTCTGCCTCCCATTGAAATCAATGAAGTACGATTTGGTCCATTTTTTTTTGCTTACTCCGACTGTCGTCCAAGGGAAGCAGTCAATATGAGGTACAGTATATATTAGACAGTTGCACCAATCCAAATGTCTGCCTATGGGACAGCATTTTACGGAAAATTAGGACCCCTTTATTATGCACAATCCAAACATACTTGTTAGTGTAATGTGTTTAATGCAGATTTTGCATAATTTTTACTGCAGATTTCCAGCGGAATTCAACCTAAAACATTGCAAAGGGTGAAATCTGCGTTGGAGGCTCGTTTAGGGGCCTCAGTTGCAGATTCCGTCGAAAATACCAGAAACAAGAGAGCAGATGCTGCACTGTTGTTTCCGGTAAAGCCACAGACACCCTTATGGGAAGTCATTGGGTTCCGTTGGGTGCGGTTGTCTCTGTTGTTCGACGGAACCTGCGCTTCTGGCATTTTCATTGTTCTGCTCCTCTGAGGGAGCAGAAAAACGGAATGCCAAACACAGATGTGAAGGATAGGTAGTGTGCCTATAGAGGAGGATGGTGCCTTATCACAAGAATTGCCATCGCTAGATTTTGGTATCGGAGTAATAGATTATGTGGTTTCAGAAAGTGCCTTGAGGGGGCAGTTTATAAGGATGAAAGTAGAAAAAGTAGCAGGGCCAGATGGAATCAGTCCTCGGGTGATAGGCTATGTTCACATCTGCGTCAGTGCTCCGTTCCAAGTTTTCTGTCCGAATGGAGACTTGCCTCAAATGGAAACCATAGGTTTCCATTACCATAGATATCAATGGTGGCGGGTCCGGTGCCAATGGTTTCTGTTTGTCTCTGTTGTGCATGGGTTCTGTCATTTTGACGGAATCAATAGCGTGGTGTGAACGAAGTCTAAGGGTATGTGCACACAGTGTTTTCAGCAGTTTTTCAGGCCATAAAGGTCCCCAAAAACGGCTGAAAAATCGGAAGCAGAACGCCTCCAACATCTGCCAATTGATTTCAATGGGAAACACAGCGCTCTGTTTCGAGAGGCCGTTTTTAAAAACGGCCACGAAAAAGAAGTGCATGGCGCTTTTTATTACCACGAGCAGCTAAAAGCCAACGCGAAAAAAAAACAAAACGCCTCTGTCCCCCATTGAAATCAATGGGAGGTGGTTTCGGGTGGACGCAACAGAATACTGTAGATGAGATTTAACAAATCTCATCCAGACGCTGCATAAAAACCTACAAGCCGAAACTGCCCTGCGGTGCGTAATTTTCAGACCGCAGCATGTCAATTACTGCGGCAGAAAATGGACAGGCTTGCTGCGTTTTTCAGAAAGACGAAGCAATTTACACACTATTTTCTGCCATACAAAACACAAATAGTGCACAGAAATTTCCTGCAGCAATTCCGTTGTGTGGACAATCCCTTAAAGGGGTTGTCCCAAGTTGACTCAAATTTTTTTTTTTATACATTCTGAGCAGGAAATGAATTTTAAAACATTTGGTGTTAAAAAATTTAAAAAATTCATTTCCTAAGTGCCTTTTTTTTTACACTTGATAACTCAGCAAGTGCTGGTTATCTTTTCTAAAAAGGGGCGTGAGCGGCTCGATGTCAATCAAGCCGCTCCGCTCTGCAGTGTGCGCGCTCCCGATGTTGCTAGATACTGTAGTTCTAGCAACATCGGGAGAATGTTCGTCTCAAGCGGGCATGGTAAGCCCGATTGAGACGAACTTACCGTGAATGTACTGTACACTACACTACACTACACTACACTACACTACACTACACTACACTACACTACACTACATTCACCCCGTTTCGGCAAGCCACTTTTCCCTCCCCCACCCTGTCACTACATTTTTGTACCCGCCGCATCGGTGCTGCATCAGCACCCGGCGAACAACTAAAAATATATATAAAAAAAAACAACTCACCTAAGACGTTCTAACGGCGCTCTGAACGGTCCCGTCACTTGCCATCTTCCTTCTTCTTTGCGCCGCTCGCATTCATAGTAACAATGCGTTGTGGCGCAGATGACGTAATCATATCAGGCCCACGTGATTACGTCATCTGCGCCTACCGCTCTGTTATTGTGAATGGGAGAAGAAAAGTGACGGGACCGTTCAGCTCTTCGTGGGAACGTCTTAGGTGAATTTATTTTTGTATGTATGTTGTCATGTATGTATGTATGTATGTATGTATGTATGTATGTATGTATGTTTTCTTTTATGTATGTTGTCATGTTTGTATGTGTATATGTGCATGTATGTGTATATGTGCATGTATGTTTGCATGTATGTATGTTTGCTTGTATGTATGTATGTTTGCTTGTATGTATGTTTCCATGTATGTATGTTGTCATGTTTGTATGTGTATATGTGGATGTATGTTTTCATGTATGTATGTTTGCATGTATGTATGTTTGCATGTATGTATGTTTGCTTGTATGTATGTATGTTTTCTTGTATGTATGTTGTCACGTTTGTATGTGTGTATGTTGTCATGTATGTGTTTTCATGTATGTATGTATGTATGTATGTATGTATGTTGTCATGTTTGTATGTGTATATGTGCATGTATGTTTGCATGTATGTATGTTTTCATGTATGTATGTTTGCATGTATGTATGTTTTCTTGTATGTATGTTGTCATGTTTGTATGTGTGTATGTTTTCATGTATGTGTTTTCATATAGGTATGTTTGCATGTATGTATGTTTGTATGTATGTTTTCATGTATGTATGTTGTCATGTTTGTATGTGTATATGTGCATGTATGTGTATATGTGCATGTATGTTTGCATGTATGTATGTTTGCATGTATGTATGTTTTCATGTATGTATGTTTGCATGTATGTATGCATGTATGTTTGCATTTATGTATGTTTGTATGTATGTATGTTTGCATGTATGTATGTTTGCATGTATGTATGTTTGCTTGTATGTATGTTGTCATGTTTGTATGTGTATATGTGCATGTATGTTTGCATGTATGTATGTATGTATGTTTGCATGTATGTATGTTTGCTTGTATATGTTTTCTTGTATGTATGTTGTCATGTTTGTATGTATGTTTGCATGTATGTATGTTTTCATGTATGTATGTATGTTTGCATGTATGTATGTATGTTTGCATGTATGTATGTTTGCTTGTATGTATGTTTGCTTGTATGTATGTATGTTTGCTTGTATGTATGTATGTATGTTTGCTTGTATGTATGTTGTCATGTTTGTATGTGTATATGTGCATGTATGTTTGCATGTATGTATGTATGTTTGTTTGTATAAATGTCTGTATGGCCATGTATGATACTGTCTGCTGGCGCCCTGTATCTAAGCCAACTTTGCCGCAGGCTTCTATACATGGTATAACAGTCAGTATCACACATGAAAGTGAAACTAAGCCTACGACATGTTTTATTTCATTTTTTTTTAATATTTTTGATTTTTTACAGGTTTGGTGTTTAGACTACGTCGGTTTCGAGGACTACTTAGATGACGCTTTTTTTTCATCAATAAAATGGTTAATGAGGGTTGTGTTGGGGGTGCTTTATTTCATGTGCATGTATGTATGTTTGCATGTATGTATGTTTGCTTGTATGTATGTTGTAATGTTTGTATGTGTATATGTGCATGTATGTTTGCATGTATGTATGTTTGTATGTATGTTTGCATGTATGTATGTTTGCATGTATGTATATTTGCATGTATGTATGTTTGCATGTATGTATGTTTGTATGTATGTTTTCTTGTATGTATGTTGTCATGTTTGTATGTGTATATGTGCATGTATGTTTGCATGTATGTTTGCATGTATGTTTGCATGTATGTATGTATGTTTGCTTGTATGTATGTATGTATGTTTGCTTGTATGTATGTTGTCATGTTTGCATGTATGTTTGTATAAATGTCTGTATGGCCATGTATGATACTGTCTGCTGGCGCCCTGTATCTAAGCCAACTTTGCCGCAGGCTTCTATACATGGTATAACAGTCAGTATCACACATGAAAGTGAAACTAAGCCTACGACATGTTTTATTTCATTTTTTTTTTTATATTTTTGATTTTTTACAGGTTTGGTGTTTAGACTATGTCGGTTTCGAGGACTACTTAGATGACGCTTTTTTTTCACCAATAAAATGGTTAATGAGGGTTGTGTTGGGGGTGCTTTATTTAAATAAAATATTTTATCTATATCTGTCTTTTCTTTTCAAGTTTTATTACTATCACTTTAGTAATAGTAATGCTGCTGTGTTGTATCTGGCTGGTTATAAAAATGGGGGGGACCCCACGTCATTTTTTTTTTATTTATTATTTTTATTAAAAAGACATGGGGTTCCACCCAATTTATCATAACCAGCCACAAACAACAGTGTTATTAGCCTGGGAATGTACTAAACCAGTGGCCCCTCCCACTTGTGTAATGCCAGACTGCTGCTGCAGCCTTGTATATGGCTGGTTATTAAAAATGTGGGGGACCCAACGTCTATTGTTAAATTAAAAAATAAAAGGACGTGGGGGTCCCCCACATTTTTATAACCAGTCCGATACAACACAGCAGCAGCAGCCTAGCATTACAAGGGTGAGAAGGTCCACTGTTTTTGGCCCTTCCCAGCCTCATAATACCAGCCTACGGCCACCCCAGTACCCGACCATCACAACAGATGGTCGGGTACTGGATCGTACCAAGCTCTTCCCGGCACCCCTGGTGGTGGGTAACGGGGTAATAATGAGTGGTTAGTGCTAGCCTCTGCACCGGCTAACAATAAGTACCGCCTTAATAATGGACGCTGTCAATCAGCCAACTACCATTATCTAGGCACTAATAAAGTTTGAAAAAAAAAAAAACAAGGACAATTTTTTTTATTGAAATAAGAAATCCCCAACAAAACCCTCGTTAACCATTTTATTAAAATTTAAAAAAAACGTAGCTCTACGCAGTAGTCCAACGAATCGAAGATGTAGTCCAATTGGTAAATCAAAATCTGCAACAGCATAAAAAAAAGTTACCAATGTGACACACACACATTGTATATATGTATACATATATACAAACACACACACTTACCTTTAGCGGAGCGCAGACTTCTCGCGACGGGTGCCTTCCACTGCATCTCCTGCGCATGCGCCGAGATGCACGTTCATGAGTAAATGACATCCTCTGCTCAGGACGCAGAGGATGTCAATACACATGCGCGGCCACCGCTAAATGTAAATAGCGGTGGCCGGGAACCTAGGCAACGAGCAGGATACAAAGAGGGACCGACCGCAACTTCAATCAACGATATCAAGGAAACGACATCGCTGGACGACGGACAGGTAATTAGAATTCTTCTTATTTTTACATGGGGGAGCTTTATAGCTCCATTTATCAACTTGGGACAACCCCTTTAAGGCCACATGTTGCATAAATACTGAGGTTTTTTCTGCAATGGAATTAGTTATGGAAAAGTAGCTGCAAAGTGGAGAAAACAAGTCTCATCCACACACTGCATAAATACTGAGTGGGAAAACTCGCTCAGAAGTTGACCTGCGGTACGGAATTTTATTCGGCAACATGTGAATTGTGTTTGCGTAAACTACTTGAAGTCAATGGGAGGTAAAACCCACAAAAAATAGCAGATGTTGCGTTTTTTTTGCAGCAGATTTGCAGCAATGCCACCACAAATAAAATTATCTTCTACTTACCCAGAAGTCTGTGTTCCTCCCTCCAGGGATGCCATTTCATCCCATGTGACTGCTGCAGCCAATCACAGGCTGTAGCGGTGGTTACATGGGATGAATCATCCCAGGAGGCTGGCCCAGATAACAGAGCCAGCCTCCTGGGATGACTTAATCACATGCTGCAGCCAATCACAGGCTCATTAAATTTTATCCCAGGAGGTCGGCCTGCTAAGTGCTGCAGTTTTCCGCAGTGGACTTTCCGGGTGAAAAACTGCAACACGCAGTTTCGTGCAGCTTTTCACCCAGAACGCCCTGCGACAGACAGGGCAGATACGCAGTGTGCTTTTGTGCAGTGTACCCACCCAGTGTGAACGGAGCCTTATTCATATAGTGCAGTTTTGAAGCCAACACCAGAAGTGTCTTGTAGAGGAAGTATATAAGAAACATTATGTTTATTTAATCCACTCCTGGTTGTAGCTTCAAAAACTGGAGGGTGAATACACCTTTACGGTCTTTTCAGAGCGTATAATACTCGTATTACACCTGCAAAGTTTCCCATGGATTTCAATGGAAAATAAACAAAATTAGCAGTCTTATTTATCCCAAGCCTAAATTGCAGGATGGTGGCCAGAAAAGCTTGAGCACGGTTGGGGGGACTGTTAAAAGCCACCTATGGAGCATGCAGTATGGTTTCTAGAACCCAAAAAGAAACTTAGTAAAAACCATGTAGGAAGATTCAGTCGTTGCCACTTACATATTCTGTGGTAGTAGGGCCTGCTTGCATAATAGGGGAAAAAAAAAAATCTCCACAAAGTTCTTTCACACTGTATTATTTGTCAGTCTGTACTGCCACGTGAAAGTGGCCTTATACTGTTTACCCAGGTAGTTACTACTGCTACATGTGAATACACCCTCAACATTGTTAACAATACAGGTCTCATGAACCTCTTTGGAAGTTCTGTTCCAGCTACATACAATACAAACTGAGCCGAGCATGCATGTTATTTCAATAGGAAGATAGCTGCCAGACATACTGGCAGCAGCTGGTCTCCTGGAGGAAGAAAGGATTGGACATGTGGAAAACTTAGAACAAAAGGTTGTCTGGGCCTGTGTAAGGGTAAATTGAGTATTGTTAAAAAAAGTGTAAAACAAAACCAAAATTAAAGCAATTTCTTTTTATTACAAAAGTAACAACTGTACAGTACCCAGTAACAAACATTCACAGTATTAACCATTATTGCTAATTTATACTGCTTAACAGTCAAGCAGTACAGACAGTTGCAGATGAAAATGCAGGCAGTTTATAAAGCTCGGCAGTAAAATGTGGCAAATTCTTACTCATAGTCCATGCATAAAGGGATTGTGAAAATATCGAAGGCCTGCAGTTTAGCCAAGTAAGGCCCCATGCACACGACCATAAAAAAAAAACTCCCTAACTGCGGACTGCAATATGGTCTGCAATTACGGACCCGCAAGGTTCTATTAGCCGAACACCTTTCCATAGCGCTACGGAAAGACGTCCGTGCCATAGAACAATGCACCGTGTTTGGTCCATGATGTATGGTCCGCATGTCCCAGATCGAACACCATGCAGGGAGCCGGGCTCCTAGCATCATACTTATCTAGGACGCTGGGTGTCACTGCCTCGCTTCGGGACAACTGTCCCGTATTTTAATCATGTTTTCAGTAAGGGACAGTTTCGGCAGGCAGCGACACCTAGCGTCATAGATAAGTATGATGCTAGGAGCCAAGCTCCCTGCACTGTGCACAGTCCAGGACATGCGGCCGACATATTACAGACCGAACACGGTCGTGTGCATGGAGCCTTGAAGAGACTCACCGCATTATAATTATATCTCCTATATAATGTGATCGGCGCTATAATGTAGGCAACAGCAGTGCTTTTTATTTAGAAAAACTATTTTTACCACGTTATTAGCGATTTTAGTTTTATGCTAATGAGTTGCTTAATGCCCAACTGGGCGTGTTTTCACTTTAGACCAAGTGGGCGTTGTATAGAGAAGTATATGACACTGACCAATCAGCGTCATGCACTTCTCCATTTAGTCAGCGCATAGGGATCCTGCTAGATCACTATGTGCTGTCTTATACTGACATTAACGTTACTGAAGTGTTTAGACAGTGAATAGACATTCCTTTCAGTCAGGACGGGAGGTCTATTCACAATACCGACACAACGGTAACTTTTCTGTGGTACTTAGAGCAGAGCAAGCGTAATCTCGCGAGATCATGCTGTAAATGACAGGTTACGCTTGCTCTGCTGTAAGTACACAGAAACATTACCGAAGTATCGGGATGGTGAATAAACATTCCGTCCTGGATGGAAGTAATGACTATTCACTGTCAACATTTCAGTAACGTTAATGTGTCAGTGTAAGCCAGCACATAGTGAATAACGCAGTGTCACTATGCGCTGACTAAATGAATGGAGAGAAGTGTAAGACGCTGATTGGTCAGCATCATACACTCCTCTGTACAACGCCCACTTGGTCTAAAGTAAAAACACGCCCACTTGGGCATTAAGAAAGCTCATTAGCATAAAGCTAAAATCGATAACAACGTGGTAAAAATAGATAACACTGCTGTCATCTACATTATAGCTCCGATCTCCTTATGTAGGAGATAAGTCTCTTATAATGTGGTGACAGAGCCTCTTTAAGCTTTTGTCAGGCATGAGAAAGGCACCAAGTGTGTTTGTAGTAGCTAAATGTTGGGTCATAAAACTAAGATGTGAAAGAATGCCACCCAGCTCACTGACTGCATGGCAGCCAGTTACCATATTGTTAGATGCTGAACAGTAGCGGACAAAGTACATTTGAGCAAAACAACTGTGTACAGAGAGCTGACAATAAGAGTGGATTGAAGAGAAAGCTGCAGTCACTGCTTATTTACATGGTGTTTTTTGCTGTGGAAAAACTGCAATTGTCAGATGTTACATTGCAGTGAAGACTTTAGCAAATCTTACTTACAAACTGCATCTGAAAAGCAGAATTTTTTTTTTTTTTAGGACTACAGCATTTCCCATCTGTCGCAATTTATCCAGAAACAGGCGTCATTAAGGACCTCTATTGCAGGGGGCTTTTTTTTTTTTTACATTTGTTAACATGCGGCTTTGGCTCTGAGCCACACAACAATGCGAAGTGTGAACAAACCCCTAATAAATCCCAAAAGATTCTAAAATTACCTTAGTGAAACCTTTATCATGTTACTGCAATAAACTGAACTAGGCCATCTGTTAAAACATTTAGGTGCCCTTACCTTTCAAAAACATATCTATATTTTTCCAACCAGAATAGGCCTTGCTCACTCTGCAACAGTATTGCCAGTATAGATAGGCAAGCTATATTCAACCTAAGGCCAATGACCATAAGCTCAGGGGGTTGTGACTTCTACCACCACAGTCCTCATTTGGTCAGGGCACCATGCTATTGCAACTATAGTTCACCAAGAGTGGTAGGGGAAGCCACTGGTTAAAAATAGAAGTCATTGACCCTACATAAAAACAAAGCATGGACAACATTTCAGTTTTATGTTCATGATAGAGCTGTGGTGTTGGGCCTCAGTGCTGGAAGACAAAGAATGAGTCTGCTCTACAGACTTCCATTGTGCACAGCAACAAGTTGTGTCTCCAGCAGTAAGCGCCTTGATCAATTGAAGCACATTTTAAAGCAGTGAATAAAGTGCAAAGTAGCCAAACTGGGCCAATAAGTCATGTAAGTGTAAGAGTCCCCATATGTTGCGGTGTGCATAATGATCGATACTGTACAAGTTTGGTAAGAGGCTGTACATATTGTACTAGTGCATTAGCGTCTCATCATGATAATTAAAAATACTAGATATGACAACTTAATTTGATCCAAAAAATCCTTTAAAAATATAAATAGATCTTAGTTAGAAAACACAGCTCCCAGAGCGAGGTATTTACACATACACAAGCAGCAAATGTGGAGGTTCCGTTAGCTTCCCACCGCCATCAGGTACTGGTTTGGTGCTCTGGAGCACCCCAGCAGCTCGCTCTTACAGCTTAAGGGGCCACAGGGCACAGTGTTAGGAGCAGATGACTCATACAGAACACAGATTGAGCCATCCTCACCAATCCTGTAGGAAACGTCATAAGGATCCACCCACAGCGTGAGCTCTTTGGGCAAGAGACCAAGCATATAACGCATATTTATGCGAGCGGCAACTTTGCTGATTATTGGGTCCATTTTATGGTTGATGCGGATGCAGCGGTAGCCAGAACCCTTGGCAGGCTTGTCTGGAAACCAATGGTGTCTATAGTGCTCTGCAAAAAAGAAGAGGAAGTCAGTCTTCTGATGCATACTATACTTCAGTTTACAAAGCAGCTGTACGAGTTCCACGTTACCCTTACAATATAAAGGATCATCTCTACAGGTCATCATTGCCCACCACATAGGTTACATCTTGTCACCCCGTTTAAGTAATCTAAAGACATATGGCATCGCATAAACTTATATGGCAATGGTCCTATAGTTGTGACGTAGAAATAAGTCCAGCAGGATGACACGGATAATCAGAAGCTGATCAAGTGCCATAACCAGCTGATGTGATCAACCCTAACGTCTGCTCAGGAGCACGCGCAGCGGATACCCCCAACTCCCCTACGGCCCCAGGTTCTCACCGATTAGCGTGTCCCGCAATGCTCCACTAAATCCCTGTAGTTGCTGTTCACTGAGGCGGCTGCGTAGAAGGCTAGACAGGAAGCTAACGGCAGCTGTGATCTCTGGTAACGTCTCCGAGTGGCTGTCTGGCGCAGACCTGACGGACATGGCTGCTAGGTGTAGGCCTGAATGGGTGCTATGTACTCTGAACTAGGAGGGGGGAGAACACGTGCTGGTACGATGGTATTACTGCCGTTTCCGTATGACTCTGCCCCTCGCTAGACTGATAGAAAGAGCCCTGCGTCCTCGCTCTTTTATAGTAATCCGACTACCCACTTAGCTCCAAAGAACAATCCACCAATCAGGGTGGCCGCAGCGTCCCCTATGCTAATAAGCTAATGACGCCGCGGTACAATGACGTCAGCAGCGAGATCCATGCTAAGAAAAGAATGTGGCAGGAGACGCGGCTGTTGAAAGTACAGGGTGGGGGAGAGAGAGAGGCATTGTGGGTACAAGGACTAAAGGGGAAAATTAAAACAAAGCTTAACATGTGGCTGTGCCTTCGTGTCCACAAATTCCTGCGTAAAACTTCACAGTGAGGGTATGTGCACACACACTAATTACGTCCGTAATTGCCGGACGTATTTCGGCCGCAAGTACCGGACCGAACACAGTGCAGGGAGCCGGGCTCCTAGCATCATAGTTATGTACGACGCTAGGAGTCCCTGCCTCTCCGTAGAACTACTGTCCCGTACTGAAATCATGTTTTCAGTACGGGACAGTTGTCCTGCAGCGAGGCAGGGACTCCTAGCGTCGTACATAAGTATGATGCTAGGAGCCCGGCTCCCTGCACTGTGTTCGGTCCGGGACTTGCGGCCGAAATACGTCCGGCAATTACGGACGTAATTAGTGTGTGTGCACATACCCTGAGGGTATGTGCACACACACTAATTACGTCCGTAATTGACGGACGTATTTCTGCCGCAAGTCCCGGACCGAACACAGTGCAGGGAGCCGGGCTCCTAGCATCATACTTATGTACGGTGCTAGGAGTCCCTGCCTCTCCGTGGAACTACTGTCCCGTACTGAAAACATGATTACAGTACGTGACAGTTGTCCTGCAGAGAGGCAGGGACTCCTAGCGTCGTACATAACTATGATGCTAGGAGCCCGGCTCCCTGCAGTGTGTTCGGTCCGGGACTTGCGGCAGAAATACGTCCGTCAATTACGGACGTAATTAGTGTGTGTGCACATACCCTTACAATAATCCGGCTTTGGAAAAGTGTCAGTCTAGGCGTTTGCTAGAGCTGTAACATGGGCTTCTACCGTTTGGAAAATTACTGACAATTGGTTTGTTTTGTTGGTGCAGTCATCTTATTAACCCTTTGTGAAAATAGCTCAATGAAGTTCTATGGGTATGTATATTCACACGGCCTTTTATTTAAAGAGGCTCTGTCACGACATTATAAGTGGCCTATCTTGTACATGATGTGATCGTCGCTGTAATGTAGATTACAGCAGTGTTTTTATTTAGAGTTTTGACCTATATTAGCTTTATGCTAATGAGTTTCTCAATGGACAACTGGGCGTGTTTTACTATATGACCAAGTGGGCGTTGTACAGAGGAGTGTATGACGCTGACCAATCAGTGACCAATCAGCGTCATACACTTCTCTCCATTCATTTACTCTGCAGATAGCGATATATCTATATCACTATTTGCAGTCACATAAACATACTATAACGCTACTCATGTGTCATGACAATGAATATACATTACCTCCAGCCAGGACGTCATGTGTATTCATTCTCCTGACCACTTCTGTAGCGTCTCTGTGATTTACAGCACAGCAGGCGTAGTCTCGCGAGATTACGCTGTAAACTGTCATTCACAGCGAGATCACGCTGTGCTGTGCAGTAAATCACACAGACGTTACAGAAGTGGTCCGGATTCTGAATACACATCACGTCCAGGCTGGAGGTAATGTATATTCATTATCAGGACACTGCAGTAACGTTAGTGTTTGTGTATGAGCCTGCACATAGCGATATAGATATATCGCTATGTGCAGAGTAAATGAATGGAGAGAAGTGTATGACACTGATTGGTCAGCGTCATACACTTCTCTCCACAACGCCCACTTGGTCAAATAGTAAAACACGCCCACTTGTCCATTGAGAAACACATTAGCATAAAGCTAATATAGGTCATAACGCCGTCAAAAAAAGATTGTTTTTCTAAATAAAAAACACTGCTGTAATCTACATTACAGCGCCGATCACATCATGTACAATATAGGCCACGTATAATGTGGTGACAGAGCCTGTTTAACGGCATGTTCTATTTTTGGCTGTTTTCACTGCCCGACGGCCCCCACAGAAATCAATGGATCAGTTTTTAAAAGCTGTTTTTCAGAAATCAATCTTTGGCAAAGCTCTTGCCGGGGATTCGGGTCCTGGAAGAGCCCCTGACGTCACTGTCCATATATTGATGTTGACTTTAGGGCTCCTACAGGAGCTGCATTGCCGGTATGGGAGAGGAGGGTTGTGGCGATATCTACATAGGCAGTTTGACATTATGTGGGCACTATCTACAGGGGACATTGTTGCACTATCTGCCTAGGCATTGTGTGTGGCACTACCTACATGGGCACTGTCGGGTGGGATCCGGCCGGTTCGCCCCGATTCTCCCGAACCGGTTGTTAAAATGACAGCCGGTTCGCAGAACCGGGTAAAGCTGGAACCGGTCTGGTCCCCTGCACTCAATTGTATCCCCGTCCTTTGGACGCGGATACAATTGAGTTGACTAGCGCTGCCCTGGTGAGGCATCATGATGCCTCACCATTCGGCGCCTTAGTGATGAGGCAGTCGGTGCGATGGTGATGACGTCATCGCGCCGCTGCATCGTTCCGATGGAGGAGGACTGACGTCGCTGGAAGATGGCGTGGCAACAGGACACGTAAGAAAATTTGTTTTTTTCCTTCTACTGTGGCCACTATAGGGCACTACATAGGGGACTACAGGGAACGAGAACTAAAGAAGACTATATAGGGAGCTAACTACAGGGGACTATATAGGGGCCCTATCTACAGGATAATGCCACATAGGGCCCCATGTGGCGTTCCCTGTAGATAGGGCCCCCTGTGGCGCTTCCTGTAGATAGAGCCCCTTGTGGCGGTCCCTGTAAATAGAGCCCCATGTGGCATTCCCTGTAGATAGAGCCCCATGTGGCATTCCATGTAGATAGGGCCCCATGTGGCATTCCCTGTAGATAGGGCCCCATCTATAGGGAACACCACATGGGGTCCCCATCTACAGGGACTGCCACAGGGGGCTCTATCTACAGGGAACGCCACAAGGGGCTCTATCTACAGGGAACGCCACAAGGGGCTCTATCTACAGGGAACGCCACAAGGGGCTCTATCTACAGGGAACGCCACAAGGGGCTCTATCTACAGGGAACGCTGCAAGGGGCTCTATCTACAGGGAACACCACAGTGGGCCCTATCTACAGGGAAGACCGCATGGGGCCCTATCTACAGGGAACGCTGCAAGGGGCTCTATCTATAGGGAACACCACAGTGGGCCCTATCTACAGGGAAGACCGCATGTGGCCCTATCTACAGGGACTGCCACAGGGGGCTCAATCTACAGGGAACTCCACAAGGGGTTATATCTACAGGGAACGCCACAAGGGGCTCTATCTACAGGAAATGCCACAGGGGGCCCTATCTACGGGGAACGCCACATGGGGCCCTATCTACAGGGACCGACACAGGGGGCTCTATCTACAGGGAAGGCCACAGGGGGCTCTATATACAGGGAACGCCACAGGGGACTCTATCTACAGGGAACGCCACAGGGGGCTCTATCTACAGGAAACACCACAGGGGGCTCTATCTACAGGGAACGCCACAGGGGGCTCTATCTACAGGAAACACCACAGGGGGCTCTATATACAGGGAACGCCACAGGGGGCTCTATCTACAGTGAACGCCACAGGGGGCTCTATCTACAGGGAACGCCACAGGGGGCCTATCTACAGGGGGCACTATACAGGGAACGCTACAGGTGACACTATACAGGGAACGCTACAGTGAATGCCACAGGGAGCAATATCTACAGGGAACGCTACAGGGGGCCCTGTCTGCAGGGAACGCTACTAACTACAGAGGGCTCTATGGGGAGAACTATCTATAGAGGGCTCTACTGAGAGCGCTATCTACAGATGGCTACTGGGAGCACTATCTACAGAGGGCTCTATGAGGGGCACTATCTACGGGGGGCACTGTGCGTGGTGCATTACAGTGGCTGACAATTTTATTCAGGGGCACAGTGTATGTTACTATTATATTCAGGGGCACAGTGTGTAGCGCTATTATATTCGAGGACACAGTGTATGATATTATTATATTTGAGGGCATAGTGTGTGGTACCATAAGAATTTGCTCTTTGTTTATAGGTGCAGAAATGTTGAAAAAGTGAGCTTCCGAAGACATCTGAGCAGCAAATTTACCCATTTCCGCAGAAATGGGTCATGGCCAGGAGGCATCATAGAGTTCTGGACCAGATGAAAAAGTAAAGAGAACGACTAGAATCTGGGAAGTCACCGGTGGGTCACTAAATGTAAATGTTTATTCTCCCTCTGACTGCTCAGTACTGTAGTCCCTGTATGATCTGCAGCGAGATGATCTGTGTATTGTTCTTTTTTGTGAAACAGCAACTCCCAGCATATCCTTACCATCATTCTGGCTATACTGGGAGCTGTAGTTTTATGCCGAACAAACTTATATGGCAGGGGTTAAACTAAATTTGCAAATTATCTCTATACTGAGCTGTATTTGTACTGGTGCTGTATATATGTACTGAGCTTAGTTCTGGCGCTGTATATATGTACTGAGCTTGGTTATGGAGTTATATTCATCATAACAACCAAGCTCAATATATATATATATACAGCACCAAAGAGAAGCTCAAAACATATATACAACTCCAGAAGCTCTGCATATAAATACAGCACCAGTGTAATGACGGGGTAGGGAGACAGACAGGTGAGCCCTAATATACCCGCCACTCAGTCCCTTGCTACTTGCATGACCCGTCCTAGGCGACGGCGTACAACTGGGCGACGGTCCCTATGCTCAATACGTGCACAACAGACAAACAGACAAGGGTACACAGAAGCTAAGGGAAATGGGGCAGTTGCCCACGGCAACACCACATGAGCAACAAGAGTAGTGAACGAGCCGAGTCAAACCAGGAGTGTACGAGGTACCAAACGCAGAGCAGGAGCGTAGTCAGTAAAGCCAGGGTCAATCTAAAGCAGAGGTCAATAGTACTAGCAGAACATCAGAGCCAGGAAACAAGACAGAATCACAGGCAAAGGAGGAGCAGGAAAGGAAGGTATAAATAGACCGGGGCGGCAGCTAGCCCCGTCTTGCCAGGCTGCGTTAGGTTCTCCCACTCCTCAGCCTGCCAGCCTATATATACAGCACCACAACAAAGCTTAGCACATATATACAACACCAGAACCAAGCTCAGAACATATATACAACTCCAGAACTAAGCTCTGCATATAAATACAGCACCAGAACCAAGCTCAGTACATATATACAGCACCACAACAAAGCTTAGTACATATATACAGCACCAGAACAAAGCTCAGTACATAAATACAGCACCAGAACAAAGCTCAGTACATATATACAGCACCAGAACATAGCTCAGTACATATGTATCAGAACAACTAAGCACAAAACATATATATGTACTGACCTTGGTTCTGGTGCTGTTTATATGTACTGAGCTTTGTTCTGGTGCTGTATATATGTACTGAGCTTGGTTCTGGTGTTGTATATGTGTACTGAGCTTGTTCTGGGCCTGTATATATGTACTAAGCTTTCCTCTGGTGCTGTATTTATGTACTGAGCCTTGTTCTGGTGTTATATATATGTACTGAGCTTGGTTCTGGTGTTGTATTTATGTATTGAGCTTGGTTCAGGAGCTGTATTTATGTACTGAGCTTGGTTCTGGTGCTGTATATATGTACTGAGCTTTGTTCTGGTATTGTATATATGTACTGAGCTTGGTTCTGGTGTTGTATATATGTACTGAGCTTTGTTCTGGTGTTGTATATATGTACTGAGCTTTGGTCTGGTGTTGTATATATGTACTGAGCTTTGTTCTGGTGTTGTATATATGTACTGAGCTTTGTTCTGGTGCTGTATTTATGTACTGAGCTTTGTTCTGGTGATGTATATATGTACTGAGCTTGCTCCTGGCACGTATCTGTGCATTAGCGCGCCGCACTGTCCTCGACCCTTCTCCTGTGACAGCCTAACTAAATGGGCTGAGCACGTTTAGGATATTGAATGTGCGCATATAGGCCTATACGTAATGGGTGAGTTTAATATAATGTGTGGGTAGGTCTGTACGCTTATGTAATTATATAAATAGTTGGCAATCCACACTAAAACATTCTGGACAGGGAATTTCTTTCTTTAGGCCCTGTTCACACAGAGTTTTTTGACAAGTTTTTTGACGTGGAAACCGCGCCACAAAACTCCTCAAAAACCGCCCGAAAATGCCTCCTATTGATGTCAATGGGAGTTGGACGAGTTTTTTTACCGCGAGTAAAAAAAAACGCGTCGCGGTAAAAAGAAGCGTCATGACCCATCTTGAGGCGGTTTCCGCCTCCAAAACCCCATTTCAATCAGTCAGAAAGAGGAAAAAAACAACCAAAAGCGAACAACAAAGGGACATAGCCCTTAAAATGATAGTCAACTATATAATATAGAAAAATGAACAATCTTTATTAAGAAATAATACAACAAATATCACAGAATATAAAACACGAATGGACCACATAAGGAGATAAAGACAGTGTGGTCAGATGAAAAAGACCAAAAACGTACAGAGTCAGCCAACCTAGGGAAGTCAAAAACCGCTCAAATGACCGTGCATGTGGAATGGCAATGCCCGGATGTATAGAAAAATGAGGAGAAAATGACTATGCATCTAATGAGGAATATCTAAACATCAGAAGGTATGAGTGGGCTATAGAGAATCTCAGCACAAACTCAGGGCAGGGTAGACCTGTAGTAATGTATGGAAAGACAGAGATAGTGTCATGCAGCAGACCAAAATGTACACATACCCTGAGACATGGTGGGGAGCGGAACAGACGACCCAAAGGGAAGGATGAAAAATGCCTCGACGCGCGTTTCGCCAAGCAGACCGGCTTCGTCAGGAGAAAGAGGAAAAAAACGCCTCGACGAGTGTTTTGACGAGTTTTTGTCAAACCACTGTGCAAAAACCGTCTGGAGCAATTTTTGCAGGAGGAATTTTCCTCCTGCAAAAAACTCAGTGTGAACCCAGCCTTAGAGTCCACTTTAATGTAGGGGGTATTTGGAATATCATAATTGTTTTTATTATTAGAATAATTTTCAATGGCGCGATACACCGCAAAACACAGTGAACCCATCTCCCCCCCGCATGTCTTCGTCCGAAAAACAGGGAACCTGTTGTTAAAAATTTGAATCCCACCCCTGGGCACTGTGGCACGATGTGGGCATTGGCACTTTATATGTGGGCACCGTCTACAGTGGGCACTGGCACTTTATATGTGGGCACTGTGGTACTATGTGTACCCAAGCTACATTGGGCACTGTGGTGTTCTCAGGGGTTTAGAACCTAAAAAAGGAATAAAATTCATCCAATTTTTTTAACAGCCATGAAGAACAGATGGCAAACGGATGATAAACGGCTATTAAAAACAGTCAGACAGCCTGGGAATAGATGAATTTTTATAGACAAACTGACGCAAAATGGACATGAAAATCTGACAGTTGATGCGTTTTTAAAGGACATTTTTTACTCTCGTGTATGGCCGTAAATCATATTTGCTATTGCAGCTGCTGCTTGACATTGAGTTTTGCTTACTTGTAACGAGAATACCCAAGTCCTTCTCATGTTTAGTTATCCTCAGTTGTATTCCATTTAATGTATATGCATGACCATGGGATTACAGAGCTCGCCCCATTTCGAACCCTTTTGCTTAACCTTCCCTTCATACTGTCCACCCCCTTTCTTGCTTCCAGGCCTTTTTTCCCTCCTCCCATGTCACTCTCCCATCCCCAGTGAGACACACGAGACAGTGGGTTGGAAAATTTCAGCCACAGCAGCCATTTTATTAACAAATTTACATGAACATAAAACATAACTTTATAAATAACATTACTAGGAAAGGGGAAGTCCTTGGAGCTCCAAAACTTTGGCGCCTAACTGCCCCCTGTATAGCTACTTACCCCCAGCCGTCTCCCTACAGGCTCAGAGGCACCTTTCTGCTCCGCAGTTGGCTTGCCAAGTATGTAAAACCACTCCCCGGGACACCACCCAGCAGGAGTCCAAAATACGCCCATATGCATGAGCAATTATGTATTTGTTAGGGACCATACCTCTGATGAATCCCCCACTTCAAATTACCACCAACTCCAAGGACCCCCCAATCCGCCACACGAGCATACTTAGACCACCTTTAAGTATGCGAGCCCCCGCCATCCATCATTGCGCGTTCAATCCCTTCCTGAATCCGCAAAGCCCAAAAGTCAATGCCCACCGCATTCAGATGCACTCCATCACCTAGCCAATACTTCCCTTGGCCATCCTCGAAATCGTAGTGCCGCACAAAAAAACCCCCGTTTTTCACCACAAAGCTGGAAACCGCCCGATTAACTTTCACCCGGGCCTTGTTTACACGCTCTACCGAACGCGCATTTCGCCATACACTCCGCGGCACAATTTCCGACCAAATCACCTTCACCTTCGGAAAACAGGACCAAAGCCGGAGAAGGTCATACTTAACATCCCGAATCAGTTCTCTAAACGGACGAGTACCTAAGTCGTTACCCCCCACATGAAGGACCAACAAATCAGGAACCCGATCCAACTGCGCATACCGATGGAAATCCGCCAAAACTCGACTCCACACTATGCCGCGTGTGCCCAGCCACCGTATCACCACCGACGACCTTTGGAACCCCAGTTGCCGCCCATATGGCCGCACATCAGCCCTTAACGCCCCCCAGTGCACATATGAGTGTCCAAGAATCCACACCAGTGCAGGTGAACCATCTGAAATAGAAGAATAACAACGATGACACCAAACGGAAACAGCATGCTGAGACAAGAAAAACAAATCACATAAAGTGGAGACGCACGTAGGACTTATACCTCCCAGAATCCCAACGACCTATGCGCTTCACCACCTCAGGCCCCAAACCCCATGACGCAGCTTCCGTGGCTGCCCCAATACGAAAGGAGTGTGGTGAATAAATACCCTTATCCAAACCCAACATCTCCAAACATCTACGGAAGACAACTGTAAACTGGCATCTTGACAAGAATGCACCATCCTTATGACATAACAGCGGCCCCCCACTACTCCCTCGTAGCGCGGCGTATCGCGCGTAGCATCTTACCGGGCACATCCCCGCCCTCGCCACAGCCCCCAGAACCACCCGTTTACCTTTTCCACTTTGATCCGATTTTGACCGCCTTACCCAGAATTCCACTCTCTTCCCACCTCCTGTTACATCTTACGATTGCAAACCCCCCGCTCTCTTCTTGCTAGGGGAAATTAACTCACCCACTCTTAACGCTCCAAAAAACGCCCATGAAAAGGCCAACTGAAACAATGCTACCTCATAGCCCGAGAAACACACCCTCCCCAATACTTCACCTAACTGCTCTAAAAGCGCGAAAGAAACCGAGCGACGGCCGTCCGGCCGCCCCGCCCCCTTTTTTCGAAACCCCTTCAACGCCTGGACAATCAAGAAATCCTTAGTCACGTCCCCCAACCCCCTTAGTTTAAAACCAAAGGCCAAGGCTGACACGAAACGATTCACTTTAGACACCGACCAGCCTTCCACTGATACCCATCCCAAAAACCCCAGCAAAGCTACCACCTGTTCCTCCATCGACCCGACTTCGGGCGAACCTGTTAACCACGACACCCAGTCCCTCCACGCCGCGTCGTACGCCAACCATGTATCAGGCGCTAGAGAGGACTTGATCAAACCTCCTGCTGCTCGCAAACCAAGTCCCAAAGCCATCCCGGGAACGCGACCCCTTCCAGATCCGCCTCCGGTGCCAACCGACGAAACCGCTCCCACTGTAGGCGAGAGAGAGAATCCGCGATGTCATTCTGTACCCCCGGAACGTGAACCGCATTGAGTGACAAACAACGCAACACCAGACGCCGTAACAACCTCACCACCGGGGGGGAAGAAGCCGTTACATTATTGATTGCCAATATCACCCCCATATTATAACAGTGGAACCGCACCTTGCTATTACGAAAACGCTCCCCCCAAATTTCAACCGCCACCACAATCGGGAAGAGTTCCAGAAGTACAAGATTACGAACCAGTCCCAAAGATACCCATTCCTCTGGCCACTGCCCCACTGTCCTTTACAATAAATACCAAAACCCACACTACCTGCAGCATCTGTAAACAATTCCCATTGCACATTATCCACCACTGGCGAGATCAGTAATGATTTTCCATTATACAAATTCAAAAACTCTCTCCATACTGCCAAGTCATCCCGATGCTCCCGTGTCAATCGCACAAAATGGTGTGGGGCTCTAACCCCCGCCGTTGCTGACGCCAACCTCCTGCAAAAAAACTCTGCCCATGGGCATTATCCGACAAGCGAAATTAAGTTTCCCTAACAACGACTGCAAATCCCACAGCTGAATCTTATGAAGCCGACCCGTCCTGCTCACTTCCAATTGCAGCGCATCCAGCTTGTCCCTAGGAAGTCGACACGCCATTGCCACCGAATCCAGGGTAATGCCAAGAAAAACTATACAAGTACTGGGACCAACAGTCTTCTCTGGGGATAACGGAACCCCAAACCGCTGAGCGACCCACTGTATTGCCCCCAGCAAATTGGCGCACACCTCCGAACCCGCTGGGCCCACACACAGGAAGTCATCTAGATAATGTATGACCGACTCTAACCCTGCCACTTCACGGATTACCCACTCTAGGAACGAACTGAACGCCTCGAAGTACGCGCAAGACACCGAACAACCCATCGGGAGACACCGATCCATATAATAAGCCCCCTCCAAGTGACACCCTAACAGCCGCTGGCTGTCCGGATGAACCGGGAGAAGCCGGAAAGCCGACTCCACATCGGTCTTTGCCATAAGGGCCCCCACCCCGTATTTTCGCACCCACTCAACCGCTGCGTCAAACGACGTATATACCACCGAGCACAGCTCAGGGGCAATGCCATCATTTACAGACAACCCCCGCGGATGCGACAAATGATGGATAAGCCGGAATTTATTCGGCTCCTTTTTTGGAACAACCCCTAACGGTGACACAACCATGTCCTGAACGGGCCGAAACGGGAACGGCCCCGCCATGCGTCCTAACCCCACCTCTTTACGCAACTTGTCTGACACTACCTCCGGATACTCCATTGCCGACTTTAAATTCTGTAGGGAAAGGGGGACCGCATGAACCGGGGAAGGGATCACAAAACCAAACTGAAAACCACGCAACAATAACTCGCCTTTCTCCCTATCCGGGAACCTATTTAGATACGGCTCCATCTCTTCCCACCTCACCGGAGTCAGCCCCATGGCCCCCCCACTTCCCTCTTTTCCTTTTCCTTTTTTGAAACACTTGGCGGACTCGTGCGAAGTCCCGCCGCAAGAGGAGCAAGAGTGCTTGAACTTACATCCCACCCCAAACTTGCATTGGCCGTCGTTAAACTGCCAGCACAAGCCCGCCCTTCCTCCTGTCCCTCCCCCCGATTGTCCTGATTGTCCTGAGGGGCCGGCAACCCCAGCCCCCCCCCCCGTGAAAGGACTGCCCGAACTTAGCCGGGGCCATTACTTTTAACCAGAGCCCGATGTCTTTATTATCCCATCTAATGTTGGGATGCACCGCTTTCCTCTGACGAAACTGTTCGACATACCGCAACCAAGTCTGACCACCATACGACCGATGCGCCTCACCTATCGCATCCATGTACCCGAAAAGGGCGGAACAATGTTCCGGCGCCTTCTCCCCTATAACACTGGCCAGAATGGCAAACGCCTGTAACCAATTCACAAACGTCTGCGGGATTAAACGATATCGACGCTTCTCCTCCTCCTCCTTTTTAGTTTCCCACCTTTTACCCTTGTCTAAGTTAAATTTTTCCAGAGGAAGACGCGAGAAGATTTCTACGTACTCATTCTTCCAAATTTTTTCTTTCACTTCAGTCTTCAAATGTGACTCCAACAACCCCTCAAAACAAACGTACACTTCGCCTTTAGCTTTATCATCTAACCTCACCCTATCCACATCCTTATCCTTATCAGTCTGAACCGCAACCGTCACTCCCCCGACCTCCACCTTGGGGACCGTCCTCAGGGGGTGCCCCGATTCTCCGCCCCCCCCCCCGCTGCCGGGACCCACGCTGCGACCGGGGATGTAGCGGGCAACCTACCCCCCTCACAACGCGCTAGCAACGCCTTTACACAACCAAGCAATTCCTGAACATCTCCCCCCCCCCCCCTAACCGTAGACATCAACCCACTATTTTCAACATTCCTAACTGCCTCCCCTTGGGAACCCTCCCCAATCCCTGGGGATCTAAATATCGCTGGAAATGTATGTAATGGTGATATTGACTCACCAGACTGCGTGGGCTCTGAGTTCCCACCAGCCGGGGTGACGGGACCTCCACGACGACCATCTTCCATCGGCACACCTCCGTTTTCACCCGCCTCCGGACATCTGGTGCCTGAAGCTGCACCGCAGGCTCTGCAGCCGTATGCACCGTCCTGGACCTCGTAAGTATTACAGGACGTCAGGGACCGTTCCGGCCTCCGCTCTCCCTCCACCGCTGCCCCCTCCCTCCGCCTCTGCAGCACCACCGATTGTGGCCTGCGTGACCGTCCGGGGACATCCGGCTGACAGGCGGGCCGCCCGACTGGTGCATCGCCAGATCGGCCCGCCGCAAATCCATGTGGTGCTGACCTGGATACGGGAGGCTGTCCCTCTGGCCTGGGACCCTGCCCTCCTCTCTCCGGAGGGCCTGACCGGCGACCGGGATTCCTCCCGGACCGGGACCTCCGCCCCCTAGCGGTGGAAGCGGAAACCCGGCCCGGAGGGTCCCTCGAGGGGCTCCCAAGCCTGCGTCGAGCCCTAGGCAAATCGTCCGGGCTAAGGCGCTCTGGCGGCCGCACCCGCCGTGACCGCCGGAGGGGGGATGTCATCACCTCTGGCGCTGCCTGCGTCCCGGCCGCACTTGTACCTGCTGCCTCCTCAAGCCCTGCCGCCAACTCCGGCACCGAGGCCGCCGGACCCGTCCTCCCGAGCTCCTCCTCAAGCCAGGCCATGCCCCGTTCTGCCACAGCCTGCCGCACTAGCTCCATCAGGGCCTGCATCACGCCTCAGGTCAGTCCTCTATGACAAGGTCTAAACTGTTTTCCTGGGGCGTGAATGGCGCGAACCTGTCCCTCACCCTTCCTATATGCCCTCTGTTAACCTCGCCCCCTCTCCTCCACCTTCCTCCCCCTCCTCCATTTGAACTTTTCACCTCATTCCTTCTCCCCTGCAACCCTGGTCATGTCTGCCTCCCCCAATCACTTCTTGATGTGTCCGGCTGTTTCTTTAATACTATTATTGCGGCCTGGGTGCATAACTTTACATTTATAAACATTAAAATTCTAGTTTAATTATCCTTTTTAGTTTTGTATCATTAGCAAAAACTGATGCATTGCTACCAATCCAATCCACAAGGTCATTAACCTCTTAACAACATGTAACATACAGTTACATCATTGCAGCTAATGACTTTGCAATGCTCTGACCGGGGATACCGCTCCTGAAGGAGCCCCTGACGTCATATGTCCATATATGGTTCTCAATGTTTTGGTCCCTCAGTGCTAGTGCGACATGGCACCTGAAAACAATTGCAGCAAAACTTGAGGTCCAAAAGCCAAATGGTGCTCCTTCCCTTCTGAGGTCTGCCGTGTGTCCAAACAGCAGTTTATTACCACATATGGGGTATTGCTGTAATACCTCTAATTTGCTTTAATTCCCATGAAATGCCTAAAGTGTTAAGAAACTTTCTAAATGCTGTTTTGAATACTTTGAAGGGTGCAGATTTTAAAATTGGGTTATTTATGGGAGAATTTCTAATATATATAGCCGTCAAAGCCACTACAGAACTGAACTGGTTTCTAAAATAATAGGTTTTTGCCATTTTTCTTGAAAATGTGAGAAATTGCTGTTATAAAGTTATAAGCCTTTCTAGTAATGTCCTAGGTAAATAAAAGGTCGTTCAAAAACGATGCAAACATAAAGTAGACAAATGGAAAATGCAAACTAGTAACTATTTTGTGTGGTATTACTTTCTGTCTTACAAGCAGATACATTTACATTTAGAAAAACTTTGGTGTTTGTTACAAATAAACACTAAATGTATCGACCAAACTTTACTACTAACATAAAGTGCAATGCGTCACGAGAAAATGGTCTCAGCATCGCTTGGATAAATCAAAGCATTCCAAAATTATTACCACATAAAGTAACACGTTAGATTTTAAAAAATTGTTCATGTCCACAAGGCCAAAACAGGCTTAAGGGGTTAATAAACATTTTTTATTTTTTTTAAATTGGACCTCAAACAGATCCTTGTGGTACCCCACAGTTGACTTTAGCCCAATTTGATTAAGAACAATTTATATTGACTCTTTGTTTCTGACCCTTAACCAATTCTCTACCCATATACATACTGTGCCTGCCTCTGTAGCTTCAATACAAGGCTGTTGTTTGGCACAGTATCAAATAATTGAAATTTTATAAATGGCTCTTGATGTTCTCAAGAAGCTTTTACACAGATTTCTGATAATTCTCAAACTATTATAGTATTTATAAATTATCCTTCAATAACATTAATATATACACAAATATATAACCCCATAACTTGCAAGAGGATGGATACGCCTCAACTTGTTCTATGGCTTGGATGGGGGATGTGCTCAGCAAAGGAAGGTGGCTCATTGTATTTTGTGACTCCCTTTGTTAACTTAGAAGACCGTTTGTAATTGTGAAGTGTTAAAGAGGATCTGTCACTAGTTTATCAATTCCCTATGTCCTAACTAATCTGGTAGGCGCTTTGCTGCTGTTAACTACAGTGTGATTTGTTTTTAAAAACTTTTATTATTTGCAAAGTGATGAGCTTTTTTCTAAATATGCTTGTGTGGCTCTAATAGCCAAATAGGAGATGACTATTTCATTTCACTCTGGGCGGTGTAATGTTTTCTGTATGCCGCTGGCCAATCAGTATACAGCTTCTCCCCCTTCCCTGCCCAGCAATACAGCCTGATCTTATAGTATACAACTTCCATTCCCGACTGTTTTCAACTGGCGATATCTCCGGTTGTGTCACAGCTAGAACAGTCCGAGATATGGCTTCCCTCTAGACCAGAGTTTCCCAACCTTTTCAGGCTCGAATTGTTTACAAAACAATAAAAAATGGCTGAAAACAAGCATTACACTCTTAGGCCTCATGCACACGACCGTAGTGTTTTTCTGGTCCGCAAATTCCAGGACCGTGTTCCGTGAAATGTCATCCGCAGTTCATCCGTATGTCCTCCGCAGTTCATCCGTATGTAATCCGCAAAATGCGGATGAAAAAAAAAAAGCCTAGGTAAAACATGATGACGACAGAACTCATTCCCGGTCGTCGCCTAGCAACACTTCCGCAAATCCGCAAAACTGCGGATGACACACGGAGGTGTATCCGCAATTTCCACGGGCCCATTGACTTCTATTGGCATGTCCGCACCGCATTTGCGGCCCATAATAAGACATGTCCGGAGTTTCTGCGGCACGGATTTGCGGACATGCGGAGAGCCGTGAAAACACGGATAGTGGGTATGGCCACATAGAAATGAATGGGTCCGCAATTAACCCGTGGATTTGCGGTTGAATTGCGGACGCAAAAACACGGTCGTGTGCATGAGGCCTTAGGGTATGTTCACACAATGTTTTTTTGCAAGGCAGAAACAAATAATCTGCCTCCAAATTCATTTAGGAATTTTGAGGCAGATTTTGAATTGACAGCGTTGTTTGACTTTTTTTTTTGCTGTGTTTTTTTGGCCACATTTTTTTTAAGCCATTGAAGCGAATGCAAAAAACGCATCAAACGCGCGCCGTCGGTTTTTTCTGCCTCCTATTAATTTCAATGGGGGGTCAGAGGCGGAAACCACTCGAAGACCATCAGCACCCCACTCACAGTAATGACCATCAGCCCCCCACTCACAGTAAAATGACCATCAGCCCCCAACTCACAGTAAAATGACCATCAGCCCCCCACTCACAGTAAAATTACCATCAGCCGCCCACTCACAGTAATGACCTTCAGCCCCCCACTCACAGTAAAATGACCATCAGCCCGCAACTCACAGTAAAATGACCATCAGCACCCCACTCACAGTAAAATGACCATCAGCCCCCCACTCACAGTAATGACCATCTGCCCCCACTCACAGTAAAATTACCATCAGACCCCACTCACAGTATAATGACCCCTCAGTAAAGAGACCATAAGCCCCTTTCAGTAAAGTGACCATCAGCCTCAGCCCCCCCAGTAAAGTCACCATCAGCCTCCGTCCCCACCAGTAAAATGACAATCAGCCCCCTCCAGTAAAGCTACCTTCAGCCTCAGTCCCCCCCCCACCCCCGATAAAACTACCATCTGCCCCTCTAGTAAAGTGACCATCACAGAGAGAAAGTGTGCTTACTAAATAATAAATAAATAAGGAGGTATAAGAACAACAACTCCCAGCATGTCGAGGCTATTATTATGTGATATCAATGGACATTACAGGGAGGAGATATAAGAGGAGAGAACTACAACTCCCAGGATGTTATGTGATATCAGAGAAAGTTTACAGGAGGAGGAGGTAGAAGAGGAGAGAACTACAACTCCCAGCATGCCCAGGCTGTTATTATGGGATATCAGAGGACATTACTGAGAGGAGGTAGGAGAGAACTACAACTTCCAGCATGTCCAGGCTGTTATGAGATATCAGAGGATATTACAGGGAGGAGGTATAAGAGAGAACTACAACTCCCAGCATGTCCAGGACATTATTATGGGATATCAGAGGACATTACAGAGAGGAGGTATAAGAGGAGAACTACAACTCCCAGCATGTCCAGGCTGTTATTATGTGATATCAGAGGACATTACAGGGAGGAGGTATAAGAGGAGAGGACTACAACTACCAGCATGTCCAGGCTGTTATTATGGGGTATCAGAGGGCATTACAGGAGGAGGTATAAGAGCAGAGGACTACAACTACAAGCATGTGCAGACTGTTATTATGGGATATCAGAGGACATTACAGGGAGGAGGTATAAGAGGAGAGAACTACAACTACCAGCATGTCCAGGACGTTATTATGGGATATCAGAGGACTTTACAGGAGGAGGTATAAGAGGAGAGGACTACAACTACCAGCATGTCCAGGACGTTATTATGGGATATTAGAGGACATTACAGAGAGGAGGTATAAGAGGAGAGAACTACAACTACCAGCATGTCCAGGCTGTTATTATGGGATATCAGAGGACATTACAGGGAGGAGGTATAAGAGGAGAGAACTACAACTCCCAGCATGTACAGACTGTTATGGGATATCAGAGGACATTACATCGAGGAGGTATAAGAGGAGAGAACTACAACTCCCAGCAAGTCCAGGACGTTATTATGGGATATCAGAGGACATTAAAGAGAGGTGGTATAAGAGGAGAGAACTACAACTACCAGCATGTCCAGACTATTATTATGTGATATCAGAGGACATTACAGGGAGGAGGTATAAGAGGAGAGGACTACAACTCCCAGCATGTCCAGACTGTTGTTATGTGATATCAGAGGACATTACATAGAGGAGGTATAAGATGAGAGGACTACAACTACCAGCATGTGCAGACTGTTATGTGATATCAGAGGACATTACAGGGAGGAGGTATAAGAGGAGAGGACTACAACTACCAGCATGTCCAGGGTGTTATGGGATATCAGAGGACATTACAGGAGGAGGTATAAGAGGAGAGGACTACAACTACCAGCATGTCCAGACTGTTATTATGGGATATCAAAGGACGTTACAGAGAGGAGGTATAAGAGTAGAGAACTACAACTACGAGCATGTCCAGGCTGCTATTATGGGATATTAGAGGACATTACAGTGAGGAGGTATAAGAGGAGAGGACTACAACTACCAGCATGTCCAGGGTGTTATTATGGGATATCAGAGGACATTACAGGAGGAGGTATAAGAGGAGAGGACTACAACTACCAGCATGTCCAGACTGTTATTATGGGATATCAAAGGACGTTACAGAGAGGAGGTATAAGAGTAGAGAACTACAACTACGAGCATGTCCAGGCTGCTATTATGGGATATTAGAGGACATTACAGTGAGGAGGTATAAGAGGAGAGGACTACAACTACCAGCATGTCCAGGACGTTATTATGGGATATCAGAGGAAATGAGAGAGAGGAGGTATAAGAGGAGAGAACTACAACTCCCAGCATGTCCAGACTGTTGTTATGGGATATCAGAGGACATTACAGGGAGGAGGTATAAGAGGAGAGAACTACAACTCCCAGCATGTCCAGGACGTTATTATGGGATATCAGAGGACATTACATCGAGGAGGTATAAGAGGAGAGGACTACAACTACCAGCATGTCCAGACTTATTATGTGATAGAGGACATTACGGAGAGGAGGTATAAGAGGAGAGAACTACAACTCCCAGCATGTTCAGGCTGTTATTATGGGATATCAGAGGACATTACAGAAGGAGATATAAGAGGAGAGGACTACAACTACAAGCATGTGCAGACTGTTATTATGGGATATCAGAGGACATTACAGGGATGAGGTATGAGAGGAGAGAACTACAACTACCAGCATGTCCAGGACGTTATAATGGGATATCAGAGGACATTACAGGAGGAGGTATAAGAGCAGAGGACTACAACTACAAGCATGTGCAGACTGTTATTATGGGATATCAGAGGACATTACAGGGAGGAGGTATAAGAGGAGAGAACTACAATTCCCAGCATGTCCAGGACGTTATTATGGGATATCAGAGGACATTACAGAGAGGAGGTATAAGAGGAGAGAACTACAACTCCCAGCATGTCCAGGTTGCTATTATGGGGTATCAGAGGGCATTACAGGAGGAGGTATAAGATGAGAGGACTATAACTCCCAGCATGTCCAGACTGTTATTATGTGATATCAGAGGACATTACAGGGAGGAGGTATAAGAGGAGAGGACTACAACTACCAGCATGTCCAGGCTGTTATTATGGGATATCAGAGGACATTACAGGAGGAGGTATAAGAGCAGAGGACTACAACTACCAGCATGTGCAGACTGTTATTATGGGATATCAGAGGACATTACAGGGAGGAGGTATAAGAGGAGAGAACTACAACTACCAGCATGTCCAGGACGTTATTATGGGATATCAGAGGACATTACAGAGAGGAGGTATAAGAGGAGAGGACTACAACTACCAGCATGTCCAGACTTATTATGTGATAGAGGACATTACGGAGAGGAGGTATAAGAGGAGAGAACTACAACTCCCAGCATGTTCAGGCTGTTATTATGGGATATCAGAGGACATTACAGAAGGAAATATAAGAGGAGAGGACTACAACTCCCAGCATGTCCAGACTGTTATTAGGGGATATCAGAGGACATTACAGGGAGGAGGTATAAGAGGAGAGAACTACAACTCCCAGCATGTCCAGGACGTTATTATGTGATATCAGAGGACATTACAGGGAGGAGGTATAAGAGGAGAGGACTACAACTACCAGCATGTCCAGGCTGTTATTATGAGGTATCAGAGGACATTACAGGGAGGAGGTATAAGAGGAGAGAACTACAACTACCAGCATGTCCAGGACGTTATTATGGGACATCAGAGGACATTACAGAGAGGAGGTATAAGAGGAGAGGACTACAACTACCAGCATGTCCAGACTTATTATGTGATAGAGGACATTACGGAGAGGAGGTATAAGAGGAGAGAACTACAACTCCCAGCATGTTCAGGTTGTTATTATGGGATATCAGAGGACATTACAGGGAGGAGGTATAAGAGGAGAGGACTACAACTACCAGCATGTCCAGGCTGTTATTATGAGGTATCAGAGGACATTACAGGAGGATGTATAAGAGCAGAGTACTACAACTACAAGCATGTGCAGACTGTTATTATGGGATATCAGAGGACATTACAGGGATGAGGTATAAGAGGAGAGAACTACAACTACCAGCATGTCCAGGCTGTTATTATGGGATATCAGGACATTACAGGAGGAGGTATAAGAGGAGAGGACTACAATTATCAGCATGTACAGGACATTATTATGGGATATCAGGGGACATTACAGAGAGGAGGTATAAGAGGAGAGGACTACAACTACCAGCATGTCCAGACTTATTATGTGATAGAGGACATTACGGAGAGGAGGTATAAGAGGAGAGAACTACAACTCCCAGCATGTTCAGGCTGTTATTATGGGATATCAGAGGACATTACAGAAGGAGATATAAGAGGAGAGGACTACAACTCCCAGCATGTCCAGACTGTTATTAGGGGATATCAGAGGACATTACAGGGAGGAGGTATAAGAGGAGAGGAACTACAACTCCCAGCACGTCCAGGACGTTATTATGTGATATCAGAGGACATTACAGGGAGGAGGTATAAGAGGAGAGGACTACAACTACCAGCATGTCCAGGCTGTTATTATGAGGTATCAGAGGACATTACAGGAGGATGTATAAGAGCAGAGTACTACAACTACAAGCATGTGCAGACTGTTATTATGGGATATCAGAGGACATTACAGGGATGAGGTATAAGAGGAGAGAACTACAACTACCAGCATGTCCAGGGCGTTATAATGGGATATCAGAGGACATTACAGGAGGAGGTATAAGAGCAGAGGACTACAACTACAAGCATGTGCAGACTGTTATTATGGGATGTCAGAGGACATTACAGGGAGGAGGTATAAGAGGAGAGAACTACAACTCCCAGCATGTCCAGGACGTTATTATGGGATATCAGAGGACATTACAGAGAGGAGGTATAAGAGGAGAGAACTACAACACCCAGCATGTCCAGGTTGCTATTATGGGGTATCAGAGGGCATTACAGGAGGAAGTATAAGATGAGAGGACTATAACTCCCAGCATGTCCAGACTGTTATTATGTGATATCAGAGGACATTACAGGGAGGAGGTATAAGAGGAGAGGACTACAACTACCAGCATGTCCAGGCTGTTATTATGGGATATCAGAGGACATTACAGGAGGAGGTATAAGAGCAGAGGACTACAACTACCAGCATGTCCAGGACATTATTATGGGATATCAGAGGACATTACAGGGAGGAGGTATAAGAGGAGAGAACTACAACTCCCAGCATGTCCAGACTGTTATTATGGGATATCAGAGGACATTACAGGGAGGAGGTATAAGAGGAGAGAACTACAACTCCCAGCATGTCCAAACTGTTATTATGGGATATCAGAGGACATTACATCGAGGAGGTATAAGAGGAAAGAACTACAACTCCCAGCATGTCCAGGACGTTATTATGGGATATCAGAGGACATTATAGGGAGGAGGTATAAGAGTAGAGAACTACAACTCCCAGCATGTCCAGGCTGTTATTATGGGATATCAGAGGACATTACAGAGAGGAGGTATAAGAGGAGAGGACTACAACTTCCGCCATTCTCCTGGCTGTTATTATGGGATATCAGAGGACATTACAGAGAGGAGGTATAAGAGGAGAGGACTACAACTTACGCCATTCTCCTGGCTCTATTTCACACACAATTGCTAACAAACGAAAGAAAAAAATACTTACCCTGCCCAGCGTTAATGGCTCCTCTCCCTCCGTCAGGCTTCTAGTGGGAAGCGGTGGGCGGTACTCGTAACAGACGTCCGCACGTCACGTCTGCTACAACGTCGGGGGCGGAGCTTGTAGCAAAAAAATATTTATTTAAAAAAAAAATATATCTATATTTCTGCAGTGGATGAGCGGAGTGCCGCGGCACCCCTTGACGGCTCCCCGGTTGGGAACCACTGCTCTAGACTGTCCCTCACACTGTGTGAAGCAGCTTCTTGCTGATAGGACAGCGTCATGGCCTGTGAGGTAGCTCCACCTCAGGAGAATCGCTGCTGTTACCTACCAGTGGTCTAATAAATGCTCATTTACATATTTTGAAAAAAGCTCATAACTTTTAAAACAATAAATGTTTTGGGACACAATTTTCACTAGTATTATCAGTGTGACAGCATCTATCAGATTAGCTAGAAGATTAGGCATTACTAAACTAGTGATAGATCCTCTTTTACTCAGCTTTCAATTTATCCTTTATTATACTGTATTCAATATATATAGTTTAGTATATTTAGTATATATCTGTCCCTAATATGTATAAATTGACATGCAAAGCATTTCTCCATTCATCAAACGATTTACAGCTCATGCACACAGCTGTATTACAACATTGCTTCCAGGAGAGAATACCTCCGCACATATGGCACCCCACACAGTGTCCAGCAGCACGTTGAGGCTTTACGGCTCCATACTACGTATCCATATAGTCTCATTGTGTACAAAATTATTGTAAATTATAACAGTATTTTAAATGGCAATCCTCTTATTACTATTATTCCCTACGGTACAGCATTTGCTCTATTATCGACTATTTAATACAGTTGAACACTCTTAGAATTTGTCTGGACATGTTAAGGCTGTGAAAAACTTTTTAACAGCCTGTGAATACTAGCCGTCAAAAAAAAGGACAAGTCCCATTTTTGGCCATTTTCACGGCCAGACGTCCCCCGTAGAACTCAATGGATCAGTTTTTAATGGCGGTTTTTCAGGAATCAATCATTGTGTCAGCCGTTAAAAACTGATACTAGCCAGGAGAACTCCCAAGCGCTAAGCCCGGGAAAGCCCTTGACATCACTGCCGAAATCCCCGGCTAGAGCGTCAGTTTTGGCCAGGGATTCCGCTCCTAGAGAGAGCACCTCACGTAACTGTCCCTATATGGACAGTGATGTCAGGGGATCCTCCTGGGGCGGAATCCTCAGCCAGAGCGTTGCCGACACTCCCTGTTAATTCCGCTTCTGGAGGAGCCCCTGGCGTCACTGTCCATATATGGACAATGACGTCAGGGGATTCTCCTTGAGCGGAATCCCCAGCCAGAACGTTGCAGACGCTCTGGCCGGAGATTCCGCTCGTGTAGGAGCCCCAGGCATCACTCTCCATATATGTAGAGTGAAGTCAGGGGCTCCTCCTGGAGCCTGTAGCCGACAATTCCGGGGATTTCGCTCCTGGAGGAGCCCCTGGCGTCACTATCCATATATGGATAGTGACATCAGGGACTTCCTCCAGGAGCGGAATCCCCGGCCAGAGTGTTGCCGAGCCCCCGTCCAGGAGAAGAATCCCTTGGCAGGTGATTTCGCTCCTAGACGAAGCTCCAATGGAGGGGGGTTGTATCTGGCACCATCTAGAGGTGGGTGCCTGGCACTATCTACAGTCGGGTGTCTGGCACTATCTACTTGGATGGGTGTTGTATGGCGCTATCTACAGTGGGGTGTCGTGGGATGCTATCTACAGGGGGTGTCGTGTGGCGCTATCTATCGGGGGTCATGTGGCGCTATCTACAGGGGGTATGGCGCTATCTACAGGGGGTGTGTGATGCTATCTTCATGGGGGTTGTGGCACTAGCTACATGGGCACTGTGGCACTATATGGGCACTATTTAGAGGGGACACTGTGGCACTATCTACATAGGCACTGTGTGTGTGGCACTATCTACATGGGCACTGTGGAACTGTCTACGTGGGCACTGGCACTTTATGTGAGGGCAGTGTGGCACTATACAGTGGGCACTGTACACTTACTATGGTGGGCATTGTGGCACTATCTACAGGGTCATTGTGGCACTATCTACCTGGGCACTGTCATGTTTTCAGGGGGTTTGGACAAAAAAAGCCTGGCAAATTAAATCTATCAGTGAAAAACGGATGACAAACAGCCATTAAATACGGACAGAAGGACTGGAAATAGATGAAAATTTGGACACACACTGATGCATAACAGCCGTGAAAAACTGACAGTTGATCAGTTTTAATGGCAATTTTTTTTCACTGTCACGCACTCGTTTTGCATCCGTTCTGTTTCTGCTCCGGGCCGGGTTTCCGTTTTTTTAACGGCCGATTGTGATCCGTTTTGCATCAGTGTTTCACTGCCTGTTTTAAAGCTGGATGAATTTAATTTGTCAATTTTTTGGGTCCTAACCCACTAAAAACACCCACAGAAAGGTCACGTGATGGCCCAGTCACCATTTTCTCTTGTTTTCAGAGTATAGAGAGCTTTGTCTGATCCCTCAGCTTCTTTGCATTGGTCTCTGGCTTTTTCTCTGATATTTTTGCTTGCTACCATGTCCTCACAACCATTGAATTGTGTACTGCGGCTTTGGCTGATTTCTCAGCAATTCGGAAAGCAAGCACAGATGTTGATGCCCTTTGTAGATAGTGCCACAATGCCCCCTTTTGTAGGTAGTGCCACACAGCCCCTTGTAGATAGTGCCACACAGCCCCCTTGTAGGTAGTGCCACACTGCCCCATTGTAGGTAGTGCCACACAGCCCCCTTGTAGGTAATGCCATACAGCTTTTTTGTAGGTAGGCCACACAGCCCCCTTGTAGGTAGTGCCACACAACCCCCTGTAGGTAGTGCCACAGAGCCCTTTGTAGGTAGTGCCACACAGCCCTCTTGTAGGTAGTGCCACAGCCCATTGTAGGTGGCACCCCCACCCCCCGTAGATGGCACCCCTCCCTCTGTAGATAGCGCCACTGTAGCTCTCTGTAGGAGCAGAATCCCTCTGGCCGGGGATTCCGCTTCAGGAGTTGCCCCTGATATCACTGTCCATATATGGGTAGTGAGTTAGGGACTACTCCTGAAGTGGAATCCCCAGCCAGAGATTCGGCAACGCTGAGGTTGGGGATTCCGCTTCAGGAGTTGCCGCTGATGTCACTGTCCATATATGGATAGTGACATCAGGGGCTCCATATAGGAGCGGAATCACTGGCCAGAGGGATTCCCCTCTTACAAGGGAGCTACAGTGGCGCTATCTACAGGGGGGGAGAGTGGGTGCTATCTACAGGGGGGGGCTATCTACAAGGGGGCTGTGGCACTACCTACAGCAAAAAAATCTCTTCCTCACATACAGTGGAGGAAATAAGTATTTGATCCCTTTCTGAACAGTCTAGAATTTTTAGGCTAGGTTAATTTTACCAGTGAGAGATATATTTATTTGCATTGTGCACAGAGAAATAAGTATTTGATCCCCTACCAACCATTAAGAGTTCAGCCTCCTCCAGACCAGTTACACGCTCCAAATCAACTTGGTGGCTGCATTAAAGACAGCTGTCTTACATGGTCACCTGTATAAAAGACTCTTGTCCACAGACTCAATTAATCAGTCTGACTCTAACCTCTACAACATGGGCAAGACCAAAGAGCTTTCTAAGGATGTCAGGGACAAGACCATAGACCTGCACAAGGCTGGAATGGGCTACAAAATCATAAGTAAGATGCTGGGTGAGAAGGAGACAACTGTTTGTGCAATAGTAAGAAAATGGAAGACATACAAAATAACTGTCAATCGACATCGATCTGGGGCTCCATGCAAAATCTCACTTCGTGGGGTATCCTTGATCCTGAGGAAGGTGAGAGCTCAGCCGAAAACTACACGGGGGGAACTTATAATGATCTCAAGGCAGCTGGGACCACAGTCAACAAGAAAACCATTGGTAACACATTACGCCGTAATGGATTAAAATCCTGCAGTGCCCGCAAGGTCCCCCTGCTCAAGAAGGCACATGTACAGGCCCGTCTGAAGTTTGCAAATTCACATCTGGATGATTCTGAGAGTGATTGGGAGAAGGTGCTGTGGTCAGATGAGACTAAAATTGAGCTCTTTGGCATTAACTCTACTCGCCGTGTTTGGAGGAAGAGAAATGCTGCCTATGACCCAAAGAACACCGTCCCCACTGTCAAGCATGGAGGTGGAAACATTATGTTTTGGGGGTGTTTCTCTGCTAAGGGCATAGGACTACTTCACCGCATCAATGGGAGAATGGATGGAGCCATGTACCGTCAAATCCTGAGTGACAACCTCCTTCCCTCCACCAGGACATTAAAAATGGCTCGTGGCTGGGTCTTCCAGCACGACAATGACCCGAAACATACAGCCAAGGCAACAAAGGAGTGGCTCAAAAAGAGGCACATTAAGGTCATGGAGTGGCCTAGCCAGTCTCCAGACCTTAATCCCATCGAAAACTTATGGAGGGAGCTGAAGATCCGAGTTGCCAAGCGACAGCCTCGAAATCTTAATGATTTACAGATGATCTGCAAAGAGGAGTGGGCCAAAATTCCATCTAACATGTGTGCAAACCTCATCATCAACTACTAAAAACGTCTGACTGCTGTGTTTGCCAACAAGGGTTTTGCCACCAAGTATTAAGTCTTGTTTGCCAAAGGGATCAAATACTTATTTCTCTGTGCACAATGCAAATAAATATATATAATTTTGACAATGTGATTTTCTTTTTTTTTTTTTTAATACAATCTATCTCTCACTGGTAAAATTAACCTAGCCTAAAAATTCTAGGCTGTTCATGTCTTTGACAGTGGGCAAAGTTACAAAATCAGCAAGTGATCAAATACTTATTTCCTTCACTGTACACTTCACACTGTGAGGAGGAGGAGAGAGCGAACCGTGATAACGCCGCAAAATAGGGTATGATCCATATTTTGGCGGGCCAGTTTACCGGGTCATCAAAATATCGGCCGTGTGAGTAGCCCCATTTGGGGTCTATTGTTTCTAATGCGGCCGTGTGACGGCAATTAAAGGGAATGTGTCGCAAAATATATATATATATATTTTTTTTTTTTGTTAAACAGTTAGTGTGTAAGTGATTAAACATTGTTCTAATTTTTTTTAATTTTTTCACGAGTCAGGAAATATTATAAATTAGATTCTAATTTATAACATTTCCCAGTGCTGGTCACTAGATGGAGCAATTCCCAAAATTGCAGCATTGGCATGTGGTAAAGCAACCACATTGCTTTATGCTGCAAAATTTGAGAAAACTCACTCGCTCTAGTGAGCTCTCAGAATCCAACCTCCTTTATCCTGGCTAGTGCCGGGAGAAATGAGGGGATTGAACGGTCAAACCTTCTACACTGTGTGCCGCCATTTTTTGAGCTAACACACAGTGTAGTAGGTTTACATACAGTAGTAAACACACAGTAAAACACGTACATACACAGACCTAACTTACCTCCGGTCCGTCCGCTCAGTCTGCTCCCTCAGCTCCAAGTGCACAAGTCCGGAGGCCGCGACCGGAAGTAATCTTACTGTCCGGCCGCGGCTTCCGGTCCACAAGAAAATGGCGCCGGACGTCGCTCGGCCGAAGACCTTCAATTTGGACCGTGTGGGAGCGGCATGCGCCGTTCCCACACAGACGGCGTGCAGCATAGTGGATGGAACGGGCCCCGTTCGCATTCACTATGGGGCTGTATGTGCCGTATTCCATGTCTGTATGTGTCGTTAATCGACACATACAGAGATGGAAAAAAAAATGGCAGCCCCCATAGACAAGAAAAAGTAAAAAAATAAAAAAAGTAAAACACAAACACACAAATAAATAAAACATGTTTTAATAAAACACTAAAAGCAAATAGATATAGAATTATTTTTTTTCGTGACACCGGTCCTTTAAATAAATGGCCGTCACACGGCCAACTATCTCTGCTGTGTGAATTGGGCCTTAGGAAACTAAAAAGTTTATGGAAATTTTTGATTTATTTGTCAGAAAATGTTCCTGGTATATACATTACGTGTTCCCCTATCTACAAAGTATATATGGACTTATTAGAGTTCCTTTCTATTGTCCCATTCCACCATTTTCCAGAAATTGTATTTATATGCCAATTACGAGGTGGAACCAAAGTTGGTGGAGCACATGTAAACTGTAGCGTGGGGGTGACCTCTCCTATTTTGTAAGAAAGAAAATAAAAAACATAAAAAATATAAATATAATACATCTATAGTAGTGAAGTATTATAAACCGCAGCAAGTTTATAAGAGGTGGGTACTGTAGTGATAATGGGATATTTTAATTACAGGGCTAATAATTGGTGTCATGGTTTGACTTCGACTACAAAGGGGAGAAATTTCCTCAACCTTTTGCAGGAAAATTTTATGGGACAATTTACAATTAGACCCGACTAATGGTGACGCTCTGTTGGATCTGGTAATTTCTAATAATGCAGAGCTAATTTTAAGAAGGCCAATTTCCCCAGGATGAGGGCTGCAATTCAGGATATAGATTGGGAAGAACTAATGTCAAATAATGGTACAAATGATAAATGGGAAATTTTAAAATCTACTTTGGGTAATTATAGTGCAAAATTTATTCCTATTGGTTACAAGTATATACGACTGAAATTAAACCCCACATGGCTTACAACTTCTGTAAAAAGGGCAATATAGCAAAAAAAGGGCATTTGAAAAATACAAATATGAAGGTACAGCTGTAGCCTTTGGTAATTATAAAAATAATAAAATCTGTAGAAAGGTAAAAAAAAATCAGCAAAAATACAAAATGAAAGGCAGGTGGCCAATGATAGTTAAACAAATCCCCAAAAGTTCTTCAAGTATGTAAATGCAAAAAAGCCAAGGTCTGAACATGTAGGACCCCTAAATAGGGGTAATGGTGAGATGGTCACAGGGGATCAAGAGAAGGCAGGGTTACTAAATGGGTTCTTTAGCTCTGTATATACAACAGAAGAAAGAGCAGCTGATGTAGGCAGTCAGTGTTGTTAATATATCAGTTGATATACTGAATTGGCTGAATGTGGATATGGTCCAAGCTAAATTAAATAAAATAAATGTGCACAAGGCCCCGGGACCAGATGGGTTACACCCTAGAGTTCTTAAAGAGCTACAGTGGGGGTATAGTGCTATCTACAGAGTGGGGTGTGTGCGGCTATCTATAGGGGGGTTGTGACACTATTTACAGGGGGTGTTGAGCTATCTACAGGGAGGTGTGGTGCTATCTTCAAGTTGGTGTGGCACTATCTACATGGGCACTGTGGCACTATATAGGCACTATCTAAAGGGGACACTGAAACTACCTACATGGGCACTTTGTGTGGCACTATCTACATGGGCACTATGGCACTATCTATGTGGGCACTGGCACTTTATATGCAGGCACTATGGCACTTTATATGTGGGCACTGTGGCAGTACCTACAGTGGGCACTGTGGCACTATGTGGGCACTGGCACTATGTGCGCACTATCTACATGGGCCCTGTGGTGTTTTCAGAGGTTTGGGACAAAAACCCTGACAAATTAAATCCATCCGTTATTTTAACGCCCATGAAAACGGATGGCAAACGGCCATTAAAAACGGTCAGACGGACTTGAAATGGATGAAAATTTGGAGACATACTGATGCAAAACAGCCATGAAAAACTGACAGTTCATCAGTTTTTAATGACCATTGTATTTCACTGTCGTGTGAATTTAGGGTGTGTTTACATCCGCATCAGCCTTCCGATGAACGGAAAGCCAAACAGAAACCATAGCTCCCGTTTGCATTACCATTGATTTCAATGTTAATTCTTCTGTTGCAATTTGTTTCCGTTCCATAAGGTGTCAGGTTTTTTTGCGGAAACAATAGCGTAGTTGACTACACTATTGTTTCGGTGAAAAAAGCAGAAACCTTGTGGAACAGAAACAAACGGAGACCAATTGCAACAGAAGTATTAACATTGAAATCAATGGTAATGCAAACAGAAGCTATGGTTTCTGTTTGGCTTTCCGTTCATCGGTTCCTCCGACGGAAAGGTCTAACGGAACCGAAGACCGGAAGGCCAATGCTGATGTGAAGAGGTCCATTGCCTTTTACTTTTTTTTCTCTGTTTATGTTCCACTCCTAGTTTACTCATGAAATTACTGACCAAAATATGGCAGTGTGAAAGTGGCCTTATGGGCAGCACCACAAGATGATAGTAGTAAACTAGTAAATAAATAAATACAAATTGTATGTTCTTTTTGAGATGTCACAGAGGAAGCCAAACATATCTATATTGCTGGCCAACAGTCCTGTCAATATGTGTGTTTGAAAATAGAGTGTAATATAAAATGTCATTGCAACAAATACAAAGTACCGTATATATTTTTGCATGAAATATAATACATATACAAAGCTTCAATTACATTATGGAAAGTCCTAACTTTTTCCAGGGACAAGTTCTATAATCAGACTGCTAAAGTAATTTTGATTCTCTCTAAAACTGTATTGATTGTGTTTTCATTGTTGTTTCAAGTACTTAATGGCATTCCCAGGCTGGATACACAGAGCATTGTTATTTTAAAATCGTTTATAGGTCCTCTGAATGTCTACAAGTAGACTTATCCCTCCCATTTTTGTTCCTGGAAAAAGAGTGTTCAGTGACAAGAATGTTAAAGGCATGGTGTCGCCCCAAAAACATGTTTTTTTTAAAAAATTTAAACATTTAATGTGTGGGTGATTAAACATTCTTCAAATTTTTTTATTTTTTTTCGCGAGACAGGAAATATTATAAATTTTTTCAAATTTATAATACTACCCATTTTTGGTCACTAGATGGAGCTGTTTGGAGCTAGTTCCCAAAATTGCAGCATTGCAACATTGGGTTAAAAGCTATCGCTCTAGTGAGCGCTCAGCATCCCCCCCTCCTTTATCCTGGCTAGTGCCGGGGTAAACGAGGGGTTTGCAAGGTTTAACCTCCTACACTGTGTGTCGCCATTTTTTGAGGTAACCCACAGTGTAGTAGGTTTACATGCAGTAGTAAACACACACAAACACTAACATACATTGAAATCGCTTACCTGCTCCTGCCGCCGCGGCCCGTCCGCTCCCTTTGCTGCCGCTGTTCCATGTGCACTTGTCCGGAAGCCGCGACCGGAAGTAGTAATATTACTGTCCGGCCGCGACTTCCGGTCCACAGGAAAATGGCGCCGGACGGCGCCAATTTCGAATAGGACTGTGTGGGAGCGGCGCATGCGCAGTTCCCACACAGACGCCGTACACGGCAGTCAATGGGACGGGAGCCGTTCGCAGTCCCTATGGGACTGTGGCTGCCGTATTCCATGTCTGTGTGTGTCGTTAATCGACACACACAGAAATGGAACAAAAAATGGCAGCCCCCATAGGGAAGAAAAAGTGTGAAAATAAGAAACAGTAAAACACAAACACACAAATGAAAATAAACGTTTATATTAAGGCACTAACATCTTTAACATATAAAAAACATATTTGTGATGACACTGTTCCTTTAAGGGTGCAGGATATTGAGATAACACAGGAAGCAACTCCCCACCCTGCTATATTCACAACAGCTTGAATATATCTCGAATAAAGAGTACTGGCCTCAATGGAAATAGTAAGGGTATGTTCACACGACAACACCAAATACGTCTGAAATTACGGAGCTGTTTTCAGGCGAAAAACAGCTCCTGAATTTCAGATGTTTTTACAAGTGCACGCATTTTTCGCGCCGTCTTTTACGGACGTAATTGGAGCTGTTTTTCAATGGAGTCAATGAAAAACGGCTCCAATTACGTCTCAAGAAGTGTCCTGCACTTCTTTGACGAGCCTTCATTTTACGCGCCGTCTTTTGACAGCAACGCGTAAAATGATAGCTCGTTTGCACAGAACATCGTAAGACCCATTGCAAGCAGTGGGCAGATGTTTGCCGACGTTTTGGAGCCGTCTTTTCAGGCGTAATTCGAGGCGTAAAACGCCTCCATTACGCCTGAAAATTGGTTGTGTGCACATACCCTAATGATAACACATGTGACTAGGCATAAGGGTCTTTTCACATCAGCGTTGCCCTTCCGTTTAGGGGTTCTATCTGAGGTTTCCGTCGGGTTAAACCCTCAACAGAAAGGCAAACGGAAAACTTAGCTTCTGTTTCCCTCACCATTGATCTCAATGGTGACAGAAACGTTGTTAATGGTTTCCGTTCGTCACTGTTGCGACAGGATTACGTTGTTTTGGCAGAATCAATAACGTAGTAGACTCTCCAAGAGAATCCCACGTTTAGGTCACTAAATGTGACTTTTTTTCTTACATAGCATGTGTTGATTTTGGATAACTTTTTCCATTACATCAATAAAATGATCATGTAAAATTAGTATTTTCTTTTTATTCAGGTTTTCTTGAAATTTTGCTTTGAAATCTAAAACAGTTAGGAGAAAGTTCACACGTAGCGCAAATAGTGTGGATTTTTCCGCAATGTATTTAGTTGCGTAAAATCCACAGAATAATACAGTAGCAGCAGAGTGGATGAGATTTGAACAAATGTCATCCAAACGCTGGACAAATGCTAAGCAGAAAAAACACTCCGAAATTGACCTGCGGTGCGTTTTTTTTAATTCCCATCATGTCAATTGTATTTGCGTAATCGCTGCTTTTTTATTTTGCATTTTCCCCCATTGAATTCACTGGGGAGGTAAAACCCGCAACAAATAGCAGATGTTGTGATTTTTGCAGCGGAAATCTGTGATTCCGCCACAAAAATCGCAACTCAGAAAAAAAAGATATCTTATACTTACCCAGAATTCATGTTCTTCTTCGTCCAGGCTGGCCTTCTGGGATGACGTTTCATCCCATGTGACCGCTTCAGCCAATCAACGGCTACAGCGGTCATATGGGATGGCATGTGGGAAAGTATGGGCGTTTTTTTTCCTCCTGTTTTCCACTGTGGACATTCGGGCCGAAAAACTGCACCACAATTTGATGCGGTTTTTTTGGTTGGTTTTCCCTGCAGACGCCAGGGTGGATACGCTGTGTACAGTGTATCCGCCTAGTGTGAACTTACCCTTGACGGTTTTTGCACACAGTAAAGCCCTGTGCACGGACACTATACTGTTGGCACATTAAGTCCCCACTGGTCCATGTCATGGATCTGTAGACACTCTTAGCTGCCGTATGATGACGTCGTAAGGCCCTGCATTCTGCGCTACAAGCTACGCTTGTAGGGCAGAATACCTCCATAAAATAGCATGCATTGGAGCATGCCACACTTTTTTTTTTCACAGAAAACCACCATGTGGCTTCATAGAAAATCAGAGGCACTCGGAGAGACAGTATAGGAGCCGTCTATAACTTATACAGGCACTTTCTCTGTTTTTTGCCTTTGGTGAATCTTCACTGGTTCGTATGTTATAGTAGTAGTATTTTGGCGCTATATAAGTAACAGAAATACATAAATATATAATAAAGCAGGACAATGGTGGTGAACTCTAATTCCTAACTGCTGCACTGTGACTCCACCAGCAGAAATCATGCTACACTAAGGCCACCTGCACACGCCCATGGCCATAATCCCGGTCCGTGAGTACGGTTGCGGCCGGCAGCGGACAGTCACCCGCATTTGCGGGCTGTGCTGTCATTATAAGGTAAAATAAAAAAATAGGACATGTAAATATTTACTGGAAGGTGTCTGTGGGCAATAGAAATGAATAGGTCCGTAATGGCGGATAAAAATTACGGCCGTGTGCATGGGGCCTGAGTCGCATAGTTTCATGCGTTACATGTATGTGACATAGGTAAAATGTATTATTCATAAGACATACATGATCATCAGGTAGGACAGTAGGGTACTTAATTTGAACTGTTTGATAACATTTATTACATTTTGTACATAAAATTATATTTTTGATCCAAAAATAAACACGTCATCAAAAAACACTGACTATGCCTGACCAGATATTACTGGATACAAGTAAGTTACACAGAATGCAGTAAACTCCTAGGAACATGGTGTATTCCCATAGCTACACTATTCTATGTCTGTAAACAGACATAGTACAAGAGGCCTTCCTGCCAATGAAATGCTAAGCTCATTGTAACCATAAAAGGACAGAGCTTCCCCTCCCCGTCAGCTGTGACATGCCCACTGCCAGCATCAGCAAATTCTCTTCCCAGCTTCTCATCAAAACATGTGACGTACACAGTCTGGGTGGGGACAGACTGGATATTAACCCAACAGCTGCCTCAGGCACCCAGCGATCAGGCAAATAAAGGTGCGCACTGTCCTATGAATGATATAAGCACTGTCCTTGTTGTATCGTGTCTTCCAGTGACATTACTTCTAAGAACAAATATTGTTAGAACACAAATAGACAAAACCAAACAAAACAAAAAAGGAAAGGAGAAAGATAAATTTGGACTGCCGAGAGGTCTGGGTAGAAGAGCAGCTTCTTATTTTTGCGGGGAGCAAATCATGAATAATATTAGGTAATCAGAATAGTCTCCTTAGGCTGCCTGCAGAAGTCTGCTGTCTGCGGGTCTAATAAAGGACCTATTACAAGGACCAATGATCGGATAAATGAGCGTTCATAGCTCATTCCCAACCTGTAAACAGGGCATAGTTTATGCAGCATTAAATATTATCATCAGCAGCACAAGAAAGGAGCAAATGAGTGCTGATCAACGACCTTATTTTCCCGGCCCATATCGGGCCATGTAATAGGACCTTTAGTATCGAATTGGGTAGGAGATAAAGGGAATTGTATTGATCGCTGATTCCTATGTGAACAAAAGCTACATTCTTTGGTGAAGTCTACTAAGTGCCTGGGTGCTGTAGCTGTGTGGATTAGTGCTGTGTTGTGGAACTTGTAAAAAAAAAAAAAGCGGGTGCTTTATTCTCTGGAGAAATACAAGTCTTAGACTTCGTTCACATCTGCGTCAGGGCTCCGTTTCGACATTCCGTCTGAGCTTTCTGTCGGAACGGAGCCCTGACTGTCACAAACATTGATTTCAATGGTGACGGATCCTGTGCCAATGGTTTCCATTTGTCTCCGTTGTGCAAGGGTTCCGTCGTTTTGACAAAATCAATAGCGTTTTCAAAATGGTGAAACCCTTGCACAACAGAGACAACCGGAAATCATTGGCATCGGATCCATCACCATTGAAATTAATGGTGATGGAAACGAAATCCTGTGGTTTGTGTATGTGTCAGTCAAGGTCCCGTTCCGATGGAAAACTCAGATGGAATGTCGGAACGGGACCCTGGCACAGATGTGAACGAAGCCTAAGCCGTATGTGCCCCATTTGTCCCCATTGATTTCTCCTCCATTTTGTTCCTCCATTGAATAACCAAACAAGAGTCAGTAGGATTTTTAAATGCAGCCCATCCCTGCCTCAAAAATCGCAGACTTAAAGGAACAGTGTCATCACAAATTTATTTTTCATATGTTAAAGATGTTAGTGCTTTATTAAAAACGTTTATATTTATTTGTGTGTTTGTGTTTTACTTTTTCTTATTTTTACACTTTTTCTTCCCTATGGGCGCTGCCATTTTTTGTTCCATTTCTGTATGTGTCGATTAATGACACATACAGACATGGAATACGGCAGCCACAGTCCCATAGGGACTGCGAACGGCTCCCGTCCCATCCACTTCTGTGTACGCCGTCTGTGTGGGAACTGCGCATGCGCCGCTCCCACACAGTCCAATTTGAAATTGGCGCCGTCCGGCGCCATTTTCCTGTGGACCGGAAGTCGCGGCCGGACAGTAAGATTACTACTTCCGGTCGCGGCTTCCGGACTTGTGCACTTGGACCAGCGGCAGCAGACGGAGCGGACGGGCCGGAGGGAGCCGCGGCGGCAGGAGCAGGTAAGAGATTTCAATGTATGTTCGTGTTTGTGTACGTTTACTACTGTATGTTAACCTTCTACACTGTGTGTTAGCTCAAAAAATGGCGACACACAGTGTAGGAGGTTAGACCGTTCAAACCCCTCGTTTATCCCGGCACTAGCCAGGATAAAGGAGGGGGGGATGCTGAGAGCTCACTAGAGCGAGGGCTTTTTACCCAATTTTGCAATGCTGCAATTTTGGGAATAGCTCCATCTAGTGACCAGCAATGGGAAATATTATAAATTAGAATCTAATTTATAATATTTCCTGACTCGTGAAAAAAATAAAAAAAATGTGAACAATGTTTAATCACCTACACACTAAATGTTTAATTAAAAAAAACAAAACATGTTTTTCTGGCAACACATTCCCTTTAAGGGGGTTTTACGCTGGGCAATTATCGGGCAAACAATCGTTCATAGAACGCTCATTGCTGATAATTGTCCTGTGTAAACAGGGCGGCGATCAGCAGATGTACGAGCAGAATCTCCAGCCAGAGCATCGGTCACGCTGTGGCAATTGTCCATATCAGGGGCTTTCCATAGGAGCGGAATCCCGGACAGAGCATCAGCAATGCTCTGACCAGGGATTCCGCTCCAGGAGGAGCCCCTGACGTCACTGCCCATATATGGATAGTGACACCAGGGGCTCCTCTAAGAGCGGAATCCCCGGCCAGAACATTGGCAATGCTCTGGCGGGGGATTCCACTCCTGGACAGAGGCTCGTCAACGCTCTGGCCAGGGATTCCACTACTGGAGGGCGCCCTGACGTCACTATCCATATATAAACAGTGACGTCAGGGGCTCCTCTAGGAGTGGAATCCCCGGCAAAGCTCTGGCCGAGAAATTCGCTCCAGGAGAAGCTGCTGACTTTATTGTCGATATATGGATGTTAGGTGCTTTGAGATTCTGGAATCCCCGGCCAGAATGTATATGGACAGTGGCGTCAAGGGCTTAAACGGGAGTCCCCGGACAGAGAGCTTGCGCTGCTCTGGCCGTGGACTACATAGTTGAAAGCCCAACATCACTGTCCATATATGGACAGTGACGTCAAGGGCTTCCTCGGGCTCAGCACTTAAAGAAGCTCTGTGCCCGGGGTGTCCTCAAACAGTGGAGGAGATCCCTTTGTTCCTCCGCTCTGTATTATGAGTGGCTCGGCGCAGACAGGCGCGATGATGTCACTGCATGGTGCCTGTCTATACCGAGCAGCTCACGGCTGTTTCACACAGTACAGTACAGTTGACACCAGGACATACCACATACAAGCTTTTTTTAAAGGCCCGCGAGTATTGGCCAGCAAAAAATAGACTTGTCATATTTTTGCCCATTTTTACGGCCCGACGGCCCCCATAGAACTCAATGGATCAGTTTTTAACTGCCTTTTTCAGGAATCAATACTTGTAACGGCCATTAAAAACTGATCCTGGCCCTCACAAGAGGACTCTTCTGGCACAGCGCGACTAGCGATGTTCCTGGGGAGGCCCTTGACGTCACTGTCCATATTTGGACAGTGATGTCAGGGTGTTCAACTATGGAGTCCACAGCCAGAGCATCGCAAGCTCTCTGGTCAGGGACTCATGTCTTGGCAAAGCCCTTGATGTCACTATCCGTATATGGACAGTGACATCAGGGGCTCCCCCTGAAGCAGAATATCACCGGCCAGACCTTTGCCGACGCACTGGCCGGGGATTTTACTCCTGGAGGAGACCTTAATGTCACTGTCCATATATAGATAGTGACGTCAGGGGCTCCCTCCAGGAGCGGAATCCCCAGCCAGAACGTTGCCAAGCCTCTGTCCAGGAGCGGAATCCCAAATGGGAGCATTGCCAACGGTCTGGCCGGGGATTCCGCTCTTGGAGAAGCCCCTGGCGTCACTATCCATATATGGACAGTGATGTCAGGGGCTTCTCCTGGAGCGGAATCCCTGGTCAGAGCATTGTCGACGCTCTGACCGGGATTCCGCTCCTAGGGAAAGTGCTGATGTCACTGTCCATATATGGACAATGACTTGAGGGGCTCCTCCTGGAGTGGAATCCCCAGCCACAGCGTGACCGATGCTCTGGCTGGGGATTCCGCTCCTAGAGCGAGTCCCAATGGCGCTATCTACAGGGGGATAGCGCTATCTACAGTGTAGGGGTGGTGTGATATTCAAGGGGTGTGTGGCACTATTTACATGGGCACTGTGGTACTATATGGGCACTATCTACAAAGGACACCGGCGCTATCTACATGGGCACTGTGTGTGGCACTATCTACATGGGCATATCTGTGGCCATTGGCACTTTATATGTGGGCACTGGCACTAGTCTTTTAGTGCAATGGTAGCTGGAGCTGATTCTTAATAGAATTGACTATATCTAGCAGTTATACTCAGTGTCAACTTTGCATTGGGTTATATCTCTTATGTTCTATAGACGGATTTATGTCTTCAAATTGCATGTGCCAGTACACATTGTAGTTTTAAATGTTCATGTTGTTTGTCCCTAATAGAGATGAGCGAACTTATGAAAAGTTCGGTTCGGCAGGTTCGCCGAATTTCGTGAAAAAGTTTGATTCGGACCGAACTAGTTCTGACCGAACCTGTAATACAAGAAAGCCCCTAAAAATCGTGTATAACACTGTTTAAAAGCCCTAGAAGCCCTGTATAACACTCTTAGGTCACCCATGAGTGTATCCAAGTACTTTTGAGCTGTCTTTAAGGCAAAGTTAGTGTCAAAGTTACGCCAACACGTATGGCTATAGGAAAACGGATGGGACACGGTGATAACTAACAGAAACCACTGCACTTGTGCATGTTGTATGCTTAATGCATTGTTAAAAAAGGTACAAAAATTAACCATTTTAGGCGGCTGATGCCTGCCAGGTTTCATACATATAAGGTGGTAAAAGAAGAAGCAATGGCTTTTGACAAGCCCTCCAAAAATTGACCCTTTTTATTGGCAGATGCCTGCCGGGGTTCTTCCATACATGGATGTAAAAGCAACAAGCAATGGCTTTTGACAAGCCCTCCAAAAATTGACCCTTTTTATTGGCAGATGCCTGCCGGGGTTCTTCCATACATGGATGTAAAAGCAACAAGCAATGGCTTTTCACAAGCCCTCCAAAAATTGACCCTTTTTATTGGCAGATGCCTGCCGGGGTTCTTCCATACATGGATGTAAAAGCAACAAGCAATGGCTTTTGACAAGCCCTCCAAAAATTGACCCTTTTTATTGGCAGATGCCTGCCGGGGTTCTTCCATACATGGATGTAAAAGCAACAAGCAATGGCTTTTCACAAGCCCTCCAAAAATTGACCCTTTTTATTGGCAGATGTCTGCCGGGGTTCTTCCATACATGGATGTAAAAGCAACAAGCAATGGCTTTTCACAAGCCCTCCAAAAATTTACCCTTTTTATTGGCAAGGGTGAGTAGTAGCAGCACATTAAAAGACACTGGATAGTCACAGGGCAAAGCCCTGTGGTGGGGCAGGCCTCAGGCCTGCTTGTAGCAGACGGGCGGCAGTGGAGGTGTATTGGTGGTAGTAGAGGTAGCCAACACAGACAGCAAGGGTGGTAGACTGGTAGTAGCAGCAGCACATTAAAAAAAGAAAACTGGACGACAGTCACAGGACAAAGCCCTGTGGTGGGGCAGGCCTCAGGTCTGCTTGTAGCAGACGGGCGGCAGTGGAGGTGTATTGGTGGTAGTAGAGGTAGCCAACACAGACAGCAAGGGTGGTAGACTGGTAGTAGCAGCAGCACATTAAAAAAAGAGACTGGACGACAGTCACAGGACAAAGCCCTGTGGTGGGGCAGGCCTCAGGCCTGCTTGTAGCAGACGGGCGGCAGTGGAGGTGTATTGGTGGTAGTAGAGGTAGCCAACACAGACAGCAAGGGTGGTAGACTGGTAGTAGCAGCAGCACATTAAAAAAAGAAAACTGGACGACAGTCACAGGACAAAGCCCTGTGGTGGGGCAGGCCTCAGGTCTGCTTGTAGCAGACGGGCGGCAGTGGAGGTGTATTGGTGGTAGTAGAGGTAGCCAACACAGACAGCAAGGGTGGTAGACTGGTAGTAGCAGCAGCACATTAAAAAAAGAGACTGGACGACAGTCACAGGACAAAGCCCTGTGGTGGGGCAGGCCTCAGGCCTGCTTGTAGCAGACGGGCGGCAGTGGAGGTGTATTGGTGGTAGTAGAGGTAGCCAACACAGACAGCAATGGTGGTAGACTGGTTGTAGCAGCAGCACATTAATAAAAGAGACTGGACAACAGTCACAGGACAAAGCCCTGTGTTGGGGCAGGCCTCAGGCCTGCTTGTAGCAGACGGGCGGCAGTGGAGGTGTATTGGTGGTAGTAGAGGTAGCCAACACAGACAGCAAGGGTGGTAGACTGGTAGTAGCAGCAGCACATTAAAAAAAGAGACTGGACGACAGTCACAGGACAAAGCCCTGTGGTGGGGCAGGCCTCAGGCCTGCTTGTAGCAGACGGGCGGCAGTGGAGGTGTATTGGTGGTAGTAGAGGTAGCCAACACAGACAGCAATGGTGGTAGACTGGTTGTAGCAGCAGCACATTAATAAAAGAGACTGGACAACAGTCACAGGACAAAGCCCTGTGTTGGGGCAGGCCTCAGGCCTGCTTGTAGCAGACGGGCGGCAGTGGAGGTGTATTGGTGGTAGTAGAGGTAGCCAACACAGACAGCAAGGGTGGTAGACTGGTAGTAGCAGCAGCACATTAAAAAAAGAGACTGGACGACAGTCACAGGACAAAGCCCTGTGGTGGGGCAGGCCTCAGGCCTGCTTGTAGCAGACGGGCGGCAGTGGAGGTGTATTGGTGGTAGTAGAGGTAGCCAACACAGACAGCAAGGGTGGTAGTAGTAGTAGCAGCACATTAAAAAAAGAGACTGGACAACAGTCACAGGACAAAGCCCTGTGGTGGGGCAGGCCTGCTTGTAGCAGACGGCACTGGGGGTGGATTGGTGGTAGAAGTAGTAGCAGCACCAACAGCGGCACATTAAAAAAAGAGTGGACAGGACAGAATCCCGTAGTAGCAGGCGGCAGTAACAGACGGCAGCGGCAGCAGCAGCAGCAATGTCAGATCTAATCAGTGGCATCAGGCACAGGGGTTTTAAAATCCTCACCGATCCACGCTTGATTCATTTTCAGAAACGTGAGATTTTCCAAGCTGTTGGCGGACAATCTTGTTCGCTTAGGGGTGACGAAGCCCCCTGCTGCGCTGAATACCCTCTCTGACGCTACACTGGAGGGTGGACAAGACAGTACACCCATGGCAAACTGGGCCAGTTCTTGCCAATGATCCAATCTGCTGACCCAGAAGTCCATGGGGTCTGGGATCAGCATTTCTGACGGAGAAAGGGCACAGTCCAGGTACGAGTGAACCTGGTTGTTTAGGTGCTGCACCTGGTGATGGTGAACATCCCTTTGGTGACTATGATGTGTGTCAGGTCGGGGTATTGGATGTAAAAATGTTGTCATCATATTTTCCAAACTGAATTGGCTGCTATTGCTGCTGCTGCCGCGGCTGCCGCTTATTGCAGAGGTAGCTCTGCCAGAGGCGGTGGAACGATGAGACAGTGGGGAGCGGAGAGTGGCCCCCCGGTCAGACATGCTTGCAGCAGGTGTTTGTCGTTTGAAAGCCGTGACAAGCTGGCTGCATAGCTTCTCTCGATAATAAGCCAATTTTGCCTCCCTCTCGGAAGGCGCAAAAAACTCCCCCATTCTGGCTTTATACCGAGGGTCTAAAAGTGTGGCTATCCAGTACTCATCTCTTTGCTTCATGCTAACAATACGACAGTCAGCGCGCAAGTAACGAAGCATACAGCTCGCCATCCTGGCCAGCGTTTCAGAGGGCCCGGTTGGTTCCATCTCCGCCCCCTACTGCCATGGTTGTCCATTATCAAGGTCGTCGTCAGACTCGTCATCACCACCATCACTGTCATGTTGTGCGGCTGCCTCGTCCCCTATCCCTTCCTGTGATTCCATCTCCAAATCCAGCTCCTCTTCAGGTCCTGTTTCCTCATCCTCATCCTCCTCCTCAACATCCATAGCCATCGCTGTGAGCGTTTGCGCCATAATGAATATCAGCGGCATAACATCGTTCATTCCGCTAGCGTCACGGCTCACAAATCGTGTGGCCTCTTCAAAGGGCCTCAAAACGCGACATGCGTCTCTAACCAGCTGCCAGTGCCTGAGCTCGAAATTACACTGGCTCCAAACGCTGCCCGTCTGCTGCATCAGGAAATCATTCACGGCTTTCTGCTGTTCGTACAGACGGTCCAACATGTTCAGGGTGGAATTCCAGCGTGTTGGAACGTCGCAAATCAGGCTGTGTTCTGGGAGATTGTTTTGACGCTGCAAGTCCAGGAGGGCGTGATTAAATGCATACGAACGTCTAAAGCGAACGCAAACCCTCCTGGACATGGCCAGCACACCCTTCAAACCAACATATGACTTTAAGAAGCGTGTTATGACCATATTGATCACATGTGCCATTCAAGGAGCGTGTGTCAGGTGACCTAGACGCAGTGCAGCCACAACGTTCTTGCCGTTATCAGAGACAACATTGCCCAGTGTGAGTTTCAGAGGAGACAGCCAGCGTGCGATTTCCTCCATGATGCACAGCAGCAGCTCCTGCCCTGTGTGGCTTTTCTCGCCCAGGCTCAGCAGGTTTAAGACAGCGTTGTGGCACTTCACCTTGCACCTATGAAAAGAGGAGGGAGGAGGAGTGGAAGACACGCTTTTTCCTGTCGGGGACGGGAAGACCTCCAAGGAGGAAGGCAAGGAGGAGGAGGAGGAGTAGGAGGATGGTAGGCGCCTGGTGTCCGGAGTTGAACCAGAAAGATACAAGCGTGGAGGTGGTAATGCCTGGCATTGCTGCGGTGGTGCATCGGACTGCAAAATATTGACCCAGTGGGCCGTGAAAGACATGTACTGTCCCTGCCCATAGTTGCTGCTCCACGTGTCGACGGCGGCATGTAGCCTGCTGCACACGGATAATTGCAAGGACTGGCACACCTTTTCCTCCACATGCTTGTGCAAGGCAGGGACAGCTGTTTTGGAGAAGTAATGTCGGCTAGGTATTCGCCACCTAGGCTGAGCGCACGCCATCAATTGCTTGAAGCCGGCGTAGTCGACCAGGTGGTACGGCAGCGACTGCACCACCAACAACTTAGCCAGGTGTGAATTAAGCCGCACGACAAGTGGATGACTGGGTATATATTGTTGCTTATTGGACAACGATTCCGTAATGGATAACTGACGGGACGTAGGAGGAGCACTAGATGACAGTGATGATGATGATGACAACGACATGGTGGATAAGGCCTGGCTACTACTTAGATGACAGGGACTCGGAGCAGCAGCAGCAGCAGCGGAAGAGGGGTCTTCATTAGATGTACATGATGATGGTGGGGCATGTCGATTGTCCCACATGGCCTTGTGATGCCGCTCCATGTGTTTACGTAGAGCGGTAGTTCCTACATTGCTGCCCTGCCCACGCCTTACTTTCTGCTTGCAGATACGGCATGTGCCATGTTTTCGTCCTCCGGGAAGGTACAGAAAAATTGCCACACGGCAGAGTACCGTAAAGAGGTAGGACCACGTCCACCACCACCACCACCACCACCACCACCACCCGAGCTTGCCCCTTGTCTGGCAGGCTTTTTTCGGGAGCCTACACCAGCATCAGTGTCGCCGTCACCCTCTCCTGAGCTGACCCTACCGCTGCAACGTTTTGCAGATTGACTTCTGCCCCTACCTCGGCTTGGCTGTTTATCACGGCCAGTGCCGCCACTACTACCCTCCTCCTCTGACGCCGTCATCACCTCGTCACCTGGTTCCCACGTCCTGTGTAAAACAACATCATCATCATAGCCTTCCTCATCAACCCCGCCACTTCTGTCACTGTGTTGTGAATGTGATGTGACATCATGGCGGGCTCCATGCCCCCCCTCATTACTGCGTCTGCCACCACGGCTACCACCACCAACACCCCCACTACCGCAGCTATGCGTCTCGGACACCGCTTCCACCTCCACCACCGCCACAACACACTCCGTTGGCTGACTCGCGGAAAACAAATCATCATCATCATCACTATGTTGTTCAGTATCTTCCTTCGCACCCGAGAAGATGTCTCTTAGGACTCTCAGGAAAGATGGCTTCCCGCTAGGAAGGGGGAGCGAAGACATAGATGATGGAATGGAAACGCTAGAAATACCTAAATTACTACTGTCACTGTGCCAAGGAACTGTAGAGGATCTGGAATCCAACGAAACCTGGCTTGAAGCCAGATCGTCAGAGTCTTCCTGCTGAGATGACCGCGAGCCAGCCAACCAGTCCACAATGGCCGTATTGTCTAAAGTAACCCGCCCACCGGAGGAGATGGACAAGTCTGGCTTGGTGATACTACTACCAGCAGGCACATGGCAGCTGCTACTAGTGGAACTGGGCATATGTCTTGTGCCACAAATGCTGGTACTGGGTCTGGCACCAACAGATTCAACATTTGGACTGCATGGGTGTTTTTTCCTCTACCCCGTCCTTTCACAACCTTTTTTTTCCCAGACATTTCACTGCTGGAGTGCAGCAAGTTGAATCAAAACCTGGGGGATGAGCCCCTTCTAAAAGCGTATTCACACACTGACACTGGCTTGGCAAATGGCAATGAATGAGAATTTCTATCAGCCACGCCGCAGTGCACTCAGGGAATGCTGGGCCTTGTAGTACTACTACTACCACTACTACAAAGGCTGTCTGTTTTGCAAGTTGTATTGTCATTTGTTTGTTATGTTAACGGCCGGGGATGAGCCCCTTTTAAAAGCGTATTCAAACACTGACACTGGCTTGGCAAATGGCAATCAATGAGAATTTCTATCAGCCACGCCGCAGTGCACTCAGGGAATGCTGAGCCTTGTAGTACTACTACTACCACTACTACAAATGCTGCCTGTATTGCAAGTTGTATTGTTATTTGTTTGTTATGTTAACGGCCGGGGATGAGCCCCTTCTAAAAGCGTATTCACACACTGACACTGGCTTGGCAAATGGCAATAAATGAGAATTTCTATCAGCCACACCGCAGTGCACTCAGGGAATGCTGGGCCTTGTAGTACTACTACTACCACTACTACAAAGGCTGCCTGTATTGCAAGTTGTATTGTTATTTGTTTGTTATGTTAACGGCCGGGGATGAGCCCCTTCTAAAAGCGTATTCACACACTGACACTGGCTTGGCAAATGGCAATGAATGAGAATTTCTATCAGCCACGCCGCAGTGCACTCAGGGAATGCTGGGCCTTGTAGTACTACTACTACCACTACTACAAAGGCTGCCTGTATTGCAAGTTGTATTGTTATTTGTTTGTTATGTTAACGGCCGGGGATGGGCCCCTTCTAAAAGCGTATTCACACACTGACACTGGCTTGGCAAATGGCAATGAATGAGAATTTCTATCAGCCACGCCGCAGTGCACTCAGGGAATGCTGGGCCTTGTAGTACTACTACTACCACTACTACAAAGGCTGCCTGTATTGCAAGTTGTATTGTTATTTGTTTGTTATGTTAACGGCCGGGGATGAGCCCCTTCTAAAAGCGTATTCACACACTGACACTGGCTTGGCAAATGGCAATGAATGAGAATTTCTATTAGCCACTGTGCACTGACTCAGGGAATGCTGGGCGTTGTAGTACTACAAAGCCTGCCTGTATTGCAAGTTGGATGCAACAGGGATGAGCCCCTTATAAAAGCGTATTCACACACTGGCTGAGTAGTGAGTAGTGGATGAGCCCCTTCGATTGCTGGATTCCTGCCTTTTAGATTCCTAAAGCTTTCCCTTACTGCACAGAGATGCTATCCCTACAGCTCCTGTCTGTAAAATGGCCGCTGAGCTCCGTGCAAAGGCTTTTATTGCAGGCTTGAGCCCGCCCCTATGCTGCCTCCCGATTGGCTGGGAGAGCCATTTGCAAGGCATTATGGGGTAGCCTGATGTCAGGTGATCTTGTGAAATCCTCCATTTTAGATGTAACATGTGGCAAGCGCCAAAATATAGCCGGGTTCGGTCACAACGGGTTCGGCCGAACCTGGTGAAGTTCGGATTCGCTGCGAACCTAACTTTTCCGGAAGTTCGGACCGAAACCGGGTTCAGTTGTCCCGGTTCGCTCATCTCTAGTCCCTAATTTAATTAATGTATTTAATTTATTGTACTATCCAATTCTATTAGTTAGTAAGTAGTTTAAGTTTTTTACCCGCCAACTACTAGGATCTTTTCCAATTTTTGTAAAGCATTTCAAGTGGGTTAATCTCCCAATCTCGGCAGACCCTTGGAACAGTTTGTCATTCATGACAATTTTTTGATAATGGCAGGTTTTTTATTGTCGTAAATTGAATACTGATAATCTACCAGCCGAGGCAGCCCTTGTCTTCTCTACAAATAATATTCCCCTCTATCAAGTTGACATTCAGACAGCTTTTAGAAATCTGCGAAAAACATATAAACAATATATCAGATCAAGTTGGGAGTGTCACGGACACAGGGTATGTGGACCCACTAGGCCGCTCCGCCGTAGCGGGGAGGCAGCTGACCAGGTCACAGTCTATGCGGAAGTCAATGGCAGACAGTAATGCTTGGGTACCTGAAATAGTCCGGGCTGTTGCTTCAGCACGGATGGAGGCAGGTGCGGCATGTGGCGCCATACGTGGCGGGCAGTATCTGATGAAGCGGAAGACACTTGACGTGGCAGATGACACTTGGCGTGGCAGAAGACACTTGACGTGGCAGATGACACTTGACGTGGCAGAAGACACTTGACGTGGCAGATGACACTTGACGTGGCAGAAGACACTTGACGTGGCAGATGACACTCCAAGGCTGGTAGGCACAGGAACTAGAACAATACGGAATACAGGAACGGTAACAGGGCCAGGGGCCTTCTTATAGACCAGGAAATCGTGGCAGTTGATAGTGATGACGATTTCCTACGGGACCCAGCCGAACGGAGCGGAAGTGAGCGCTGGCATCTCCTAGAAGGGAGACGGAGACCAGCGCTCACAGATCCATGGCTGCGGGCGTCGGGAGGTGAGTAAACCCGACGGCCCGCGGCCATGGACGCTACAGGGAGATTGCAAGTCTAGAAACCTACATCCAACAAAGAATTGTGTATAGAGGACTTAGGATTGACATTACACCTAATTCTAAATGTAGCAATAGTGATTTTATTGCGGGTTGGGAGACTTTGCTTACCGAAAACTCTTTACGCATGCTCAGTTATTTGCTTGATTTTGAGAAACTTGATTTTGTTAGAGTTAGCCAACAATTTGAAAAAGAGACTGCAGATATTCAGACTTTTAGCAATTTACTTGACTTTAATTGTGAAATTAAATTGCAAAAGAATATTGAACAATTACAAGGGGAGATTAAAGATAGAAAGCATTGCAAACATATTAGAGATAGAAGGGATTTTGATACAGGTCAAGTTTATACATATAAAAATCGTTCCAATTTTAATCGTCAGAACTTAAGTCGTGAAACTAGATACACCGACCTTTCCGTATCAGATTATTCCAGTACTGGGGAACATAGAAAGTCTAGTAATTCTACTAGTTCAGGTACAAAACGTAAAATCAGAAACCCTAAACATTGTCCATCAAAGAGAACCCCCATAATCATCTCTAAGACTTCCACCGGTATAGCATGTCATCCAAATGGCCAGTTTGGAAACTCTCTATCCACCACCTTGTCAGCATCCTCTACATAGTTGCATACAGAACCTCCTACAGTTGGGCCAAATCCAGTGGAGCCAAATGGGCAATAATTGAATATATATATCTGTTCCCCCAATTCCGCCCATTCCTTCCATTGCCTTTCCTTTTTTAGGGCCACCGAATATACAGTGGGGCCTCAACAAATAGGATCTGATGTGGCATCTCTCAATAGAGCGAAGGAAAAAGAGATGCAAATTTTCAATCTCTCATCCTTTCAATTTAATAGCCATCAGGGGAACCTCTTGCGCAAAGGCCTTTTTTATACACCTACTCCGTCTTTTGATGAATTCACTTGGACGAAGCACATCAATCTATTTGCTAGAAAGTTAGCCCTTCAAAAGTACCATAAAGCAAGGGCAATGATAGGTGGTCTAGAAGACTTACTAGATGAGAACGAATTTACAGCTACAATTCAGTAATATTGACATCTTTGTTAAGATGGTGAGCGCTGATTTGCGTCAATTAAAATGGAATAAATCTAGAGTTTTCGGTAATTTGAGTCCAACGGAGCAAATAGCTCATGAGGAGCTTAGCAAGAATGACGACCTGGTTTTGAAACCTTCTGATAAGGGGGGAAATATTGCTGCTATGGACTGTATTGATTACTCCAATATGGTCTATAGTCTTTTGGATGATACTTCAATTTATTCCATCTTAGAAAATAATCCCACTGAATCGTTCCTTCCTCAATTACATGCTTTGTTATCTAAAGCTAAACTAAATAATCTGATTACACAGGACGAATTTAAACGCATCTTTAACCCTAATCCTACTTTGGCAACTTTCTATGCACTCCCAAAAATTCATAAAGCTACACGTCCAGTACCTGGTAGACCTATTGTTTCTGGGAATGATAATTTGACAAATGGAATTAGCACATATGTCGATGAAATCCTTTCACCATTTGTAACAACATTACCCACTTTTTTGAGGGACACCAGGGACACTGTCACCAGGATAAATGGGATCAATGTCACTCACACCACTATGGTGGCTAGTATTGATGTTGAATCATTATATACTAGTATCAACATCACTTGGGATTACAGGCAATCCAGTATTTTTTAAACACTAAAGGTACACAGTTATATTCACATAACGAATTTGTTTTATCACTGTTGGATTTTTTGTTGACACATAAATATTTCTCATTTGATGGCAAATATTACCATTTATTAAAGGGCACCGCTATGGGGACAGTTTGTGCACCTACATATGGTAATTTATTTTTAGGATGGTGGTAAAATAATTTTTTCGCTGAGGACCTACCATATTTTTCGGACTATAAGACGCACCTGACTATAAGACGCACCCAGGTTTTAGACAGCAGAAAATAGGATAAAATTTAATATTTTACTTCTTTTACAAAGAAAAAACTATTGGTTAAAACAAATAATTTGTTCAGTTTCACCACATTCTGAAAGCCATAACTTATATTTTTCCATCGTTTGAGCGGTGTGAGGGCGAAGTTTTTGTGGGACGAGCTGTAGTTTTTATTAGCACCATTTATTGGGTACATACGATTTTTTTATCACTTTTTATTTAATTCTTTTTAGCGCTATGGTGACAAAAAGACAATCATTCTGGGGTTTTAAATTAATTTTTTTTACACCGTTCACTGTGTGAGTCAATTAATGCTATATTGTAATAGTTTCTGACTTTTACGGATGGAGCGATACCAATATTTTTATTATTTTTTTATATGTGTTTGGGGAAAAATGGGAAAAGGCTTTTTAACTTTACATTTTTTTTTACCCTCCTGAAAATGTATCTAACTTTTTTTTTTTTTACACATTTTATTAGTTCCCCTAAGGGGGACTTGAACCAGCAATCATTAGATCACTGGTACAATACACTGCAAGACATGGATGAGTTACGGAAACATCGTAACTTGCTGAGCTACGCTATTTCTGTAACTCCCATAGTAGTGAATGGCAGTTACAGAAGAAGCGCAGCATGCTACGCTGTTTCCGTAACTCCTATTCAGTTCTATGGGTGTTACGGAAACTACGTAGCTCAGCGAGTTATGCTGTTTCCTTAACTCGACCATGTAATCAGGAAGTGGCAGGAAGACAGCGGAGCCGGGTAAGATTGAACGGGTCTTAGGGGGCCCTGTTCTAGAGATAGATGTGGGTCCCAGAGGTGGGACCCGCATCTATCTGACATTTAGGACATGTCCTATGGATATGTTCTAAATGTCCTTCATGGGAAAACCACTATAAATACAGCGGTCGCTATTGACCGCGGCATTTAACTAGTTAAATCGCCAGGAACAGCGCCATCACTGTTCCTAGCCGTTAGTGCAGCGTGTCAGAAGCTGACACCTGCAATGTAAAGAGCAGGCTCAGCACGTGAGCCAGCTCCATACATCATTCCCTCCCTGCTCGATGATGTGCTGGCACATCAAGGGTCGGGAAGGGGTTAAGTAAGGAGCGGTCAGGGGACCCGGCACTGCCAGGTCCCCTGACTGCCAACTATAAGATGCAGGGACTTTTTAGCAAGATTTATTCTTGCTAAAAACTGCGTCTTATAGTCCGAAAAATACGGTACTTTGTTTCACTTGTCACATTTTATTTTGGGGTCGCTATATCATTGATATTTTGATTTTATGGGATGGAGACGGAACTTTTTCTTGATTTTATGTCCATACTTAATGACAACAATATAGGGATGAGGTTTACTCACAAAATACACGATAATGAAATAGATTTTTGGGATCTGAAGATTTCATTGGATTCTGGCGGCAGTGTCCATACAGATATCTTTAGGAAGACTACTGCTACTAATAGCTTCTTGCACTGGAAAAGTCAACATCCTCCTGCCTTAAAGAGGGGAATCCCCATTGGCCAATATCTGAGAGCTAGGAGAAATTGCTCAGAGGAACACGCTTTCCAACAAGAATGTGATAGTCTATATCACAAATTTTTGGCCCGCGGTTACCTCAAAAAAAGTCTTCATCGGGCCTATGCGAGTGCAAGGGCGACTAGTAGAGGGAATCTTCTTTATAGTCAAAACAAGAAAACTGGACAATCCGCAACTGTGATTAGATGCATTGGTACATATGATTCCTGTTCCTCTCAGGTAGTCAGTATACTACAGAGGTATTGGCCTATTCTTGCTGCTGACTCTGACTTACAAGATGTTATTTCTAAGGTGCCAAGTATTACCTATCGTAGAGGTAAGAACCTCATAGAATTTCTGGTTCATAGTCATTTTAAGAAACAAACCATTCCTCGACCAACGTGGTTTCAGTCTCCCACTAAAGGTCCACATCCTTGTGGGAGATGTTCTTTTTGTTAGTTTATGCCAACTACAAAAAAAAATTCTAATACTCTTGATAATAAAATTTATCAGATTAAACAGTTTATTAATTGCCAAAGTGTGAAGGATGGAGTGGACAGAAGTTAATGTTTATAATAATTTTCTTTCTTTAATAAAATATAGACTATAGAGTTGTGTACATAATTGTGATGAAGCAATAGTAATAGGATTAGATAAGTATACGTGGCCAGATGGCCCCTGAACAGGGACTACGCACTAATAAAATAACAAGTCACTTCCTGGTATGAACAAACTATGAACTATGAAGACATATCTAAAGGACCAGATAAGGGTGAACCTATCCAAGGATGGCACAAAGTAACAAGAGGCTTACAGTGATACGTGCTTTTATAAAAGTGTGATAACATGTACCCACCCCCAGGAGAAAGGGGATATAGAACAAATGTGTGTAATAAATCAGTGACGCCTCTCCTGATGCTGAGTGAGGAGCTTTATACCAGACTTTGTGTGGTGTGATTCCTTTCGTACGAACTCAGCGTATTATCCCTGCCGGTTGAGACTGATTAGTACCCGAACAAAAGTAGTGGAGTCATCTATGCAGCGAAATGTCCATGTCCAAAATTATATGTAGTAAAGATGATTCGGGAACTCAGAAGACGTATTTCCAAACATATCAGCTCAGTCAATAGGAAAGAAGACACCTCTCTGTCACGGCATGTTGAAGCAGTACATTAAGGGAATATTAACCAGTTAAGGACCGGGCTATTTTGAGCCTTCAAGACCAGACACGGTTTAGCCCTTTTTAGCACATGTTAGTTAAATGGCTATAACTTTTTTATTTGTTGGGCTAACGACGTGATTTTTGCAATGTTTTTTTCCGTAGACAATGCAGGTCTCTTTTTTTATCATTTTTATACACATCCTTTTTGCTATTTTAGAATTAAAGTTTGAAAATAATAGTAAAAAAATAAGCTTTTTTAAATTTCAGCTATTTTTTTTGTAATAACATAGTTTTACCCTAAAATAGACCTTTTATTTTTGATCGTCATTGTCTACCGTAAATTTTAAAATATTACATGTCTATATTAGGGTAATTGGGTCAGCGCTAGCATTACAACAATGATGGGCGGGGGGGAACGTTTTTTTGGGGGTGGGTATTTTATGTGTATTTATTATTAATTTTTTTTGCACTTTACTTTACTTTACTTTTATTTTTTATTACTATGGTCTGTCCCTCAAAGAAGACCTTTGGGGAACTTTATATATTTTTTTTATTTCTTTTACACCATGTTTTTCCACTGTAACTGGAGCTGCACAGCAGCCCCAGTTACAGGGGAAATCAGCCCTCTCATAGTGACGATTGTCACTAATAGGACTGTGCTGGGTCTAGTAAGACCCAGCAGCAGTCTTTCACTAACAGCACTTTGCGATCATGTGACCAGTCACATGAACAGCGGGAGTAATAATGACAGCGGCGTGGCCGCTGCCTCTATTCCTATACACAGCGTTCATTCCTCAGGGTCCCTGGCAGTCACTAACTGCCGGAGACCCGACATTCAGCTGCCCGATCGCTTGGGCAGCAAGTCAAAACCCGAGCCGTAAAAAGTCTATTAAGATAAAGGGGACCCTAGTAGCTGGCAGGGATGTGTGATTCAAATAGACAGATACAATGTGCTTTAGCACAGATATCCCAATTTCCCAGCTACTACTAGAATTATGGCATTAGGTAAAACATAACTTTTAATATTCAACTTTAGAATTAGAGTGCCATTAATTTAACCTAGTCGCCGTTAGCTATTGTACTTTACCCTACGTGGGACAGAGGCTCTTTAGGCAGTCTGCAGCTGCCGTACATATCAGCCACATAACGTCCATGAGATGCTAACACATCTTACATCTCCAATGCCACGCTAACCGACTCAGCATATTTTTACCTCAATTCAATGTTGTACGTCCACCGTTCTTTCATGGCACTCTAATTCTAAAGTTGAATATTAAAAGTTATGTTTTACCTAATGCCATAATTCTAGTAGTAGCTGGGAAATTGGGATATCTGTGCTAAAGCACATTGTATCTGTCTATGTAAAAAGTCTATGGCGCGGATTTTAAAGGGAAGGTGCCATGAATTATTTTTTTTTATCATATTGCTTTTAATCTAATATTTTCAAAAACTTTATTTAATTGTGTTCTCATGTTTTACTTTTTAATGTTTTCTTACTTTTACTTCTCTATGGGGGCTGCCATTTTTTTTTCATCTCTGTATGTGTCGATTAACGACACATACAGAGATGGAATACGGCACATACAACCCCATAGAAAATGCGAACAGGAGCCGTCCCATTCTCAGTTGCGGGCACCGCTCCCACACAGACCAAAACGAAGCTCGTTCGTAGAGCGAAATCCGGCGCCATTTTCACCAGAAGCCACTGCCGGATAGTAAGATGACGACTTCCGGCCGCGGCTTCCGGCCATATGTTCAATGAAGTGAAGGGGCAAGGAAGAGGAGCGTAGAAAAGCGGAGGCGGCGGCAGGAGCAAGTAATTTATGTTCGTGTGTATTTATTATGTTCGTGTGTATTATCTTCGTGTGTATTATGTTCGTGTGATACTGTCTGCTGAGCCCTGTATCGAATCCTCCTAGCACTGTGCAGTCGCTCAGAAAATGGCGGCACACAGTGTAGGAGGTTTGAAGACATTCAAACCCTTCCTTCTCCTGGCACTAGCCAGAAGAAGGGAGGGGGGATTGTGTGAGGACACTAGAGGAGAGTGTGTCCACCCCAAATTTGCAGCACACATCAATGAGGTTGCTTTACCACAGTGATCATGCTGCAATTTTGAGAACTGCTCCCTCTAGTGGCCAGCACATGGAAATGTTATAAATTAGAATCTAATTTATAATATTTCCTGACTTGTGAAAAAATTTAAGAAATTAAAACAATGTGTAATCACTTAAATACTAATTGTTTAACTGGAAAAAAATAATAATTCTAGCGACACATTCCCTTTAAGGACCCTAACCGCTGGCCGTAATAACACAGCCATCGATCGGGAACCAGTTAAATCCCTTAAATTTTGGGGTATTACACAACTTAAACTTGGACCCAGTGGGGGTGATCTTGATCGTAGACTTTTGCAGAACGAGGCTCGTTGGATCCATCACCTCAGTATCTTGAACCCCAATGGCCTAAACGAAGGTTTTACCTTCGTGGCCTTTCTGTGAAAGATTTACTTTAAACACTGCCGTTGTTATCATTATCAATACTATTTGTATCATATGATTGTTGTTCTTGTATGTATAATATAATATCCGTAGGGGAAATTTCATGTATTAATAATGTATTTGGCATCTCCTTTGTCTTACAATATACACATATAAAGAATTACATATGCCTCATATTGCTGTACTATATTGTCTTCCACGAGCTTATCATCCTTGTTAAAAAATGGATGTTATTCAGATCCATTTTTTCCATTTTCCTTTCCTTTATCCATTAGATGTAATAATGGCAGCGACAGATGCCATACGCTTTGCACAACATCATTTGGTTGCCATTCTAAGTGTTCTAGCATTTTGCATGATATATTTTTTCTAAGGCCCTTGACATGCTCAGTAGCACTGATATTTCACTTAGTCTTGGCATCTACTAGCAGTTTGCCTGATATTTTTCTAAGTCCTTTGACATGCTCAGTAGTGCTGATTTTTTACTTACTTTTGATATCTGTCTATGGCAGGTGTAGGCGGCTGCTTGTGATTGGCCGTGTTGCATCGGCTTACTATTGGCCACATTTCAAGTCTATCTGGCAGGGAGGAGGTTCCTTAGCGTGAATACACGCATTCATTGGCTAGACATAGCCACACACCTGTTCTTGTTCTAGTGGAAGTTCATAGAGAGGCTGTTTTGTTTGGAGCGTGACACTATATGCCCCTGAATCCCCCGAGGACGCTGCATCTGTGGCGAAACATGTCAGGGGGCCATACTAGTCTTTTAGTGCAATAGCTAGTTGTTATACTCAGTGTCAACTTTGCATTGGGTTATATCTCTCATGTTCTATAGACAGATGTATGTCTGCGAATTGCATGTGCCAGTACATATTGTAGTTTTACATTTTCATGTTGTTTGTCCCTAGTTTAATAAAGGTATTTCATTTATTCTACTATCCTATTCTATTAGTTAGTAAGTAGTTGGGAAAAAACGGTTCCTATTGCCTCGGCAATTTCTCTATATATTTACGTTTTTTACCCGCAAACTACTAAGGTCTTTTCCAATTTTTGTAAAGCGTTAGTACATACAACGCACTTTTTTACGCAAGCGTTGTTAAAAAGCGCGTTGCGTAAAAAAGAGGCATCTGGTCAAATCTTCGTGCGTAAAACGCTCCAAATGTTCCCGTAGTCAATGGGAGTCCTAATTACGCTACAAAAAGCGCGCACAAAACACGCAAAAAGCTCCTACATTTTAAAAAGTGAAAAGACAGACGTCTGCTGTAGGTAAGTTTTTTTATTTTTCATATTACTAACTTAATTATTATTATTATTATTATTTTTTTTTGAAGGTTCTGCTGGACTACTTGGACTACGTCGATCTATGTTTTTTTTTTTTGCTTACCGAGGGTTCTGTGGGGGAGTTTTTATTTCAATAAAAAATATTTTGTAAGGGGGGTGTATTCACACAGTGCGGTTTTGACACATTTTCGCCATGTGGCCGAATACCGCATCGAAAAGATTGCAGTAAAAACTCATGCATTTTTTTATGTGCTTTTCGGCCATGCGGGAAAACCGCGGCAAAACCGCACTGTGCGTATACACTCTTAAGCCCCACCTTAGTGGATAACACTAAGCCCCACCTTAGTAATGGACGCTGTCAAACAGACAACTGCCATTTACTAAAGCGCTAATAAAGTATTAAAAAAAACACAGAGACATTAGAAAATATTTTTTATTGAAATGAAAACTCCCCCACACAACCCTCTTTCACTATTTTATTTATTTAAAAAAAATAAAAACCCGTTGATCATCGCAGTAGTCCAATAAATCTACGATGTAGTCCAATAGGTCCAACAGAACCTGGAGAACGACAAAAATAAAAAGTTAATAATATGAAAAATATAAATACTTATACTCACCTACAGCAGTCTTCGCCCTGGGCTGCAAAAAAGAAAAAAAAAACTAGAGGTCAATGAACTGGGATGGAAACTAGAGATGCAGCAGAAATATTAATAGTTATTAATAATTCTGGCGCATCATGGAGCTCCCCTCACACATCCACCGCACCGCTAATATTTTTGTACCACCAAGTTCTGACCTTACTAATACGTCTTTTAAATTCCTACTCCATTTGTACTCCATCATAGGGGTGGTTTTTATCCTCGTACTTTTGGTAAGAAGGCTCCAATTACCATGTGAAATATTATCGATTCGCCACTGTTTATTATAAGAGGAGACAAAGGGAATACGTTCATTCTTCTCCTTAATGGTTGGGGTTAATAAAGTATCTCTGTCTATATTGGTTAATTCATTCCTATGTCTATTAAGTAATATAGATGTACAGGGCCGGCCTTAGGGTAGATGGCGCCCCGTGCAAAATTATCTTTCGGCGCCCCACGCCATTATAAAAAATGCCCCATAAAAAAGCATAATTCCTCCCCACAGTATAATGCCCTATATAGTGCCCCCACACAGTGTAATGCCCCTTTAGTGCCCCACACACAGTATAATAATAATATTTAATAATGTAATATATTATTACGCCTTCAAGGACACAGTATTTTGTCCTCTAATTGTGCCCACACAGTGTTATGCCCCCTAAGTGCCACACACATTATATTGCCCCCTGTAGTGCCCCTACACAGTATGATGTCCTCCACAGAGTATAATGCCCCCACAGCGCCCCTAGTAGAAAGTTCCCCCTGTAGATTGTGCCGTACAGCCTCCCTGTAGACAGTGCCATAATCCCCCACCTCCTCCTTGTAGACAGTGCCATACAGCCCCCATCTGCCCATTGTAGTGTCATGCAGCCCCCATCTGCCCCTTGTAGTGCCATACAGCCCCCCATCTGCCCCTTGCAGTGTCATACAGCCCCACCTCCCTCTTGTACACAGTGCCCCCCACCGCCCCCTTGTAGAAAGTGACATACAGCCCCCACCTCCCCCTTGTAGACAGTGCCATACTGCCCCCCACCTCCACCTGACAGGATCCTTGCGTAGGCCGGCTTGATCCAGAGAGGTCATCATGCCGACTGCGCAGGGATCCTGTCCCTGCGCCTCATAGGCTGCAGGCGCCTCTGTAGCCTGTTACAGAGTTTCCCAACCTTTTCGGAATTGAGCCACCCCTGGAAAAAAAAAAATCCTCAGGGTCCCCCTACCAAAAATTGTTTAGAGAAAGACAGAAAATAGCTAAAAATAAGCACTACATTCTTAGGGTATGTTCACACAGCATTTTTTGGAAGGCAGAAAAAATCTGCTTTTGAATTAACAGCATTATTTGATGGGGTTTTTTTAGCGTTTTTTTTAAAGCCGTTGAAGCGAATGCAAAAGACGCAGCAAAAAAAGCTCCAAAAGAGCGCCAAAGCTATTTTCTTCCTACTATTAATTTCAATTGGAGGTCAGAGGTGGAAACCACTTGAAGACGATCAGCCCCCCCCCCCACCACTCACAGTAAAATGACCATCAGCCCCCCCTCACGGTAAGGCTGGGTTCACACACACTATTTACGGACGTAATTCGGGCGTTTTAGCCCCGAATTACGTCCGAAAATGCGGCTCAAAAGCGTCTGCAAACATCTGCCCATTCATTTGAATGGGTCTTACGATATTCTGTGCCGACGGTCATTTTTGCGCCCGCGTCAAAGAAAAGCCTGTCACTTCTTGAGACGTAATTGGAGCCGTTTTCCCTTGACTCCATAGAAAAACAGCTCCAATTACGTCTGTAATGGACGCAGCGAAAAGCGCCTGCACATGCCATTACGTCTGAAATTCCGGAGCCGTTTTCTCCTGAAAACAGCTCCGTAATTTCAGCCGTAATGGACGCTGCCGTGTGAACATACCCTAAAATGACCATCAGCCCCCACTCACAGTAAAACTACCATCAGCCCCCACTCACAGTAAAACGACCATCAGCCCCCACTCACAGTAAAACGACCATCAGCCCCCCACTCACAGTAAAATGACCATCAGCCCCCCACTCACAGTAAAACTACCATCAGCCCCCCTCTCACAGTAAAATGACCATCAGCCCCCCACTCACAGATGCCCCCTGTAGGTCATGCCACACAGCCCCTTCGTAGGTAGTAGGGCTGTCACGACACCTGAATTTGGACTTCAATACCGATACTTCGTGTAGTATTGCAATTTCGATACCAAAACGATACTTTGCCAACAGTAATAAAAAAAAGTTCTTCCATTTTCTGATGTGAGGCGCGAGGTGTGATGCTGAATTTAACCTCCATTTGCCTCACATTAATAGTAATTAACCCCATCATGTTTCTCAGTCATAATGGGTTAATGTGTGAGGTACATGATGGGGTTAATTACTATTAATGTGAGGTACGTGAAGGTTAAATTCATCATCGCACCTCGTGCCTCACATTAATAAGTGAAAGCAGTTTGTTTTTTTTTGTTTTTTTTACAGCGTACACATCATAAATGACGCAAAAAAATTGTTGTGCAGGTTATTACGGCCGTGCCAATACTGAATGTGTATATTTTATATATTGAGACTTATTTTAAGGTTTATTGTAAAAAAAAAGGTAAGTATGCCCTAACAACAGGAAATATGGTAAGACAGCCCTGGGGTCCTTCAATAGACCCTGGGCTGTCTGCCCATATATGGTATGGCCCTCAATCGCGTCACAGGAATTCCCTGTGACGCGATCCAAGGGGCATCCCCCTCCTCACTTTCCCCTGAATGCTGCAGTCAGTTTTGATCGCAGCATTCAGGAGAATAGCGGCGGAGATGAGCGGTTTCTCTGATCTCCGCCGTTATAGAGCGGGGCTGCGGCTGTGTAATAGTCATTGCCCCGCTCCTGACAGAAGTGCGTGCGCGGTCAGCATGAGGTAATGCGGCCGGCGCTGCACTAATGAGCGGCGGAGCAGACACCAAAGACAGAACATGGGGGTGTTTTGCAGTGCGGCTGCCATGTTCTATTTTCAGTGCCGCCGCTCATTAGTGCAGCGCTGGCCGCATCACATCATCCTCGCGGCGCGCTCTTGTCAGGACTCAGGAGCGGGGCAATGGCTGTATTACACAGCCGCAGCCCCGCTCTCATTCATCATGTATTACTATACTTACCGGTGTGGCTCAAACCATATGGGGATGCACAGTATCGAAGTTTCGATGCAGTGTGCATCCCTAGTAAGTAGTGCCACAAATCCCCCCCTTGCCGCACAGCCCCCTTGTAGGTAGTGCCACACACACCCTTGTCGGTAGCACTCCCTTCCTGTAGATAGCGCCACTGTAGCTCCCTGTGGCTGGGGATTCCGCTCCTTGACGGAGTGCTTGATGTCCATATATGAACAGTGACATCGGGCAACTAACTCCTGAAGCGGAATCCCTGTCCACAGCGTTGCCAACGCTGTGACCGGGGATTCCACTCCAGGAGAAGCCCCTGACGTCTCTGTCCATTTAGTCGGGGGGTGCCATCTACTGGGGTTCTGCAAAAAAATCTCCTCCTCCTCCTCACATCCACTTTGCGCTATGAGGAGGAGGAGAGAAAGCACATCCGTGGCAGTTGTCCAGAGGAGTGTCGCGGCACCTGTGGAGGGTTCTCATGGGAACCTCATGCTGGGAACCACCAGCCTAGTAGATCGCAGAGCAGGGAGATACCTCCCTGCTCTGCTATAGTGTTCAATGGTATCTGCGTCTTTAGCAGGGCCGTATTTACAACTCACGCTGCCCTAGGCACTAAGCCTGAATATACCCCCATTAAAGGCCTATTTAGTTTAGCCAATAATCATCATGATTCGCCAGTTTCTGACCAATTATAATGATATTTGGTCAGTGTTAACAAAGGGGAAGATCAATGATAAAAACTTTGCTTATCGTTAATCTCTAATGAGAAAAAAAAAAGGTAATACACCCGGCCGTAGTCATAGCGATGCATATTCTGTTCTGAGCGTAGCCCGGCCTCCAGGGATGACGATGCGTCCCATGTGACAACTGCAGCCAATCAAAGGCTGCAGCGGTCACATGGACTACAGCGTCATCGCAGGAGGCCGGGCTACGCTCAGAGAGAGAGAGGGACTATGGCTGGGAGTATTACCTTTTTTTAAAATTTATTTCTGCAGTTTTTCCGCCCAAAAAACTGCACCAAAATTTGGTGCTGTTTTTCAGGTGAAATTCCCTGCGGTTCTCAGGACGTATACACTGTGTGGTTTTACGTATCCACCCTGTGTGTTCCTACCCTTATAATCAAGTTGCTCTCCCCCACAAATATTATCTCTAAGGGCTTATTTAGACAAACGGGATATACGTCCGTGCAACACGCGTGATTTTCATGCGCGTTGCACGGACCTATATTAGTCTATGGGGCCGTGCAGACATGTGTGTGATTTTTATGCTGCGTGAGTCCGCTGCGTAAAAGTCATGACATGTCCGTTCTTTGAGCGTTTTTTGCGCATCACGCACCCATTGAAGTCAATGGGTGCGTGAAAACCACGCATGCCGCACGGAAGCACTTTCATGCGAACAGCATGATTCACGCACCAGCTGTCAAAAGGATGACCAATGGAGTGTCATAATGATGGCGGCTGCGCGAAAAGCACAACAACTTACCTCCTATTCATTCTCTATGGGAGCGCCGGAAAAAAGCAGAACACTGCACTCGGCTATGTCCGGCGCTCCCATAGAGAATGAATGGAGCGGCAGTGCGCATGCGAATGTAACCGAAATACCCCTTAACGAGGTAATTGACAGCCGCTCCTACATAGTGCCAGCGCGGTTGTTGGCCGCGTTGCGACAGTGTGAGGGCCGCTCCGTGTGGCCGTACCCTAAAGAATCCTTTCTCCCCATACATAACGCTAAGTTCCCCTCCCCCATGATTCATAATAAGCTCCTACACCACAAAATAAAACTATACAGAAGTCCCCCTCCCCACAAAATACATTTATAAAGAATCCCCCACACTCCTATAGCATTTAGGGCAATGTCCCCTCACCCTCAAAATCGATCTGTAAAAAATACACTCAAAGTACCTCTAACCTAGTCTCCCCTCCCCCACAAAATCGATCTGTAAAAAATACACTCAAAGTACCTCTAACCTAGTCTCCCCTCCCCCACAAAATCGATATTTAAAAATAAAAATAAACATCCTGTTACACATCACATAAAGCCCCCTCTCTCCCCCTCCCTCACACTGCACATAAATAGAAATAGATTAAGCTAAAGCTGCTGCTCTTCTTACCTGACTCTGGAGCTCCGTGGAGGAGTCTTCACTGGGGCAGCACCACAGCAGGAAGGAGCTGCGTGAGGTGCTGAGTGTGTGTGACACTGCAGTACAGGCTGTGCTGATTGGTGGAGCAGACAGAAGCACCTGCTGCTCCTCCAATCAGCGCTCACTTCACGCAGCAGTGCAGAGGGAGGAACATTTCTCCTCTATTCTGCTCGTACCCACTGGCGCCCCCTTGCAGCATTGCGGCCGGCGCCCTGTGCGACCGCACGTGTCGCACATAGCTAAGGCCGGCCATGTAGATGTATAACCTTGATCCCTGAATTTCCTATGCATTTCGGATGCTCTTAGATTCAATCTAGTGGGATCAGACACTATCCTTTTGACCCTGAGCATTTGACTCCACGGTAAGGACTCTATCATGGGTCGAGGGTGTTGACTATCAAAGGGCAACAAATTATTTGGATCAGTGCTTTTAACAAATAAATCGGTCTCAAGTTTACCATTATTAATCTGGACCAAAGTATCTAGGAACTGTATAGATGAATAGACCATGGTGAACTGTAACTCCGAGTACCTCCCATTTAATTAATCAAGGAACTGATTTAGGGTAGTAAGATCACCTCTCCATACAACAAAGGTGTCATCTATGTATCTAAGCTAGATTAATACATATTGGAAAAAGTTAGATGTATAAACAAATTTATCCTTAAAGGACGGGTGTCGCAAATATTTTTTTTTTATATATATAATATTGCTTTTAGTATGTCATTAAAATAAATTGTATTTATTTGTGTTTATGTGTTGTACTTTTTCTTTTTTTTTTTCTTTTACTTCTCTATGGGGACTGCCATTTTTTTTTTCATCTCTGTATGTGTCGATTAACGACACATACAGAGATGGAATACGGCAGCTGCAGTGCATAGGACTCAATGAACGGAAGCCGTTCCATTGCCTCTGCTCTCTGGCTCTGTACTGCGCAGACGCAGGTCAGAGTCACACAGCAGATCAGCTGTTTGGAGGCGCCATCATGAAGACCAGCTGCACTGCAGGTAAGGTGTGTGTCTCCGTCTGTCACACTTCTCTCACAGACCGCCGCTCTCGTGACCCCCGAAGGGCCACACCCGGCGGGCCACCCCACCTGGCGGGCGCCCCCCTCCCCGACGGGGCCCCTATAGTCGTGCAGGACTCTGTATAAGGGACACATGATGTAACTGTCCTGGGAAAGCTGGGTGATAAACAATATGCCCGCTATTAGTGTGGTACCCATCTTTCCCAGACACCTGAACGATAAATCTCTCTAGTTGTGCTGCGACTGAGAGGTTTATTAGTCACATCCCCAAACAGTCTCAGTACAACTAGAGAGATTTACCGTTCAGGGGTCTGGGAAAGCTGGGTGACCACCATTACCCCTCCTACTGGAGTGTGAGAGGTTCATTAGTCACATCCCCAAACACTCCAGTAGGAGGGGTAATGGTGGTCACCCAGCTTTCCCAGACCCCTGAACGGTAAATCTCTCTAGTTGTACTGAGACTGTTTGGGGATGTGACTAATAAACCTCTCAGTCGCAGGACAACTAGAGAGATTGCACTTTTTTTTTACGTACCTGTCTGGATAAATCTACGGCAGCTTTTTTACACTGCTAAAGAGTCTCCGTGGTGCTGTGTCCTCCTTGACCATATTGATGTTGTATTAGGCTGTGTTCACACTGAGTTTTTTGCAGGAGGAAAATTCTGCCTCAAAATTCTGTTTGGATTTTGAGGCAGATTTTGTCCTTCCTGCACGCCGTTTGCCGCGATTTTTGCCGCGTTTTTCGCCCACAGCCATTGAGTGATACGGGCAAAAAACTCAGTGAAATACGCTCTCTCTGCCTCCCATTGATGTCAATGGGAGGTCAGAGGCGCAAACGCGCGAAGATAGGGCATGTCCCTTCTTTCTCCCGTGAGGCGGTTTTACCGTTCGTGGGAGAAAACCGCCCCCGCCTCCCATTGATATCACTGGAAGGCATTTTCAGCCGGTTTTTGACGAGTTTTGCGGAGCAGTTTCCGCTCCAAGAAGCTCGTCAAAATACTCTGTGTGAACAGGCCCTTAGCTATCCCATTGACAGCGTGCACACTGGAGCTCACCTGCGTGCTTGTTTTTCTTCTTGAAAATATTAGATAGATAGATAGATAGATAGATAGATAGATAGATAGATAGATAGATAGATAGATAGATAGATAGATGATAGATAGATTAGATTAGATACTCCATGTGCAGTACAGAGCTAGACGGCAGAAACAGAGGACATGCAAACGGGAGCCGTTTGTATGTCCTATGGCCTGTAGCTGCCATATTCTATCTGTGTGTGTGTCGTGAACAGACACATACACAGATGAAATAAAAAATGGCAGCCCCCAGTTAAGTAAAAAATTGTAAATAAAAAAAAACACTTTTTGGGACAAAAAATAAAGTTAATATAATCAATAAAAACACATAAATGAATAAAAAAAATAATCATGACACCTTTTATAATGACAGGGGGGGTAGGGAAACAGACAGTGAGCCCTAATCTACCCACCACTCAGTCCCTGCCTACTTGCAACGACGCGCCCTAGGCGACGGGGTACAACTGGGCGGCGGTCCCTATGCTTAGTAGGTGCACGACAGACAAACAGACAAGGGGACACAAGCAAAGGGAAATTGGGCAGTTGCCCACGGCAACACCGTGAGCACCAAGAGAGGTGAATGAGCCGAGTCAAACCAGGAGTGTACGAGGTACCAAACGCAGAGCAGGAGAGTAGTCAGTAAGCCAGGGTCAGTAAGAAGCAAGGTCAAATAGCTAGAAGGCCAGGAAACCACACAAGAAGAATCACAAGCAAAGGAGGAACAGGAAAGGCAGGTATAAATAGACAGAGGGCGGGAGCTAGCTCCGTCTGGCCAGGCTGCGATAGGCTCTCCCACTCCTAAGCCTGCCATCCTGAGTGGTGGAAGATGGAGTAAGTCTCAGAGACATAGAACCAGGTGCAGACTGATTACCCATGGGCGTATACACAGAAGTTGTGCCTGGCAGATCCTTTACACCTTTCCTATAGAAGGAAAAAAAATGGCCCCTTTTTGTTCGTCTTTGCAAAATAGACGTTAAAGGGAAAGTGTTGCGATTCTTTTTTATGAAGTGACTTATTTTTATGATTTTTTTAAAAAAAATTGTGTCTTTTTTTTTTCACAAAATAGAATATTAAAAAAGAAATAATAATTTTTCCCCATGCTGGCCCCAGAGGGTGCCCTTCCTATAATTACAGCAGGGTGAATCAGGCAAAGTAACCTAATGCAGGGTTGCTGTGAATGTGGGAGGGATACCCTCCCTACCAGTGAGCACACCCTATTAATCAGACTACGGCTATTACTAAAGCGATAATAAAGTATTAAAAAAACAAAGACATAAGAATTAAATTTTTTTTTATTGAAACAAAAACTCCCCCACACTACCCTCTTTGACCATTTTATTTAAAAAAATAAATAAAATGAAAAACCGCAGATCATCGAAGTAGTCCAACGAGTCTATGACATAATCCAAACGGTCCCACGGAACCAGCAAACCAAATAAAAAACCCAAAAAAAAGTTAGCAGCATGAAAAATAAAAAAAGTTATACTTAAAGAGGCTCTGTCAACACGTTATAAGTGCCCTGTCTTGTACATAATGTGATCGGCGCTGTAATGTAGATTACAGCAGTGTTTTTTATTTAGAAAAACTATCATTTTTGACGGAGTTATGACCTATATTATCATTATGCTAATTACTTTCTCAATGGACAACTGGGCGTTTTTTACTATATGACCAAGTTGGCGTTGTGGAGAGGAGTGTATGACTCTGACCAATCAGCGTCATACACTTCTCTCCATCCATTTACACTGCAGATAGCGATATAGCTATATCGCTAAACACACTATAACACTACTCATGTGTCATGACAATGAATATACATTACCTCCAGCCAGGACGTGATGTGTATTCATTCTGCTGACCACTTCTGTAGCGTCTCTGTGATTTACAGCACAGCACAGCGAGATCTCGCTGTGAATGACAGTTTACAGCCTAATCTCGCGAGACTACGCCTGCTATGCTGTAACTCACAGAGACTCTACAGAAGTGGTCAGGAGAATGAATACACATGACGTCCTGGCTGGACGTAATGTATATTCATTGTCATGACACATGAGTAGCGTTTTAGTGTGTTTATGTGGCTGGAGATAGCGATATAGCTATATCGCTATCTGCAGTGTAAATGAATGGAGAGAAGTGTATGACGCTAATTGGTCAGCGTCATACACTCCTCTGTACAACGCCCACTTGGTCATATAGTAAAACACGCCCAGTTGTCCATTGAGAAACTCATTAGCATAAAGCTAATATAGGTCATAACTCGTCAAAAATGACAGTTTTTCTAAATAAAAAACACTGCTGTAATCTACATTACAGCGCCGATCACATCATGTACAAAATAGGCCACTTATAATGTGGTGACAGAGCCTCTTTAACTACAGCAGTCTTCTATCCTTTTTCTTTCTTCTCCCCTGCACCACAATGGAACCTAGAAGTCAATGAACTCTAGTGTGGCGCACAGGACCTAGAGATGTGCCAGAAATATTAATAGCTATTAATAATTCTGGCACATCTGGGAGGTCCCGTGTGCCAGAAAGGGTTAATGCAGCAACTCCTAAAGTTGCAGAAGAGTCCTTGCATTAGCTTTGCGACCGGGATTACTAGCAGTCACATTGAAGGCAGGTCAGTGGCCGCTGGTCAAAGTGGAGATTTAGGTTGAAGTGCGGGGCAGGAGAAAGTGGCAATTCAAATGCACTGCCGGGCAGTCTTGTATTCACAGCTGGCGCGGCCCAGCAATTTATTTAAATTGGCGGCAACTCCTGTGATGACTGTAGGGGCCACCACTCTTCAATAAAATGGCGGCCATGTTCCTCCCTAGAAGCGAGGGTCGCTGTGAACTGCGCATACAGATCAATCTGTTTAAATAGTTCTTCTCACTAACCAATCAATCGGACATACTTCTATTTATACGTACCTTATATTCAGGCATGGTGACTGTGCGCTCACGCCGGGGGGAGTGGCTGGATTGTGCTGCGGTCCGGGCGTCTGTATCTCGGTGGGCGCGGCTTGACGATGTCAGACGTCGTTGATCCCCGCCCTCCTTGATGACGCTCGGCCGGAGACACGCCTCCGGCAATCTCCACACCTGACGTGTGACGCCCGTAACAGCACATACATGACCGTGGATGGTAACGCCTTCTTTATATCTGATTGGCTGATTCTTTCTTTTAATATTGGTCCCCATTGGAGAGACGCCACCCCCGGACGAAGGCATTTCCGCCGAAACGCGCGTCGGGTCTGGCGTTTCTCTCCAGCAGGTTTAACCACATGGGTATGTAATAGCAGCTTCAATGTTTCCATGCACTGTTGTATCTTGCACATGTTACTAGCAGTTGATATAGTTTGGGACTTGCTGCTGATATAATACATTTTGCACCTTATGCTCTATTTACTCATTTATTTTTTCATTCATGCCCATGTACTACATAGTCTTGTGTACATATTATTCCTGCAAAGAGCGACGCCTTGTTCATGCTCTGCATGACTCATCTTTTAATCTACATTGTTACAGTTTTTTGTGAATAAAGTTTGTATGTTCTCCATAATATATTGTCATGTGTTAATTGAACCCCACACCCTGTAGGTTTTATGTTAATTGGTAGGGTCAATGCACCAAGGTTACTTGGCGTACATATTGTTCCTGTCTATACATGAACTTACACAGGGGCGTAACTAGGAAAGACTGGGCCCCATAGCAAACTTTTGACTGGGCCCCCCCCCCCTCTGCTGGGTATCACACAACCCCCCCCCCCTTGTAGATAGTGCCTCCCTATAGATTCCACCACACAGCGCCCCCCTATAGATAGCACCATACACAGCCCCCTGTAGATAACGCCATACAGCCCCCCTGTAGATAACGCCATACAGCCCCCCCTGTAGATAACGCCATACAGCCCCCCCTGTAGATAACGCCATACAGCCCCCTCTGTAGATAACGCCATACAGCCCCCTCTGTAGATAACGCCATACAGACCCCCTCTGTAGATAACACCATACAGCCCCCTCTGTAGATTACGCCATACAGACCCCCCCAAAAAAAAACAAAAACGGCCTATAGTTTGTCCTACAAAAGACATGCATCCCCTATCCACAGGATAGGGGATACATGTGTGATCGCTGGCAGCGATAAGGAGAACGGGGGACCGAAAGTCCCCCCAAGTTCTCCATGACTAACCTCGGACTTCTGGCGTCTGCGCAGCTCAATAAAAATGAAAGGAGCGCTGGTCACGCATGCGCACAAGCACGACCGGTGCGCAAGTCATTTCCATGGAGCTGCAGACAGACTACGGAAGTCCGAGGTTTGTCATGGAGAAGTTAGGGGGGACTTTCGGTCCCCCGTTCTCCTCATCGCTGGGCGTCCCAGCGATCCCACATGTATCCCCTATCCTGTGGTTAGGGGATGCATGTCTTTTGTAGGAACAACCCCTTCAGTGGCGTCGCGCTGTAGCAGCCATAGCGGCTGCTAGCGGAGCCTGCGGCCATGGGAGGGGCCGTGCCGGCAGGTGGCACGGGCCCCCTCATGCTGCAGGCCCCGTAGAAGTCGCTACGGCTGCTATAGCGGTAGTTACGCCACTGCGCATAGGTTTGTACGGCGTAAAACTACAGCTCCCAGCATGGCCGAAACAATGATAAGGATATGCTGGGAGATGCGGTTTCACAAAAAAAAATCATACCACCATCATCTCGCTGCAGATCATACAGTGACTACAATACTGATTAGAGGCAGAATAAACATTTACATTAAGTGACTCACCGGTGACGTCTCAGATTCTAGTTCTTTTCTTCTCCCTCCGTTTCAGACATCTATGATGGATTTCTCCCGGCCATGACCCATTTCTGCAGTTTTCCGTTTAGATGTCTTCAGCTTCTCACTTTTAAAACATTTCTGCACCTGTAAACAAAGTTAAAATTCTCAACACCTCTAAATATAAGGGTATGTGCACACACACTAATTACGTCCGTAATTGACGGACGTATTTCGGCCGCAAGTCCCGGACCGAACACAGTGCAGGGAGCTGGGCTCCTAGCATCATACTTATGTACGATGCTAGGAGTCCCTGCCTCGCTGCAGGACAACTGTCCCGTACTGTAATCATGTTTTCAGTACGGGACAGTAGTTCCACGGAGAGGCAGGGACTCCTAGCATTGTACATAAGTATGATGCTAGGAGCCCAGCTCCCTGCACTGTGTTCGGTCCGGGACTTGCGGCCGAAATACGTCCGTCAATTACGGACGTAATTAGTGTGTGTGCACATACCCTAACTGTCACACACACACACACACACACACCGTGCCCCCTGTAGATAGTGACCTACATAGAAGCCCCTGTAGATAGTGCCCACATATGGACTCCAGAGCTGCAAGGCAATAGTGCTAACCACTGAGCCACCGTGCTGCCCTACATATAGCTTCCCCTACAGTTAGTGCTCCACGTATAGCCCACCTCTGTAGATATTGTCCCACATATAGCCCACCCCTGTAGACTGTGCACTACATATAGCCACCCTGTTGCTAGTGCCCCACAGGTAACCCACCCCTGTATATAGTGTCCCACACATAGCCCACCTCTATAGAAAGTACTCTAAAAAATAGCTCCCCTATAGATAGTGCTCTACATATAGCCCACCCCTGTATAGTGTCTCACATATACTGCCCCACATATAGACCCCCCTGTAGATAGTGGCCCTCATCCCCACATACAGACCTCCCCTGTAGCTAGTGCCCCACATATAGACCCCCCTGTATATAGTGGCCCACATATAGACCCCCCTGTATATAGTGGCCCACACCCCCACATATAGACCCCCCCTGTAGCTACTGCCCCACATATAGACCCCCCTGTAGCTACTGCCCCACATATAGACCCCCCTATATATAATAGCCCACATAAAGACGACCCCCCCCTGTAGATAGACCCCCCCACTATAGATAATGCCATTCACATTTTTATGAGGAAAAAAATATATGAAGTTGACATACTCACATTCTCCGGTTCCCACGCTGTTCACTGGCGATGCAGACATGCTCTCTTCTGAGCATGTCTGCAGGAGCTGAATGAGCGTCCTTCAATGACGCTGATTGGCGGGGCAGAATGACTTGCCCCGCCAATCAGCACCTTCCAAGCATGGAAGCGGCGCGATGATGTCATCGCGCCGCTAGCCAATCAGTGTCATTGTAAGGCACTGGATGGTCAGGCACGGAACATGCCCGGTCATTCAGTGCTAATACATGTATTTGGCTGCCGCTAGCACCGGGGCCCCCTCCGGTGCTAGCGACACCTACAGGCATGAGAGTGCCTGTGTAAGGCTCGGTGGCGCAGGCCCCACAGTAGCGGTGCTACCCCTGTAGCAGCCATAACGGCTGCTAGCGGCGCCACCGGGCATTTGGGAGGGCGTGTCGGCTGGCGGCACGGGCCCCCTCAAGCCCCGGGCCCCGTAGCAGCCGCTACTGCTGCTACCGCGGTAGTTACGCCACTGAACTTACATATTGACTTCACATGTATTTTGACAGGACTTTCCTGAATGTACCAATAGGTCTGAACTGCGCATACCATAGAACATGTGCAGCTAGAACAGCTCTAGCTTAGGAGATAGGGTCGGCTCCCGTGCCAACTTTCCTATGTCGTACAGAGACACATATACAAATGGTAATAAAGAAGGTTACCCCCAGAAAACTAAAAGCATAGTAGTAAATCAATTTACATTAGGGAACACATTGACGCCTTAATGACCGCCAATACATGTTTTCAGGGTACTTATGCCACAGCGCCGTGAAAAGGTGACGCTGTAAAATAAAACTGAATCTATAGACAGCTGGGCACCTACTGTAGCGGACGGGCTTTAAAACAGCATCGATTTTAGACTATGTAGTCAATAGCGACCGTGGCATCTAAATGGTTTGAAAATGTGGGTGCTCCTTCTCTCACCCCATTGGCACACCCGTGATGCGACTGCGGGGTGTCAATGGTTTTATGGCAGTCGGGGGGCCTAACAAAGTCCCCCAGGTCTGCCTATAGTGAATACCCATTAGGCCCTGCCAAAGGCATGGCCTAGTAGAAGCCTGTCAGTTTTACACTGACAGGCATAATACACTGCAATACAGGAGTATTATAAAAGCAATCAAAATGTTGCACAGTAAAGTCCCCTAGCAAAACGAAAAAAAAAAAAAACGATATAAATTTGGTATCACCGCAATTATAACAACCCGCTGGATAAAGTTATTATGTAATTTATACCACACGGTAAACGGCGTAAATTTAAGACTCAAAAAAGAAAAATGAAAAAAATTGTTGGGTCATTAAGGCCTAAAATAGGCTGGTCACTAAGGGATTAAAATAATTAACAAAAATAGGCCCATAACTTAAAACACATCAAATAAAAAATAAATTAAATTTTTTGACACCTTTCCTTTAAACTAATGTGTTTGGTCTATCTTTCCATGGACCGGAGAGTCAGGTCCGTTTTCACAGACCAGATTCACCCAGTGAAGTGAATGGGTTCATGAAAACTATTGGGTGCTGCACGGATGCTGTATTTTGCACATACGTATAGTGCATTTGGAAATCTTCAAACCATTTCACATTTTGTAACGTTGAGGCCTTGTGCTAAAATAAAAAAATAAATTGTTTTCCCCCATCGTTGTGCACTCAATACCCCATATTGACAAAGTGAAAACAGAATTTTACAAATTTTTGCAAATTAATTAAAAATAAAAAACTCACATTTTACTTTGGACCCTTTGCTGTGACACTTGATATTTAGCTCTGGGGGCCTCTCATTTCTCTAGATTAATCAAGGTGTAGAAACATTTCGAAGATGGAGTCCAGCTGTGGTAAATTCATTTGATTAGACATGATTTAGAAAGACACACCCCTGTCTATATAAGGTCTCACAGCTGACAATGTATATCAGAGAAAAAAAAACAAGTAATGAGGAGGAAATAACTGCCTATAGAGCTCAGAAACAGGATTGTGTGGAGACACAGATCCAGAGAAAGGTACAAAAAAATTCTGCACTGAAAGTTCCCAGGAGCACAGTAACCTCCATAATTCTTAAATGGAAGACGTTTAAAACAACCAGGACTCTTTCTAGAGCTCGCCACCTCACCAAACTAAGTAATCGAGGAAGAAGGGCCCTGAAAAGAGAAGTGACCAAGAACCCAATGGTCACTCTGGCTGAGCTTCAAAGATTCTGTGTGCAGATGGGAGAAACTTCCAGAAGGTCAACGATCACTGCAACTCTCCACAATCTGGGCTTTATGGCCAGAAAGAAGCTTCATGAAAGCCCACCTGGAGCTTTCAAAAAAAGCATCTAAAGGTCTCTCAGACTGTGAGAAATAAGATTCTGCGGTCTGATGAAACCAAGATTGAACTTCTTGGCCTCAATTCTAAGTGTCATGTCAGGAAGAAACCAGGCACTGCGCACCACCCGCTCAATACCATCCCTACAGTGAAGCATGTTGTTGGCAGCATCCTCCTGTAGGGGGTAGGGTTGCACGAGGCATCAAAATTTAGATATTGCTTTGATACCGTGCACCCTCGAACGGTTAAATACTGTTAATTAATGCATTTTGATACTAAGCTGTGTAGCCGCACAGCTAAGTATAGTAACACATGAACGTTGTTAGAGTGGGGCTGCGGCTGTGTAATATAGCCATTTCACCGCTCTTGAGTCCTGACAAGTGCGCGCGTGGTCAGCATGATGTGATGCGACCAGCACTGCACTAATGTTTGCCGGCACTAAAGACAGAACATGGGGGGCGCACTACAAAACACCCCCATGTTCTGACTTCAGTGCCTGTGCCACTCATTAGTGCAGCACTGGCCGCATCACCTCATGCTCATTGCGTGCGCGCAATTATTGTCAGGAGCAGGGCAATGACTGTGTTACACAGCCGCAGCCCCGCTCTAACGCCGGAGATCAGCGAAACCTCTCATCTCTGCCGCTACTCCCCTGAATGCTGCGATCAAAGCTGACCGCAGCATTCAAGGGGAAAATGAGAAGGGGGATGCCCTTTGGATTGCGTCACAGGGAATCCCTGTGGCACGATCGAGGGACATACCATATATGGGCAGACAGCCCAGCATCCATTGAAGGACCCCAGGGCTCTCTGACCATATTTCCTGTTGTTAGGGTATACTTGGGTGAATGCTTTAACCCAGTTTCAATCTCATCAACAGGTTTAGAAGGTAGCAGCTGGGCTCCCAAAGTTGCCACAGTAGTGTGCTCCTCATCCTCTCGCTGGCGGTCAATGGCCTCTTTAATTGTCTCTGCAAGAGTTATAGTTGCATCTGCCTGGATGTAATTTCTCAGCGCTTGCCGGAGGGAACAATTCTTTAGTCCGGCCATAAACTGTTCCCTAATCACACGATCATGGTCTGGGATTGTAGCACAACCATCTGGGTCTTTGTGTATCAGTCTCTTCCACATGCTCTGCAGACCTACTGAGAACTGTTGCAAAGTCTCTGTTTCACGCTGACTCTGTGTATAGAATCCCTTACGGAGTTCTGTAGCTGGTGTGACGTCCCCATACAAGGTTTCTAACCTTTGGAATATATCGTCCGCACTCAGACGTAATTCAGTGGGCAGAACTACTACTGCTTCACGGGCATCTCCTTCTAGTGCATTTAGAGCTAAGTCTGCCTGATGAGCCACTGGTACTTGATACAACCATGTCGCGGTCTGGACCCTCTCCTTCCAATCAGACAGCGTCAAATTCTTGCTATCAAACTTTGGCACACAGGCCATTGCGGCACCAATTGGGATAATAACAGGCATGGTGGTCCCTCCTACTATTCTGGCACTGCTGCTTGGAGCATCTCCATTACTCTGCCACATGGTTCTGGATCCTGCCGACTACGCCAAATATGTAGAGCGGCAATAAGGAGAAAACTGGTTTCTTTCGTACTTTATTAAGATGAATTACAGTAGTAATACGCTGAGTGGTCAACTCGAGGCCGGGGACCTCAACTGAACGCAGGAGTCCCACCCTGTACCGGTTGCGTCTAATATTAGTGTCCGACCGGTCGGTCGTTGTTCCTACTGCGCCTCCGTGGGTCACTGCGGGAACCACCCCACTACCTCACGGCCTACTCCAAGAGTAAGGGAGGAGCCCTCTGCTCTTGGTTGCACCACGAACTTAGTGAACGTCGCTGCTACGCCACTGCGAGTCCTAGTGGCAGTTAACCACTACCTTTCACAGTATCACCGGTAACACACTCGAGCAAACATCACAAGCAACCCAATTTACTCTGCCGACAGTGAAATGGTGCCATAGCATTAGTTCGTAGTCCACAATTCAATTTGCAGGCTACTGTCCCAACCAACTCGCCATTAAACAGCAGCTTTGCAGATAACAAAACCCTAACTATTCCTCACAGGGTGCAGTCTCTGTTCCTCTGTCTGTCTCTCTCTCTCTCCACCGAGTCTCATGGCTCCCAGTGACTTCCACTTCCTGTCACACAGCTCTGTCTCCTCAGTCACTGGTCGTGCAGTGACACCTTGTGGCTGCTAATAATATAGCAGGCTAACACAGGATAAAAGACATAGTAGGTACAGATAAAACAGGAGAATTCATACTCCAGACAAGAGGGAACACAGAATAGAAGTACCACTAAACATGAAAGATGCACAGGGAAGACAGTTAAATTTAGAAGGGCAGTATCACCCCCCTTACAGACGCAGTAACGAGGTGGTTTTGAATTGGTAAGTGCCAAAGCCTACGCGTTTCAAACACTAACAGTGTTCTTATTCATGGCTGATATTCATTTGCTGTGTGGGCCTCTATGGTTTATACTCTAGATCCATGATTGGGGCGGTATAATTCTATGTAGCACCTGTGGTAATTAACTATGCATATGAAAAAATAACCCTTAGGGATCTAAATTGATCCTGGGTGAATAGAACGTATGGGAAGAATTATATATACAAATGTTTAGAATCGTGCCATTTACATAACTGTGCAGGAAACTAATTTGTGTATAAGTTCAGACAGCACCAGATATGTGGAAGGATGGGGTTTTGCACAGATAGGGGCCCAACCCGAAGATAATTATAAAAGAGTATCCGGCACACCAATTTTTGAAACAAAAGGTATTTTATTTTGTTTTTAATGCCAGTGGCAGAGTGCGACGTTTCGGTCAAAAGCGACCTTCATCAGGCCCTGGAATAATTAAAGAACAATAGTAAAAATGAGAATGTATATCATACAACACAAGATATAAGGAAAAATAAATACATAGATACATGTTATGCTGAACAAGTGTATGAAGATGTTTAGGCTTATCAATTACACCAAAAGGCAGAGAAAACAATAAGTAAAATATCGAGTAAAAATAATAGTAAAACTGAACCACAATCAGGAGTAGGTAGAAAACATCCAAATACAGGTATGGATAAAGCATTACATTGTCGCAACAAGAACTACATCGAAATGAATTGAACAAAGCAGTCCAATTGAGTGGTGGTATCTAAGGACACAGGTTGAGGAAAAATATTCTTATATATAGACATGAGTGTAATAATCCACTAGATGAAAGTGTAAGCTCAAACATCAAAGGATCCAGCTGTAGAAACACTCTGAAAACTATCACTTTGCATCATCACCATAGACTCATAGACACATTGTATCAGGAAGGTAAAGTGACAGGTGTATACCCTAGACTCTATGCAAAGTGATAGTTTTCAGAGTGTTTCTACAGCTGGATCCTTTGATGTTTGAGCTTACACTTTCATCTAGTGGATTATTACACTCATGTCTATATATAAGAATATTTTTCCTCAACCTGTGTCCTTAGATACCACCACTCAATTGGACTGCTTTGTACCTAGAGTCCTAGAGTCATAGCGAGAGGAAGGCAGACGTTGGAAATACAATGAAATAGACTAAGGACCAAAGAAGGGACAGAGACTAAGTCTAAGTATCGTGAGTATGGAGTTGTGAGTAGATTATTACCTGAGCAGTGCTGGAAAACTGTATAGACGAGCGCTAGCGGTGCTGAGAGTGGCTGGCCGCTGTATCATGGCGCTGAATGTGAGCGTACCATGCTCACTTTAATTATGGCGCCAAGGAGATTCCCTCTGACGTGGGTGCAGTGGGCGGGGCGCTGATGTCATAGATGACAGGTCAGCGTGATAGACGCCAGTGAGCATGACTCATGGAGAGCCATGATTGGACACAGCGTCCTATGCTGCTCACACTGTAGTGAACAGGGAAGTAAACAGTAGAGATGCTGAACGGTTGCTAGGTAACCTGTCGGGGAAGGAAGAGAATGTGTCAGCGGCAGGGGCGGACATACCGCATGTGCAGCCGGTGCAGCTGCACAAGGGCCCCGCGTGGGAAGGGGGCCCGTTCCTCTGCTGGCCGACTCAGTTCTCAGCTGCGCGATGCTGAGGACTGAGACAGAGGCCCGTGGACAGTAGCTGCGAGCCAGTGGCGTAACTACCACAGTAGCAGCAGTAGCAGCTGCTACGGGGCCCGGGGCATGGGGGGGCCCGTGTCGCCCTGACAGTCAGGCACATTACATTATATGCCACTGCCAGGCCTGGAGGCACGGGCCCCCTCATGCCTAGTAGTAGCATCACGAGTCACGAACATCACGAGTCACTAACATTACACTAGGCATCCGGGGGGGGGGCCCGGTGACAGCCACGGGGGGGGGGGGGGGGTGTCCGGGGGCACGGTGATATTCACTGCACACTGTGCACTCCACTGATAGTCCTCCCACACACAGTGGAAGAGGACATGGTAGGAGGAGCGCTCAGGCAGGGGAGAGGACAGGGGGCGGAGCTAAACGACCGACGCGAGACTTAGGGCGGAGGACAGTACAGTCAGGAGCCAAGGACTGCCGGAGTAAAGTCAGGACTGCCGGAGTACTAGCATCCCATAGGACGGGCGGAGGACGTGCAGACTGCAGAGGACAGGTACATGATGTACATCAAATAAAAAAGTTCATTTGAGAAGGGAAAAGTTTTTAGGTAGAAAAATCTGCCTCATAATTCCTTCCGGAATTTTGAGGCATATTTTGAACACTTCCCGCGTTTTTGTTGCGTTTTTTGGTGACGTTTTTCGGCCTTCGGGCCGTGGGCAGAAAAACGCAGCAAAAAATGCATTTTCTGCCTGCCATTGTTGTCAATGGGAAGTTGGAGACAGAAACGTCCGAAGAAAGGGCATTAGGCTATGTTTACACTGAGTATTTTGACGAGTTTTTTGACGCGGAAACCGCGTCGCAAAACTCGTCAAAAACTGACAGAAAATGCCTCCCATTGATTTCAATGGGAGGCGTCGGCGTCTTTTTCCCGCGAGCAGTAAAACTGCCTCGCGGGAAAAAGAAGTGACATGCCCTATCTTCGGGTGTTTACACCTCTGACCTCCCATTGACTTCAATGGGAGGCAGAGAAAGCGTATTTCGCGGTGTTTTATGCCCGCAGCGGTCAATTGCCGCGGGCCAAAAACGCCGCAAGAATCGGCGTGCAGGCAGAGGAAAATCTGCCTCAAACTTCCAAACGGAACTTTGAGGCAGATATTCCTCCTGCAAAATACTCTGTGTGAACATAGCCTAACGCTTCTTTTTCCCGCAGGCGTTTTTTATGGTTTTCAATAGGAGGCACTTTCTGACGTTTTTTGCCATGGTTTTCGCGTAAAAAAACTCAGTGTGAACTCCCCCTAACATAGTGGCGTAACTACCGCTATAGCAGCCGTAGCGGCTGCTACGGGGCCCGCGGCATGAGGGGGCCCGTGTCGCCCGCCGGCACGGGCCCCCACCATGGCCGGAGGCTCCGCTAGCTGCCGCTATGGCTGCTACAGCGCAACACCACTGAACACTACGGCAGAGCAGGGAGGTATCTCCCCGCTCTGCCATTAAACATAAGACATGTATCCCCTCTCCACAGGATCTCCACAGGACATGTATCCCCTCTCCACAGGATATACACAGGACAGGGGATACATGTGTGATCGCTGGCATTGATAGGGAGAACGGGGGACTGAAAGTCCCCTGAAGTTCTCCATCACAAACCTCGGACTTCCGGGGTCTGTGTCGGCAGCTCCGTAGAAATTAATGGAGCGTCGGTCGCGCTTGTGCGCATGCGTGACCAGCGCTCCTTTCATTTTTCTTGAGCTGCCGACACAGACGCCGGAAGTCAGAGGTTAGTCATGGAGAACTTCAGGGGACTTTCAGTCCCCCGTTCTCCCTATCGCTGCCAGCGATCACACATGTATCCCCTGTCCTGTGTATATCCTGAGGAGAGGGGATACATGTCTTTTGTCTTTTCACACTGTAGGTCGCATTTTTTGGGGGGGTTGGGGCTGTATGGCGTTCCCTACAGGGGGGGCTGTATAGCGTTCCCTACAGGGGGGCTGTATGGTGGTCCCTACAGGGGGGGCTGTATGGCGTTCCCTACAGGGGGGACTGTATGGCGTTCCCTACAGGGGGGCTGTATGGCGGTCCCTACAGGGGGGGGCTGTATGGAGTTCCCTACAGACCCCCCTGTAGGGAACGCCATACAGACACCCTGTAGATAACGCCATACAGACCCTCCTGTAGGGAAAGCCATACAGACATCTACAGGGGGGACTGTATTGCGCTATCTACAGGGGGGACTGTATGGCGCTATCTACAGGGGGGACTGTATGGCGCTATCTACAGGGGGGACTGTATGGCGCTATCTACAGGGGGGACTGTATGGCGCTATCTACAGGGGGCTGTATGGCGTTATCTACAGGGGGGGCTGTATGGCGTTCCCTACAGGGGGGCTGTATGGCGGTCCCTACAGGGGGGGGGGCTGTATGGAGTTCCCTACAGGGGGGCTGTATGGCGTTCCCTACAGACCCCCCCTGTAGGGAACCCCATACAGACCCCCTGTAGATAACGCCATACAGACCCCCCTGTAGGGAAAGCTATACAGACCCCCCCCCCCCTGTAGATAACACCATACAGCCCCCCTGTAGATAACGCCATACAGCCCCCCTGTAGATAACGTCATACAGCCCCCCTGTAGATAACGCCATACAACCCCCCCTGTAGATAACGCCATACAGTCCCCCCTGTAGATAACGCCATACAGTCCCCCCTGTAGATAACGCCATACAGTCCCCCCTGTAGATAACGCCATACAGTCCCCCCTGTAGATAACGCCATACAGTCCCCCCTGTAGATAACGCCATACAGACCCCCCTGTAGATAACGCCATACAGTCCCCCCTGTAGATAACGCCATACAGTCCCCCCTGTAGATAACGCCATACAGTCCCCCCTGTAGATAACGCCATACAGTCCCCCCCTGTGGATAACATCATACAGCCCCCCTGTAGATAACGCCATACAGCCCTCCCCCTGTAGATAACGCCATACAGTCCCCCCTGTAGATAACGCCATACAGTCCCCCCTGTAGATAACGCCATACAGCCCCCTCTGTAGATAACGCCATACAGCCCCCCCTGTAGATAGCGCCATACAGCCCCCCCTGTAGATAGCGCCATACAGTCCCCCCTGTAGATAACGCCATACAGCCCCCTTTGTAGATAGCGCCATACAGCCCCCTCTGTAGATATCCTCATTGGTGTGCTGCTGAGGACAGTAGTTCCACAGCAAATCGCTGTTGAGGGCATTGATTGGCTGCAGCGGTCATGTGCCATCGACCGCGCGTCACCACAGCAGCTTTGTAAACACAGAAAGGGATAGGGGCTGCGGAGGGGGAACGGAGGCGCCGGAGGAGGTGAGTATAGGTTTTTCATTTTCTTTGCCCACATTTAGGGACTTAGTTTAGATAAGAATTTAACCCGGAAAAAAATGTGTTACTTGTGTTCTAAACTGGTAATAAAATGTACAATATAAATCTTCCTTCATAATTTTTATTAGTAAGGTTTATTTTTATATGCATATATATGTTTAGGTAACTTTGTCGGTATTGGGGGGGGGGGCGGGGGGGCCCTGGCACATTATCTGCACAGGGGCCTTTTGCAGTCTGTGTCCGCCACTGGTCAGCGGTACCAATAACAGTGGGGCTAAGAGAGCTCTGCAAAGGTAAGGATCGACATATGTGTGTCTTCTATGTGTCAGGGGTCTATTTACTATATCAATCTGGCGTAACATAGGGGAAATGTCTGAAGCTAGGTGGAGAAATAGTGTCTACACAAGTTACATGCGTAATGGCAGTCAATGAAACCTCAGTGATATTAGTAAGGTTGATGTGTACTGTGATAAGGGAGCTGAAAGGTAGAAAAAAGAAGAAAAGGGAAGAAATATAGAAACGCCTCATTCACATGACAGGGTCCGAGTGTCGGCCGATAAAATCGGCCGTTTTGGGCAGTTTTTCATGGCCGGTTTGCATCCGTTTTGCATCCGTTCCGATTCCGTTCCGGGCCGTGTTGCCGTTTTTAACAGCCGATTTTGACCCGTTTTGCATCCGTTTTTTTCCCTGTCCGTTTTAAAATCGGATGAATTTCATTTAAATTTGATGCCACACACAGCCCTTTGTAGATAATGCCACAAAGCCCGCTGTAGGTAATGCCACCCAGCCCACTGTTGGTAATGCCACCCAGCCCCCTGTTGGTAATGCCACCCAGCAGGTAATGCCCCCCAGCCTCCTGCAGGTAATGCCACCCAGCCATCTGCAGCTAATGCCACCCAGCCCCCTATAGGTAATGCCACCCAGCTCCCTGTTGGAAATGCCACCCTGCCCCTTGTAGGCAATGTCACCCTGCCCCTTGTAGGCAATGCCACCCAGCTCCCTGTTGGTAATGCCACCCAGCTCCCTGTTGGTAATGCCACACAGCCCCCTGTAGTTTGCATCCACCCCCCCCCCCCACATTCCAGGAGAAGTCACTGACTTCAATGTCCATATATGGACAGTGTAGTCACTGACTTCACCTGGAGAAGAATCCCCGGCCATAGAGTCGGGAATTCCGCTTCAGAAGTGAGTGACGTCACTGTGTCCATATATGGACAATGTAGTCACTCACTTCTCCTGTAGCGGAATCCCCGGCCATAGAGTCGGGGATTCCGCTGCAGAAGTTAGTGACATCGCTGTGTCCATATATGGACAGTGTAGTCACGCACTTCTCCTGTAGCGGAATCCCCGGCCATAGAGTCGGGGATTCCGCTGCAGAAGTGAGTGACTTCGCTGTGTCCATATATGGACAGTGCAGTCACGCACTTCTCCTGTAGCGGAATCCCCAATCCCCGGCCGGGGATTGGGGATTCCGACTCCTACAGGGAGCAAAAAAAGACCCTCCTCCTCCTCACATGCACTCTGCACTGTGAGGAGGAGAGAGAGCGCGCGAGCGACGGAATACATGGCCGTCACTCGGGACACATTCCGGTGATGGCAGTGTATTACCCGGCCCCATAGACTTCTATGGGAGCTGGGCGGCCGAAAATAGGGCATGTCCCATTTTTTGATGGCCAGATTTCCCGGGCCGTCAAAAAATCGGTTGTGTGAATAGCCCCATTAGGGGTCTATTGTTCCTAATGCAGCCGGGTGACGGACGATTTATGAATGGCTGTCACCCGGCCGGGAAACCCTGTCGTGTGAATAAGGGCTAAGGTTGATGTGTACTGTGATAAGGGAGCTGAAAAGTAGAAAAAAGAAGAAAAGGGAAGAAATCTAGAAACAGATAGACACAAGCTTGTTCCTATTATATCCGTAAAAGGGATACCGTGGTAGCTTAGTGGGTCTATGGTGGTTCTTGGTGAAACAGGGTAATTCAGTCAGCGTGTCTGGAGGAAAAGGCAATTGTATCGTCATGATTAAAGCTACATAACGGTTTAGAATACATAGCAGTTTAGAAAACATGTTAATGGTACATTGTAATTATATTTATACCAGATATTTTTACGAATTCTTTAACCCCTTCCCTCTTTAGCCACTTTTGACCTTCCTGACCGAGCCTCATTTTTCAAATCTGACATGTGTCACTTTATGTGGTAATAACTCCGGAATGCTTTCACCTATCCAAGCGATTCTGAGATTGTTTTCTCGTGACACATTGGACTTTATGTTACTGGCAAAATTTGCTTGATATGTTCAGTATTTAATTGTGAAAAACACCAAAATTTAGCGAAAAATTGCAAAAATTAGCATTTTTCTCAATTTAAATGTATCTGCTTGTAAGACAGGCAGTTATACCACCCAAAATTGTTGCTAATTAAGATCACCCATATGTCTACTTTAGATTGGCATAGTTTTTTGAACATCCTTTTATTTTTCTATGACCTCACAAGGCTTAGAACTTTAGCAGCAATTTCTCACATTTTCAAGAAAATTTCAAAAGGCCATTTTTACAGGGGCCAGTTCAGTTGTGAAGTGGCTTTGAGGGCCTTATATATTAGAAACCCCCAAAAAGTCACCCCATTTTAAAAACTTCACCCCTCAAAGTATTCAAAACAGCATTTAGAAAATGTCTTAACCCTTTACACATGTCACAGGAATTAAAGCAATGTAGAGGTGAATTTTACAAATTTCATATTTTTTTGCAGAAATAAATTTTTAGTACAATTTTTTTTATAACACAGAAGGTTTTACCAGAGAAATGCAACTCAATATTTGTTGCCCAGTTTCTGCAGTTTTAGGAAATATCCCACATGTGGCCGTAGCGTGCTACTGGACTGAAGCATCGGCCTCAGAAGCAAAGGAGCACCTGGTGGATTTTGGGGCCTTATTTTTGTTAGAATAAATTTTAGGCACCATGTCAGGTTTGAAGGGCTCTTGCGGTGCCAAAACAGTCAAAATCCCCCAAAAGTGACCCCATCTGGGAAACTACACACCTCAAGGAAATTATCTAGGGGTACAGTGAGCATTTTGACCGCACAGCTTTTTTACAGAAATTATTAGAAGTAGGCCGTGAAAATTAAAATCAAAATTTCTTCAAAGAAAATGTAGGTTTAGCGATTTTTTTTCTCATTTTCACAAAGACTAAAGGAGAAAAAGCACCGTAAAATTTGTAAAGCAATTTCTCCCGAGTAAAACGTGGTAATAACCGGTTGTTTGGAGACACGGCGAGGCTGAGAAGGGAAAGAGCGCTATTTGGCTTTTGGAGCTCAAGTTTAGCAGGAATGGTTTGTGGAGGCCATGTCACATTTACAAAGCCCCTGAGGGGACAAAACAGTGGAAACCCCCCACAGGTGACCCCATTTTGGAAACTACGCCCATTGAGGAAATTATCTAGGGGTATAGTGAGCGTTTTGACCCAACAGGTTTTTTGCATAAATTATTGGAAATAGGCCCTGAAAATGACAATCTAAATTTTTTCAAAGAAAATGTAGGTTTAGCTAATTTTTTCTCATTTCCACAAGGACTGAAGGAGAAAAAGCACCGTAAAATTTGTAAACCAATCTCTCCCGAGTAAAACAATGCCCCACATGTGGTAATAAACAGTTGTTTGGAGACACGGCAGGGCTGAGAAGGGAAAGAGCGCTATTTGGCTTTTGGAGCTCAAGTTTAGCAGGAATGGTTTGCGGAGGCCAGGTCACATTTACGAAGTCCCTGAGGAGACAAAACAGTGGAAACCCCCCACAAGTGACCCCATTTTGGAGACTACACCCATTGAGGAAATTATCTAGGGGTATAGTGAGCTCTTTGACCCCACAGGTTTTTTGCAGAAATTATTGGAAGTAGGCCCTGAAAATAAAAATCAACATTTTTTCAAAGAAAATGTAGGTTTAGCTAATTTTTTCTCATTTCCACAAGGACTGAAGGAGAAAAAGCACCACAAAATTTGTAAAGCAATTTCTCCCGAGTAAAACAATGCCCCACATGTGGTAATAAACGGCTGTTTGGAGACACGGCTTGGCTTAGAAGGGAAAGAGCGCTATTTGGCTTTTGGAGATCACATTGAGCAGGAATGGTTTGCGGCGGCCATGTCACATTTGCAAAGCCCCTGAGGGGAAAAAACAATGAAAACGCCCAAAAAGTGACACCATTTAGGAAACTACACCTCTTGAGGAATTCATCTAGGGGCGTAGTGAGCATTTTGACCCCACAGATGTTTCATAGAATTTATTAGAATTGGGCAGTGAAAATAAAAACAATACTTTTTCTTCAATAAGACGTAGCTTTAGCGCAAATTTTTTCATTTTCGCAACAAATAAAGGAAAAAAAGAACCCAACATTTGTAAAGCAATTTCTACCGAGTACGGCAATACCCCATATGTGGTCATAAACTGCTGTTTGGGCACACGGCAGGGCTCAGAAGGGAAGGACCGCCATTTGGAGTGCAGATGTTTCTGGATTGGTTTCTGGGCGCCTGTGGGCCCAAAACAGTGGAAACCCCCCAGAAGTGACCCCATTTTGGAAACTACACCCCTCAATGCATTTACCTACGGGTGTAGGGAGCATGTTAACCCTGCAGGTGTTTTGTAGAAATTAGTGTGAACTCGATGTTGCAGAGTGAAAATGGGATTTTTTCCACAGATATGTGGACAATATGTGGTGCCCAGCTTGTGCCACCATAACGAGACAGCTCTCTAATTATTATGCTGGGTTTCCTGGTTTTAGAAACACCCTACATGTGGCCCTAATCTCTTGCCTGGACAGTCGACCAGGCTCAGGAGTGAAAGCGTACCATGTAAAATTGAGGCCTAATTTGGCGATTTACAAAGTATTGGTTCACAACTGCAGAGGCTCAGATGTGAAATAATAAAAATAAACCCCTGGGAAGTGACCCCACTATGGAAACTGCACCCCTCAAGGCATTTATTAAGGGGTGTAGTGAGCATTTTCACCCCACAGATCTTTTCCATAAATGAATGCGCTGTGGATGGTGCAAATTAAAAATTTATATTTTTCCCATTCAGTGGCAAATATGTCGTGCCCAGCTTATGCCACTGGAGACACACACCCCAAAAATTGCTAAAAGGGTTCTCCCGGGTATGACGATGCCATATATGTGGAAGGAAACTGCTGTTTGGGCACGCTGTAGGGTTCAGATGGGAGGAAATGGCATTTGGCTTTTGGAGCGTGGATTTTGCTTGGTAGTAGTTTTGTTTGGAGTCTTACTGGTGTTTCCGTTTATAATGTAGGGCATATGTAAGCCGGGCGGAGTATATAAGGGGCATAGTCAGGTGGTATAATAACGGGGTAAAAAAAAACAATAAAATAATCCATAGATGTGTGTTATGCTGTGAAGCAATCCTTTCTGCACAGGCCGGTGTCGCACTGATAAATGGTGTCATTTCTTATCCCCCTTTTGGTCCACACTCCGCGCCTTTGTAGTTTGGGGAATTTTGCTGGGAAAGTGTTGTCCTGGTATAATACGGGCACCGTCGCTTCCAGCGGATATGTTTGGGCCCTCCCTTTCCTGGTTCCCTAATTTTAGGTCCTTGAAAAATCGCCTCTTCAAACAGAAGAAATGTTCCCCTCGGGCACAACTGCATATTTTTTTATTTCCTGACTTATTGGAGCCATAACTAATTTTATTTTTCATAGACGTAGCGGTATGAGGGCTGGTTTGTTGCGGGACGAGCTGTAGTTATTATTGGTACCATTTTGGGGTACATGCGACTTTTTGATCACCTTTTATCCTATTTTTTGGGATGCCAGGTAAACAAAAAAACGCAATTCTGGCACAGCTTTTTTCGTTTTTTTTTTATACAGCGTTCACCATGCGTTATAAATGACATGTTAACTTTATTCTGTGGGTCAGTACGATTCCGGCGATACCTAATTTATAGAACTTTTTCATGTTTTACAACTTTTTGCACAATAAAATTACTTTTGTAAAAAGAATGTATTTTTTCTGTCGCCAAGTTGTGAGAACCATAACTTTTTAATTTTTTTGTCGACGGAGGTGTATGAGGGCTTGTTTTTTGCGGGACGAGCTATAGTTTTTATAGGTACCATTTTTAGATACGTGCGACTTTTTGATCACTTTTTATTCTAATATTTGTAGCGCAAAGTGACCAAAAAACAGAAACTCTGGTAACGTTTTTTACGGGTTTTTTTACGCTGTTCACCGCGTGCAATAAATAATATAATATTTTGATACCTCCGGTCGTTACGGTCGTGGCAATACCAAATACATATGGTTTATTATTATTTTTCAATAATAAAGGACTTGATAAGAGTAAAAGGGGGATTGTGTTTTATTTGATTACTTGAAACTTTTACTGTTTTCAAACTTTTATTTTGTGCACTTTTTTTTACACTTTTTTATACTTTTTTTACACTTTTTCTCAAGTCCCACTAGGGGACTTGAAGTTCCAACGGTCAGATTTTTTTTTTTCTAATACATTGCACTACCTATGTAGTGCAATGTATTAGATCTGTCAGTCATTCACTGACAGCAAGCCGATTAGGCTTCGGCTCCCGGCGGGGCCTAAATCGGCTTCCGTAATGGCAGAGCAGGAGACCATTGTGTCTCCTGTTGCCATAACAGCAGTCGCCAGTCCCGATTGCCTGTCAGGGCTGGCGATCTGCTAGTAACCGCTACGATGCAGCAATCGCTTTCGATTGCTGCATCGAAGGGGTTAATGGCAGGGATCGGAGCTAGCTCCGGTTCCTGCTGTTACAGGTGGATGTCAGCTGTACAGTACAGCTGACTTCCACCGCTGATGACGCCGGATCAGCTCCTGACCCGGCGCCATCTTGCCGGCAGCTACGGAAGCCGATCAGGCTCCGCCGCCGGGCGGATCTTGACCGGCTTCAGTGCTAGGCAGACCGGGAGGCCAGTATTAGGCCTCCAGTTGCCATTGCAGCCACCGGAACCCCGGCAATTTCATTACTGGGGTTCCGATGAGCTGCAAACACCTTAAGTGCAGCGATCGCGTTTGAGCGCTGCACTTAAGGAGTTAATGGCGGGGATCGAAGCTAATTTCGGTCCCCGCCGTTACAGCCGGATGTCAGCTGTAAGATACAGCTGAGATCCGGTGATGATGGCACCGGCTCAGCTTCTGAGCCGGTCCCAAACATTTGGCGTACATGTACGGCAAGATGCGGGAAGTCAGTACTTTCCATGACGTACATGTACGGCAAATGTCGGGAAGGGGTTAATATCATGAGATCCAACGTAAATATTGTTAAACAGAATCTGACTTTATAGGAAACTACTGAGTACGTAGTCCCTATTAAGTCCCTTAGGTTCCAATGTTTGTAGCTTGTGAATCCAGAATGCTTCCCTACATTTAAGGGTTTTGATCCTATCGCCGCCTCTTATCGGGACTGGTATATGTTCAATTACCTGAAACCTGAGCTGTGCAATGTTATGATGTTCTTTGATGAAATGTGCTGGGATGGGGAGCAGTGTCTTACTGCATCTAATGTTAGACTTATGCTGACTGAGTACTCAGGAACGTTTGGCGTTGTCATTTTTTGGTAGAGCCTATATCTGCCTTGACTAATTTATTCCTAAGATTTTGTGATTTTTTTGTGCATGGTAAAAATGGATTTTTGAATTCATCGATCTGGGGGTACGCTTCTTTGAGTAAGGGCCAATGTCTCCTTATTATGTGGTGTATTTTTTGTGAGCAGGGGTGGTAAGTGTGTACAAACTAAATACGTTTGTTTACTTTGTTGGTCCTGACCGAAGTGTTTTCCTTTGCCTTGATCAATGTATCGACAGGATAGCCTGTGTTCCTAAATTTTAGGGTCATTTCATCCATTTTTTGGGATCTGGTTTGCTCATCATCCACAATCCTTTGTACCCGATTGTACTGAGATTTGGGTATGGATTTTTTTATGGATTGGGGGTGGCAGCTGGTGTAACGGAGTAAGCCATTCCTATCAGTTTCCTTAATGTGTAGGTCGGTAGTTAGCTTGCCAGCCTCATTTTTTATGACCTGTGTGTCAAGAAAGCTAATGGATGTAGTGTCATGAGTCATGGTGAATTGTAATTCAAGCCAAACATTATTGTAGGTAGTTAGTAAACTCCACCAATTTATCAAGAGGGTCGGGCCAGAGACAAAAAATTTCATCGATATATCTTTTCTACTTGATCATATGTTGTTGAAAGTCAGTATGGGGGTAGATGAAGTGTTCTTCAAAACTGGCCATATAGCTGTTGGCATATGGTGGTGCAACATTAGAGCCCAAAGTCGTGCCCTGTTTCGGTACGTAGTAGGTGTCCTCAAAGAGGAAATAGTGAGTATCAGGGTGAGTAGATCCGTACAGAGATCGAGTCTTTACCTGATCTTGTCAAAATCTCATGTACTGCAGTCAAACCTTTGTTGTGTTGTATGGATGTGTATAGACTGCATACATAAAAGGTGACTGAAAGAATATAAGGTGGGATCTCATTAAGCGTATGTATGGCTGTCAAGAAGGCGCTGGTGTCTAGAAGAAATGACTTCGTGTTTTTTATCAAGGGGGTTAGACGTTTTTCCATGAAGATGGCTAGTGGGGACAATATAGAATCTGTGGAGGCTACTATGGGGCGTCCTTGAGGGTTCTCGAGTCTTTTATGGATTTTGGGCAGTGTGTAGAAAACTGGTGTGATCGGCTGTTGGTTGGTTAGGTAACTGGCTGTATCCTGATCAATTGTGCCTGCCAGCGTGTTCTTCTCTATAGTAACCCTAATTCTAGTGGCTATCTTATGTATGGGGTCCTGATGAATGTGTTGGTAAACAGTTCTATCCCCCAATTGTCTATGGATTTCCTCCACATAAAGGGATTTGCCCATAATCACCAACGCTCCTCCTTTGTTCGCTGGTTTGATGACCAGGTCTTTGTCATCCACCAGTGAGGAGAGAGCTTGTCTGTCTAGGCTGCTGAAATTGTATTGGCACTTGTAGTAGCCTAGGCCAAAATCATGGCTAAATCGGTTCACATCCCTGTGTACCAATTTGATGAAAGTCTCCTGGGGAGGAGAGTTTTTGGGAGGTGAGAACAAGCTCTTGTTCCTTAGTCCCAAGTCTTTAGAAGTGACCATCGGGGTCACTGCGGTTGTGGTCCTTTCCTCGTGTCTTGGGGTCTCCTCCTTATTGGAGAAAAAGACCCGGAGGCGCAAGGACCTATAGAAACGATTCAGATCCATGTCAAGCTGGAACAAATCGTATCTATATGTGGGGCAGAACGACAGGCCTCTCTGTAGGAGGAGTAGTTGTCCCGTGCCCAGGGATTTAGACGAGATATTCACAACTAAGGATTATGTTGTGGTGCTCATACCTGAGACCTCGTCGCCATGGTCCGATTCACGTCCTCTACGATGTTTGCCTCCTCGCCTCGTCCTCTTCTTGGTCTTCTGCCGCGGCGTCGACTTTAAAAATTACTGTTGTAATTGTATCCTCTTTGGTAGAAATTTGATCCTTCGCCTCCTGATCCAGATAGTGAGGATTCTGAAGACCAATGATGACCTCTCGCGTTCATTCCAACCGATGTGAAGCCTTCTTGCCATTTGTAGACCCTGTTATTCCGGTAGTCGTCCAGGTCCCTTTGGAATTTCCTTTTCCTTTTTGGTTCTCTATTTCGCTCCTGTAAGGTTTGTCTTCAGTTTTTCGTCAAAATTTGTGTAGTCGATTGAGGACAATGTGGTCCTAAGTTGTTGTTCCGCTGCTGACACCTCTTTTCTCAAATTTGCTATATTTTTCTAAAGGTATGATACAGTTAGTACCATCAAATCAAAGGAGCATTTGTTGAGGATTTGTTCGAATTTTGTGCAGTATTCGGGGCTCTCCTTAAATATTGTTGGTCTGATGGGCATACGTAGGCCACGTGGGATAAGTTGGACCTTGATATATTCGACCAATGTTGCGCTATGTAGCTCCTGATTAATGAGCCTACGTGATGTCTTCTCCAAGTCCCGGCTCCTAGTCTCCGTCGGTGGTGTCTGTAGGAAGTCTCTCGATGTAGTGACCTGTGACAGGATGTTGGCCATCTGTTCCTGGCTGTAGGAAAGTGTCAGATTTGACATGTCTTCTTCTGTGCTCTTCTGAACGGGTAAATCAATTTGTGTATTGGACAGCACCAGATATGTGGAAGGAAGGGGTTTTGCACGGATAGGGGCCCAACCCAAAGATGAGTATAAAAGACTATCTGGCACACCAATTTTGAAACAAATGTATTTTGTTTTTGTTTTTAATGCCAGTGGCAGAGTGCGACGTTTAGGTCAAAAGCGACCTTCATCAGGCACTGGAATAATTAAAGAACAATAGTCAAAATGAGAATGTACAGTATATCATTCAAGATATGGAGGGAGGGAAAAACATGGATATAAAAAATAATTACATAAATACATGTTACGCTGAACAAGTGTATGAAGATGTTTAGGCTTATCAATTACACCAAAAGGCAGAGAAAACAATATGTAAAATAACAAGTAAAGATAATAATAAACATAACCACAATCAGGAGTAGGTGGAAAACATTCAAATACAGGTATGGATAAAGCATTACATTGTCGCAACAAGAATTACATCGAAATTAATTGAACAAAGCAGTCCAATTGAGTGGTGGTATATATTCTTATATATAGACATGAGTGTAATAATCCACTAGATGGCAGTGTAAGCTCAAATATCAAAGGATCCAGCTGTAGATACACTCTGAAAACTATCACTTTGGATAATCACCATAGACTCATAGACAGATTAAATCGGGAAGGTAAAGTGACAGGTGTATACACTAGAGTCATAGCGAGAGGAAGGCAGATGTTGGAAATACAATGAAATAGACTAAGGACCAAAGAAGGGACAGAGACTAAGTCTAAGTAACGTGAGTATGGAGTTGTGAGTAGATTATTACCTGAGCCGTGCTAGAAAACTGTATAGACGAGCGCTAGTGGTGCTGAGAGCGGCTGGCCGCTGTATCATGGCGCTGAATGTGAGCGTACCATGCTCACTTTAACTATGGTGCCAAGGAGATTCCCTCTGACGTGGGTGCAGTGGGCGCTGATGTCATAGATGACAGGTCAGGGTGACAGACGCAAGTGGGCGTGACTCATGGAGAGCCATGATTGGACACAGCCAGGGCCGGCCTTAGGGTAGATGGCGCCCCGTGCGAAATTATCTTTCGGCGCCCCACGCCATTATAAAAAATGCCCCATAAAAAAGCATAATTCCTCCCCACAGGATAATGCCCTATATAGTGCCCCCACACAGTGTAATGCCCCTTTATTGCCCCACACACAGTATAATAATAATATTTAATAATGTAATATATTTTAACGCCTTCAAGGACACAGTATTTTGTCCTCTAATTGTGCCCACACAGTGTTATGCCCTTTAAGTGCCACACACATTATATTGCCCCCTGTAGTGCCCCTACACAGTATTATGTCCGCTTAGTGGCGTCCACAGAGTAGAATGCCCCCACAGTAGAAAGTGCCCCCTGTAGATTGTGCTGTACAGCCTCCCTGTAGACAGTGCCATAATCCCCCACCTCCTCCTTCTATACAGTGCCATACAGCCCCCATCTGCCCCTTGTAGTGTCATACAGCCCCACCTCCCTCTTGTACTCGGTGCCCCCCACCGCCCCCTTGTAGACAGTGTCATACAGCACCCACCTCCCCATTGTAGAAAGTGACATACAGCCCCCACATCCCCCTTGTAGACAGTGCCATACTGCCCCCCACCTCCACCTGACAGGATCCTTGCGTAGGCCGGCTTGATCCAGAGATGTCATCACGCCGACTGCGCAGGGATCCTGTCCCTGCGCCTCATAGGCTGCAGGCGCCTCTGTAGCTTGCTACAGAGCTTCCCAACCTTTTCGGACTTCAGCCACCCCTGGAAAAAATAAATTCCTCAGGGCCCCCCTACCAAAAATTGTTTAGAGAAAGACAGAAAATAGCTAAAAAAATAAGCACTACATTCTTAGGGTATGTTCACACAGCGTTTTTTGTAAGGCAGAAAAAATCTGCTTTTGAATTGACAGCGTTATTTGATGGGGTTTTTTTTGCGTTTTTTTTTAAGCCGTTGAAGCGAATGTAAAAGACGCAGCAAAAAAAGCTCCAAAACGAGTGCCACAGCTATTTTCTTCCTACTATTAATTTCAATTGGAGGTTAGACCATCAGCCCCCCACTCACAGTGAAATAACCATCAGCCCCTCCACTCATAGTAAAATGACCATCAGCCCCTCCACTCACAGTAAAATGACCATCAGCTCCCACACTCACAGTAAAATGACCATCAGCCCGCCACTCACAGTAAAATGACCATCAGCCCCTCCACTCACAGTAAAATGACCATCAGCCCGCCACTCACAGTAAAATGACCATCAGCCCCTCCACTCACAGTGAAATAACCATCAGCCCGCCACTCACAGTAAAATGACCATCAGCCCCTCCACTCACAGTAAAATGACCATCAGCCCCTCCACTCACAGTGAAATAACCATCAGCCCGCCACTCACAGTAAAATGACCATCAGCCCCTCCACTCACAGTAAAATGACCATCAGCCCGCCACTCACAGTAAAATGACCATCAGCCCCTCCACTCACAGTAAAATGACCATCAGCCCGCCACTCACAGTAAAATGACCATCAGCCCCTCCACTCACAGTGAAATAACCATCAGCCCGCCACTCACAGTAAAATGACCATCAGCCCCTCCACTCACAGTAAAATGACCATCAGCCCCTCCACTCACAGTGAAATAACCATCAGCCCGCCACTCACAGTAAAATGACCATCAGCCCCTCCACTCACAGTAAAATGACCATCAGCCCGCCACTCACAGTAAAATGACCATCAGCCCCTCCACTCACAGTGAAATAACCATCAGCCCGCCACTCACAGTAAAATGACCATCAGCCCCTCCACTCACAGTGAAATAACCATCAGCCCGCCACTCACAGTAAAATAACCATCAGCCCGCCACTCACAGTAAAATGACCATCAGCCCCTCCACTCACAGTAAAATGACCATCAGCCCCTCCACTCACAGTAAAATGACCATCAGCCTCTCCACTCACAGTAAGGCTGGGTTCACACACACTATTTACGGACGTAATTCGGGCGTTTTAGCCCCGAATTAAATCCGAAAATGCGGCTCAAAAGCGTCGGCAAACATCTGCTCATTCATTTGAATGGGTCTTACGATGTTTTGTGCCGACGGACATTTTTTTTTACGCGCCGCTGTCAAAAGACGGCGCGTAAAAAAGACGCCCGCGTCAAAGAAGTGCATGTCACTTCTTGAGACGTAATTGGAGCCGTTTTCCATTGACTCCATGGAAAAACAGCTCCAATTACGTCCGTCATGGACGCAGCGAAAAGCGCCTGCACTTGCCATTACGGCTGAAATTCCGGAGCTGTTTTCTCCTGAAAACAGCTCCGTAATTTCATCCATAACGGAGGCTGCCGTGTGAACATACCCTAAAATGACCATCAGCCCGTCCACTCACAGTAAAATTACCATTAGCCCCCCACTCACAGTAAAATGACCATCAGCCCGCCACTCACAGTAAAATGACCATCAGCCCGCCACTCACAGTAAAATGACCATCAGCCCGCCACTCACAGTAAAATGACCATCAGCCCGCCACTCACAGATGCCCCCGGTAGATAGTACCACACAGCCCCCTGTAGATAGTGTCACACAGCCCCCTTGTAGGTCGTGCCACATAGCCCCCTTGTAGGTCGTGCCACACAGCCCCCTTGTAGGTCGTGCCACAAATGCCCCCTTGTAGGTCGTGCCACACAGCCCCCTTGTAGGTAGTGCCACAAATGCCCCCTTGCTCCACAGCCCCCTTGTAGGTAGTGCCACACAATCCTCTTCTAGGTAGTGCCACAAGGCCCTCTTGTAGGTAGTGCCACACAGCCCTTTTGTAGTTCGTGCCACACAGCCCCCTGTAGGTCATGCCACACAGCCCCCTGTAGGTCGTGCAACACAGCCCCTTTGTAGGTAGTAGGGATGTCACGATACCTGAATTTGGACTTCGATACCGATACTTCGTGTAGTATTGCGATTTCGATACCAAAACAATACTTTGCCAACAGTAAAAAAAAAAAAAAGTTCTGCCATTTTCTGATGTGAGGCGCGCGGTGTGATGATGAATTTAACCTCCATTTGCCTCACATTAATAGTAATTAACCCCATCATGTTTCTCAGTCATAATGGGTTAATGTGTGAGGTACATGATGGGGTTAATTACTATTAATTTGAGGCACATGGAGGTTAAATTCATCACACCTCGGGCCTCACATTAGTCCCCATGCACACGACCGTAAAAAACCTCAGTTTTTGTGGACCGCAGTTGCAGTCCGCAAAAACGGAGCCATTCACTTTCATTGAACACTGACACCTTTCCGTAGCACTACGGAAGGGTGTCCGTGCCGTGGAAATGTTCCGGGAATAATGGAACATGTCCGTTTTTTCGCATTTTGCGGGCCGTGCTCACATACTTTGTATGGGAGCACGGCCCGAAAATGCGGCTGTCAGTCAGCGGCCGGCCGTGCCCGCAATCACGGGCCGTGATTGCGGGCACGGTCGTGTGCATGGGGCCTTAATAAGTGAAAGAAGTTTTTTTTTACAGCGTACACATCATAAATGACGCCAAAAAATTGTTGTGCAGGTCAGCTTTGATCGCAGCATTCAGGAGAATAGCGGCGGAGATGAGCGGTTTCTCTTATCTCAGCCGTTATAGAGCGGGGCTGCGGCTGTGTAATACAGTCATTGCCCCGCTCCTGACATTAAGTGCACGCGCGGTCAGCATGAGGTGATGCGGCCGGCGCTGCACTAATGAGCGGCGGCGCAAACACCGAAGACAGAACACGGGGGTGTTTTGCAGTGCGGCCGCCATATTCTGTTTTCAGTGCCGCCGCTCATTAGTGCAGCGCTGGCCGCATCGCATCATCCTCGAGACGCGCACTTGTCAGGACTCAGGAGCGGGGCAATGGCTGTATTACACAGCCGCAGCCCCGCTCTCATTCATCATATATTACTATACTTAGCTGTGTGGCTCGAACCATTTGGGGATGCACAGTATCGAAACAGTATCGAAGTTTCGATGCATTGTGCATTCATAGTAAGTAGTGCCACAAATCCCCCCCTTGCCGCACAGCCCCCTTGTAGGTAGTGCCACACAGCCCCCGTGTAGGTAGTGCCACACAGCCCCCGTGTAGGTAGTGCCACACAGATCCCTTGTAGTTCCACACACACCCTTGTAGGTAGTGCCACACAGCCCCCATGTAGGTAGCACTCCCTTCCTGTAAATAGCGCCACTGTAGCTCCCTGTGGCTGGGGATTCCGCTCCTTAACGGAGTGCTTGATGTCTCTGTCCATATATGAACAGTGACATCGGGCAACTAACTCCTGAAGCGGAATCCCTGTCCTCAGCGTTGCAGACGCTGTGACCGGGGGATTCCACTCCAGGAGAAGCCCCTGACGTCTCTGTCCATTTAGTCGGGGGGTGCTATCTACAGGGGTTCTGCAAAAAAATCTCCTCCTCCTCCTCACATCCACTTCGCGCTATGAGGAGGAGGAGAGAAAGCAAGTTGTCCAGAGGAGTGTCGCGGCACCCCTGGAGGGTTCTCATGGGAACCTCATGTTGGGAACCACCAGCCTAGTAGATCGCAGAGCAGGGAAATACCTCCCTGCTCTGTTATAGTGTTCAATAGTATCTGCGTCTTTAGCAGGGCCGTATTTATAACTAACGATGCCCTAGGCACTAAGCCTGAATATACCCCCATTAAAGGCCTATTTAGTTTAGCCAATTATCATCATGATTCGCCAGTTTCTGACCAATTATAATGATATTTGGTCAGTGTTAACAAAGGAGAAGATCAATCATAAAAACTTTGCTTATCGTTAATCTCAAATGAGAAAAAAAAAGGTAATACACCCGGCCGTAGTCATAGCGATGCGTATTCTGTTCTGAGCGTAGCCCGGCCTCCAGGGATGACGATTCATCCCATGTGACAGCTGCAGCCAATCAAAGGCTGCAGCGGTCACATAGACTACAGCGTCATCGCAGGAGGTCGGGCTACGCTCATAGAGAGAGAGAGGGACTACGGCTGGGAGTATTAGCTTTTTTTCAAATTTATTTCTGCAGTCTTTCCGCCAAAAAACTGCACCAAAATTTGGTGCTGTTTTTCAGGTGAAATTCCCTGCGGTTCTCAGGACGTATACACTGTGTGGTTTTACGTATCCACCCTGTGTGTTCCTACCCTTATAATCAAGTTGCTCTCCCCCACAAATATTATCTCTAAGGGCTTATTCAGACGAACGGGATATACGTCCGTGAAATGTGTGTGATTTTCACGCGCGTCGCACCGACCTATATTAGTCTATGGGGCCGTGCAGACATGTGCGTTATTTTTACGCAGCATTCATCCGCTGCGTAAAAGTCACGACATGTCTGTTCTTTGAGCGTTTTTCGCGCATCACACACCCATTGAAGTCAATGGGTGCGTGAAATCTACGCATGGTACACGGAAGCACTAACGTACGAACAGCGTAATTCGCGCAACAGCTGTCAAAAGGATGAATGAAAACAGAAAAGCACCACGTGCTTTTCTGTTTACAAACATCCAAATGGAGTGTCATAATGATGGCGGCTGCGCAAAAAGCACACAGCCGCGCATCATATGATGCTGCCGCACGGAGCTGTCAAGTGCATTTTGCGCAGGCAAAATGCCGCGTTTTTTGCGTGCGCAAAAGGCACACGCTCGTGTGAGTCCAGCCTAAGGGTAAGGCCACACAGAGCGGCCCTGACACGGTCGCAACGCAGCTAACAACCACGCCGGCACCATCTTCAGTGCGGCTGTCAAACAGCCTGTTAGTGGCCGCACGTATTCCAGTTACATTTGCACGCGCACTGCCGCTCCATTCATTCTCTATGGGAGCGCCGGAGATATCCGATTGCAGATAAGCTGTTGTAATTTGCAAAATCGTGCGGCCATAAAGGGTGTATTAATTCATGGCCGCACGATTTTGCAGATAAAGGGACGGTTTACCCGTGTTAACGTGCGGCCATGAATTAATACACCCTTTATGGCCGCACGATTTTGCAAATTACAACAACTTACCCCCTATTCATTCTCTATGGGAGCGCCAGAAAAAGCAGAACACTGCACTCGGCTATCTCCGGCGCTCCCTTAGAGAATGAATGGAGCGGCAGTGCGCATGCGAATGTAATCGGAATACCCCTTAACGAGGTATTTGACAGCCGCTCCTACATAGTGCCAGCGCGGTTGTTGGCCGCGTTGCGACAGTGTGAGGGCCGCTCCGTGTGGCCGTACCCTAAAGAATCCTTTCCTCCCATACATAAAACTAAGTTCCCCTCCCCCATGATTCATAATAAGCTCCTGCACCACTAAATAAACTATACAGAAGTCCCCCTCCCCACAAAATACATTTATAAAGAATCCCCCCACACACTCCTATAGCATTTAGGGCAATGTCCCCTCCGCCACAAAATCGATCTTTGCAAAAAAAAAAACATCCTGTTACACATCACTAAAAGCCCCCCTCTTTCCTCCTCCCTCACACAGCACATAAATAAACATAGATTAAGCTAAAGCTGCTGCTCTTACCTGACACTGGAGCTCCGTGGAGGAGTCTTCACTGGGGCAGCAGCACAGCAGGAAGGAGCTGCGTGAGGTGCTGAGTCTGTGTGACACTGCAGTACAGGATGTGCCGATTGGTGGAGCAGACAGAAGCACCTGCTGCTGCTCCTCCAATCAGCGCTCACTTCACACAGCCATGGACAGGAAGGAACATTTCTCCTCTCTTCGGCTCGTAATCACAGGCGCACCCCCTTACAGCATGGTGGACGGCGCCCTGTGCGACCGCACGTGTCGCACATAGCTAGGGCCGGCCATGGACACAGTGTCCTATGCTGCTCACACTGCAGTGAACAGGGAAGTAAACAGCAGCGATGCTAAATGGTTACTAGGTAACCGGTCGCGGAAGGACTCTACAAAGGTAAGGATCGACATATGTATGTCTTCTATGTGTCAGGGGTCTATTTAATCTATCAATCTGGCGTAACAGTGGAAATGTCTGAAGCTAGGTGGAGAAATAGTGTCTACTATGAAGTCAGATACTTTTTAACAATATTTACGTTGGATCTCATGACGAGAGCAGGCACATTCAGCTTAGAATGGCCATTGACATGAAATAGTCCTTTTTAATCAATTGTGAAACAAAATCTAAACAACATAATAAAAAGTCAACCGCTCCACGGAATCCCAGACAGTCTCCCACAATGGTACTAGCAAGGACTTAAGCTGTGTAACTTCTGCGATCTGATGAGGGCAGGAACATTCAGCTTAGAATGGCCATTGACATTAAATGCTTTAATCCATAGTCCTTTTTAATCGATTGTGAAACAAAATCTAAACAACATAATTAAAAGACAACCGCACTACGGATTCCCAGACAGTCTCCCACACTGGTACTAGCGAGGACCTTAAGCTGTGTAACTTCTGTGAACTGATGAGAGCAGGCACATTCAGCTTAGAATGGCCATTGACACTAAATTCTTTAATCCATAGTCCTTTTTAATCGATTGTGAAACAAAATCTAAACGACATAATAAAAAGTCAACCGCACCATGGATTCCCAGACAGTCTCTCACACTGGTACTAGCGAGGCCTTAAGCTGTGTAACTTCTGCGATCTGACGAGAGCAGGCACATTCAGCTTAGAAGGGCCATTGACATTAAATCCTTTAATCCATAGTCCTTTTTAATCGATTGTGAAACAAAATCTAAACGACATAATTAAAAGTCAACCGCACCACGGATTCCCAGACAGTCTCCCACACTGGTAGTAGCGAGGCCTAGCGAGGCCTTAAGCTGTGTAACTTCTGCGATCCGACGAGAGCAGGCACATTCAGCTTAGAATGGCCAGTGACGTTAAAAGCTTTAATCCATAGTCCTTTTTAATCGATTGTGAAACAAAATCGAAACGACATATGAATTCAACCGCACCACGGATTCCCAGACAGTCTCCCACACTGGTACTAGCGAGGTCTTAAAGTGTTATTCATCTGCGATTTGAAGAGAAAAGGCACATTTCAGCTTAGAATGGCCTTTAACTTTTAAAGCTTTAGTCTATTTTTATTTTAATCGATTGTGAAACAAAATCTAAACGACATAATAAAAAGTTAACCACACCACGGATACCCAGACAGTCTCCCACACTGGTACTAGCAAAGCCTTAAGCTTTGTAACTTCTGCAATCTGACAAGAGAAGGCACATTCATCTTAGAATGGCCTTTGACATTAAATGCTTTAATCCATAGTCCTTTTTAATCGATTGTGAAACAAAATCTAAACGACATAATAAAAACTCAACCGCACCACGGATTACCAGAGAGTCCCCCACACTGGTTTTAGCGAGGCCTTATGCTGTGTAACTTCTGCGATCTGACGAGAGCAGGCATATTCAGCTTAGAATGGCCATTGACATTAAATGCTTTAAACCATAGTCCTTATTAATCGATTGTGAAACAAAATCTAAACGACATAATAAAAGGTCAACCGCACCACGAATACCCAGACAGTCTCCCACACTGGTACTAGCGAGGCCTTAAGCTGTGTAACTTCTGCGATCTGACGAGAGCAGGCACATTCAGCTTAGAATGGCCATTGACGTTAAATGCTTTAATCCATAGTCCTATTTAATCGATTGTGAAACAAAATCTAAACGACATAATAAAAACTCAACCGCACCACGGATTCCCAGACAGTCTCCCAAACTGGTTTTTAGCGAGGCCTTAAGCTGTGTAACTTCTGCGATCTGACGAGAGCAGGCACATTCAGCTTAGAATGGCCATTGACATTAAATGCTTAAATCCATAGTCCTTATTAATCGATTGTGAAACAAAATCTAAACGACATAATAAAACGTCAACCGCACCACGAATACCCAGACAGTCTCCCACACTGGTACTAGCGAGGCCTTAAGCTGTGTAACTTCTGCGATCTGACGAGAGCAGGCACATTCAGCTTAGAATAGCCATTGACGTTAAATGCTTTAATCCATAGTCCTTTTTAATCGATTGTGAAACAAAATCTAAACGACATAATAAAAAGTCAACCGCACCACGGATTCCCAGAAACAGTCGACCACACTGGTACTAGTGATGCCTTAAGCTGTGTAACTTCTGCGATCTGACGAGAGCAGGCACATTCAGCTTAGAATGGCCATTGACAGTAAATGCTTTAATACATAGTCCTTTTCAATCGATAGTGAAACAAAATCTAAACGACATAATAAAAAGTCAACCGCACCACGGATTCCCAGACATTCTCCCACACTGGTACTAGCGAGTTCTTAAGTTGTGTAACTTCTGCGATCTGACGAGAGCAGACACATTCAGCTTAGAATGATCATTGACATTAAATGCTTTAATCCATAGTCCTTTTTAATCGATTGTGAGACAAAATCTAAACGACATAATAAAAAGTCAACTGCACCACGGATACCCAGACAGTCTCCCACACTGGTACTAGCCAGGGCTTAAGCTGTGTAACTTCTCCGATCTGACGAGAGCAGACACATTCAGCTTAGAATGATCTTTGACATTAAATGCTTTAATCCATAGTCCTTTTTAATCGATTGTGAGACAAAATCGAAACGACATAATAAAAAGTCAACTGCACCACGGATTCCCAGACAGTCTCCCACACTGGTACTAGCGAGGCCTTAAGCAGTGTAACTTGTGCGATCTGCCGAGAGAAGGCACATTCAGCTTAGAATGGCCAATGACATTAAATGCTTTAATCCATAGTCCTTTTTAATCGATTGTGAAACAAAATCTAAACGACATAATAAAAAGTCAACCGCACCGCGGATTCCCAGACAGTCTCCCACACTGGTACTAGCGAGGCGTTAAGCTGTGTAACTTCTGCGATCTGACGAGAGCAGGCACATTCAGCTTAGAAGGGCCATTGACTTTAGATGCTTTAATCCATATTCCTTTTTAATCGATTGTGAAACATAATCTAAACGACATAATAAAAAGTCAACCGCACCTCGGATTCCCATAAAGTCTCCCACACTGGTACTAGCGAGGTCTTAAAGTGTTATTCATCTGCGATTTGAAGAGAAAAGGCACATTTCAGCTTAGAATGGCCTTTAACTTTTAACCCCTTTATGCTTAGCCTATTTTAAACCTTAATGACCAAGCCATTTTTTAAGTTTTTCCATCGTCGTATTCCAAGAGCTATAACCTTTTTATTTTTGCGTCGACATAGCTGTATAAGGTCTTGTTTTTTGCGGGACAATTTGTATTTTTTAATAGCACCATTTTGGGGGACATATTATTTATTGATTAACTTTTATTAACTTTTATTTGGGGGAAAATAGAAAAAAACCTGATATTTCGCCACTCTTTTTCGCGTCTTAAATCTACGCCGTTTACCGTGTGATATAAATAACACAATAACTTTATTCAGCGGGTTGTTATGATTGCAACGATACCAAATTTGTATAGCTTTTGTATGTTTTACTACTTTTACACAGTAAAAACGCTTTTTTTTCAAAATAATTTGTTTTTGTGTCTCCATATTTGAAGAGCCGTAACGTTTTTATTTTTTCGCCGATGCGGTTGTATGAGGGCTTTTTTTTTGCGGGAAGACTTTTAGTTTTTATTGGTACCATTTTGGAGTAGATGCGACTTTTTGATCACTTTTTATCACATTTTTTTAAAGTCAGTATTCACAGAAAACAGCAATTTTTCCATAGTTTTTTATTCCATTTTTTACGGCGTACACCATGCGGGTTAAATAATGTAATAGATTTATAGTCGGGGTCGTTACGGACGCGGCGATACCAAATATGTGTAACTTTTTAACTTTATTTTGTTTTTTTAATAGTAAAGCATTTTGTAAGTGGAAAAGCTGGGTTTTTAATTTTTTGAACATTTTTTTTAAAATTAACTTTATTAAACTTTTTTTTCACTTTTTTACTAGTCCCACTAGGGGACTATAATATGCGATTCTGCGATCGAATTTATAATACACTGCAATACTTTTGTATTGCAGTGTATTACTGCCTGTCCGTTTAACACGGACAGGCATCTGCTAGGTCATGCCTGCGGCATGTTCTAGCAGGCATTCACTCCAGGCAGACCTGGGGGCCTTTATTAGACCCCCGGCTGCCATTAGAGACACAGACACTCGGCGATCGTATCGCCGGGTGTCGGTGGGAGAGAGAGGGAGCTCCCTCCCTCCCTCCCTATCTCCAAAACAACTCAGATGCGGTGCACGCTATTGTGCACCGCATCTGAGGGGTTAAACGGGTGAGATCGATACTAATATCGATCTCACCCGGCAGAGCAGGGACGCTCCCAGCCCTCAGCTGCCTCTGGCAGCTGAGAGCAGGGAGATTTGACAGCTCCCTGCTCTGTTTACTTATTCCGATGCCGCAACGTAAAAAGTCTATGGCATCGGAATAAGGCCCGTTAGTGACCGACGTAGAAACACGATGGGCCGGTCACTAACGGGTTAAAGCTTTAATCTATTTTTATTTTAATCGATTGTGAAACAAACTCTAAACGACATTATAAAAAGTCAACCGCACCACGGATTTTCAGACAGTCTCCCACACTGGTACTAGCGAGGCCTTAAGCTGTGTAACTTCTGCGATCTGACAAGAGCAGGCACATTCAGTTTAGAATGGCCTTTGACATTAAATGCTTTAATACATAGTCCTTTTTAATCGATTGTGAAACAAAATCTAAACAACATAATGAAAACTCATCCGCACCACAGATTCCCAGACAGTCTCCCACACTGGTACTAGCAAGGCCTTAAACGGGGTAACTTCTGCAATCTGATGAGAGCAGGCACATTCAGCTTAGAACGGCCATTGACATTAAATGCTTTAATCCATAGTCCTTTTTAATCGATTGTGAAACAAAATCTAAACGACATAATAAAAAGTCAAATGCAAAACAGATTACAAGACAGTCTCCCACACTGGTACTAGCGAGGCCTTAAGCTATGTAACTTTTGCTATCTGACGAGGGCAGGCACATTCAGCTAAGAATGGCCATTGACATGAAATCCTTTAATCCATAGTCCTTTTTAATCGATTGTGAAACAAAATCTAAACGACATAATAAAAAGTCAACCGCACCACAGATTCCCAGACAGACTCCCACACTGGTACTAGCGAGGCCTTAAGCTGTGTATTTTCTGCGATCTGACAAGAGCAGGTACATTCAGCTTAGAATGGCCATTGACATCAAATGCTGTAATCCATAGTCCTTTTTAATCGATTGTGAAACAAAATGTAAACGACATAATAAAACGGCAACCGCACCTCGGATTCCCAGACTGTCTCCCACACTGGTACTAGCGAGGAATTAAGCTTTGTAACTACTGCGATCTGACGAGAGCAGGCACATTCAGCTTAGAAGGGCCCTTGACATTAAATGCTTTAATCCATAGTCCTTTTTAATCGATTGTGAAACAAAATCTAAACGACATAATAAAAAGTCAACCGCACCACGGATTCCCAGACAGTCTCCCACACTGGTACTATCGAGGCTTTAAGCTGGGTAACTTCTGCGATCTGACAAGAGCAAGCTCATTCAGCTTAGAATGGCCATTGACTTTAAATGATTTAATCCATATTCCTTTTTAATCGATTGTGAAACATAATCTAAACAACATAATAAAAAGTCGTCCGCACCACGGATTCCCATAAAGTCTCCCACACTGGTACTAGCGAGGTCTTAGGCTGGGTTCACACAATCACATTAACGTCCGTAATGGACGGACGTATTTCGTCCGGAAGTCCCGGACCGAGCTCAGTGCAGGGAGCCGGGCTCCTAGCATCGTAGTTATGTACGATGCTAGGAGTCCCTGCCTCTCTGCAGGACAACTGTCCCGTACTGTAATCATGTTTTAGTACGGGACAGTAGTTCCACGGAGAGGCAGGGACTCGTAGCGTCGTACATAACTACGATGCTAGGCGCATTCAGCTCAGCGAACGCGGCGATACCTATTATGTCTAGTTTTTGTCTTTTTTTTCATTTTTTTTCTAATTATAAAGGGCTTGATCAGGGAAAGAAGGCGATTATTGTTTTTATTTCGTAAAACTTGTATTTATTTATTTATCTAAAACTTTTTTTAAACTTTTTTTTCACACATACTAGGGGACTGGAAGATCTGATCTTCTGATCCCCTGTACAATACACTGCACTACTTCTGTATGTACTGATGTAGTGCAGTGTATTGTAACTGTCACTTTACAACTGACAGTTGAGCCTATTACGTCCTTGGGCAGGACCTAATAGGCTCCCGTACCTGGCAACCAGGAAGCCGTTGCTAGGCTTCCTGGTTGCCATTGCAACCATCAGAACCCCGCTAAATTTCGAGGGGGGGGGAATGGGGTGCAGAGGGAGCCCCCTCCCTCTGTATGAATCACTTAAATGCCGCTGTCGCTATTGACAGCGGCATTTAAGGGGTTAAACTACAGCGATCGGAGAGGACAGTGATCGCTGTAGTTGCAGTGGGATGTCGGCTGTATATTACAGCCGACATCCGATGAAGATGGAGCGAGCACAGCTCCTGTGCCCGCTTCATCCTCAGGGCGTTACTATACGCCCATTTTCGGGAAGGGGTTAATAAAAAGTGTTTTTATTAGACATTAAATGCTTTAATCCATAGTCCTTTTTAATCGATTGTGAAACAAAATCTAAACTACATTATAAAAACTCAACCGCACCACGGATTCCCAGACAGACTCCCACACTGGTACTAGCAAGGGCTTAAGTGGTGTAACTTCAGCGCTCTGACCAGAGAAGGCACATTCAGCTTCGAATGGCCATTGACATTAAATGCTTTAATCCATAGTCCTTTTTAATCGATTGTGAAACAAAATCTAAACGACATAATAAAAAGTCCACCGCACCACTGATTCCAAGACAATCTCCCACACTGGTACTAGCGTGGCCTTTAGCGGTGTAACTTATGCGACCTGACGAGAGCAGGCACATTCAGCTTAGAAATGCCATTGACATTAAATGCTTTAATCCATAGTCCTTTTTAATCGATTGTGAAACAAAATCTAAACGACATAATAAAAATTCAACCGCACCACGGATTCCCAGACAGTCTCCCACACTGGTACTAGCGAGGCCTTTAGCGGTGTAACTTATGCGACCTGACGAAAGCAGACACATTCAGCTTAGAATGGCCATTGACATGAAATGCTTTAATCCATAGTCCTTTTTAATCGATTGTGAAACAAAATCTAAACGACATAATAATAAGTCTCCCACACTGGTACTAGCGAGGCCTTTAGCTGTGTAACTTCTGCGATCTGACGAGAGCAGGCACATTCAGCTTAGAATGGCCATTGACGTTAAATGCTTTAATCCATAGTCCTTTTTAATCGATTGTGAAACAAAATCTAAACTACATAATAAAAAGTCAACCGCACCTCAGATTCCCAGACAGTCTCCCACCCTGGTGCTAGCGAGTTCTTAAGCTGTGTAGCTTCTGCGATCTGACGAGAGGAGGCACATTCAGCTTAGAATGGCCATTGACATTAAATGCTTTAATCCATAGTCCTTTTTAATCGATTGTGAAACAAAATCTAAACGACATTATAAAAAGTCAACCGCTCCACGGATTCCCAGACAGTCTCCCACACTGGTACTAGCGAGGCCTTAAGCTATGTAACTTCTGCGATCTGACGAGAGCAGTCACATTCAGCTTAGAATGGCCATTGACATTAAATGCTTTAATCCATAGTCCTTTTTAATCGATTGTGAAACAACATAATAAAAAGTCCACCACACCGCGGATTCCCAGACAGTCTCCCACACTGGTATTAGCGAGGCCTTAAGCTGTGTAACTTCTGCGATCTGACGAGAGCAGGCACTATCAGCTTAGAATGGCCATTGACGTTAAAATCTTTAATCCATAGTCCTTTTTAATCGATTGTGAAACAAAATCTAAACGACATAATAAAAAGTCAACCGCACCACGGATTCCCAGACAGTCTGCCAAACTGGTACTAGCAAGGCCTTAAGCGGTGTAATTTCTGCGATCTGACGAGAGCAGGCACATTCAGCTTAGAACGGGCATTGACATTAAATGCTTTAATCCATAGTCCTTTTTAATCGATTGTGAAACAAAATCTAAATGACATAATAAAAAGTCCACCGCACCACGGATTCCCAGACAGTCTCCCACACTGGTATTAGCGAGGGCTTAAGCTGTGTAACTTCTGCAATCTAACGGGAGCAGGCCAATTCAGCTTAGAATGGCCATTGACGTTAAATGCTTTAATCCATAGTCCTTTTTAATCGATTGTGAAACAAAATCTAAACGACATAATAAAAAGTAAACCGCACCACGGATTCCCATAAAGTCTCCCACACTGGTACTAGCGAGGTCTTAGGCTGGGTTCACACGAGCACATTAACATCCGTAATGGACGGACGTATTTCGGCCGGAAGTGCTGGACCGAACTCAGTGCAGGGAGCCGGGCTCCTAGCATCGTAGTTATGTATGACGCTAGGAGTCCCTGCCTTTCTTCAGGACAACTGTCCCGTACTGTAATCTTGTTTTCAGTACGGGACAGTAGTTCCACGGAGAGGCAGGGACTCCTAGCGTCGTACATAACTACAATGCTAGGAGCCCGGCTTCCTGCACTGAGTTCGGTCCGGGACTTCCGGCCGAAATACGTCCGTCCATTACGGACGTTAATGTGCTCGTGTGAACCCAGCCTTAAAATTTTATTCATCTGCGATTTGAAGAGAAAAGGCACATTTCAGCTTAGAATGGCCTTTAACTTTTAAAGCTTTAGTCTATTTTTATTTTAATCGATTGTGAAACAAACTCTAAACGACATAATAAAAACTCAACCGCACCACAGATTTCCAGACAGTCTCCCACACTGGAATTAGCAAGGCCTTAAGCTGTGTAACTTCTGCAATCTGACCAGAGAAGGCACATTTAGCTTAGAAAGACCATTGACTTTAAATTCTTTAATCCATAGTCCTTTTTAATCGATTGTGAAACAAAATCTAAACGACATAATAAAAAGTCCACCGCACCACTGATTCCAAGACAGTCTCCTAAACAGGTACTAGCAAGGCCTTAAGCGGTGTAACTTCTGCGATCTGACGAGAGCAGGCACATTCAGCTTAGAACGGGCATAGACATTAAATGCTTTAATCCATAGTCCTTTTTAATCGATTGTGAAACAAAATCTAAACTACATTATAAAAACTCAAACGCACCACGGATTCCCAGACAGACTCCCACACTGGTACTAGCAAGGGCTTAAGTGGTGTAACTTCTGCGCTCTGACCAGAGCAGGCACATTCAGCTTTGAATGGCCTTTGACATTAAATGCTTTAATCCATAGTCCTTTTTAATCGATTGTGAAACAAAATCTAAACGACATAATAAAAATTCCACCGCACCACTGATTCCAAGACAGTCTCCCACACTGGTACTAGCGTGGCCTTTTTCGGTGTAACTTCTGCGATCTGACGAGAGCAGGCACATTCAGCTTAGAAATGCCATTGACATTAAATGCTTTAATCCATAGTCCTTTTTAATCGATTGTGAAACAAAATCTAAGCGACATAATAATAAGTCAACCGCACCACGGATTCCCAGATAGTCTCCCACACTGGTACTAGCGAGGCCATAAGCTGTGTAACTTCTGCAACCTGACAAGAGCAGGCACATTTAGCTTAGAATGGCCAATGACGTTAAATGATTTAATCCATAGTCCTTTTTAATCGATTGTGAAACAAAATCTAAACGACATAATAATAAGTCAACCGCACCACGGATTCCCAGACAGTCTCACAACACTGGTACTAGCGAAGCCTTAATCTGTGTAACTTCTGCGATCTAACGAGAGCAGGCACATTCAGCTTAGAATGGCCATTGACATTAAATGCTTTAATCCATAGTCCTTTTTAATCAATTGTGAAACAAAATCTAAACGACATAATAAAAAGTCAACCGCACCACGGATTCCCAGACAGTCTCCCACACTGGTACTAGCGAGGCCTTAAGCTGTGTAACTTCTGCAATCTGACGAGAGCAGGAACATTCAGCTTAGAATGGCCATTGACGTTAAATGCTTTAATCCATAGTCCTTTTTAACCCCTTCCCGCTCCTTGACGTACTATTACGTCATGGCAGCTGTATCGTTCGCGCTCCATGACGTAATAGTACATCACGGGAGTAACGGCCGTTTCGGCCGTCCTCCCGACACATACAGGAGCTGTGACGCTGCTGTCTTGTTCAGCAGCTGTCACAGCTCCTACAGTGGGGACCGATCGCTGTGTCCCCGCCGATTAACCCCTTAAAAGCCGCGTTCTATAGAGATCGCGGCTTTTTAGGGGTTAAGCTGCCATCGCCGGCCTGCTACGCGATAGCGGCCGGCGATGGTGACTATGGCAACCGAACCCCAAACAATGGCGTCTGGCTATGCCATAGACGGAAGCCTAGTGGGTCCTGACAACGTCAGGACCCACTATGCTTGCTGTCAGTGAGTAGCTGACAGTTCTAATACACTGCACTACACATGTAGTGCAGTGTATTAGAATTGCAATCAGGGCCTCCTGCCCTCAAGTCCCCTAGTGGGACAAAGTACTAAAGTAAAAAAGATGTGTAAAAATAAGAAAATAAAAGATTTAAAAGTAATAAAAGTAAAAATCCCCCCTTTTCCCTTATCAGTCCTTTATTATTAATAAAAATATATAAACAAACAAATAAACTATACATAATTGGTATTGCCGCGTCCGTAACGGCCTGAACTACAAAACTATTTCGTTATTTATCCCGCACGATGAACGCCGTTAAATAAAATAATAATAAACCGTACCACAATCACAATTCTTTGGTCACTTCACCTCCCAAAAAATGGAATAAAAAGAGATCAAAAAGTCGCATGTACCTAAAAATGGTACTGATCGAAACTACAGTTCGTTACGCAAAAAATAAGTCCTCGCACGGCTTTATTGTTTGAAAAATAAAAACGTTCTGGCTCTTAGAATAAGGTAACACAAAAAGTGAATGATTGTTTACAAAACGTATTTTATTGTGCAAACGCCATAAGACATAAAAAAAAACTATAAACATCTGGTATCGCCGTAATCGTATCGCCACGCAGAATAAAGTGAATATTTTATTTATACCGCACGGTGAACGCTGTAAAAAAAAAATAATAAAAAAACAATAGTAGAATTGCTGTTTTTTAGTCACCACGCCACCTAAAAATAGAATAAAAACTGATCAAAAAGCCGCATGCACCCCAAGAAAACTACAATGGATTCCTCAAGGGGTCTAGTTTCCAAATTGGGGTCACTTTTGGGGTGTTCCCAATGTTTTGGCACCACAAGACCTCTTCAAACCGGACATGGTGCCTAATAAAAAAGAGGCCTCAAAATCCACTAGGTGCTCCTTTGCTTCCGAGGCCGGTGCTTCAGTCCATTACCGCACTAGGGCCACATGTGGGATATTTCTAAAATCTGCAGAATCTGGGCAATACGTATTAATTTGCGTTTCTCTGATAAATCCTTTTGTGTTATAAAAAAATGGTATAAAGAGGATTTTCTGACAAAAAAAAAAATGTAAATTTCACCTCTACTTTGCTCTTAATTTTTGTGAAACACCTAAAGGGTTCATAAACTTTCTAAATGCTGTTGGGAATACTTTGAGGGGTCTAGTTTCTAAAATGGGGTGTTTGATAGGGGTTTCTAATATATGGGCCCCTCAAAGCAACTTCAGAACTGAACTGGAACCTAAAAAAATAAATAAATGAGGCAATACTTCGCTTCTTACATTATACTGATAATGAGCCGTGCCCACCCCGAGATTACCCCAGTTTTGACCGTTTGTATAAACGGAGACCCCTATTAGACCGTTTCAGTGCCTGGTTTTCCCAAGCATACACCCCGAGAAGTGTATTTCTATTGATGAGTCCCTGGTACATTTTAAAGGGAGGATTCAATTCCGCGAGTACCTGCCGGGTAAGAGGGCAAGGTATGGCGTGAAGATGTATAAGCTGTGAGAGTGCATCCGGGTATACCTACAGGTTTAGGATATATGAAGGAAAGGCCACCCCCAAACCAGACTGCATCCTGGACTACAATAGGTACATGGGAGGGATGGACTTGTAAGATCAAGCCCTGAAGCCCTACAGCGCTATGCGATGTGGTATAAGAAGCTGGCCGTGCACATCATACAGATGGCTTTGTACAATGCGTACGTGCTACGTCGATGTGCAGGCCAGACGGGAACTTTCCTGGAATTTCAAGAGGTGATTATCAAGAACCTAATCTTTAGGGACCAAGAAGGGGGGGCACCCAGTACTTCTGGAAGCGGGTCCACACGCATCGTACCAGGGCGGCAACACTTTCCAGGGGAAGTTCCCCAAACTGGCAAGAAGGGAAAAAGTCAAAAGAGGTGCAAAGTCTGCTATAAGAGGGCGATAATAGATGACACAATATATCAATGTGACACGTGTCCCGAATAACCAGAGCTCTGTATGAAAGAGTGTTTTAAAATTTATCATACATCCCTTGCACAGCTTATCCCCCCTCGTCTTTCCCCTCTGAGCCCTGCTGTGTGCCCAGGCAGCTGATAACAGCCACATGTAGGGTATTGCCATACCCGGGAGAACCCACATTACAGTTTATGGGGTGTAGGTCTCCGGTCAAAATGCTCACTACACCTCTAGATGAATGCCTTAAGGGTGTAGTTTTTAAAACGGGGTCACTTCTTGCGGGTTTCAACTGTAATGGTACCTCAGGTGCTTCTGCATACATGACTTCACACTAGAAAATCCCCAGTAGGCCAAATGGTGGTCCTTTCCTTCTGAGCCCTCCCATGGGCCCAAACGGCAGTTTATCACAACAAATGGGGTACTGCCGCACTCAGAACAAATTGCGCAACAGAATGGGGTATTTTGTTTCTTGTGAAAATAAGAATTTTTGAGCTAAAATGACATATTATTGGAAAAAATATATATTTATTTAATTCCCAGCCCAATTCAAATAAGTTCTGTGAAGAAACTATGGGGTCTAAATGGTCACATTACCCATAAATGAATTCCTTGAGGGGTGTAGTTTCCAAAATGGGGTCATTTGTGATTGGTTTCTATTGCTTTGATAGCTCTGGGGCTCTGCAAATGCGACATGGCAGCCGAAAACCAATCCAGCAAAATCTGGACTCCAAAGAACACACAGCGCTCCTTCCCTTCTGAGGCCTCCCATGGGCCCAAACGGCAGTTTATTGCCACAAATGGGGTATTGCTGCACTCAGGAGAAATTGGGCAACAAAATTGAGCATTTTGTTCCCTGTGAAAATAAGAAATTTTGATAAAAAATTACATCTTATTGGAAAAAATGTCATTTTTTTAATGTCACAGCCCAATTGAAATAGGTGCTGTGAAAAAACTGTGTGCTCAAAATGCTAACAACAACCATAAATTAATTCCTTGAGGGGTGTAGTTTCCAAAATGGGGTCACTTTTGGTGGGTTTCCATTGCTTTGATACCCCTGAGGCTCTGCAAATGCGACATGGCACCCGAAAACCAATCCAGCAAAATCTGGACTCCAACAAACATATAGCGCTCCTTTCCTTCTGAGCCCTCCCATGGGCCCAAACGGCAGTTTATCACCACAAATGGGGTATTGCCACACTAAGGACAAATTGGGCAACCAAATGGGGTATTTTGTTCCCTGTGAAAATAAGAAATTTTGATCACAAATGACATTTTATAGGGAAAAATGACATTTTTTTCATTTCACAGCCCAATTCAAATTCGTGCTGTGAAAAAACTGTGCGGTCAAAATGGTAACAACAACCATAAATGAATTCCTTGAGGGGTGTAGTTTCCAAAATGGGGTCACTATTGGGGGATTCCTACTGTTTTGGCACCTCAACACCTCTTCAAACCCGGCATGCTGCCTAAAATATATTCTAATAAAAAAGAGGACTCAAAATGCACTAGGTGCTTCTTTGCTTCTAGGGCTTGTGTTTTAGTCCGCGAGCGCAGTAGGGCCACATGTGGGACATTTCTAAAAACTGCAGAATCTGGACAATACATATTTAGTAGTGTTTCTCTGGTAAAACCTTCCGTGTTACAGAAAAAAAAATGAATAAAATTGAAGTTCCGCAAGAAAAATGAAATTTGCAAAGTTCACCTCCACTTTGCTTTAATTCCTGTGAAATGCCTGAAGGGTTAAAAAACTTTCTAAATGCTGTTTTGAATACTTTGAGGGGTCTAGTTTTTAAAATGGGGTGTTTTATCAGGGTTTCTAATACATAGGCCCCTCAAAGCCACTTCAGAACTGAACAGGTACCTTAAATAAAAGGCATTTGACATTTTCTTAAAAATATGATAAATTGCTGTTTATGTTCTAAGCCTTGTAACGTCCAAGAAAAATGAAAGAATGTTCAAAAAACGATGCCAATCTAAAGTAGACATATGGGAAATGTGAACTAGTGACTATTGTGGGTGGTATAACCGTCTGTTTTACAAGCAGATGCATTTAAATTCTTAAAAATGCAATTTTTTCAAAATTTTCTCTAAATTTTGCAATTTTTCACCAATAAACACTGAATATATCGACCAAATTTTACCACGAACATGAAGCCCAATGTGTCACGAGAAAACAATCTCAGAATCGCTTGCGTAGGTTTAAGCATTCCCACGTTATTACCACATAAAGTGAAATATGTCATATTTGAAAAATGGGCTCTGAGCCTTAAGGCCAAAACTAGGCTGCGTCCTTAAGGGGTTAATAGATTGTGAAGCAAAATCTAAACGACATAATAAAAAGGCAACCCCACCACGGATTCCCAGACAGTCTCCCACACTGGTCCAAGCGAGGCCTTAAGCTGTGTAACTTCTGCAATCTGACGAGGGCAGGCACATTCAGCTTAGAATGGCCATTGACAGTAAATACTTTAATACATAGTCCTTTTTAATCGATAGTGAAACAAAATCTAAACGACATAATAAAAAGTTAACCGCATCACAGATTCCCAGACAGTCTCCCACACTGGTACTAGCGAGGCCTTAAGCTGTGTAACTTCTGTGATCTGACGAGAGCTGGCATATTCAGCTTAGAACGGCCATTGACCTTAAATGCTTTAATCCATAGTCCTTTTTAATCGATTGTGAAACAAAATCTAAACGACATAATAAAAAGTCCACCGCACCACGGATTCCAAGACAGTGTCCCACACTGGTACTAGCGAGGCCTTAAGCTGTGTAACTGCTGCGATCTGACGAGAGCAGGCACATTCAGCTTAGAATGGTCATTGACATTAAATACTTTAATCCATAGTCCTTTTTAATCGATTTTGAAACAAAATCTAAACGACATAATAAAAAGGCAACCACACCATGGATTCCCAGACAGTCTCCCACACTGGTACTAGCGAGTCCTTAAGCTGTGTAACTTCAGCGATCTGATGAGAGCAGGCACATCCAGCTTAGAATGGCCATTGACCTTAAATGCTTTAATCCATAGTCCTTTTTAATCGATTGTGATACAAAATTTAAACGACATAATAAAAAGTCCACCGCACCATGGATTCCAAGACAGTCTCCCACACTGGTACTAGCGGGGTCTTTAGCGGTGTAACTTCTGCGATCTAACGAGAGCAGGCACATTCAGCTTAGAATGGCCGTTGACATTAAATGCTTTAATCCAAAGTCTTTTTTAATTGATTGTGATACAAAATCTAAACGACATAATAAAAAGTCAACCGCACCACGGATTCCCAGACAGTCTCCCACACTGGTACTAGCGAGGCCTTAATCTGTGTAACTGTTGCGATCTGACAAGAGCAGGCACATTCAGCTTAGAATGGCCATAGACATTAAATGATTTAATCCATAGTCCCTTTTAATCGATTTTGAAACAAAATCTAAACAACATAATAAAAAGGCAATCGCACCATGGATTCCCAGACAGTCTCCAACACTGGTACTAGCGAGGCCTTAAGCTGTGTAACTTCAGTAATCTGATGAGAGCAGGCACATTCAGCTTAGAATGGCCATTGACATTAAAAGCTTTAATCCATAGTCCTTTTTAATCGATTGTGAAACAAAATCTAAACGACATAATAAAAACTCAACCGCACCACGGATTCCCAGCCAGTCTCCAACACTGGTACTAGCGAGGCCTTAAGCTGTGTAACTTCTGCGATCTGACGAGAGCTGGCACATTCAGCTTAGAATGGACTTTGACGTTAAGTTCTTTAATCCATAGTCCTTTTTAATCGATTGTGAAGCATAATCTAAACAACATAAAAAGTCAACCGCACCACGGATTCCCATAAAGTCTCCCACACTGGTACTAGCGAGGTCTTAAAGTGTTATTCATCTGTGATTTGAAGAGAAAAAGCACATTTCAGCTTAGAATGGCCTTTAACTTTTAAAGCGTTTGTCTATTTTTATTTTAATCGATTGTGAAACAAACTCTAAACGACATTATAAAAAGTCAACCGGACCACGGATTCCCAGACAGTCTGCCACACTGGTATTAGCGAGGTCTTAAGCTGTGCAACTTGTGCGATCTGACGAGAGCAGGCACATTCAGCTTAGAATGGCCATTGACTTTAAATGCTTTAATCCATAGTCTTTTTTAATCGATTGTGAAACAAAATCTAAACGACATAATAAAAAGTCAACCGCACCATGGATTCCCAGACAGTCTCCCACACTGGTACTAGCGAGGCCTTAAGCTGTGCAATTTCTGCGATCTGTCGACAGCAGGCACATTCAGCTTAGAATGGCCTTTGATATTAAATGCTTTAATCCATAGTCCTTTTTAATCGATTGTGAAACAAAATCTAAACGACATAATAAAATCTCAAGCGCACCACGGATTCGCAGACCGTCTCCCACACTGGTATTAGCGAGGCCTAAAGCTGTGTAACTTCTGCGATCTGACGAGAGCAGGCACATTCAGCTTAGAATGGCCATTGATATTAAATGCTTTAATCCATAGTCCTTATTAATCGATTGTGAAACAAAATCTAAACGACATAATAAAAAGGCAACCACACCACGGATTCCAAGACAGTCTCCCACACTGGTACTAGCGAGGGCTTAAGCTGTGTGACTTAAGCAATCTGACGAGAGCAGGCACATTCAGCTTAGAATGGCCTCAGACATTAAATGCTTTAATCCATAGTCCTTTTTAATCGATTGTGAAACAAAATCTAAACGACATAATAAAAACTCAACCGCACCACGAATTCCCAGACAGTCTCCCACAATGGTACTAGCAAGGCCTTAAGCCGTGTAATTTCTGCGATCTGACGAGAGCAGGCACATTCAGCTTAGAATGGCCATTGACATTAAATACTTTAATCCATAGTCCTTTTTAATCGATTGTGAAACAAAATCTAAACGACATAATAAAAACTCAACCGCACCACGAATTCCCAGACAGTCTCCCACACTGGTACTAGCGAGGCCTTAAGCTGTGTAATTTCTGCGATCTGACGAGAGCAGGCACATTCAGCTTAGAATGGCCATTGACTTTAAATACTTTAATCCATAGTCCTTTTTAATCGATTGTGAAACAAAATCTAAACGACATAATAAAAAGTCAACCGCACCATGGATTCCCAGACAGTTTCTTACACTGGTACTAGCGAGGCCTTAAGCTGTGTAACTTCTGCGATCTGACGAGAGCAGGCACATTCAGCTTAGAATGACCATTGACAGTAAATGCTTTAATACATGGTCCTTTTTAATCGATGGTGAAACAAAATCTAAACGACATAATAAAAAGTCAACCGCACCACGGATTCCCAGACAGTCTCCCACACTGGTGCTAGCAAGGCCTTAAGCTGTGTAACTTCTGCAATCTGCCGAGAGGAGGAACTTTCAGCTTAGAAAGACCATTGACATTAAAAGCTTTAATCCATAGTCCTTTTTAATCGATTGTGAAACAAAATCTAAACGACATAATAAAAAGTCAACCGCACCACGGATTCCCAGACAGTCTCCCACACTGGTACTAGCATTGTTCCACAACAGTTCTCCCGCCAGGGTGTGGAAGTGGATGGCGTACTCGCCCACGAAGGTGTCTCTTTGGCGTAGATTTAGCAAGGAAGCCGCTGCAGATATGACTCGTCCATGCTCCTCAAACACCATGCGAAAAGTATGGAGGAATCCCTGGAAGTCACGGTTCTCTGGTCCTTGTCTCTCCCAAATAGGATTCGCCCATGCAAAAGCCTTGCCAGTGAGGCTAGAGATGATGAAAGCCACGCTTGAGTCATCAGACGAAAATGCCCTTGCATACAGGCTGAAGTGGATCTGGCACTGGTTCAAAAATCCACGACAGGTACCTGCGTTTCCATCATAGCGGTCAGGAAGTGGCAAAGTAAAACGGGCATCAACACTGCCAGGATGTGTAGTCTGACGATCAACACTGCCAGGAGGTGTATTAGGAGGAACGGCAGCTTGTGCCTCCTGCTGATGTGCGAGAATGGAGGAGTTGGTCCTGTCGAGACCGGAGGTCCAGCATATCCGCCCGCATGTCTTGTGACGTCATCTTGGTCTTGGATCGACCAGCGGGGTCCATGGCCTGAGCGTCACGTTGGGTTCGTGGACCCACTGGGCCGTTCCGCCTTGGCGGTATGGCAGCTGGCCAACAGGGTGCAGGTAACAGTCTATAGTTCGTATAGGGTACCTGTGGCCGCTCGGACAGTAGCAAGGCAGGCTCGGTTGGGACTAGGCAGTAGGCAGACATTAGGCATGGTGTAGCATGACAGGCGTGGTATGCAGCACAGCACGACTACAGCTCAGCACGGCACTTGACCAGGATAGCACGGGATACAGGATACAGGTACGGGAAACACTAGGAACTGGAAGACACTAGGAGACCATTTGCATAGACAAACTTAGGATATGACAACAATGTTCAGGCATGGGAGAAAGGGGCTGGGCCCTTCTTATAGTCCAGGGTGTTCATGGGCTAATTAAACATAAAAGTCCGGTGCGTGCGCTGCCCCCTTAAGAGCAGGCACGAGTGTGCGCGCTCACCCTATGGGACCCGGCCGAGGTGAGCGGAAGTGAGGAGGAGACTGGGGCCAGTGCTCGCAGAACCATGGCTGCGGCTGTCAGGAGGTGAGTGAGCCTGACGGCCCGTGGCCATGGAGATAACAGTCCCGTTGTCACGCCATCCTGCAGTGCGGCCAGTCCTCCTCGAGCGGAATGACGCAGCGGCACGATGACGTCATGGCGCCGACTGCATCATCACTAAAGCACCGAATGGCGAGGCATCATGTGCCTCGCCAGGGCAGCGCTAGTGAACTCAATTGTATCCGCGTCCTAAGGATGCAAATACACTTGAGTGCAAGGGACCGATTCCGGTTTCCCGTTTCACCTGGTTCTGTGAACCGGCTGAAATTTTAACAACCCGTTCGGGGGAACCGGGGCGATCCGGCCATATCCCTCCACTACTCTTTAGGAAACCCAGCATCCTATCCCCCACAAACAAACCCAACAAAACAAAGTAAGACATTAGACAGTAATTTCAGCCTTGCACATGAGAAGGCGGGGGGTATTGAAACAAAGCCACAGCCAGATAAAATGCATTTTAAACCGTGCAGAATTCCAGATGAACCAGCGTCTAGAAATAGGAAGCAACAAAGCAGCCAAAACACTCCTCGTCTCAGAGCTGCATTGCTATTATCGGTAGACATGAAACATAGATGAACTACCAGAGTATAAGGATATAACACAGTATAACTTGCAAAACAGCTCAGACCAGCAACCAGCTTTGAAGTTTGAAGCTTTACATTGTCAAGGATCAACTTGCTTCATCACTAGAGATGAGCGAACTTATCAAAAGTTTGGTTCGGCTAGTTCGCCGAATTTCACAAAAAAGTTCGATTCGGACCGAATTAGTTCGGACCGAGCCTGTCACTTCCGTGCGCAGAGCATGCTACTGTCCAGGGTGCTGATAGAGTTAATGGGCTGCACTAACTCTTTCAGCAACCTTGACAGTACATGCTCGGCACGCGGAAAATACAATTTTAAAGTAATAAAAAAATAAAAATAATACGTTCGTACTTACTTTCCTCCTGTCCGGCCTCCAGCGATGACGTTTCATCCCTTTCGCCGCTGCAGCCAATCACAGGCTGTAGTGGCGGTCACGCACGTCAGGATGACGCTTCATCCCACGTGACCGCCTCTGCAGCCAATCACAGGCTGCAGCGGCGACATGGATGAAACGTCATCACTGGAGGCCAGACAGGAGGAAAGTAAGTATGAACGTATTATTTATTTTTTTGGGCATGTATGTATGTTGGCATGTATGTATGTATGTTGTCATGTATGTATGTATGTATGTATGTATGTATATATGTGCATGTATGTTGGCATGTATGTTGGCATGTATGTACACTACCGTTCAAAAGTTTGGGGTCACCCAGACAATTTTATGTTTTCCATGAAAACTCACACTTATATTTATCAAATGAGTTGCAAAATGACTAGAAAATATAGTCAAGACATTGACAAGGTTAGAAATAATGATTTTTATTTGAAATAATAATTTTCTCCTTCAAACTTTGCTTTCGTCAAAGAATGCTCCATTTGCAGCAATTACAGCATTGCAGACCTTTGGCATTCTAACTGTTAATTTGCTGAGGTAATCGGGAGAAATTTCACCCCATGCTTCCAGAAGGCCCTCCCACAATTTGGATTGGCTTGATGTGCACTTCTTGCGTACCATACGGTCAAGCTGCTCCCACAACAGCTCTATGGTGTTGAGATCTGGTGACTGCGCTGGCCACTCCATTACAGATAGAATACCAGCTGCCTGCTTCTTCCCTAAATAGTTCTTGCATAATTTGGAGGTGTGCTTTGGGTCATTGTCCTGTTGTAGGATGAAATTGGCTCCAATCAAGCGCTATCCACAGGGTATGGCATGGCGTTGCAAAATAGAGTGATAGCCTTCCTTATTCAAAATCCCTTTTACCTTGTACAAATTTCCCACTTTACCAGCACCAAAGCAACCCCTGACCATCACATTACCTCCACCATGCTTGACAGATGGCGTCAGGCACTCTTCCAGTATCTTTTCAGTTGTTCTGCGTCTCACAAATGTTCTTCTGTGTTATCCAAACACCTCAAATTTCGATTCGTCTGTCCATAACACTTTTTTCCAATCTTCCTCTGTCCAATGTCTGTGTGCTTTTGCCCATATTAATCTTTTCCTTTTATTAGCCAGTCTCAGATATGGCTTTTTCTTTTGCCACTCTGCCCTGAAGGCCAGCATCCTGGAGTTGCCTCTTCACTGTAGACGTTGACACTGGCTTTTGTGGGTACTATTTAATGAAGCTGCCAGTTGAGGACCTGTGAGGCGTCTATTTCTCAAACTAGAAAACTCTAATGTACTTGTCTTGTTGCTCAGTTGTGCAGCGGGGCCTCCCACTTCTCTTTCTACTCTGGTTAGAGCCTGTGTTTGCTGTCCTCTGAAGGGAGTAGTACTCACTGTTGTAGGAAATCTTCAGTTTCTTGTCAATTTCTCGCATGGAATAGCCTTCATTTCTAAGAACAAGAATAGACTGTCGAGTTTCACATGAAAGCTCTCTTTTTCTAGCCATTTTGAGAGTTTAATCGAACCCACAAATGTAATGCTCCAGATTCTCAACTAGCTCAAAGGAAGGTCCGTTTTCGTGCTCCTCTAAACAGCAAAACTTTTTACAGCGGTGCTAACATAATTGCACAAGGGTTTTCAAGTGTTTTCTAATCATCCATTAGCCTTCTAACACAGTTAGCAAACACAATGTACCATTAGAACACTGGAGTGATGGTTGCTGGAAATGGGCCTCTATACACCTATGTAGATATTGCATTAAAAACCAGACGTTTGCAGCTAGAATAGTTATTTAGCACATCAACAATGTATAGAGTGTATTTCTGATTAAGTTAATGTTATCTTCATTGAAAAAAACTGTGCTTTTCTTTCAAAAATAAGGAAATTTCTAAGTAACCCTAAACTTTTGAACGGTAGTGTATATATGTGCATGTGTGTATGTATATTTGCATGTATATATTTGCATGTATGTATGTATGTTTGCATGTATGTATGTTTGCATGAATGTATGTTTGTATGTATGTATGTTTGCATGTATGTATGTTTGCATGAATGTATGTTTGCATGTATGTATGTATGTTGTCATGTATGTATTTATGTATGTATGTATGTAGTCATGTATGTATGTATGTATGTATGTATGTATGTTGTCATGTATGTATGTATGTATGTATGTATGTATATATGTGCATGTATGTTTGCATGTATGTTGGCATGTATGTATATATGTGCATGTTTGTATGTATATTTGCATGTATATATATATATATGTATGTATGTATCTATGTTTGCATGTGTGTATGTTTGCATGTATGTATGTTGTCATGTATGTATGTATGTATGTATGTATGTATGTATGTATGTATGTATGTATGTATGTTGTCATGTATGTATGTATGTATGTATATACAGTGAAGGAAATAAGTATTTGATCCCTTGCTGATTTTGTAAGTTTGCCCACTGTCAAAGACATGAACAGTCTAGAATTTTTAGGCTAGGTTAATTTTACCAGTGAGAGATAGATTATATTAAAAAAACAACTGAAAATCACATAGTCAAAATTATATATATTTATTTGCATTGTGCACAGAGAAATAAGTATTTGATCCCCTACCAACCATTAAGAGTTCAGCCTCCTCCAGACAAGTTACACGCTCCAAATCAACTTGGTGCCTGAATTAAAGACAGCTGTCTTAAATGGTCACCTGTATAAAAGACTCCTGTCCACAGACTCAATTAATCAGTCTGACTCTAACCTCTACAACATGGGCAAGACCAAAGAGCTTTCTAAGGATGTCAGGGATAAGATCATAGACCTGCACAAGGCTGGAATGGGCTACAAAACCATAAGTAAGACGCTGGGTGAGAAGGAGACAACTTTTGGTGCAATAGTAAGAAAATGGAAGACATACAAAATGACTGTCAATCGACATCGATCTGGGGCTCCATGCAAAATTTCACCTCGTGAGGTATCCTTGATCCTAAGGAAGGTGAGAGCTGGGCCGAAAACTACACGGGGGGAACTTGTTAATGATCTCAAGGCAGCTGGGACCACAGTCACCAAGAAAACCAGAGGTTAGAGTCAGAAAACCATTGGTAACACATTACGCCGTAATGGATTAAAATCCTGCAGTGTCCGCAAGGTCCCCCTGCTCAAGAAGGCACATGTACAGGCCCGACTGAAATTTGCAAATGAACATCTGGATGATTCTGAGAGTGATTGGGAGAAGGTGCTGTGGTCAGATGAGACTAAAATTGAGCTCTTTGGCATTAACTCAACTCGCCGTGTTTGGAGGAAGAGAAATGCTGCCTATGACCCAAAGAACACCGTCCCCACTGTCAAGCATGGAGGTGGAAACATTATGTTTTGGGGATGTTTCTCTGCTAAGGGCATAGGACTACTTCACCGCATCAATCGGAGAATGGATGGAGCCATGTACCGTCAAATCCTGAGTGACAACCTCCTTCCCTCCACCAGGACATTAAAAATGGTTCGTGGCTGGGTCTTCCAACACGACAATGACCCGAAACATACAGCCAAGGCAACAAAGGAGTGGCTCAAAAAGAAGCATATTAAGGTCATGGAGTGGCCTAGCCAGTCTCCAGACCTTAATCCCATCGAAAACTTATGGAGGGAGCTGAAGATCCGAGTTGCCAAGCGACAGCCTCGAAATCTTAATGATTTACAGATGATCTGCAAAGAGGAGTGGGCTAAAATTCCATCTAACATGTGTGCAAACCTCATCATCAACTACAAAAAACGTCTGACTGCTGAGCTTGCCAACAAGGGTTTTGCCACCAAGTATTAAGTCTTGTTTGCAAAAGGGATCAAATACTTATTTCTCTGTGCACAATGAAAATAAATTTATATAATTTTGACAATGTGATTTTCTTTTTTTTTTTTTTTATATAATCTATCTCTCACTGGTAAAATTAACCTAGCCTAAAAATTCTAGACTGTTCATGTCTTTGACTGTGGGCAAACTTACAAAATCAGCAAGGGATCAAATACTTATTTCCTTCACTGTATGTGCATGTATGTTTGAATGTATGTTGGCATGTATGTATATATGTGCATGTGTGTATGTATATTTGCATGTATATATTTGCATGTATGTATGTATGTTTGCATGTATGTATGTTTGCATGAATGTATGTTTGTATGTATGTTTGCATGTATGTATGTTTGCATGTATGTATGTATGTTGTCATGTATGTATGTATGTTGTCATGTATGTATGTATATATATATATATATATATATATATATGTGCATGTATGTTTGCATGTATGTTGGCATGTATGTATATATGTGCATGTTTGTATGTATATTTGCATGTATGTATGTTTGCAGATGTGTATGTTTGCATGTATGTATGTTTGCATGTACGTATGTATGTTTGCATGTATGTATGTTTGTATGTATGTATGTTTGCATGTATGTATGTTTGCATGTATGTATGTTTGCATGTATGTATGTTGTCATGTATGTATGTATGTATGTATGTATGTATATATGTGCATGTATGTATGTTTGCATGCATGTTTTTATTTTTGCATGTATGTTTGCATGTATGTTTATATATATGTGCATGTATGTAATTATGTTTGCATGTATTTATGTTTGCATGTATATTTGTGCATGCTTGTATATATGTATGTATCTTTGCATGTTTGTTTGTATGTATGTATGTATGTTTTCATGTGTGTGTGTGTGTGTGTGTGTGTATGCATGTATGTATGTATGATAGTGTGCATGTATGTATGTATATATGTGTGTATGTTTGCATGTATGTATCTTTGCATGTTTGTTTGTATGTATGTATGTATGCTTTCATGTGTGTGTGTGTGTTTGTGTGTGTGTGTATGCATGTATGTATGTATGATAGTGTGCATGTATGTATGTATATATGTGTGTATGTTTGCATGTATGTATATTTGCATGTATATATGTGCATGCCTTTATGTATGTATGTATGTTTGTATATATGTATGTATGTTTGCATGTATGTTTGTTTGTATACATGTCTGTATGGCCATGTATGATACTGTCTGCTGGCGCCATGTATCTAAGTCAACTTCGCGGCAGGCTTCTATACATGGTATAACAGTCAGTATGACACATTAAACTGAATCTAAGCCTACGACATGTTTTATTTCTTTTTTTTTCTTTACAGGTTTGGTGTTTGGACTACGTCGGTTTCGAGGACTACTTAGATGACATTTTTTTTTCTACAATAGAATGGTTAATGAGGGTTGTGTTGGGGGTGCTTTATTTCAATAAAATATTTTATCTATATCTTTGTCTTTTTCTTTTCAAATTTTATTACTACCACTTTAGTAATGGCCGCTGTCTGAGTGACAACATCCATTACTAAGGCGAGGCTTAGTGTTAGCCGGTGCAGAGGCTAACTCTAACCACCATTATTACCCAGGTACCCACCACCACCAGGGGTGCCGGGAAGAGCCAGGTACAATCCAGTACCCGACCATCTGTTGTGATGCTCGGGTTCTGGGGCGGTCGCAGGCTGGTATTATGAGGCTGGGAAGGGCCAAAAACAATGGACCTTCCCACCCTTGTAATGCTAGGCTGCTGCTGCTGTGTTGTATCTGGCTGGTTATAAAAGTGGGGGGGACCCCACGTCATTTTTTTAAATTATTATTTTTTTTTTTTAAAAAGACATGGGGTTCCACCCAATTTATCATAACCAGCCACATACAACATAGTGTTATTAGCCTGGGAATGGACAAAACCAGTGGCCCTTCCCACCCATGTAATGCCAGACTGCTGCGGCCTTGTATATGGCTGGTTATTAAAAATGTGGGGGACCCGTCTATTGTTAAATTTGTTAAATTAAAAAAAAAACGACGTGGGGGTCCCCCCCCCCATTTTTATAACCTGCCCGATACAACACAGCAGCAGCAGCCTAGAATTACAAGGGTGGGAAGGTCCACTGTTTTTGGCCCTTCCCAGCCTCATAATACCAGCCTAAGGCCGCCCCAGTACCCGACCATCACAACAGATGGTCGCGTACTGGATCGTACCAAGCCCTTCCCGGCACTCCTGGTGGTGGTGGGTAACGGGGTAATAATGGGTGGTTAGTGCTAGCCTCTGCACCGGCTAACAATAAGTACCGCCTTAATAATGGACGCTGTCAATCAGCCAACTGCCATTATCTAGGCACTAATAAAGTTTTAAAAAAAACACAAAGACAATTGTTTTTTATTGAAATAAGAAATCCCCAACAAAACCCTCGTTAACCATTTTATTAAAATTTGAAAAAACGTAGATCTACGCAGTAGTCCAACGAATCGAAGATGTAGTCTAATCGGTACATCAAAATCTGCAACAACATAAAAAAACAGTTATCAATGTGAACAATACCAATACTTCTACTCACCTACACACATATATACACGCACACACAAACAAACAACCATACACAAACACACACATATATACACAAACACAACAAGATATACACACACACACACACACACACACACACATATACACAGTTATACACAAACACAACAAGATATACACAAACACACACACATATACACATCTCCAAACACACACATATACACGAACACACACATATACACAAACACACACACACATATACACAAACACATATACACAGTTATACACAAACACAACAAGATATACACAAACACACACACATATACACACACATATACACAAACTAACACATATACACAAACACATATACAAACAAAAACACACATACCCAAACACACACATATACACAAACACACACATATACATAAATACACACATATACACAAACACATATACACAAACACACCCATATATACACAAACACACACACACACACACACACACACACATATACACAAACACACATATAAAAACAAAAACAGACAAAGACATATACCCAAACACACATATATACACAAACACACACATACACAAACACACACACTGTTTCTTTTAAATGCTGCTGGGGAACCCGCTCGATCCACTATATAAGGCTGCGCTACAGTGCAGCATTTAAAAGAAACAGGATCCTGACCTGTCCATAGAGTTTAAGGCAGCACAGAGTATTTCAGGAGATGAGCGTGCAGATTCAGTGCTGCTGTGAACTCTGCTCTTACCATTACGTAGCTCTCAGTCTGTTACCTCTCCTCCACTCCTGTCCTCAAGAACACCTTCACATGATTGGCAAGTCACCACGTAATGGTAAGAGCAGAGTTCACAGCAGCACAGAGTATTTCAGGAGATGAGCGTGCGGATCTTGTGCGGGGTGGTGACTTGCCATGTGAAGGTGTTATTGAGGACAGGAGTAGAGGAGAGGTAACAGACTGAGCTACGTAATGGTAAGAGCAGAGTTCACAGCAGCACAGAATCTGCACGCTCCTCTCCTGAAATATTCTGTGCTGCTGTGAACTCTGCTCTTTCCATTACGTAGCTCTCATGCTCATCTCCTGAAATACTCTGTGCTGCCTTAAACTCTGTGGACAGGTCAGGATCCTGTTTCTTTTAAATGCTGCACTATAGCGCAGCCTTATATAGTGGATTGAGCGGGTTCCCTAGCAGCATTTAAAAGAAACAGGATCCTGACCTGTCCACAGAGTTTAAGGCAGCACAGAGTATTTCAGGATATGAGCACGGCCGGCCACAGGAAGCCGGTCGTTTTTCCGAGCCGTGCTCCCATTATGCACACGACCGTAAAAACACCCGTTATTGCGGGTCGTAATTACGACCCGCAATAACGGGCTCATAGACTTCTATAGACCCATAGACTTCTGTTAGCCACGGGTACCTTCCCGTTTTCTCATGGGAAGGTGCCCGTGCCGTTAAAAAGATAGAACATGTTCTATTTTTCTATTTTACGGGCCGTGCTGCTATAATTATAATGACAGCGCGGCTCGCAAAAGCGGCCGGCTGTCCGTGGCCTGCCGTGCCCGGCCGTGCTCGTAATTACGAGTCGTAATTACGAGCATGGCCCGTAAAATAAAAAAATAGAACATGTTCTATCTTTTTAACGGCACGGGTACCTTCCCATGAGAAAACGGGAAGGTACCCGTGGCTAACAGAAGTCTATGGGCCCGCTATTTCGGGTCGTAATTACGACACGTAATAACGGGTGTTTTTACGTTCGTGTGCATGAGGCCCCGTAATGACGGGTGGCTGCATGTGTGCACCCGTCATTACGGCAGCGTTGCTAGGCGACGTCAGTAAATAGTCACTGTCCAGGGTGCTGAAAGAGTTAACTGATCGGCAGTAACTGTTTCAGCACCCTGGACAGTGACTACCGATCACAATATAGAGTAACCTGTAAAAAAAAAGACGTTCATACTTACCGGGAACTACCTGCTTCCTCCAGTCCGGTCTCCTGGCCGTTGCCTTGGTGACGCGTCCCTCTCGACATCCGGCCCGACATTCCTTGATGACGATGCAGCCCATGTGAGAGCTGCAGCCAATCACAGGCTGCAGAGGCCTCTGCAGCCAATCACAGGCTGCAGAGGCCTCTGCAGCCAATCACAGGCTGCCGCGTCAGATAAGAAGGTCGGACTGGAGGAAGTAGAGGGACTCGTCACCAAGACCAGGTACGTATGAAATGCTTTTTATTTTATTTTTAATCAACAGCCTCTTTTCTCTATCAGTGATTGATAGAGACAAGTGGCTGCCGATTTGTATAATATTTTTGACCGGGTTCGGTCAAAACGGGTTCGGCCGAACCCGGTGAAGTTCGGATTCGCTGTGAACCAAACTTTTCCGGAAGTTCGGACCGAAACCGGGTTCGGTTGTCCCGGTTCGCTCATCTCTATTCATCACTAAGCGAGAAGACACACTTCTGAAAAAACCCAACTCATATAATCTCTCAAGTATCCTCACTTCCCTCTTGTCGCAACCGTCTTTCATGTCGCTCAATCCAGGACATCGCTTCCACTGGCATAATAAAAAAGTGAGTCTCATCCAGTGCAGCAACACGTAACGTGGCTGGATGCAGCATACCATACGCCACATTCAGAAGGTGTAATTTGCGTTTGACTTCAAGAAACTTAGCTCTTCCCTGTTGCACTTCTGCTGAGTAATCAGGGTAAATAGACATGTTAGTACCCTGAACGGTAGGATCTGCGTGATCCCGCGCTTTACGGAGTACTGTGTCTCTGTCCTTGTAATGTAACAACTTGATCAAAATGGGGCGAGGAGGTGGTAAAGGCCTGGTGGGGACCCTGTGAGCCCTATCAATAGCAAATAATGGTGTCAAATTAATGCGACCAATTTTCTCCTGAAGCCATATTTCAAAGTAGTCGTCAGGATTCCAATCTGATATTATTGCGACGTGATCTATTCTCCAGATCATCAGCTTTCGCCTTCAAATCCGCAATTTCTTGTGTTGTCTAGTTTCTCTAACCACTGGTGCCACAGTATCCTCCAACTCTGAGACACGACCCTCCATCGCTGTTGTGCGTTCCGTGACCTGCTGTCTATCATATTTGCTTATAGCCATGGATTCCATAATGCCCCCCACATGCAACTGAAGGGTACAAAGGGCAGAATTGCATTGTTTGACCGCCATAAACACGTCCTTAAGCGTGGGCTCAGGTGCGACCTCAGGCTGAGTAGAAGTCTCTGTTTGAGGAATATTAGCAGTATTTATCAATCCCCGTGCATGTACTTCAGATGCATTCTCCTCAACTAACAGACCTATAGACAGATCAACATTAACAGGGTCAGTAGATGTCCCGTCCTGTATTGACGCGGTTATAGATTGAGCATATTGCTCCAGGCGTGCCGCTATCTCCTTTTGCATATCAGGTTTACTGGGTTCTTTAACAGACATAGCAGCACCCTCCAGATTGCCTTTATCTTTTGCACCCTGTCCATTCTGCACTTCTCGGTCCAAGAAAGATTCAAAGGTTCGGCATAAAGCAAAAAGTCTCCATGAATGAAAGTTCTGGTAGTTTTAAATAGGGTTATTCAGGATGTATGGCGGGAGATCCTGCAACACACGTCTGGCTACATGCTAGGCTAGGCCATGCCCCCCCCCCCCCCCCCCGCTGCCAGACTCTTGTTTACTAACAAACAAAAGTATCTAGGGCATGTTGACATTCAACAGGTCCGACCATTCTCTCCCCCGACATCAGGAAGAGTCAGGTCACCGCCATACACATCAGATGATAGGCTGGTCCTGTTGAAATCGGCGGGCTCGGCTGACATACATCTAATTTATAATGCCTCTCAGAAGATACTTATTCTCCTTGTGGAGATCCAGCTAGTAGGGAGTCTTTAGGGAAATTCTACCCAGAAAAAATATGCATAATGGCCAGTGGCGTAGCTAAAGACTCATGGACCCCAGTGCAAAAGTTCTTCTTGGGCCTTTCCCAAACTACTCTTTTTGGCCAACGGCCCGTAGCTTTTAGCGGCATCGCTGGGTCTCTGAAGTGACCCATCGATGCAGCACTTGTAGTCAGGGGCGTTGTTACAGTCTTAATACATCAGGGATAAAAGCCCCAAGACATATATTTCCCCCCCAAATTCATATATAGCATTAGATACAGCGGCTCAGCAGACACTATCACACATGATTAGATACAGGACCCAGAAGATAGTATCACACATGATAGGCTTTGATACAGGGCCAGCAGACAGTATCACGCATGATAGACTTAGATACAGGACCTAACAGACAGTATTGCACATGATAGGATTATATACAGGGCCTAGCAGACAGTATGACACATAATAGGCTTAGATACAGGGCCCAGTGGACAGTATTACACATGATAGGCTTAGATACATGGCCCAGCAGACAGTATCACACATGACAAGCTTAGATACAGGGCCCCAGAAGACAGTATTACACATGATAGAATTAAATACAGGGCCCAGCAGACAGTATCACACATGGAAGGCTTAGATACAGGGCCCCGAAAGACAGTATTTTTATTCTTACCCTCCTCGCTCCTGAATCAAGTCTTCATCATCTCCGGGCGCTGCGTACATTGTGTACGGCGCACATAACATTGTGAAGCTGAAAGTTATCAGGACTAAATATTGCACACAAACCCGACTCAGGAGCCAGGAGGGTATGTATACTGTTACTGTAGTAACAGTTTACAACATAAGCCCCAGTTACTACAGTAACTGTGGATAGACATGCCCCCCCCCCCCCGCCACCCCCGCTTTGGGTTCCAGACGCAAATGTGGCCGCTAGGGGGCACTATAGAGAAAGTTTTATTTCTTCTGGAGGAGAACTATTTTGCTTTCATTTATAATGAATGATTCATGAAAAAAGTTGTGCAGCACTTCATCTTGTGGGAAATTGCATTATTGCAGATTCTACTGCAAAATGTCTGAGCTTTGTTAGTTCAACCGTCATAGGGTAGATTTCATCAGTGGCGTCGCTCTGGGCCTGGGGGGCCCACAGGGCCTCCGTAGCCACACAGCGCTGACCGCACTGGTCCCGCTTCCTGAATGCTGGAGCAAGGCACTGACGTCTCCATGCTCCAGGATTCACTCTGTTGGGAGCGGCTCGGTGCAGGCAGGCTTGATGTAGTGGCCTCATCGCGCCTATCTGCGCCGAGTCGCTCACAGCACAGACCGGAGGAGAAGGATCCGCCACCCGTTGTGGTAACGGGGATAGGTAAGTAATTATGTTATTATTTTTCTATTATTCACAATAGGGCATTATACTGAGTAGGGAAGGGGGGTTTATATGGTGGCTGCTACAGGAGCATTTTAATATATGGGGGTATTATACTGTATGGGTGGCCAGGGGCGTAGCTAAAGGCTCATGGGCCCCGATGCAAAAGTTCTTATTGGGCCCCCCCCCCTCGCAAACTTCTCATGGCCGACGGTCCGCAGCTTTCAGCTGCATTGCTGGGTCTAGGATTAGATACAGTGGCTGAGCAGACAGTATCACACATGATAGGATCACACATGATAGGATTAGATACAATGACTCAGTAGATAGTATCACACATGATAGGATTAGATACAGTGGCTCAGCAGACAGTATCACACATGATAGGATTAGATACAGTGGCTCAGCAGACAGTATCACACATGATAGGATTAGATACAGTGGCTCAGCAGACAGTATCACACATGATAGGATTAGATACAGTGGCTCAGCAGAGAGTATCACACATGATAGGATTAGATACAGTGGCTCAGCAGACAGTATCACACATGATAGGATTAGATACAGTGGCTGAGCAGACAGTATCACACATGATAGGATTAGATACAGTGGCTCAACAAACAGTATCACACATGATATGATTAGATACAGTGGCTCAGCAGACAGTATCACACATGATAGGAGTAGATGCAGTGGCCCAGCAGACAATATCACACATGATAGGATTAGATACAGTGGCTCAGCAGACAGTATCACACATTCTAGGATTAGATACAGTGGCTCAGAAGGCAGTATCACACATGATAGGATTAGATACAGTGGCTCAGCAGACAGTATCACACATGATTGGATTAGATACAGTGGCTCAGAAGGCAGTATCACACATGATAGGATTAGATACAGGGCCCAGCTCGCTGACATTGCGGGTCCAGCGCTGGACCCAGGATAGGTAAGAATAATAATTTTGCTTCTTTATGTGTTACAGATTATTTTTGTGTGTTTGTGTTTTTTTTACAGGTTCGGTTGTTGGACTTCGGATTCGAGGACTTCAATGACGGCGTTTTTTTATTCTCAATAAAATGGTTAACGGGGGTTGTGTTTTTTTATTTCAATAAAATATTTTTTCTATGTGCTTGTATCTTTTTAAACTTTATTATCACCGCCTTAGTAATGGCCGCTGGCTGATTGACAACCTCCATTACTAAGGCGGGGCTTAATGTTAGCAGGTGCAGAGGCTACACTAACCCCCATTATTACCCCGGTACCCACCGCCACCAGGGGTACTGGGAAGAGCCGGGTACAAACCAGTACCCGACCATCTGTAGTGACGGGCAGGCACCGGGGTGGCCGCAGGCTGGTAGTTTTAGGCTGGGGAAGGCCAAAAACAGTGGCACCTACCACCCTGGTAATGCTGCCTGCTGCTGCTGTGTTGTATCTGGCTGGTTATGAAAATTGGGTGGGACCCCACATCGTTCTTTCCAATTATTTTTTTTTAAATGACGTGGGGTCCCCCCCATTTTTCATAACCAGCCAGATACAATAAAGCAGCAGCAGCCTAGCATTACCAGGGTGGGAAGGGCCACTGTTTTTGGCCTTTCCCCTCCTGATAATACCAGCCTGCGGCCACCCCAGTGGCCGACCATCACTACAGATGGTCAAGTACTGGATGGTACCCGGCTCTTCCCAGCACCCCTGGTGGCGGTGGGTACCGGGGTAATAAAGGGGGTTAGTGTTAGCCGCTGCACCGGCTAACACTAAGCCCCGCCTTAGCAATGGACGCTGTCAATCAGCCGGCGGCCATTACTAAGGCGGTAGTAATATAGTTTAAAAAAACACAGACATAGAAAAAATATTTTATTGAAATAAAAAAAAAACACACAACCCTCATTAACCATTTTATTGATAATAAAAGAAAGCCGTCATCGAAGTAGTCCTGGAATCCGCCGAACCTGTAAGAAAACACACAAAAAAAACGATTAGTAACACATGTGTTAGGCTTATATTCAGGGCCCATGTGTGATACTGTGTGTGGGACCCTGTATCTGAGCCTATCACAAGGTAGGCTTAGATACAGGGTCCAGCGGACAGTAATCTTATATAGTATAAGATTACTGTGTGCTGGGGCCCTGTATCTAAACGTACAGTGTGGTAGGCTTATATACAGGGCCCATCAGACAGGATCACACATGGGCCAATTTATCTAAGCCTACCATGTGATTGGCTTAGATATAGGGCCCAGCAGACAGCATCACACAATCTGTGATCCTGTCTCATGGGTCCTCTACGCCTGCTACATCGTAGGCTTAAAGAGGTTGTCCAGTCCCTAAACATTGATTGCCTATCCTTAGGGTAGGCCATCAATAGCTGATGTGTCGGGGTCCGTCTCCCGGGACCCGCCAATCAGCTGTTTTGAAGGGGCCGCAGCACTCGTACGAGAGCTGCTTCCCCTTCATTTCACTACTCGCTCACACTGTGAATCGCCGACACGGATTCACAGTGTGACCAGAATGAAGGGGAAGCAGCTCTCGTGCGAGCGCTGCGGCCCCTTCAAAACAGCTGATTGGCGGGTCCCGGGAGTCGGACCCCGCCAGTCAGGGCTAATCTTACCTTCCTCTTCAGCCGTGGCGGTAGGTCTGTCCTCTCGATGCTGTGCGCAGCGCATAGCGCTGTGACGTCATGCGCTGCGCACAGTGATTGACGTCAGGACCTCCGCTGCGATCCGGAACCAGGAAGGTAAGTACAGTCTGTTACTATAGTAACAGGGGCCTGCGGCCCGAGTTACTATAGTAACTTTTTATTGACGTGGTGTGTGGGGCTGTGGGCCCCCCTGGCTTCGGGGCTCGGTCGCAATTGCCACCGCTGCGACCCCTATAGCTACGCCAGTGGATAGATAGATAGATAGATAGATAGATAGATAGATAGATAGATAGATAGATAGATAGATAGATAGATAGATAGATAGATATGAGATAGATAGATAGATAGATAGATAGATAGATAGATAGATAGATAGATAGATATGAGATAGATAGATAGATAGATAGATAGATAGATAGATAGATAGATAGATATTAGATAGATAGATAGATAGATAGATAGATAGATAGATAGATAGATAGATAGATAGATAGATAGATAGATAGATAGATAGATAGATAGATAGATAGATAGATAGATAGAGAATGGATGGATGGATGGATGGATGGATATACTTTTTCTGTTATGCTAAACAGTCAGCCCTGAAGTGTGACTGCTCAGCATGACAGACATACACAATAAAGGGGTTAATAGCTGCATTACTAGCAGTTACTTACATACATCGGGTGTGGGGTCAGGGAGCAGCAGGAGTCAGGATTCCTGGGAGGAGCCGGCATACACACGATCTTCTTGCTGTAGCCATTCCTCTGCACAGGAAGAGGGAAACAGCTAGAAGCGAGCTGATTGGCTGGACAGCACAGTGGGCGGGTAAGAGTCTTCCCCCTCCGTGCAATGACTATTTCACTGCCGAGCTGCCACCAATGCTTTAAAATGCATTGCTGGGTCTCTTTTGTACCCCAGCAGGGACCCAGCAATGCAGAGTAATCATTGTAGCACTACTGTGCTACTGTGGTGAGGGGGGCCTGCGGGCCCCCCCTAGCTGGGGGCCCGGTCGCAGTTGCGACCGCTGCGACCCCTATAGCTACGCCACTGTGGGTGGCATTATACTGGGGGGACAGCTATGGGTGGCATTATACTGTATGGGGGCATTATACTGTGGGGACAGCTATGTGGGTATTATACTGTGGGGACAGCTATGGGGGCATTATACTGTGGAGACAGCTATGGGGGGCATTATACCGTGGGGGCAGCTATGGGGGTATTATATTGTGGGGGCAGCTATGGGGGGCAATATACTGTGGGGCAGCTATGGGAGGCATTATACTGTGTGGGGGCAACTATGGGGGGAATTATACTGTGTAGGGGCTGCTATGGACAGCATTATATTGTGGGGCAGCTATGGGGACCATTATACTGTGGTCACTGGCGTAGCTATAGGGGTCGCAGCGGTCGCAATTGCGACCGGGCCCCGAAGCCAGGGGGGCCCACGGCCCCCCGCACCACATCAATAAAAAGTTACTATAGTAACTCGGGCCGCGGGCCCCTGTTACTATAGTAACATACTTTACTTACCTTCCTGGTTCCGGATCGCAGCGGAGGTCCTGATGTCAAGCGCTGTGCCGCAGCGCATGACGTCACAGCGCTATGCGCCGCGCACAGCATCGAGACGACAGAACTCCCGCCGCGGCCGAAGGTAAGGTTAGCCCTGACTGGCGGGATCCGACTCCCGGGACCCGCCAATCAGCTGTTTTGAAGGGGCCGCAGCACTCGTACGAGAGCTGCTCCCCTTCATTCCTGTCACTTCATTCCGGTCACACTGTGAATCCGTGTCAGCGATTCACAGTGTGAGCGAGTAGTGAAATGAAGGGGAAGCAGCTCTCTTACGAGTGCTGCGGCCCCTTCAAAATAGCTGATTTGTTGGTCCCGAGAGACACATCAGCTATTGATGGCCTATCCTGAGGATAGGCCATCAATGTTTAGGAACTGTACAACCCCTAAGCCTACGATGTAGCAGGCTTAGGAGGCCCATGAGACAGGATCACAGATTGTGTGATCCTGTCTGCTGGGCCCTGTATCTAAGCCAATCACATGGTAGGCTTAGATACATGGCCCATGTGTGATCCTGTCTGCTGGGCCCTGTATCTAATCCAATCACATGGTAGGCTTAGATACATGGCCCATGCGTGATCCTGTCTGCTGGGCCCTGTATCTAAGCCAATCACATGGTAGGCTTAGATACATGGCCCATGCGTGATCCTGTCTGATGGGCCCTGTATATAAGCCTACCACACTGTAGGTTTAGATACAGGGCCCCAGCACACAGTTATCTTATACTGTATAAGATTACTGTCTGCTGGACCCTGTATCTAAGCCTACGTTGTGGTAGGCTTAGATACAGGGTCCCACAGACAGTATCACACATGGGCCCTGTATCTAAGCCTAACACACGTGTTACTAATCATTTTTTGTGTGTTTTCTTACAGGTTCGGTCGTTCGACTACGTCGGATTCCAGGACTACTTCGATGACAGCTTTTTTTTTATATCAATAAAATGTTTAATGAGGGCTCTGTGGGTTTTTTTTTTTTATTTCAATAAAATATATTTTCTATGTCTTTGTGTTTTTTTTTAAACTATATTACTACCGCCTTAGTAATGGCCGCCGGCTGATTGACAGCATCCATTGCTAAGGCGGGGCTTAGTGTTAGCCGATGAAGAGGCTAACACTAACCCCCTTTATTACCCCGGTACCCACCGCCACCAGGGGTGCTGGGAAGAGCCGGGTACGATCCAGTACCTGACCATCTGTAAGAATTTTTGCATCGGGGCCCATGAGCCTTTAGCTATGCCCCTGACTGTGGTGATCAACTATGAGCGGCATTATACTGTGGGGATAAGCTATGGAGGCATTATACGGTATTGTGCAGCTATGGGGGGGTATTATGCTGCATGGGGGAATTGGTGTGGGCATTGTACTGCATGGGGGCATCTGTGTGGGCATTATAATGTGTGGGGGCATCTGTTGGCATTATACTGTATGGCGCATCTGTGTGGGCATTATACTGTATGGGGCCATCTATGGGTCAGTATACTGTATGGGGGCATTATACTGTATGGTGGCAGCTATGGGGGCATTATACTGTGTGGCGGGCACTACGGGAGCATGATACTGTATGGGCTGAACTGGGTGTGTATGGGTGGGTATTGTGTGGGATTAGAAGTGTGGCTTAAAAGAAAAAAATATTGCAGCTGCGCTCTGCATCGATTGTCCGCCTTTGTGAAGTATAGCACTGTCTACAGGGAGGGCTGTATAGCACTGTCTATGGAGGGGCTGTATAGCACTGTCTATGGGAGGAGGGCTGTATAGCACTGTCTACAGGCACTATTTACAGGGGGCACTAGCTACAAGGGCGGGCTGTGTGTGGCACCGAGGGGTGGGGGGCCAGTCACTGGCGTAGCTATAGGGGTCGCAGCGGTCGCAATTGCGACCGGGCCCTGAAGCCAGGGGGGGCCACAGCCCCCCGCACCACATCAATAAAAATTTACTATAGTAACAGACTGTACTTACCTTCCTGGTTCCGGATCGCAGCGGAGGTCCTGTCGTCACAGCGCTATGCGCCGCGCACAACATCGAGAGGACAGGACCTCCACCGCGGCTGAAGAGGAAGGTAAGATTAGTAGCCCTGACTGGCGGGGTCCGGCTCCCGGGACCCACCAATCAGCTGTTTTGAAGGGGCCGCAGCACTCGTACGAGAGCTGCTTCCCCTTCATTCCGGTCACACTTTGAACCGGTGTCGGTGATTCACAGTGTGAGTGAGTAAGGGAAATGAAGGGGAAGCAGCTCTCGTACGAGTGCTGCGGCCCCTACAAAACAGCTGATTGGCGGCTCCCGGGAGACGAACCCCGACACATCAGCTATTGATGGCCTATCCTGAGGATAGGCCATCAATGTTTAGGGACTGCACAACCCCTTTAAGCCTACGATGTAGCAGGCTTAGAGGGCCCATTAGACAGGATCACAGATTGTGTGATCCTGTCTGCTGGGCCCTGTATCTAAGCCAATCACATGGTAGGCTTAGATACAGGGCCCATGTGTGATCCTGTCTGATGGGCCCTGTATATAAGCCTACCACACTGTAGGTTTAGATACAGGGCCCCAGCACACAGTAATCTTATACTGTATAAGATTACTGTCTGCTGGACCCTGTATCTAAGCCTACCTTCTGGTAAGCTTAGATACAGGGTCCCACAGACAGTATCACACATGGGCCCTGTATCTAAGCCTAACATGTGTTACTAATCTTTTTTTTTGTGTGTTTTCTTACAGGTTCGGTCGTTGGACTACGTCGGATTCCAGGACTACTTCGATGACGGCTTTTTTTTTTATTATTAATAAAATGGTTAATGAGGGTTGTGTGGGTTTTTTTATTTCAATAAAATATTTTTTCTATGTCTGTGTTTTTTTTTAAACTATATTATTACCGCCTTAGTAATGGCCGCCGGCGGATTGACAGCATCCATTGCTAAGGCGGGACTTAGTGTTAGCCGATGCAGAGGCTAATACTAACCCCCTTTATTACCCCGGTACCCACCGCCACCAGGGGTGCTGGGAAGAGCCGGGTACCATCCAGTACTTGACCATCTGTAGTGATGGTCGGCCACTGGGGCGGCTGCAGGCTGGTATTATCAGGAGGGGAAAGGCCAAAAACAGTGGCCCTTCCCACCCTGGTAATGCTAGGCTGCTGCTGCTTCATTGTATCTGGCTGGTTATTAAAAATGGGGGGGACCCCACGTCATTTAAAAAAATAAAAATAAAAAATAATTCGAAAGACCGATGTCGGGTCTCCCCCCAATTTTCACAACCAGCCAGATGCAACACAGCAGCAGCAGGCAGCATTACCAGGGTGGTAGGTGCCACTGTTTTTGGCCTTCCCCAGCTTAATACTACCAGCCTGCGGCCTCCCCGGTGCCTGCCGGTCACTACAGATGGTCGGGTACTGGTTCGTACCCGGCTCTTCCCAGTACCCCTGGTGGCGGTGGGTACCGGGGTAATAATGGGGGTTAGTATTAGCCTCTGCAACTGCTAACATTAAGCCCCGCCTTAGTAATGGAGGTTGTCAATCATCCAGCGGACATTACTAAGGCGGTGATAATAAAGTTTAAAAAGTTACAAGCACATAGAAAAAATATTTTATTGAAATAAAAAAACACAACCCCCATTAACCATTTTATTGAGAATAAAAAAACGCTGTCATTGAAGTCCTCGAATCCGAAGTCCAACAACCGAACCTGTAAAAAAACACAAACACACAAATATAATCAGTAACACATAAAAAAGCAAAATTATTATTCTTACCTTTCCTGGGTCCAGTGCTGGAGCCGCAATGTCAGCAAGCTGAGTCCTGTATCTAATCCGATCATGTGTGATACTGTCTGCTGGGCCCTGTATCTAATCCTATCATGTGTGATACTGTCTGCTGAGCTACTGTATCTAATCCTATCATGTGTGATACTGTCTGCTGGGCCACTGTATCTAATCCTATCATGTGTGATACTGTTGCTGAGCCACTGTATCTAATCCTATCATGTGATACTGTCTGCTGAGCTGCTGTATCTAATCTGATCATGTGTGATACTCTCTGCTGAGTCCTGTATCTAATCCGATCATGTGTGATACTGTCTGCTGAGCCCTGTATCTAATCCAATCATGTGTGATACTGTCCACTGAGCTGTGTATCTAATCCTATTATGTGTGATACTGTCTGCTGAGCCACTGTATCTAATCCGATCATGTGTGATACTGCCTTCTGGTCCTGATAGGCTTCCTGTCAGAGTGACAGGAAGTCACTGTGTTGTTCCCGATGCACACTGTTTGCGACAAGGTGTGCATCGGGAACTAGGAGGTCAGCTGTCCCCGACAGCTGACACTCCAATGTTGCCAATCAGCGGCTCATCGCCGCTGATTTTGGCAATTAACCCGTTAAATGCGGCGCTTGATTGCAATCGCCACATTTAGCGGGTTTGTAGCACATCGGCAGCCCCCATGCAATTGTGGGGGTTGCTGATGCTTGTGATGGCATCCAGAGGCCAGGCAACGGCCTCTGGGTCTGCCATGTATGGAAGCCTATGTCCTGGTCCTCGTAGACTTACTGTCAGAGTGACTGTGACATCACACTGACAGTTGGAATACGTTACACTACCTAGGTAGTGTAATGTATTCTAGCAACGATCAGAGCTGCAGTTAAAAAAAATAAAGTGTAAAAAATAAAAATAAAAGTTAATAAAAATGTTTTATAAAAGTGTAAAAATAAAAGTATTTGTTTTCCTATAATAAGTTATTTGTTATAGGAAAAAAATGAAAACGTTAAAAAAAGTACACATATTTGGTATCACTGTGCTCGTAACAACCCAAACTATGAAACTATAATGTTATTTTTTCCACACGGTGAACGCCGCAAACAAAATAAACGGTAAACTGTCAGCATCTCTATTTTTTGGTGACCACCCCTCCCAAGATATAGAATAAAAAGTGATCAAAAAGTCGCATTTACGCCAAAATAGTAGCAATAAAAACTAAAACCCGTCCCGCAAAAAAGAAGTCCTCCCACAGCTTTTTTTGACAAAAAAATCAAAAAGTTACGGCTCAGAATATGGTGTCTTAGAAAATGAATTATTTTATAGAAACTTAATTTTATTGTTCAAACGCTGCTAAACGTAAAAAAAAACTATATACATATGGTATCGCCGTAATCGTACCAACCCGCAGAATAAAGTAAAACGTAATTTATTGCGCACGGTGAATGCTGTAAGAAATAAAGAATTTAAAACGCCAAAATCGCTTTTTTTTTTGGTCACCTTAGCGCTAAAAAAGATGTAATAAAAAGTTATCAGGAAGATGTATGTACCATAAAATGGTACCAATAAAAGCTACAGCTCTTCCCGCCAAAAATAAGCCCTCACAGCGCTCAATCAACCAAAAAAATAAAAAAGTACTGGATGTCAGAATGTGATGATACAAAACAATTATTTTTTTTTAGCAAATAGTCTTTTCTTTGTAAAAGTAGTAAAATATAAGAAAACCTATATAAATTTAGTATCACCGTAATCGTATTGAGACGCAGAATAAAACAAAAGTTGTCGTTTTTACCGCACGGTGAAACACTTAAAAACAAAACCGCAAAAACAATGGAGGAATCACAGTTTTTTCCAATTTCAGCAAGCAAATTATTTTTTTTCAGTTTCCCAGTACATTTTATGGTACTTTAAATGGTGTTAATAAAAACTACAACTCTTCCCACAAAAAATAAGCCCTCACACCGCTCTATTGACGGAAATAGTGATAAACGAAAATGAAAAAGCAAAAAAGGATCAGTCCTGAAAGGCTTAATTAATTTCTAATAAAAAAACATTTATGACCACATGTGGGTTATTGCCGTACTCAGGAGAAATTGCTTTACAAATGTTGGGGTGCTTTTCCCCTTTTATCCCTTGTGAAAATTAAAAAATGCAACATTGTAGTGGACAAAAATGTTGATATTCATTTTAACGGCCTAATTCCATTAAATTCTACAAAAAACATGTGGGGTCAAAATGCTCACTATATCCCTAGAAAAATTCCTTTAGGGGTGTAGTTTCCAAAATAGGGTCACTTTTGGGAGTTTCCACTATTGCAAACCCGACATGACACTGAAAACCAAAAAAAGTCTGTGCTACAAGATCCAAAAGGTGCTCCTTCCCTTCTGAGCCCTGCAGTGGGACCAAACAGCAGTTTATTACCTCATATGGGGTATTGCCATAATCTGGAACAATTGCTTTACAAATGTTGGCATGCTTTTTCTCCTTTATTCCTTGTAAAAATTAAAAAATTCTATTTCCACAGAAAAAAAGGTGATTTTCATCTTCACAGACTAATTCCACTAAATTCTGCAAAAAAAAACTGTGGGGTCAAAATGCTAACTATACCCCTAGAAAAATGCCTTGAAGGGTGTCGTTTCCAAAATGGGGTCACTTTTGCGGGTTTTGACTGTTTAGGTACCACAAGACCTCTTCAAACCTGACATGGTGCCTAAAATATATTCCTAAAAAAAGGAGGCCCCAAAATCCACTAGGTGCTCCTTTGATTCTGAGGCCGGAGCTTCAGTCCATTCGGACACTAGGGCCACATGTTGGATATTTCTAAAAACTTCAGAATCTTGACAATAAATATTGAGTTGCGTTTCTCTGGTAAAACCTACTGTGTTACAGATTTTTTTTTATTATTACAAATGAATTTCGGCAAAAAAAAAAGAAATGTGTAAATTTCACCTCTACTTTGCCTTAATTCCTGTGAAACGCCTAAAGGGTTAAAATACTTTCTGAATGTGGTTTTGAATACTTTGAGGGGTGCAGTTTTCAAAATGGGGTGATTTATGGGGACTTTCTAATATAGAAGGCCCTCAAAGCCACTTCAGAACAGAACTGGTCACTGAAAAAATGGCCTTTTGAAACTTTCTTGAAAATATGAGAAATTGCTGCTAAACTTCAAAGCCTTGTAACGTCCTAGAAAAATAAAAGGACGTGAAAAAAACTATGCAAACATAAAGTATACATATGGGGGATGTTAATACTTTACCTAGATGGAGGATACCAAGCGGTTCCCTAAAAAATTTTTTATTGGTGAATGGCCCTTCACAATGGAATACGGGCACTATCGGGAACCAGGCCACAGGCCTATAATGCGCATGGTGGTAACGGTGAACCCGCTGAATGAGAAACAAAACCTATAAATTGGAGTCTGACACACGAAAAATCTATTAAAACAATGAGAGTTTATGAGATCAATTAAAACAAACACATGTATAAAAACATAGAGATGATGCCACAAGAAAAAATGGACAACCAGAATATAAATCACAGAGCGGCACTATATAGACAGACTACGCACACCTAGTCTAATACCAATATATATTTGAAAAATGGTGTGCAAGAAGCACACGGTATATCAATCCCAAGTGCTGAGTAATGAATGCAACAACGATGCGTTCGCTATGTGGTTTCACTGCATAATGTACCTGGGACAACAGCCCATACGTGGTTACAGTGCATAGCAAAAAAGTGTATCCACATCACAAGTGAAAAAATGGCTGTTGCATTATGTGAGAATGTCACTTACCCATCTCAAGGTTCAGATGTCTGGCGTCCACCCCGACGCGCGTTTCGGCCCGGAAGCCTTCGTCTGGGGGTGGTGTCATAACCCACTATCCAGCCTTTTAAAATAGCCCCCCACCAATCACCAGAGGGGACATCGTAACTTTGCCAGAATCAGCTGTGAAAGCGGAATCGCGGACCGGCCTGTCGACATCCGGGTCACGGACCCGGAAGCAGAAAGTGCATAAAGCACTTATCCTGCACACGAATCCGATGCAGGGCGCCGAGGGCCGGGACACGACACCGCGCAGGCGCACAGCACAGAAAAGGACAAATGCAGAGAGTGCTACTAGTACGCCTGGCCGCCGCCAGGGGCGCAGTGTGTTTGGACGGAATTAGATGCAGAATGAATGCCCATATATGGGTGAAATGTCTATCCCTAACCTTTCCCTACCCTGTTTGATGCATCAAGGAAAGAAATCAGGAAGAACACTGTAATGCATGCAAGATATTGTTATTTGAATGGATAAAGGGAATATAGCCAAAATGATTGAATGAATGAATGAATGAATGAATGAATATCAACCCAAAACAATTGTATTGAAGTGCTGCACACCGTTATTGCATCCATCACCAGCACAACAACAAAATGTACAAGCACGCAAACACATGTATTATTGCCAAGTGGCAAATGTATTCAAAATGCATATCTACATAATGCAAAATCCTTAAGTGACAGTGTACCAGCACACCAATTCAATGTAGAAAACACCATAATCAATAAAAATATGATCAATTGCATTAATGTATGTTGTATAAAAATGAAAGATAATAAAAAATAAATACAAATGTACCTCTATACAAATATTAAATATACAATACTGTACATATGCCAACATATGGTTATAAATAAATCCTGTGTAACTATATTGATATATGTTATCTTAAAATAGTAAAAAAAAAAAAATATTATAATAATAAAAGTGAATATATATACACATCTATATACAAGCTAAATATACAATATTATACACATATAAAAATGCATATATCCAATATAAATAACCGTTATTGAAGATAATCAGTAAAAAGTGACAATAATAAGGTAAACTAAAAAATATATATGTGTAAAGCAATGTGTTATAACACCATGCTGGTGCCAATGAACGTGAAAAGAGGGAAAAAGAAAAATATGGGGGATGTTAACTAGTAACTATTTTGTGTGGTATTACTATCTGTTTTACAAGCAAATACATAAAAATGTAGAAAAATTAAAGTTTTTGCACATTTTCGCAAAAATGTGACGTTTTTCACAAATAAATATTGAATTTATCGACCAAATTTTTTCACTAACATAAAGTACAATATGTCACGAGAAAACAGTCTCAGAATCGCTTGGATAGGTAAAAGCATTACGGAGTTATTACCAGATAAAGTGACACATGTCAGATTTGAAAAAATCATCTGTGTCCACGAAGCCAAAACAGGCTGTGTCCTGAAGGGGTTAAAAAAAGCTCCTCCACCACATTTTCCAATACAGAAGAAAATTTAAATTTGTGTTGCGAAAACAACTGATTTCCTTAGTTTAAGGGCTTATTCAGTATAATATGTCTGTGCTACACGCGTGGATTTCATGCGCGTCGCACGGACCTATGTTACTGAATGGGGCCGTTCAGACTGTCAGTGAATTTCACACAGCGTATGTCCGCTGCGTGAAACGCACTACATGTCCTATATTTGGCCGTTTTGTGCAGCACGCACCCATTGAAGTCAATGGGTGCGTGCAAATCTCGCTCGGCACACGTAAGCACTTCTGTTTTGTAAACATAAAAACAAAGTGTCATCATGATGCCGGCTGCGTGAAAATCATGCAGCCGCGCACCATATGCTGATTACACACGGAGCTTTTGCGCGCGCAAAACACAGCGTTTGTTTGGGCGCGCAAAATGGACACGTCCGTGTGAATAAGGCCTTACATCCACTTTTTTAAGGAGCATGAACCACATTCCCCAACAAGCATGTGCATTGTTTGAGAATACAGTGTATGCAATGCAACACTTAAAGAAGTACTCCTCAGGCTGTAAGGTGGGGCCCCGAATGGTGTAAGGCCTGGTGCAGGTTGTGTCACGGAATAGATGGTACAAAGACAGGAGTGATGGCAAAACACGTCTTTACCTTCAGACTGGTAGTAAACGTCACACAAATGACCACAGCAGACAATTACAACTCTTTTTAGTAGCCACTGAGAGGCATAGTCTTACAAGCAATGGATTCAGGCAGGCTAAGATCGCTGGCTTGCTGTATACTACTTACAGCAGAACTAGGGCCAAGGTCACATCACCTTGATCCAAGGGGTTGTCTGACTCAGGCCTAGTTAGCCTCAATATGGCATCTTCCGGCTGCTTTTCTTCAGGCCTAGTTGGCCTAAATATGGTTGTCTGACTTCCTATTTCACTAGTCCCCAATAGTCTCCGGAGTCTGACTGCTCCATTGCACTCCATTCCAACTGACCTGGGTCACGGCTTTCTCTCATGTACACTTATACCGCTGTGATCGCAATTTGAGTCACGTTACGCCTTGATCTCCATGCAGGTTCAAATCAGGTGGGGGGGGGGGGCGAGCTCGGAGAAGCAACAGATACACTGAGACGTTTCTCAAAGTAAAAATCCTTCTGACTTTATTTAACCGTTGTGGTCGCTTTTATAGCATCAGAACAAAAACATTCCATAACATATGAGTCATCTGTATATTCAATAAAACCCATTGGTGGAACACAAGGTATTCCCTTTTATGCTTAGGGGGGTTGGTCAAGTGATTGAATGCCATCTGTTCGCAATTTCAAAAGAGACAGCAGAGCAGCTGCAAACTATTTCTTCTCTTACCCTTTCTAAAATACCCATTCACATGCTCTCCTCTATAACATTTCACTCCTTGGGGCCCCAGATATATTATACATATATTTATACCATAACAATCCCTCCTTTTGTGATTTTACCAACACCTAAATTCCAATGCTACTTCTATCTCCTGATAGCAAGGCTTCGATCCATTTCTTCACTTGATTCACACAGGTATGTAGGTGGGGTAATCTCACAACACTCTTTCATCATAATGTATAGGCCTCTGATTGAATGCTTCCCTTATTTTGCAAAATGTATAACAAACAATATTATGAAACATATCAAGGGTTGGAATAACACATGCAATATCTTAGTGGCAGTGGGGGAAAATCCTGTAAATATGTCATACCAATGATGGGCACTAGCATCTTGTATTGCTGACGATAAATTTATTACTTCCCTAGCTGCTATTGTAGCCAATACTTTCACTTTACTTAGAGTTACATTATGGGCTGCTATCAATTTCTTTACGTCTTTAGACTTTTGTAACACTTGTTTTAACTCTTCCAGTGGCAAACTAAAATTTCCATAGGGCAAAGGTTCAGGTACCCATACAGTGGACATTATTTCTTCTAAAGTAGGCAGGAACACTATAGTTTGGTTCCCCCAAGTCAAATGCGTCACATTGTATAGACATCCTGAAAATGGTCCTATGAGATTAAACTGGCTAAGGGTCTGCTTGTCGTTAGTTATTAAGCATACATGCTGTGGACCTACTTCAATATAAACCTGTAGGTTAGCTTGTGGGATTCTAGTGAGTGCGCATACATTATCCTGGTGCTGCATTAGACAGGGTTCATATATCCCTGACTGTTGATTACATACATATCCTTGCTCTGTTAACTGGCACAAATCTATATTCCTTGTCTTATTTTGAGAGTCTATGTGTGTTCCTTTTATTTCTGGCATCCAATATTGTCCTAATAATGTCACCGGGTCAATCATTACCATTGGCATAACAATAAATTTGCATAATAGAGTAGGATTTTTCACATGAAATGCTATTAGTCTTCCTGCACACCATTTAGGTGTACACTCAGTATACTCAGGCTGGAACAATAACCACGTATCATTTCTCTCTCCTATGGGCAGAATGTCTGTCCATTGCCTAACATGACTACTAAACAATTTATTCTTAAAATTATTCATCTGTTCTTGTTGCCACATCGTTTTAAGCGTACATACTGTCCAATTTACAAAAGTTGATACATTCTGTAATGTTCTATATTCGGTTAGCATACTTTCATTAAAAACATTTAGAAACAGTTCATCTATAGCCAACCCTTTTTGCTGTAAGTGAAAGGTAGTAGGTAACCATGAGGCACCTATCCTTAATGCAGTAGATGTGTCGTCTCCCACTGAGTTTAATTTGTTCATAACTGTTTCTACCTGTATACCATTCAATACTCCTAATCCCGTTCCTACCCCTCCTAATAGCGTGTCATACCATTCTCTTTTTTGTCTATGACAGCTGGGGGATTCAGGGAAGGAAATATTGAAGTGTACATTCTTTCTCTGCTGTTGGGTTACAGCGCTCTTACAAGTGTGTGGGATTCTTTCCAGACTTTGTACTGTTATATGTGGCTTAAAACTATCTCTTAAAATTGTTATCAAGAATACAAAATATCTTCTATTTCTTATTTGGCTATTATTCATACATAATATCATCCCATCAGTTTCTTTTATTACAATCGTAGAGTTGAGCCTCTCCTTGTTGCATCTTTCATAAGTCTTATTTATCATTTCATTTCTATTTTTACTGGTTGTATATTTCTGTAGATACTGTAAATCTGGTTCATAACAACAAAGCAACAGCCCCGGCGTCTCTTCTTGTATGCTAATGTTGGCTGTTTTGTCTATGTGAAGGTACACAGTCCCTCCATGTGGTCCTTTTTTCCAAGTCCCTTCGGTTGTAGTCACATTTGTAGTATAACACGGGTCATTGGCCTTACAGGTGTAGTTACCCTGCTTTCTATCCACTGTGGCATTCGCCCACCCTGTCCTGAACTGTTCCAGTGATTCTGTACTGATTACGTGTACAGGAGTAGCAGTTCTGCCTTTTTGTATAAGAGCACACGCAACAACCGCCGCAACAACCGCAAAGATCTTCATTCTTCTGGCTGAAGAACCTTTTTACAATGACTGGCGTGAATCCAGCTTGCCTTTCCTTCGAGCTTCACTGAGGTGCTTGTTGTGAGTAGGACTTGAAAAGGACCATCAAATCTTGGGTCTAGACTTTTCCTCACGTGTCTTTTGACAACGACCCAATCTGCTGGTTCTAGCTTATGCGTCCCTTCAACTGAATCAGGACCTGGAATGGAAGCAAAGACTTGTGCATGCACCTTAGTCACTTGTTTGTTCAGCGTTTATACATAATCTGTTAGTCTACCATACTGCATTTGGAGCACCTGTGGAAAATAACATCCTAATCTGGGAGCCGACCCAAATAAGATCTCATATGGGCTGAGACCTGTTCTTTTTGTGGGCGTGTATCTTACTGAGAACAAGGCTAATGGTAGACACTCGGTCAATGGTTTCCCGGTTTCTACCATTACTTTTTGAATTTTCAATTTGAGAGTCCCATTTAGTCTCTCAACCTTCCCACTACTTTGTGGATGGTATGGTGTATGTAGGGCTTGACTTATGCCTAGAGCTGACAACACATGGTTCATGATTTCACCCGTAAAATGAGTTCCTCTGTCGCTCTTGAGTCTGCATTCTTTTCAGGTGTACCTGCAGAGGTCAAAAATTGTCTTGCCCTCCATATGGGGCCATAATCGTGTGCAATCCCAAAAGCATATCGAGAGTCAGTGTATATATTTGCTGTCTTTCCTTCTGCATGTTGGCATGCTGCTGCCAGGGCCTTAAGCTCCGCTTCTTGTGCTGAGCGGGACGCTGGTAAGGAGGCTGCTTCTAGGACTACATCTTCGGTGGTTCCTGTAAGAAAAGATCCTTCTACACAATACCTTGAACCATCCACAAAGAGTATTGGGTCTGGGTTTTGGAGTGGGGTATCTTTTACATGTGCAAACCCCACTGTTTCCTGGGCCATAAGGGCCATACAATCATGTTCATCAGTTTCAGGCAAAAATTGTGACCATACTTTACCTACGTCTTCTCCCCCTTGCTCCAAAGGCAGTAAGGTAGCTGCGTTCAATGTAGTACAGCGGTGTAAAGTAACCTGCTCAGGAAGAAGAAGAGCACAGGTTAATCTCAAATGTCTTGCAGTGGACAAATGCTTAGGTTGTACTTGAGTTAGAATAGCAGTAATATACAAGTTTTGTTTTGCCTTCTCCCTCATCTAAATCCATAAAGACTCGTGTGAGTGATGTCACATCGCCTCCTGTGTAACTTTGCTGGAGGGGGATGGTCTCTTACACATAAACCAAAATTGTACCTGATCAGTTCCTTCACCCTTCCCCCCTTTGTGGACTCTGCGAGAGTAATGTAGCAGAGTTCAAAACTACATCTCAACATAACACTAGTTTAACCCCTTGTAATGTACAACAGCCTGAAACAAAAATGACTTTTTCCTGACAAACATTTGATCTTTACAATGACATAATTTCTATGTGAAATCAAAAATAGAACAATTGTAGTTAGTTATTCAATAAAACAGAAAATATTATCTCTGATAACATTAATTACTGCAAACCAATAAACAGTATAACGGTGGGGGTCACATACATTTTCAAAAACCCCGTGTCTCACAGTATCTGTAGTTTAATACATCTGAATTATCAAAACACATGAAATCTGATCACATCATAACACATAAATATCGTAACTTTTATAACCAACAGCGCTTGCGCAAAAGAGAAGAAATGTATTTCAGTTTGTAGACATTACTGATATATATATATATCTCAGCAGTGCATATTGAAATCCCTTTGTCTCATCAGCCCTGCAGACTGCACCCAGTCAGCCCCCCTCCTCCTCCTCCCAAACACAGCACACTTTAGAGGGGAGGGAGGGGGGTCACACACTCTCAGCTTCTCACAACTTCTTCTCTCACAATCTTAACACTTTCAATGCCGGCAAAACAACATACTAATCTGCAATCATTCATCACACCATTGTATAAGAATTATCTACGTTAATGTTTAACCGTACAATCTGTCGGCCACCATCTCTATATTATGATGATGCGTTGTTTCATCAGTGAACTAGACTGGAACTTCTGTAAATAGAAAAAACACTACAAATGACAAAATTAACAAGGTGATTATTTCATACTGATTTGGATGGGCCGGGCGTGGCCACATCAGGGGCAGGGGGGGGCAGCCTCTCCCATTGGAAACAGTGCGCAGGGGGTTTCCTACCAACAATGAGGACACACTCAACATGAGGTACGGACGCCATTACCGGGCGTCGGCTGGTCCTGTTCTCTAATACATACAATATGACACAAAGTCATACAAAATATCTATTTCAGCATTTAATGTTGTGTCCATTCATTTCAAGAACAAGATTACATTTCTTATCTCACTAGCAGCTGTTCTCCACCTCCCCCTTCTCTTATCACACAAGTTGATTCTAAATTATATCGTATGGGAATTTACTATAAGGTCATTTGCAACATTAAAACAACTACTACTTCTATAGCTTCCTTTGCTTTAAACTTTACTTTATAATATATGAATTTCCTCTGACAACCTCCTGCACTTTTACTTCAGTGTATTAACATTACATACATTTGTAGGCTCTTTGTTGCTTTCTAAAAGATGCTACAATCCATCTACTCCAATCTGCTTTGTCATTTGACTCTGTGTGGTTCTGGATTTACAATCCCCTAGTAAATTTACACCATTTTTATACACTATCCAACTGAGCCAAATTACAACCAACTAAACAATAATCCCACAAAGGATCTGCTCATTATATCATCTATATTTTTCCCGATCTAATCTTCCCGCTTTTCCCATTCCACATGCCTTCATTAACTGATTCGTTCCTTGTGTTGCCTTTTTACCTTCTCTTTCTGCTACTGCCTGTTTGGCTGTCAGTCCTTGTGGGTGCTCATCTCGTAATAGGAACACCAAGTTCCCCATAGTTATAAGTGGTCGCCTATGGGCAGACCCTAAGTTACGTAGGGGGTAATTTTCCTGATAGGTGAATTTCTTTCTCACCTATTTTAGACAGTTACTTATCCCCTCGAAACTCCTTAATAGGAACACCAAGTTCCTCATCTTGTGACTGTAAGTGGTGGCCTTTTTTGGCACACCCTAAGTAATTCAAGGGGTAAGTTTCCTGATAGGCAAATTTCTTTCTTGCCTATTTTCGACAGTTACTTATCCACTTGATACTTCTTATTTTGTTACAGATTTTAGCTACTGACAGATGAATTTCTTTCTCATCTATTTTAGACAGTTCTAGTTTCCGTACTAACTCTTCTACTCTGGCCAGAGGATCTTTCCCTTTCACAGTCCTTTTATAACTTTCCTCGTCTGAGACACCACTCAAGGAGATATCCTCCACACCATAAGAGTAATATGACAAATATTCCTAATCCAAATAACAAGGCAAACGTAAAATCAAGCTGTTCATTTGACATGCCGGATTATCAGATTGCAGAAAATTCTGGAATTTTGAGCTGAAAATCAGTGCATGATAATCTCCGCAAGTACCTCAATGCTGTACACACATTTTCGGTATTTTGCCGGATTATCAGATTTGCACAAAATTTTCGATTTCCGGGCTTAAATTTAGCCTATCATAATCCCCGTAGTCACCTGAAGCATGTACACATGTTTCTGGTAATTTGCCGGATTATCGGAAGTTTTTTTCCAAAAACAATTTCCTTATTCTAAAATGCATTTGTGACACAAAACTGGGTTTCTACAACATTCATACAAATACTGTCATGGAGATCAGGCACTTTATCCTGAGGGTAGGATTACATATAGACTTGACCAGATTTTTACACTAAAAATACCCTCATGTGGCCCCTCTATCCCTCAGGAGTACTACCGGGAAGGTGACCTACCAGACAGGAAGGTGCAGAGCAGAGTTTGTAAGAATTAAGTCTTCTTACCTTGCTGCAGCAGTGGTCTGCACGTTCCTTCGTCCGGGTGGTCGCCATTCAAGTCCCGGGAGATCCCCTAGGTGGGGTGCCGTCCTTCTGGTCAAGTCCCTGGTTCGGGCGCCAATTTCTGTGATCGCAATTTGAGTCACGTTACGCCTTGATCTCCATGCAGGTTCAAATCAGGTGGGGGGGGGGGGGCGAGCTCGGAGAAGCAACAGATACACTGAGACGTTTCTCAAAGTAAAAATCCTTCTGACTTTATTTAACCGTTGTGGTCGCTTTTATAGCATCAGAACAAAAACATTCCATAACATATGAGTCATCTGTATATTCAATAAAACCCATTGGTGGAACACAAGGTATTCCCTTTTATGCTTAGGGGGGTTGGTCAAGTGATTGAATGCCATCTGTTCGCAATTTCAAAAGAGACAGCAGAGCAGCTGCAAACTATTTCTTCTCTTACCCTTTCTAAAATACCCATTCACATGCTCTCCTCTATAACATTTCACTCCTTGGGGCCCCAGATACATTATACATATATTTATACCATAACACCGCTAATACGCTCAGCTATCTGTACAATGGGAATCCGAGACATGCTTGCTCTTCAGTGCCTCTGCCACACAGGCCAACGGTAGATACTAACGATATACTCGCGGTGTTACTTGAGAGGCATTAGCCTGCACTCTGAACACTGTTGAACAGGCTCCTTGCAGTGGTAGATTAACCCCTTAATGACCAGGCCATTTTGCACGTTAATGATCAAGGATTATTTTTTGTTTTTTCACGGTCGCATTCCAAGAGTCGTAACTTTTTTTTTATTCTGTCGACATAGACGTATAAGGGCTTGTTTTTTGCGGCACGAGTTGTATTTTCTAATTGTACCAATTTTAGATGCTTATAATATATTGATTAACTTTTATTAACTTTATTTTAGGAGAGAATTGAAAATAAGCAGCTATTTCAGCATTAATTTTCACGTTATAAATTTACGCCGTTTACTATGCAGCATAAATAACATGTTAACTTTATTCTATGGGTAGGCACGATTACGGGGATACCAAATATGTAAAGGTTTTATATGTTTTCCTATGTTTGCACAATAAAAAAAATTACTTGTTTTTGCATCGCCGCATTCCAAGAGCCGTAATTTTTTTATTTTTCCATCGATGTGGCCGTATGTGGGCTTGAATTTTGCGGGCCAATGTGTAGTTTTCATTAGTACTATTTTGGGATACATATGACTTATAGATTAACTTTTATTTTATTTTTTATGGGGGGAATGGGAGAAAAGAGAGAATTTTGCCGTTGTTTTTTGCGTTTTTTTTGGACGCTGTTCATCCGGCGGTTTAATTAATGTGTTCATTTTATTGGTCAAGTTGTTACGATCGTGGAGATACCATATATGTGTATGAGTTATTTGTTATTTTTTCACAAACTTTATTTAACTGATTTACATTTTATTTTTTTAGTCCCACCAGGGAACTTCACTATGCGATCCATTGATCGCATATATAATGCTTTGGTATACTTAGTATACCAAAGCATTATTGCCTGTCAGTGTAAAACTGACAGGCAACGTGTTAGGTCATGCCTCCAGCATCGCCTAACAGGCATTTGCTGAAGACAGACCTGGGGGTCTTTGTTAGGCCCCCGGCTGTCATGGAAACCCGACGGCGACCTGCGATTTCTTCGCGGGGGCGCCGATAGGGTGACAGAGGGAGCTCCCTCCCTCTGTCAAACACATTAGATGTCGCTGTCACTATTGACAGCGGCATTTAATGGGTTAAACTGCCGGAATTGGAGCGCGCTTCGATTCCGGCAGTTGCAGCAGGAGCCAGGCTGTGTATAACAGCCGTGCTCCTGCCGCTGATCGCGTGGGTACAGTGACAGTACCCGCGCCATCACAGGACAGATATATCCGTCCTCCTGCGCGAACTAGCAGCTGCAGAGGACGGATATATCCATCCTTCGGCGTTAAGGGGTTAAGTGTACCATGGGCTGTTGACACAACATGGGTCCCCTCCTTCTCCCTTACACGCAATGCAATCCCCAATCCTCTTTTCCCTTGCGAGACGCCTAAACAGCGCTTTGCTTCTTTGAACTTTTATTAAAACTTTAAAACAAATAATCTTATTAAAAAAAAAATTAAAATACAAAACCATAGTATATGAACTTAGATGTGATCAATAACAGTTCGATCCACGCAGGACCCGCTGTCACTGAACCCCAGTCCCGCTGACCTGACAGATATAGGTTTTAGTGCTAGATACAGCTTCTCTGTATACAGGATACAAAGCAGCTGTATCTCAAAAAATTGTTTTTAAAAGGTGTACACAGCCTTTAACACATCAAATAAAAAAATGTAACATCTCTCTTTGAAGTGTAACTAAACTTTTAAAAAACTTTTGACATGTCATAGTCAAATGTCAGAAATTTTGATCAGTGGGAGTCCAAGCACAGTGGCCCCCACCGATCGCTTAAATGAAGCGGTAGAAGGGCTCGGGTGAGCGCTGTGCCGCTTTGTTTCTGATCGGCATTCCTCCGAGCAGTGTATAGTCCCAATAGAAAGTCTATGAGTCCACTGCACTATTGATTCCGCCAACAAAAAACAGAAACCTTATGGAACAGAGACAAATGGAAAACATTTGCAATGGAAACATTACCATTGAAATCAATGGTAATGCAAACGGAATCTATGGATTCCATTTGCCTTTCCGTTGATGTGTTCCTCCGACGGAAAGGTCTGATGGAAGCCATCAAGGGAACCCCGAAGCAGATGTGAACACACCCTTACTGTATCAATAATGCAGTCAATTCAGAAGGTGGTGTGCAGATAACTGCATTGCTGATTTCTAGCGCGACCAGGAGTGTTGCAAGCCCCAAAACATATGTCCCCACTCTCACACAAAAAAATTAGCTATATACATATACAGTTATTATATTATACAACTATACCAGATGAAATATTACCTGCATACTGTTACTGAACACAAAGCACTATTATTAGACCAATATTACCATTAATAACACAATATAAGGTCCAAATAATACCGCCACACCATAACCACATAGTGACCGAATAATACCTCCATACTTTTACTGAATAATACCCCCACACCATAACCACATAGTGACTGAATAATACCCCCAAACTAATACTGAATAATGCCACCACACCATGACCACCTAGTGACTGAATAATACCCCTATACTGTTACAGAATAATACTGCCACACCATAACCACAAAGACCAATATTACCACTATGTAATGACCTTACAGTGGAAGATTCTAGTTATACACAGGAGCTGTACAGATGATATAAGTAATTACAGCACATTTATATCTAGATAAGGAACGGAGTCAGGTAAGTATGATCAAGGGGATCTTTAATTCAGAGGGCGACGCGTTTCTGGACCAGACTGGTCCCTTCGTCAGGTCAGTATACCGACCTGAGGAAGGGACCAGTCCGGTCCAAAAATGCGTCGTCCTCTGAATTAAAGATCCCCTTGATCATACTTACCTGACTCTGTTCCCTATCCTCTTGAGCCTGGCGCCGATGCCCGTCATTAGACTGCAATTTTTTTCTTGCCTTCCAATATATATCTTGTCCCAGGTACTAAGGAATTAGCACAGAGGGACCGCAATGGGTGGCAGCCGGCAACCTAAATTTTTCCACCTCATATATAGACACGGAGGAGCGCCGCCATTCCCTCATCTTTCTTGCTGCACAACTCATCATCAATAACCGTGCCCCCTTTGTGCCCCCACAGTAATAATGCCCCTTTGTGCCTCCTGAAGATAGTGCCACATAGAGCCCCCTGTAGATAGCGCCACACACAGCCCTCTGTAGATAGTGCCACACACAGCACCCCTGCAGATATGCCACATACAGCCCCCTGCAAGTAGCACCACACATACAGCACCCTGTAGATATCGCCACACACAGCCCCCTGCAGATAGCTCCACACAGCCGCTCTGTAGATAGCACCACAATCCTCCCCGCTTATATATAGTGCCACACAGCCCCCCTAGTAGATCCCTTCAGTCCTCCACCTCTTGTATATAGTGCCACACAGCCCCCTGTGTTTAGTGCCACACAGCCCCCCTCTTGTGTATCGTGCCACACAGCCCCCCTTGTATATTGTGCCACCCAGCCCCCCTCCCTTGTATATAGTGCCACCCAGCTCCCTCCCTTGTATATAGTGCCACACAGCCCCCCTCCCTTGTATACAGTGCCACGAAGCCCCCCCTCCCTTGTATATAGTGCCACACAGCCCCCCTTGTATATAGTGACACACAGCCCCCCTCCCTTGTAAATAGTGCCACCCAATGCCCCCCTTGTATATAGTGCTACACAGCATCCCCCTTGTATATAGTGCTACACAGAAACCCCCTCATATATTGCCACACAGACCCCCCTTGTATATAGTGCTGCACAGCGCACCCCCCATCATATATAGTGCTACTCAGCACACACCCCTGGTATATTGCCACACAGCCCCATACAATAATATATATTGTACTTACCTTGCCCCATTCCCACGATGGGCGGAGAGCGCTGTACAGGCTCCGGGTATGACGCATGTGCAGACCAGCGTCATGCAGTGACGTCTATCACACCGGCCTGCGCAGGGAGTCTGCTCAGCGCCTTATAGCTGCAGGCCTATAATGGCATCCTGAGGATGCAGATACAAGTGATTCTGGCTGTCCCTAGCACCGAGGCACTCTCCGGTGCTAGCGACACCACCGGGCATGTGGGGGCCCGTGCGGTTATGTGTGGTTCCTAGGCGGCCACCCAAACCGCCTTAATGATGATCCGCCACTTGCTCCTTGCTGCTTTGTGCTCTAAACTCCCGCCCCAGCTCCACGTTACTGCCCCAGCACTAAGCCCAACCACAAAATAGTGCACGGGCCATGCATTCCGGTGCCTACAATTTAGTTAGAGCCAGCAAGTCAAACATTTCCTGCTGGACCTGCAAAGTAACAGTGTTAAAACAACATAACAGTAGCACAAATTAAGAGCAACGAGCTCGGAACAAATCCGAGAAAGGAGGCATAACGGTCGCCATGATTCTCCCTTAGCTGTTCTTAGGGGGGCCACAGCGAGCAAGCCATGAGCCGTACGGCAGTGTGACCTTTGCTAGTGGGGGAACATGAGCTGTATGGCAGGTTCCCAGTTAAGATTACGGCCTGGCTAGCTACGAAGGTCAGCCTGGACAGCTGACGGCTGCCCGGGGGGGGGCGACCAATAGCAGACGGACCCGGTCGGTTCTTGCGTAGGCAGGTCGGGGCCAGGCATGTCCCGGCTCATAGAGTGTGGTGTCGTGATTGGTCGGGGTCCCCTTATCACTGTATGTTTATTTTATTAATAATTCTCAAAGAACGTGTGTTGTGTAGTAACTACTGGGGGTTGGCGAAAGAGCTAGGGGAAATAGCATGTGCGCTCCTTATACAAACTGCAATATATACAGTGGCCGGACTGATCACTTTTCCTCATCACTGTCATCACAGTGGCTGGACTGACCATTGACTGGACGCCATCTAGTGGCGAAAAGACCCAAAACCAATGGATAACAGCGGACAACAGCACATCTTAAAAGTACAGAGCACTATTATATTTGCATAATATTTACAATGCCAAAGAGAGCCCAAAATACAATGTTACATGTAAAGTACATTTCCCTTTTACTTGTGGATGTATCCCCCACATTTTATAAGCTTACACTTGCTAAGGGCTCAGTGACATATAACTTTCATCCCTAATAAAACTCACCTCACTCCCACTGCCAAGTCTCCTATGAGACGCATCTTCATATCTCTTCTCTGCCTCTTGCTTGATAGAGTAGCAGGCACCGCACTGCCTAAGGGTGGTCTTACATGGCACGACACACCAGTCAAAACATCAGTTTTTCACGTCCGAGGTGCCCCCGTGAGGGTCCCATTTTCACGGAAAACGGAACAAAATAGGACATGTTCTATCCTTCAACGGACCCTTCACACGGTCCGTTAAAATAATGACCGTGTGAACGGCCCCATTGAAATACATGCGTCTGTGTGACGGCCGTTGATTTAACAGCGTCACATGGATGTATTCCATACCTCCCAACCGTCCCGGATCCAGCGGGACAGTCCAGGTTTCTCACCGCTATCCCGCCGTCCCGGGTGGTCTGCAAAATGTCCCGCTGGGCGCTGCATCAAAACAGCTGATCGCTGGTGACTGCAGCAGTAATCAGAAGAAGGCCGGAGTCTTGCGGCGGTGTTCTCACTGGGATTGATGCCGGCATGGGAGTGGACCAGTACAGTCACCTGACCTGTCATCTGACCTCACCGGTCAGGTGACTGGACTGGTTCACTCCCGGGCCGGCATTGACACCAGTGAGAACGCCGCTGCAAGACTCCTGCCTTCTTCTGACGGTGAGTGACGTCAAAGCAGAGCGGAGAGTGGCAGCAGTAGGGCCAGCTAACTATACCGCTCTCCGCTCTGGCGGCATTGTGGAACAAAGTATAAGGGGGTTGTGTTGCGCTACATACTGGGGGGCTGTGTGTGGAGCAATCTACAGGGGGTCTGTGTGTGGCGCTATCTACAGTGGGGCTGTTTCTGGCGCTATCTACAGGGGGGCTGTGTGTGGAGCTACCTACAGGGGGGCTGTGTGTGGAGCTATCTACAGGGGGGCTGTGTGTGGAGCTATGTACAGGGGGGCTGTGTGTGGTGCTATGTACAGGGGGGCTGTGTCTGGTGCTATCTACAGGAGGCTGTGTCTGGCGCTATCTACAGGGGGCTGTGTGTGGAGCTATCTACTGGGATGCTCTGTGTGGAGCTATCTACAGGAAGGCTGTGTGGAGCTATCTACAGGGGGCTTTGTCTGGCGCTATCTACAGGGGGGCTGTGTCTGGCACTATCTACAGGGGGCTGTGTGTGGAGCTATCTACTGGGGGGCTGTGTGTGGCGCTGTGTACAGGGGGGCTGTATCTGGAGCTATCTACAGGGGGGCTGTGTCTGACGCTATCTACAGGGGGGCTATGTGTGGAGCAATCTACAGGGTGCTGTGTGTGGAACGATCTACAAGGGGGCTCTGGTGGATGATTTTTCCATTGACCGGTAGCAGAGTTACACAACTGGAAAAAAAAATCCCCTAAATGTAACTCTGTTACCTGTCAATTGAAAAGTCATCAACCACAGGGTCTCCCTCTTGACTTTCATTGTTCTCAGCCTTTTGGTTTGTCCTGCAGCTGCCGCCGTGATAAGCAAATGTTACACCCAAGTTAGGAAAAGTAACATAAAGACGACATAACTGGATCCATAATATCTGTGATATCCAGACAGTCTAGAGATCCGCAGTGAGAATTTGCGCGTGTTATTTGCAGAAGGATCTGGCCATGATTTGATGTGTTTATGCAGGATATTGGGCGTGGTTTGTGGCATGGCTTAAAATGTCCCTCTTTTCCGAATTGAAATGTTGGGAGGTATGGTATTCTACATTCGTCTGAATAAGATCTTAATGTGTGGAGTTTTTGAGGCAATTTTGTAATCAGTGGCATTCTTTTCAAGTTCAAAAACGCAAAAAAGCATGTACAAAATGACACTAAACTTAAAACGCCATAAAAACCCCCGCTAAAAGCGCCATAGGAAACTCACATTAAAACTTACATTTTACAAAACACTGGGGTTTTTATATACATTTTTCATGAAATTTAAAATGCCAGAAAATATCTATAAGTGAAGGAGAGCTAATCGTGTTTCTTCTGAACCATTCATATGTAAACTCGCCTTTTTATCATTCTGCATAATCCAATAACACTTCAGCATTAACATAGAATTTAGTATATGCTGCACATTAACAAATGAAGTTAGAGATTAAGGGTCCTTTTACACCTGCCAATATTAGCCGTAAAATCAAGCGCTGATCGAGACGGCTCGTTGATCGGCCCTCCTTTCACAAGGAGCTAGTATGGAGACGATGTGGGGATTATAGGGACGATATGGGAAGATGTGTTGATGACAACGATAATATTTTTGCCATTTAAAACAATATAATCAGCCGACGAACGAGCTGATCGTTGAACATGCACAGGCCAATTATTGAGAACGTTCATGTGCCCGATAATTGGCCGATGTAAAAGGACCCTAAGGCAGGTGCCTTGGACTACAGGTCATAGTAAGGGCTAATAGTGCAAAGAAAGGTCAAGGCGGGAATACTAATTTCTTAAAAACTGTAACCTTTCACTTAAAACCAAGAAGAGTTCCTTTTGTATATTTATTTTGTTCATTTATGATAATATATTATTGATTGAGTCTATGATTATAGTTATGATGAACACCATATTTAAGATGAATGTGTTAGGCCTCGTGCATACTTCCATCACCGTTTTCACTGCCGTTTTTGACGGCCGTGTGATTTCCGTGTGTACTCCCGTGTACACTCTGTGTTTCCGATTCCGAGCGCCGAGCATGGTACTGTCCGGGGTGCTGAAAGAGCAGGGTTGGTCAGCGGTAGTCACTGTACAGGGTGCTGAAAGAGTTAATGGGCTGCACTGATCGGCGGTAACTCTTTCAGCACCCTGTACAGTGACTAGTGCTGAAGAATGACCATGCTCGGCGCTCGCAAAATACAATTTTGAAATAAAAAAAAAAAAAATCAGTTCATACTTAGGGTATGTTCACACGAGGCCATTACGTCCGTAATTGATGGACGTATTTCGGCCGCAAGTACCGGACCGAACACAGTGCAGGGAGCCAGGCTCCTAGCATCACAGTTATGTACGACGCTAGGAGTCCCTGCCTCGCTGCCGGACAACTGTGCCGTACTGTAATCATGTTTTCAGTACGAGACAGTTGTCCGGCAGCGAGGCAGGGACTCCTAGCGTCGTACATAAGTATGATGCTAGGAGCCCGGCTCCCTGCACTGTGTTCGGTCCGGTACTTGCGGCCGAAATACGTCCGTCAATTATGGACATAATGACCTCGTGTGAACATACCCTTACAAAGAAATCCCTGCATTTTCCTTCTGTCCGGCCTCCTGGGATGACGTTTCATCCCATGTCACCGCTGCAGCCAATCACAGGCTGTAGTGGCGGTAACACAAGTATGGATGACATCAGAAGGCCGGCCTCCAGGGATGACGCTTCATCCCACGTTACCGCCTCTGCAGCCAATCACAGGCTGCAGCGGCCTCTGCAGCCAATCACAGGCTGCCACGTCATACTGGAAGGTCGGACTGGAGGAAGAAGAGGGACTCGCCACCAAGACAACGACCGGCGTACGTATGAACTGCTTTTTATTTTATTTTTAATCAGCAGCCTCTTCTCTCTTTCAGTGAGGGTTTGAGACAAGTGGCTGCCGATTCGTGTAATATATCTGTAATGTACTTCTGCCCGCCCGGCCGTTGCTAGGCAACGGCTCCATCACACACGGATGCCTTGCGTGTGCCTTCAGTTTTTTTGATGGCCCCATTGACTTGCATGGGCCTCAAGGTCACGGAATCTGTGACCAAAGTAGGACATGCTCTACTTTTGTCGGAACGGAGCAACGGGACCGTAAAAAAAACTGAAGTGTGCATGGCTCCATTGAAATGAATGGGTCAGGATGCTAGCAATCAGAAAAAATGCCATCAGAAAAACAGCCAACAGAAAAACGGCAAGCACCAAGAAGAAAAAGACTGAAGTGTGCACTAGGCCTTATGTACCTGTAGTCCTGACAGGGAGAAACCTATCAATCACAAACAGGAAGCATGGATGAGACAGCATGAAACGGAGGATAATAAAGAGCTTGGGGAACTCCATATGAGATGCTATAAGGAGGGTAAGTGTGACTCATTTATATGGTTACATAGTTACATAGTACGGTTGAAATAAGACACATGTCCATCAAGTTCAAGCAAGGGACAGAAAAATTGAAGGGATGAAAAAAGAATTCTAGACATCGTTTTAGGAATTTATCTATGCCTTTTTTAAAGCCATCTACTGTTCCTTCCTTGACCAGCTCCTGCGGTCGGCTATTCCACCATACATTCACAGTTCTCACAGTAATGCCTTCAGGCAAACATTGTATACGTCCGTGTGCTGTCCGTTAAAAAACGGACAGTACACGGACCTATGCAATTCAATAGCGCGATTCAGATGTCCGTGATTTTTCACGTATGGTGATTCTATTGCGTGAAACTCACTGCATATCCTATACTGGTCCGTTTTTGCAGACGACATTGCCCATTTAAGTCTATAGGTGCGTAAGAATCACGGACAGCACACGGACGTCATCTGTGTGCTGGTCATATTTCACGCACCAGCAGGGGCGTAGCTAAAGGCTCATGGGCCCCGATGCAAAAGTTCTTATTGGGCCCCCCCCCCTCGCAAACTTCTCATGGCCGACGGTCCGCAGCTTTCAGCTGCATTGCTGGGTCTAGGATTAGATACAGTGGCTGAGCAGACAGTATCACACATGATAGGATCACACATGATAGGATTAGATACAATGACTCAGTAGATAGTATCACACATGATAGGATTAGATACAGTGGCTCAGCAGACAGTATCACACATGATAGGATTAGATACAGTGGCTCAGCAGACAGTATCACACATGATAGGATTAGATACAGTGGCTCAGCAGACAGTATCACACATGATAGGATTAGATACAGTGGCTCAGCAGAGAGTATCACACATGATAGGATTAGATACAGTGGCTCAGCAGACAGTATCACACATGATAGGATTAGATACAGTGGCTGAGCAGACAGTATCACACATGATAGGATTAGATACAGTGGCTCAACAAACAGTATCACACATGATATGATTAGATACAGTGGCTCAGCAGACAGTATCACACATGATAGGAGTAGATGCAGTGGCCCAGCAGACAATATCACACATGATAGGATTAGATACAGTGGCTCAGCAGACAGTATCACACATTCTAGGATTAGATACAGTGGCTCAGAAGGCAGTATCACACATGATAGGATTAGATACAGTGGCTCAGCAGACAGTATCACACATGATTGGATTAGATACAGTGGCTCAGAAGGCAGTATCACACATGATAGGATTAGATACAGGGCCCAGCTCGCTGACATTGCGGGTCCAGCGCTGGACCCAGGATAGGTAAGAATAATAATTTTGCTTCTTTATGTGTTACAGATTATTTTTGTGTGTTTGTGTTTTTTTTACAGGTTCGGTTGTTGGACTTCGGATTCGAGGACTTCAATGACGGCGTTTTTTTATTCTCAATAAAATGGTTAACGGGGGTTGTGTTTTTTTATTTCAATAAAATATTTTTTCTATGTGCTTGTATCTTTTTAAACTTTATTATCACCGCCTTAGTAATGGCCGCTGGCTGATTGACAACCTCCATTACTAAGGCGGGGCTTAATGTTAGCAGGTGCAGAGGCTACACTAACCCCCATTATTACCCCGGTACCCACCGCCACCAGGGGTACTGGGAAGAGCCGGGTACAAACCAGTACCCGACCATCTGTAGTGACGGGCAGGCACCGGGGTGGCCGCAGGCTGGTAGTTTTAGGCTGGGGAAGGCCAAAAACAGTGGCACCTACCACCCTGGTAATGCTGCCTGCTGCTGCTGTGTTGTATCTGGCTGGTTATGAAAATTGGGTGGGACCCCACATCGTTCTTTCCAATTATTTTTTTTTAAATGACGTGGGGTCCCCCCCATTTTTCATAACCAGCCAGATACAATAAAGCAGCAGCAGCCTAGCATTACCAGGGTGGGAAGGGCCACTGTTTTTGGCCTTTCCCCTCCTGATAATACCAGCCTGCGGCCACCCCAGTGGCCGACCATCACTACAGATGGTCAAGTACTGGATGGTACCCGGCTCTTCCCAGCACCCCTGGTGGCGGTGGGTACCGGGGTAATAAAGGGGGTTAGTGTTAGCCGCTGCACCGGCTAACACTAAGCCCCGCCTTAGCAATGGACGCTGTCAATCAGCCGGCGGCCATTACTAAGGCGGTAGTAATATAGTTTAAAAAAACACAGACATAGAAAAAATATTTTATTGAAATAAAAAAAAAACACACAACCCTCATTAACCATTTTATTGATAATAAAAGAAAGCCGTCATCGAAGTAGTCCTGGAATCCGCCGAACCTGTAAGAAAACACACAAAAAAAACGATTAGTAACACATGTGTTAGGCTTATATTCAGGGCCCATGTGTGATACTGTGTGTGGGACCCTGTATCTGAGCCTATCACAAGGTAGGCTTAGATACAGGGTCCAGCGGACAGTAATCTTATATAGTATAAGATTACTGTGTGCTGGGGCCCTGTATCTAAACGTACAGTGTGGTAGGCTTATATACAGGGCCCATCAGACAGGATCACACATGGGCCAATTTATCTAAGCCTACCATGTGATTGGCTTAGATATAGGGCCCAGCAGACAGCATCACACAATCTGTGATCCTGTCTCATGGGTCCTCTACGCCTGCTACATCGTAGGCTTAAAGAGGTTGTCCAGTCCCTAAACATTGATTGCCTATCCTTAGGGTAGGCCATCAATAGCTGATGTGTCGGGGTCCGTCTCCCGGGACCCGCCAATCAGCTGTTTTGAAGGGGCCGCAGCACTCGTACGAGAGCTGCTTCCCCTTCATTTCACTACTCGCTCACACTGTGAATCGCCGACACGGATTCACAGTGTGACCAGAATGAAGGGGAAGCAGCTCTCGTGCGAGCGCTGCGGCCCCTTCAAAACAGCTGATTGGCGGGTCCCGGGAGTCGGACCCCGCCAGTCAGGGCTAATCTTACCTTCCTCTTCAGCCGTGGCGGTAGGTCTGTCCTCTCGATGCTGTGCGCAGCGCATAGCGCTGTGACGTCATGCGCTGCGCACAGTGATTGACGTCAGGACCTCCGCTGCGATCCGGAACCAGGAAGGTAAGTACAGTCTGTTACTATAGTAACAGGGGCCTGCGGCCCGAGTTACTATAGTAACTTTTTATTGACGTGGTGTGTGGGGCTGTGGGCCCCCCTGGCTTCGGGGCTCGGTCGCAATTGCCACCGCTGCGACCCCTATAGCTACGCCAGTGGATAGATAGATAGATAGATAGATAGATAGATAGATAGATAGATAGATAGATAGATAGATAGATAGATAGATAGATAGATAGATAGATAGATAGATAGATATGAGATAGATAGATAGATAGATAGATAGATAGATATGAGATAGATAGATAGATAGATAGATAGATAGATAGATAGATAGATAGATAGATAGATAGATAGATAGATATTAGATAGATAGATAGATAGATAGATAGATAGATAGATAGATAGATAGATAGATAGATAGATAGATAGATAGATAGATAGATAGATAGATAGATAGAGAATGGATGGATGGATGGATGGATGGATGGATATACTTTTTCTGTTATGCTAAACAGTCAGCCCTGAAGTGTGACTGCTCAGCATGACAGACATACACAATAAAGGGGTTAATAGCTGCATTACTAGCAGTTACTTACATACATCGGGTGTGGGGTCAGGGAGCAGCAGGAGTCAGGATTCCTGGGAGGAGCCGGCATACACACGATCTTCTTGCTGTAGCCATTCCTCTGCACAGGAAGAGGGAAACAGCTAGAAGCGAGCTGATTGGCTGGACAGCACAGTGGGCGGGTAAGAGTCTTCCCCCTCCGTGCAATGACTATTTCACTGCCGAGCTGCCACCAATGCTTTAAAATGCATTGCTGGGTCTCTTTTGTACCCCAGCAGGGACCCAGCAATGCAGAGTAATCATTGTAGCACTACTGTGCTACTGTGGTGAGGGGGGCCTGCGGGCCCCCCCTAGCTGGGGGCCCGGTCGCAGTTGCGACCGCTGCGACCCCTATAGCTACGCCACTGCGCACCAGTTGCTAAAGAAATGCTGATAAAACAAAAAATGTGCACCAACACGGACATTAAAAACTGATGCCACACAGAACGCACACTGATGGCACACGGAACTGAAATGCATTAAATACGGTCAGTTTTTTGCGGATGCAAAAGCGGACACGATCATCTGAATCAGGCCTAAAGGAACCTTGTCGTCTCTGGAGATTGAAACTTTTTTTCTGCAGACGGAGGGAGTGCCCCCTTCTCTCTTAAGGTGTTTTTTTTTTACATGGAACAGGTTTCCAATATATTTGTTGTATGGACCATTCATATATTTATATAAGTTAATCATGTCCCCCCTTAGTCATCCCTTTTCAAGGCTAAATAGGTTTCATTCAATTAATCTTTCCTCATAGATTCTCCATGCCCCTTATTAGTTTAGTTTCTCTTCTTTGTATTTTTTCCAACTCAAGGGCATCTTTTCTATGAACTGGAGCCCAGAACTGAACTGCATATTCTAGATGAGGCCGCAATAATGCTTTGTAAAGTGGTAATAATAGATTCCACATCTGCTAAGGTGGGGTCGGTGCGTGGTAATGGGTTATTTGAGGGGAAAATAGGGGTAATAATAAGGGGCAAAGGTGTTAGGGAAAATGGCACTGTGTAGAATAAATGGGGTGAAAAATTAGGAGTTTTTGTGGTGGTGCACTTGTGATTGTAGGAATCAGGCCTTTAGAGGTACATGGGGCCAGACAGGAGGGTCCACAGAAGAGCTGGAGCAGCATGGAACAAGTGGAAACACTTTTGCAGAGCTGGGAGAGTCATACCCTGAAGGCACTGAAAAGTAACGTATTTTTCGGACTATAAGGCGCAGTATTTAGCAAGAATAAATCTTGCTAAAAAGTCCCTAACAAGTGGGAGCCCTTTACTCCGAACTCCTGTCGTTCTATGTCCTGCTCAAAGCTGTTAACCCTGTGTTGCTGGGCCTGCCTTGGCTCCGACTTCATGCCCCAGTTCTGGACTGGAATTCTGGAGAGGTTCTCCAGTGGGGCCGTGAGTGTCAAGGTCGATGCCTGGTGCGGATTCGTTCGGCTCAGTCTTCCCTACCTCGGACATTGGCAGGATTGCCGGGTCATTATGCTGCCTTTTTGAACGTCCTCATCAAGAGGGAGGTGGAGACATTACGTATGACTGCCCTATTGAACTGATTCCTGGTGCATCCCTTCCCCGTGGTAGGGTATATCCTCTCTCCTTGCCAAAGACTCTGCCCATGTCCTCCTATGTGAAAGAGAACTTAGAAAGGGGCTTCATACGAAAGTCTTCCTCCCCGGCAGTTGCTGGGTTCTTCTTTGTCAAAAAGAAAGATGGCTCTCTTCATCCTTGCATCGACTACCGTGGTCTCAACCAGATCACGGTGAAGAATAAATATCCGTTGCCACTGATCAAACCAAACTGTTTGATCGTATACGTGGTGCAAATTTTTTTTCTAAACTAGACCTGCGTGGGGCTTACAACCTAGTCCGGATTCACCAGGGTGATGAATGGAAGACTGCATTTAACACCCGTGATGGACACTATGAGTATCTAGTAATGCCTTTCGGCCTGTGTAATGCCCCCGCGGTCTTCCAGGAGTTTGTGAATGACATTTTCCGTGACCTCCTCTATGTTTGTGTTGTACCTTGATGACATCTTGATTTTCTCCCCAGATCCTATGACACACCAGAGACATGTCCGTCAGGTTCTGCTACGGTTAAGGGAGAATCATCTGTACGCCAAGTTGTTGAAGTGCGTATTTGACAAGGATGCTCTACCCTTCCTGGGCTACATCGTCTCGAATCGTGGTCTCGAGATGGACCCTGAAAAGGTAAAGTCTGTACTGGAATGGCCACGGCCTCAGCGCTTTTTGGGATTTGCTAATTTTTACAGGCAGTTTATTCCGAACTTCTCCTCACTGACTTCTCCCATCTCTAACCTTACTAAGAAGGGTATGAACGCCAAGGTGTGGACTCCCGAGGCAGAGTCCGCATTCCATAGCCTGAAGAGTGCCTTCACGTCAGCCTCTATCCTCCATCATCCGGATGTCTCTCTGCAGTTCTCATTGGAGGTGGACGCATCCTCTGTCGGTGCTGGTACACTCCTGTTCCAGAGAGGTCCCAGGAGCAAGTCAAGGGTATGTGGATACTTTTCCAAGCTCTTCTCTTCCGCAGATCGCAACTACTCGATTGGGGATCAGGAGTTACTAGCCATCAAATTGGCTCTGGAGGAGTGGAGACATCTACTAGAGGGCGCAGCTCATCCGATCTTGATTTTTACGGACCAAAAGAATCTGACCTACCTCCAGACGGCCCAACGGCTGAACCCTCGTCATTCTAGGTGGTCACTGTTCTTTGCAAGGTTCCAGTTTGAGCTTCATTATCGCCCGACCGACAAGAATGTGAGGGCTGATGCCTTGTCCAGGTCTTTCGAGACAGAAGACACCATTGAGAGTCCACAGAACATTATCGATCCATCTTGCATTGTCTCGGTCAATCCCCTGCAAATTGGGGACTGAAAAAGGGCTCTATATATATATATACACACACACACACACACACACACACACACGTGTGTAAAAGGGCTCGCATAATAGCGGATTTCACTTGCTTGTGTCACCCACTATTACTACCTCCTTTATAATCAGGGTCACTAGGGTTATGCCTAGTTCCCCTACCTTTTCCTTATATTAATGCTAATCTACTTGCTTTGCTGCTACGTAAGTCTATAAGACTTAGTAAATACAATTGTATAGTAAATAAAGGGTAATATTTATTACTAACAATAATCACACTTACATATAAAATAGACCAAACACAGAACACAGTAACCGATCACAGTATAGTATCAGTATACCCCAATACACATAACACGTTAATATATACTGAGTATACTCACACTATACGTAGTACAGTATAACCACGGCATCACAAACCTACGTTATACCTCCACCCACATACCTAAACATACATATGAATATAGTTACGTTACAATACAATACACGCTCACTATTTCTGTACCACTCCCTCCTAATATAACTTCCCCTATACACTAAGGGTTAATACGGGATAAGGAGGAACAAGGGGAATGGTTTTCTGTGTACCTGGGGGTTTGCAGGTCAAGGGTAACTGCAGGGTACTTAGTGCAGCAAGGGTAAACAGGGACTGCAGGAGGATAATAGGTTAACAAGGGGAATGGGTTGCTGTGTACCAGGGGATAGTAGGTAAATGGTGGAAAAAGGTATGCAGGTAAAGGGTTGAAGTAAGGAGGGGGGAGAGCATAACATGTAGCTGCTGCTACACGTAGATACTTAGCGGTCCATGTGGTCCAAGAAGGTGGGTCTTCAGGTAGGCAGGAAAAGAGAGCAGACCAGGAGGGAAGTGGAGTCTGTTGGTAGCAGGAAATATGAGGCAGAGAGTAAGGCCATTGACCCTCTTATACCTTGTCCGTGCACATCTGTGTGACATAACAGCTCATGCAAGTGAGAGGGGGGCCTGGGCCTCATGGCTACCTCATGGAATACCATTAGCTAGTAGGGGGATGGAAGGGCAGTTGGAACTTCCTGCTTCCTGGATTAGTTCACTGTTTATGGTTTCCATCCCCCAGGGTGTGTGATTACCTGGTAGGGAGATGAATATACACCTTTCTGGAGGGACAAATATATATATCTACACTCACATGTACATAGATATAAATATATAAAACACTTCTCTTTACAGGGACATTCCTCCAGGGAGGACTCTTGTGCGCCTGGCTGATCGTGGAAGAATCCTCTGCTGGGGTCACTCCTCTAGACTGGCAGGTCACGCGGGGTTACATAAGACCCAGGATTTGATTGCTTGTCATTTCTGGTGGCCCACCCTGCCCAAGGATATTGTGGACTTCGTTTCTTCCTGTGCTGTATGTGCAGCCAACAAGGCCACCCACTCCAGACCTGCTGGCCTGCTCCAGCCATTGCCTGTGCCCAATGCTCCCTGGCAGCATACAGCGATGGACTTTATCACGGACCTGCCTCTCTCTGCTGGATGCAGTGCTGTCTGGGTGGTGGTAGACCGATTTTCGCAGATGGTCCTAGAGAGCCCTCTGCGGACTTCTTGGCGTGAAGTTGGACTTTTCTTCTGCCTACCATCCTCAGTCTAATGGTCAGGTCGAGAGGATGAACCAGATTTTGGAGAACTACCTACGCCCCTTCATCTCCAAGCAGCATGATGACTGGGTGCAGCTGCTCCCATGGGCGGAGTTCTCCTACAATAATCACACCAGCGAGTCTACTAGGAATACACCGTTCTGCATTGTCTACGGCCAGCACCCACAAATTTCTCTCCCGGTGCTTGATACTTCCGAGGTACCTGCAGCTGACTCCACGTTTAGAGACTTTTGGCAGATCTGGCAGCAGACTCGCTCCTCCATCCTAATGGCAGTGGACCGCATGAAACGGAAGGCCTGACACAAGGAGAAGAGAGCCTCCTCGGTTTCTTCCTGGCACTAAGGTCTGTCTGTCGTCCAGGAATATCTACGACTGAGGGTGCCGTCATGTAAATTTGCCCCCAGGATCCTCGGACCATTCGAGGTTCTGCAGCAGATCAACCCTGTCGCTTACAAGCTTCGGCTGCCTCCTACCCTCAGGATTCCCAACTCCTTCCATGTCTCCCTCCTGACACCTGTGATCCTGAACCGCTGTTCCGAGACTCCCAGCCGTGCCTTTGCCTCCAGCGGCCCCTCGGAAATCTTTGAGGTCAATGAGATCTTGGACACCAAGAGAGTGAGTGGAAATACTTTTTATTTGGTGGATTGGAGGGGGTTTGGTCGTGAAGAGAGGTCCTGGGAGGCAGAGGAGAACCTCAATGCCCCTACTCTTCTGAAGAAGTTTCTCTCTCGCTCTGGTCCCAAGAAGAGGGGGCGTAAGAGGGGGGATACTGTAATGTCCGTGGTTGCGGGCTGTCAGCTCCAACTTCCCCCTCACAGCCGCAGCCACGAGAGACAGGAGACGCCAGCGCTCGCGTCCACTCACATCTGCCGGATCCCATAGCACACGCACCGGACCTCATGGATGAACTTTGACCCGTGAGTACCCTGGACTATAAGAGGGATCCAGCCCCCTAGTTATATGCCTGAGCGTTGTTGTGTTCCCTATAATTTGTCTATGTGATGGCCTCCTAGTGTGCTTCCTGTTCCAGTCCCTGTTCCAGTCCCTGTCCCTGTACCTATACTTGTTTCCAGTTCCTGTTCCTAGCAATCCATACCTTCCTGGTCTAGCACTGAGCTGTGCCAAAGTCCTGCCGTGCTGCATCCACGTCTGACCTGCTTTACCTCGCCTGACGTCCGCCTGCTACCTAAGTCCCAGCCGAGCCTGCCCTGTTGCTGTCTGAGCTGCCACAGGTACCTATAGAACTATAGACATTCACCTGCTCCCTGTTGGCCAGCTGCCTTACCGCCAAGGCAGTACATCCCAGTGGGTCTACAGACCCTTCGTGACAATGTCAATCTCCATTGATGGACAGTGACGTCAGGGGCTCCTCCTGGACCGGAATCCCTGGCCAGAGCATTGTGTTTGCTCGTTCATCTGCTGATCGATGCCCTATTTACACAGGGCAATTATCGCCAACGAGCGTTCTATGAACGCTTGCCTGCCCGATAATTGCCCAGTGTAAAACCCCCTCTACATTCTAAATTTCCTATGTCATACATACCATGGCATATTTTCAAGCAAATTAACCTATCAGTATGTTTTTTGTGGGTTTGGAAGAAAGTACCTAGAGGTAATCCACGTAAATACAGGAAGAACACACAAACTCCATGCAGATGTTGTTCCTGGTGGGATTTGAACCCAAGATGCCAGCTTATGTATTTTTATGCACATTACAGTGCTTGTAAAGTCTTTATATGTACATTGTTTTTTGTCCATAAATTGCAATGGCACAATGGTAATGGCATTTCAATGGCGCCCTTGGTGGTTGACTATTCCACCTGACATTTATCCTGCCCTCTACATAGTTGCACAGGTACAATTTTTGAAGGGTACTTATATAACACAACTTATGATTACCCTACTCCTAATATGACTTCAGTAATTCAAATACAAAACAGAACTTTTAATTTGTTTTGGGATGCATCCAATTTAAATCCTGTGTTTCTAAGTCGCTTTGTGGCCTGAAATACAAAAGAGTCACTGTTACACTGTAGGTAAAAATAATGTTCCTTTATCTTTGATATCAGCAATGGCTTGGTGTACAGTGCGTGTCTAGGACAAGGTAGAGGTGACAGATGCCTATATAAGTCTGGTACCACCTGTCAATGAGTCTACTTGAGGAATCAAGATGAACAAATTCCTGCTTGTCTCGTGTGGGTTTCTTTTCATTTGAACATAACTGTGATTATGTTTGTCCAAAATGGCTTACTATGTTCATCTCATCCTGTCCAATCTTTCATCTATATCTTACAGGTTTGACCTTCCTACTGCATGTGCAGTTTGGTAAGTGTATGTTATTCCCCTAACTACGCTGCTTGATTTTCAGATCACTCTTGGCTCTGTGTTTTGCACTGCATAAGGCCCCCTGCACACGGCCCTAGCTGTAATCCCGTTTCGTGATTATGGCTTCGGCCGGCTGAGGACAGCCACCCGAATTTGCGTACCGTGCTCCCATTATAAAGTAAAAAGAAAAAAATAGGACATGTCCTATCTTTTACGGAGCCTTTCTACGGCACAGACACCTTCCTGTAAATATGCGGGAAGGTGTCCGTTGGCCATAGAAAGGAATGGGTCCGTAATTACGGAATGTAATTACGGTCCGTATTTATGGATGAGATCTACGTTCGTGTACATGGGGCCTTAAAGTTTTGAATTCAGTTTGTGGTGGTAAGGGTACCATAAAGTGTACAGTTTGCATATTTTTGAGTCTTTTAAAAAATAACAGTAACTATTAATTGATACAAAAACATACAATACAATTGTGAACACAACGTAAGGACTCATTCACACTTGTGTATTGCGGATCCATATTATTTAAATGTTTTTCATTGAAAGAAACATAGCCAAGACATTTAAATTATTTTATTCACATTACGTTATTTAGTATTTTTTTTCTTTCAATACACAGCATGTTCCGACGGATCCACATGGGTAAAGTTTTTAGCACATAGAAGTCAAAAGGTTGAATTTAAAAATCTTCCATGTTTGCATCTGTTTTTTATGATACATATTTCTGCAACATTTCAAAAAACAGCAAAAACATTGTTAATGCTTTAACAAAACAAACGCAACAAATACAGGTGAAAAATTGACGATTCAGGACACAATATGAAGCAAAAACTAATACAATACGGCAACAAAAATGGAACAAATTGTAACAAATTGTAAAAAAAAAAGATTCATATTGCACATCCGTATTTGATCCGTATTTTCATACGCAAGTGTGAATGAGCCCTAAGCATGATAGTGAAGTTTCCACCCTGAATTTTAAAGGTACGAACACATGTGATGGATACGCTGCGTAAAAGTACACAGCCTATCCGTCCTGGAAGCCACAGGGATTTCCGGCCGAGAAACCACATCAAATTGTGGTGCAGTTTTTCAGGCGGCATGTTTGCTGTGGAAATCCTGCAGGAATTTAAAAAAAAAAGGTTTATACTTACCCCGGCCGTAGTCATGGCGACGTGTACCTCTCTTCTGAGAATAGCCCGGCCTCCTTGGATGGCGCTGTAGTCGGTGAGACGTTGCAGCAGTCACATGGGATGCGCTCAGAATAGAGGATCGCCTCGCTAGTATTACGGCCGGGGTAAGTATAAACTTTTTTTTATTAATTCAAATTTTAAAAAAAGCTTTTTTTTTTCTCACTTGCGATTTTTGCAGCAGAATCGCAGCGTTTCTGCTGCAAAAGTCGCAAAACATAGCTCTTTGTTGCGGTTCTACCTCCCAATTGAATTCAATGGGGAAAACCTGAAACAGAAGAGAAGTGATTTCGCAGCATAAATTGACATGCTGTAGCTTAAAAAACCGCACCGCAGGTCAATTTATGAACATTTTTCATCTGATTCCGCTGTGTGTGGATGAGATTTGTTCACTTACTATGCTATGCTGCGAATTTTCCGTAATTAAATCTGTTGCGGAAAATCAGCAGTGTATATGCCTAATGTGTTACTACACTTATACTCTCACAGCAGGACCTTGGTACTTTGTCTCAGATAAACTAGACATTTGCAAGCATGTTTTGTGAGTATACAGATGTAGATATACGGTATATTTAGGTGTATGTGGGGATATCCCATAGTATACTGACAGATATGATTATTTTGCTCTTTTACAGTTGCACTTTAATTTATTGATTATTGTAATGTTCTCCTTGCCAGGCTCTTCCGTCAAGTTGGTGTGTTACTTTACCAACTGGGCTCAGTACTACCCTGGTGCAGCAACATATATGCCAGATGATGTTGATCCGTGCATGTGTACTCATCTGATTTATGCTTTTGCCACTATGAGCAATAACCAGATCCAAACATTTGAATGGAATGATCCGACACTCTATGCTTCTTTTAATGCCCTGAAGAACTAGTATGTACCTTTATTCTGTATTGCTTTAATTTATTTAGTTACTATTTTGCAAAAAAAATTATTTGCGGGTATACTTACTTAGGCTACACAGATGACTACATTATTAAGATCTGGTCGATTACAATTGCATGGGGCTTGAATTAGTAGTTAAAAGGATTGTCTAGTTTAGATAACCCATTTCATATACCCTAAGATGGAATTCTGAGTTATAAGGGCCAGTCAGACATGGCCGAATTGCTGTGGTATTCCGCTGCGGACAGTCCGCAGTGGATATCCTTAGCAGACCGTTTTCCATTAGTTTCCACACCTTTTTAGTTATCTTCATGCAGACGTTGCGGAAAACTCCACTGCAGACCATAGGCTGCGGTGCGGAATTTTCTGTCCGCCACATGCACTGTCTGTTGCGGAGAAGAAGCGGAATTTCACTGCGTATTTCAGCCTTTGCAATGCAAAAACTGAAATCTGTGACAAGTCCGCTGTGTTTTCAGCAACGTCTGAATTACCTGTCAAATATGCAAATGTTGGTGCAGATTCGTTGCGTAATTGCCCCAAATCTGCACCAACATTTGCAGCGGAAAAATTCCGCCACGTCTGAACGTGCCCTTAGAGGGGGATTCACTGTTTAGGATCTTCATCTCTTTGGCAGGTTTGAGATTGGTTACAAAGAGTGTAGGACGAGTATGCTCCTCCTGAGTGCCAGGCAGTTGCCGCATCAGGACAAACATACTCCTGCTGATCTCACGGCACAGCAAGTGGGCCTGAGCGATCAGGAGCAGCGCAACGACTTTAATACTTCTAATCTCCACTGTTTAATCCTTTTACTGCCACGGTCAAGACTGATCGCGACATTCAAGTGGGTAGAGACTGAGGGGGGGACCACCCTTTGATGGCGTCACAAGCATTCCCTGTGACGCGATCAAAGGGGGGTCCTATATATCAAGGCTGATAACTAATATGGGCAGACAGTTCAAGCACCCCATGACTGTCTGACCAGGTTTCTTGTTGTTAGGACATATGGTAGTTAGGTAAAAAAAACATAGATATGCATTTTTGCAAAAAAAATACTTTATTAGTCCCAAAACATAAAATAATATACATATATCTAGTATCATCTCATCTGTAACAACATGTACAATAAATTTATAGCATAATTTATAATGATCGGTGGGTGTCTAAAAAACGAAAAAAAAACTTTTTCTGCAATTTTGCTACAATAAAAATTTATGTAAATGAAGCACTAATGTATATGTACCAAAAAATGGCACTTACATAAAGTTCAACTCATCCCACAAAAACAAAGACTTATACAGCTACGGCAGGGGCGTAGCTAGGGGGGGGGGGGGGCAGGCGGGGCATGTGCCCCGGGCGCAACCTGGAGGATACGGATAGGGGGGCGCCGAAGAGCAGCTGATCGCTGCTGACAGGCGCCCCGTATGTGGGACACCTGCAGCAGCTTAGGAAGAGCCAGGACATTACGCCGTTCTGACTGGGGTCTGTGACGGCCATTGAGTGGACCAGTCCAGTCATTTGACCTCACGTCAGTGACATGAGGTCAGATGACTCAGGTCAGGGGACAGGTCCACTCCCGTGCTGCAGCCTCCCTGCATCTGCCTGTGCTCTGTGCTCTGTGCTCTGCCGAGAAGCAGAGAGGAAGCTCCGCCCACACACAGCCCGTCCTGACCTGTTAGCAAGGAGACATGGTGAGTGTCTGTGTGTATATGTGTGTGTCTCTGTGTTTGTATGTGTATATGTTACAGTGTGTGTGTGTGTGTGTGTGTGTCTCTGCATGTGTTTGTCTCTTACATCTACTACATTATCTGTACTCAGAGAGTTATCTCTGTGTTATCTGTGGTGTTACATAGGACTGCAGATAACACTACTACATTATCTGTACTCAGAGAGATATGACTGTGTTATCTGCGGTGTTACATAGGACTGCAGGGAACATCTACTACATTATCTGTACTGTGTGCTGAATTACAATCTCAGCTCTGCTACACAGTACAGATAATGTAGTAGATGTTACCTGCAGTCCTATGTAACACCACAGATAACACAGTGATATCTCTCTGAGTACAGATAATGTAGTAGTGTTACCTGCAGTCCTATGTAACACCACAGATAACACAGTGATAACTCTCTAACTACAGATAGTAGTATTAACTGCAGTCCTATGTAACACCACAGATAACACAGTGATAACTCTGATTACAGATAATGTAGTAGCTGTTGCCTTCAGTCCAATGTAACACCACAGATAACACATTGTGCTAAATTACAATCTCAGCTCTGCTACTATGTGTTATCTATGGTGTTACATAGGACTGCAGGCAACAGCTACTACATTATCTGTACTCAGAGAGTTATCACTGTGTTATCTGTGGTGTTACATAGGACTGCAGGTAACACTACTACATTATCTATGCTGTGTACATATGTGCCTGTGTGGGTATATATGGGTCTGTTTGTGAATGTGTCTTTGTGCTTGTATATTTGTGCCTTTTATGTATTTGCATATGTTCCTGTCTGTGTATTTATCTGCCGGTGTGTGTGTGTGTGTGTGTGTGTGTGTGTGTGTGTGTGTGTGTGTGTGTGTGTGTGTGTGTGTATGTGTCTGTATGGCTATATAGTTACCTGTATGTATATATTACAGAATGTGTGTATGTATATTTGCCTGTATGTCGAAATATCTGTCTTTATGTATGTAGAGTATATATGTTCCAGCGTGTCTATATATGTGCTTAATTTTTGGTTTGTGTAGGGGGCGGCAATAGAGAGTCCCGCACAGGGCGCCATTCAACCTAAGGCCGGCCCTGGCTGTCACCAACCCTAGTCAGAAGAAACTTTGCCGCTGCCTGCGCCCAATGACCTCCTCGGCTCCTCCGGTAAGTCACACCAGGCAGAGCGGAAAGTGGTAGTGGTAGGCTACTGCTCACCGGTCTGTTCACAGTGTGGCGCTATTAAAAGGGGTGGGAGTGTGGCGCTATTTACAAAGGGGCAGCGGGCTGTGTGTGGCACTATCTACAAGGGGGGCTGTGTGTGGCACTATTTACAAGGGGGGCTGAGTGTGGCACTATCTACTGGGGGCTGTGTGTGGCACTATCTACAAGAGAGGGGCTGTGTGGCGCTATCTACAGGGGGCTGTGTGTGGCCTCTTTAATTTATTTTCTGTTAATTTATTTTTATGTTAATTACATCATAGAACTATATCGCTTGTAAAATGTAGAAATGCTTTTATACTCAAGTTACCTTAAAAAAATTGTGAACAAAAAAATTACATCTCATTGATTGGTAGGGAAAGAAAACATGGTGAGGGGGAAGGAGATGTCGGGAAATAAGTTGGGGGGGGGCGCCAATCTGAATCTTTGCCCCGGGTGCAGGAGAACCTAGCTACGCCTCTGGCTACGGAAGAAAAAACGAAATAGTTCTTGTCTTCAAGTTGATCAAATCCAGAATTTTTATTATCCAAAACAGAAGCTCAATATCTGGGTTCTTTTTTTCAATTCAAACAAAGAGAATACATGCTTCTTTTACCCCCCTAAGGGCTTGTCCACACGTCCGGAATTGCTGATGGAAAATACGCAGCCGAATACAGTAGCAGCAAAGTGGGTGGGATTTAACAAATTCCAACCAGAAATTAACCTGCAGTGCCTATTTTTCATACCGCAATATGTCAGTTCCTGCTGCGGAAAGTGGACAGAATTGCTGCATTTTTCAGAGGTGATGTCACCATCTCCTAGCATTGAGAAAAACGCAGCAAAATACACACCATTTTCTGCAGTAAAAAAATGCAAGAAATAGTGCGTTTTTTCCACAGTGGAATTTCTGCCACTTTTCTGCTAAATTTTCTGCAGCAATTCCATTACGTGTGGGCAAGCCCTAACTGGTTTAAAGGTTTTGTGTTGTTTTTTTTTTTTTAAATCACCGCAACGCTTCTCAATTTATCTAATGCCCCCTGAATATCGTTATCTACATTTTTATTTTTTAATTTAGAAAAAGGAAGAGAGCCTCCTATTATATTATTTGAGTTAACAATTGTTGCCCAGGTGTACACCACCAATATAAATCATAAAAATTATGGGTATGGGAAAAAGAAGAGGAGAGGGACAAGAATAATAGATGTTAGTTTGCCTTCAATAGTTGTATGTATTGATACCGACAATTATAGGGAAAGAAATATCCAGTGCAGAGTCCCCTTGAGTTGCACTGACCGAGTCATTTACATATACTTTTTATCTTTATTTTTACTTGAATATTTTTTAGTATTTTATTTTTATTATTTACTATTTTTTATTATTATTATTATTATTATTATTATTATTATTACAAAGTGCCCATCTGAACAGAACCAGTAGAGGAATCCTGAAAGGAGAATTCCTGAGACTAAGGCCTTATTCACACGATCGTATTTCACGTCCGTGTTCCGCACGTTAAAATAACGCATGCCACACGGACCTATGCAAGTCAATGGGGCCATTCAGACATTACGTGTTTTTCACGCAGCGTGTGTCCGCTGCATGAAACTTACTGCATGTCCTATACTTGTGCGTTTTTTACGCATCACGCACCCATTGAAGTCAATGAGTGCGTGAAAATTCACGGACAGCACATGGACGCATAAAGGAATGATTTTGAAAAGGAAAAACACCTCCTTCAGTTTGTTTTGCTGACGTGAAATGCGTGACATACTGAAGGCATACGCGTGTAAAAAACGCAGACACGCACCATATACTGATGTCACACGGAACTGCAACGCAGGAAAAACGCTGCGTTCTTTACGCGCGCAAAACAGACACGTTCGAGTGAATAAGGCCTAAGGAGAAATTGCTCCACTTTTGAGAATTTCAAGATAGGAGCTAAGGATCTCAGAAATCGATTAAAGGAGAGACACTATTCAGGGCGTCAAATTAAACAAGCATACAATCTAGCCCTCCGGATGGATAGAGATGCACTGTTGGTGGTGAAAGATAAAATGGAGAATGATGACAAAGTGAGGTTCATCACCACACTGCACAATTTGTACCAGACTAGGGTTTTGCTAAGAGCCTGGAAAGACATGTGGAGGAATAAAACAATCTACAGCAATTTTTTCTTTACATGTCTTTCAATTTTACTGTTCGGACCTACATCAAAACCTTGGCTAGATCACGAGAAAATGTACAAGTGTATGACCAGTTAACCTCTGGCTTTTACGCCCTTATCTACTTTTTATCATAGAAATAAAGCATTGTCAACAAATGCAAAACAGATGGGGGCATAGCCATGGACTGCACAGAAGAAATATCTATTAACTGTGATTATTTCCTGTGCGAAAGCTGCTATGAGAAGACGTGTTTTCGGATGTTTTGCATGGCCTTTAAATAGCAAAGTAATAATAAACAGCCAGCACTTTGACTCAGCTAGCTCAAACTTTAAGGCTAGGTTTATTTCTTGCGTTAAAATTTATGCTGTGGAACCAGCGTAAAAATACGTGGCAAAATCTTACATTTCTTTACATTTTGTTAACTAGCTTTTATGCCCGGCGTTGCTCGGGAGGTTGACTTACGGTATGGATAGAGTAAAAGCTCACTATTTAAATACCTCTCAGTATGAATTTAATTGCTAGAGAGTGTAAATAATGTTATTGGAAGCATAAAAGAAATTAAATGAAGCAATATATTCATTACAGATTTATATAGTGTTGATTTAGGACTGCATGTTTCTATTCCAATGCTTTCTTGTAAACAATGTTTTTTGTCTTTTGATCCAGTGCCAAGATGTAGAGATTATTTCCAGTGCTGACTCTGGAGCAAGCAAAGGAGGCAAACTTTCACTGTCCAATCAAAAATAGCTATTCCCTGATTTTAAACCAATGAAAAATCGGGCTTCAAACAAACAAACTTTCAAAAATATATAATAGAATATAGTGTGCATTTCCCAGCATTGACCACATGATGGCGCTGCTGCTCAGCGTATCACTAGGCTGGCCTGCATTACATTCAATTTAGTGAGATTTCTCAGCATTGACCACACAATGGCGCTGCTGCTTAGCGTATCACAATTGGGCTTCAAACAAACTTTCTAAAATATATAATACATAGCTATAGTGTGCATTTCCCAGCATTGACCACACGATGGCGCTGCTGCTCAGCGTATCACTAGGCTGGCCTGCATTACATTCAATTTAGTGAGATTTCTTCATTGACCACACGATGGCGCTGCTGCTTAGCGTATCACTATCGGGCTTCAAACAAACTTTCTAAAATATATAATAGATATAGTGTGCATTTGCCAGCATTGACCACACGATGGCGCTGCTGCTTAGCATATCACAAGGCTGCCTGCATTACATTCAATTTAGTGAGATTTCTCAGCATTGACCACACGATGGCGCTGCTGCTTAGCGTATCAGAATTGGGCTTCAAACAAACTTTCTAAAATATATAATATATAGATATAATGTGCATATCCCAGCATTGACCACATGATGGCGCTGCTGCTCAGTGTATCACTAGGCTGCCTGCATTACATTCAATTTACTGAGATTTCTCAGCATTGACCACGCGATGGCGCTGCTGCTTATCGTATCACTATCGGGCTTCAAACAAACTTTCTAAAATATATAATACATAGCTATAGTGTGCATTTCCCAGCATTGACCACACGATGGCGCTGCTGCTCAGCGTATCACTAGGCTGGCCTGCATTACATTCAATTTAGTGAGATTTCTCAGCATTGACCACACAATGGCGCTGCTGCTTAGCGTATCACAATTGGGCTTCAAACAAACTTTCTAAAATATATAATACATAGCTATAGTGTGCATTTCCCAGCATTGACCACACGATGGCGCTGCTGCTCAGCGTATCACTAGGCTGGCCTGCATTACATTCAATTTAGTGAGATTTCTTCATTGACCACACGATGGCGCTGCTGCTTAGCGTATCACTATCGGGCTTCAAACAAACTTTCTAAAATATATAATAGATATAGTGTGCATTTGCCAGCATTGACCACACGATGGCGCTGCTGCTCAGCATATCACAAGGCTGCCTGCATTACATTCAATTTAGTGAGATTTCTCAGCATTGACCACACGATGGCGCTGCTGCTTAGCGTATCAGAATTGGGCTTCAAACAAACTTTCTAAAATATATAATATGTAGATATAATGTGCATATCCCAGCATTGACCACATGATGGCGCTGCTGCTCAGTGTATCACTAGGCTGCCTGCATTACATTCAATTTACTGAGATTTCTCAGCATTGACCACGCGATGGCGCTGCTGCTTATCGTATCACTATCGGGCTTCAAACAAACTTTCTAAAATATATAATACATAGCTATAGTGTGCATTTCCCAGCATTGACCACACGATGGCGCTGCTGCTCAGCGTATCACTAGGCTGGCCTGCATTACATTCAGTTTAGTGAGATTTCTTCATTGACCACACGATGGCGCTGCTGCTTAGCGTATCACTATTGGGCTTCAAACAAACTTTCTAAAATATATAATAGATATAGTGTGCATTTCCCAGCATTGACCACACGATGGCGCTGCTGCTCAGCGTATCACTAGGCTGCCTGCATTACATTCAATTTACTGAGATTTCTCAGCATTGACCAGACGATGGCGCTGCTGCTTAGCGTATCACTATAGGGCTTCAAACAAACTTTCTAAAATATATAATACATAACTATAGTGTGCATTTCCCAGCATTGACCACACGATGGCGCTGCTGCTCAGCGTATCACTAGGCTGGCCTGCATTACATTCAGTTTAGTGAGATTTCTTCATTGACCACACAATGGCGCTGCTGCTTAGCGTATCACTATGGGGCTTCAAACAAACTTTCTAAAATATATAATAGATATGGTGTGCATTTCCCAGCATTGACCACACGATGGCGCTGCTGCTCAGCATATCACAAGGCTGCCTGCATTACATTCAATTTAGTGAGATTTCTCAGCACTGACCACACGATGGCGCTGCTGCTTAGTGTATCACAATCGGGCTTCAAACAAACTTTCTAAAATATATAATAGATATATAGATATAGTGTGCATTTCCCAGCATTGACCACACGATGGCGCTGCTGCTCAGCGTATCACTAGGCTGCCTGCATTACATTCAATTTACTGAGATTTCTCAGCATTGACCACACGATGGCGCTGCTGCTTAGCGTATCACTATAGGGCTTCAAACAAACTTTCTAAAATATATAATACATAACTACAGTGTGCATTTCCCAGCATTGACCACACGATGGCGCTGCTGCTCAGCGTATCACTCGGCTGGCCTGCATTACATTCAGTTTAGTGAGATTTCTTCATTGACCACACGATGGCACTGCTGCTTAGCGTATCACTATGGGGCTTCAAACAAACTTTCTAAAATATATAATAGATATAGTGTGCATTTCCCAGCATTGACCACACGATGGCGCTGCTGCTCAGCGTATCTCAAGGCTGCCTGCATTACATTAAATTTAGTGAGATTTCTCAGCACTGACCACACGATGGCGCTGCTGCTTAGCGTATCACAATCGGGCTTCAAACAAACTTTCTAAAATATATAATAGATATATAGATATAGTGTGCATTTCCCAGCATTGACCACACGATGGCGCTGCTGCTCAGCGTATCACTAGGCTGCCTGCATTACATTCAATTTACTGAGATTTCTCAGCATTGACCACACGATGGCGCTGCTGCTTAGCGTATCTCAAGGCTGCCTGCATTACATTAAATTTAGTGAGATTTCTCAGCACTGACCACACGATGGCGCTGCTGCTTAGCGTATCACAATCGGGCCTCAAACAAACTTTCTAAAATATATAATAGATATACAGATATAGTTGTGCATTTCCCAGCATTGACCACACGATGGCGCTGCTGCTCAGTGTATCACTAGGCTGCCTGCATTTCATTCAATTTAGTGAGATTTCTCAGCACTGACCACACGATGGCGCTGCTGCTTTGCGTATCACAATCAGGCTTCAAACAAACTTTCTAAAATATATAATAGATGATTTTGATGGGGAATTTAGCGCAACATATAGGGCATGCTTCAGAATTGAAAATCTGCAGAATGCCTGGAGTCCATGGCAGTTTTAACGCTGTGAGAGAATGGGGTTGTTAAAACACCATTTACTAACATTGTACTGTAATTTGTTGTGGATTTTCGGTGCAGATTCCACAACTGAAATTCCGCAACAAGTACGTGATGTGTGAATTCATTCTAAGGCTTGGTTTACACGTAGTGTAATTGCTGCAGATTTTCCATCTGGATTTGCGGACGGAAAACCTGCGGCGTATTACAGTAGCAGCCGGGCTGCGGTGCAGAGTTTTTAATCCATAGCATAAATTGGCACCACAAGTTAATTTCTGCACGGAAATTTTCTGCAGCGCGTGGATCAGATTTTTGAAATGGTTGCATATTTGTTGTGGACTTTTATCCCATTGAATTCAATGGGGAAGTAAACATTTGTAACAAATAGCAGATAGCAGAAAAATTACAAATTCACAGCAAAAATTGAAGTAGAGAAAATAAAAAAAACAGTCCATAATTATCTCCCCTTGCATTCCCATATCGACGCTACACTCCTTCCCCGTCTGGTCTCCGTGCTGCTGACCTCCTGCGGTGACGTTTCATCCCATGTGACCACTGCAGCCAATCACAGGCTGAAACGGTCACATGGGAGAAAACGTCATCGTAGGAGGCCGGCAGCACGGAGACCAGTCCAGGGAGGGGTAAGTATGTACTTTTATTTTTTAGCCCCTTCTGGGGCCAGCAGCGGTAAATCTGGACGAAAGTCCACACCAAATCAAACACGATATGGTGCGTATTTTCAACCGGAATTCCATGGGGTATCTGGGTCGGATGTGCTGTAGAGTTTTCCTCAGTAAATTCGACCCATGTGAACATACCCTAAGGACTTGTTCACACAGTGCAGATTTGCTGCAGATTTTGCATTCATTTCTTAAGCTAAAACAAAACGAGAATTATATTGAGTATAGCATACCTATAGGACCTTCCTTTATATATTTCTTCTGTTTAGGTTTTGTTCCTGGTTTTGGCTTAAAACATACATGCAAAATCTGCAGCAAATCTGTACTGTGTGAACAAAGATTAAGGCTGGGTTCACACGAGCATGTTACGTCCGTAATGGACGGAACGTATTCCGGCCACAAGTCCCGGACCGAACATACTGCAGGGAGCCGGGCTCCTAGCATCATAGTTATGTACGACGCTTGGAGTCCCTGCCTCTCCGTGGAACTACTGTCCCGTACTGAAAACATGATTACACTACGGGACAGTTGTCCTGCAGCAAGGCAGGGACTCCTAGCATCGTACATAACTATGATGCTAGGAGCCCGGCTCCCTGCATTGTGTTCGGTCCGGGACTTGCGGCCGAAATACGTTCTGTCCATTACGGACGTAACATGCTCGTGTGAACCCAGCCTAAGGCTGGGTTCACACGACCTATTTTCAGACGTAAACGAGGCGTATTATGCCTCGTTTTACGTCTGAAAATAGGGCTACAATACGTCGGCAAACATCTGCCCATTCATTTGAATGGGTTTGCCGACGTACTGTGCAGACGACCTGTAATTTACGCGTCGTCGTTTGACAGCCTCGTCAAAAGAAGTGCAGGACACTTCTTTGGACGTTTTTGGAGCTGTTTTCTCATAGACTCCAATGAAAACAGCTCCAAAAACGGACGTAAAAAACGCCGCGAAAACGGCGCGAAAAACGCTGCGAAAAAAGCGAGTTGCTCAAAAAACGTCTGAAAATCAGGGGCTGTTTTCCCTTGAAAACAGCTCTGGATTTTCAGACGTTTTTGGTCACTACGTGTGCACATACCCTAAGGGTATGTTCACACGAGGGCGTCCGTTACGGCTGAAATTACGGGGATGTTTCAGCCTGAAAACATCCCCGTAATTTCAGCCGTACCGGCATGTGCAGGCGCTTGAACGCCGCGTCCATTACGGCCGTAATTAGCGCTGCTATTCATTGGAGTCAATGAATAACGGCTCCAATTACGGCCAAAGAAGTGACAGGTCACTTTTTTGACGCGGGCGTCTATTTACGCGCCGTCTTTTGACAGCGGTGCGTAAATATACGCCTCGTGTTAACAGACAAACGTCTGCCCATTGCTTTCAATGGGCAGATGTTTGTCAGCGCTATTGAGGCGCTATTTTCGGGCGTAATTCGGGGCAAAAACGCCCGATTTACGTCCGTAAATAGGCCGTGTGAACATACCCTTAGGGTGGATTCACACGCAGCAGATTTTGTAGCAGAAATTTCTGCAAACGAAAATCAGTCCTATTCATCTGAATGTTTCTGCAGTAAGTTCCAAGTGTCTGCAACAAAATCTGTTGCATTTCACATAGCGTTTTGCTGCCTTTTCGTAGCTTTGTAATGGCTTTTTATTAGCATTACTGTGGTGATTTGTTTTTTAAATGCAGCCAGATGTTCCATTTAAGTCTATTGTAAAATATAAAAAGCCCTACATTCACTGTGTTTTAGGGCTTATTCAGATGAACGTGGGGAAACACGGATGTGAAAAACTTCTGAATTCGTCTAAATAAGCCCTTAGGGTAAAGCCACACGTGGCGGAATTGCTCTTGAATTCCGCTGCGGACACTCCGCAGCGTTAATCCGCAGCGGAGCCGTTTCTCCATTGCCTTCCACTTCTTTTTAGTAGGCTTCGTTTAGACGAGGCTGAAAATTCCGCTGCGGAGCATAGGCTGCGGTGCGGAATTTGGTGTCCGCAGCATACAATGGATGTTGCGGACCAGTGGCGGACTGGTTGCGGACTCATTGCGGAAGTTCTCCATTGACTTCAATGGAGATTCTAAATTCCGCAATGAAGTCCGCAGCTGTCATGCACATGTTATGTGTGCTGCGGATGCGTCTTGCTTTTTTGACATGACATTTCTTCATTCTGGCTGGACCTATGTATTTCTAGGTCTACAGCCAGACTGAGGAAGTCAATGGGGCTCCCGTAATTACGGGAGCGTTGCTAGGAGACGTCAGTAAATAGTCACTGTCCAGGGTGCTGAAAGAGTTAAGCGATCGGCAGTAACTGTTTCTGCACCCTGGACAGTGACTACCGATCCCAATATACAGCAACCTGTCAAAAAAATAGAAGTTCATACTTACCGAGAACTCCCTGCTTCTGTCTCCAGTCCGGCTTCCCAGGATGACGTTTCAGTCTAAGTGACGGCTGCAGCCAATCACAGGCTGTAGCGGTCACATGGACTGCCGCGTCATCCAGGGAGGTCGGGCTGGATGCCGAAAGAGGGACGCGTCACCAAGACAACGGCCGGTAAGTATGAAATTCGTTTACTTTCACTAGGGAAAGTGCTGTCCCTTCTCTCTATCCTGCACTGATAGAGAGAAGGGAAGCACTTTTACCGCAGTCCGCAGCAGCTAGTCCGCATCAATTTACTGCACATTTTGTGCAGATCCGCCACAGAATCTGCAACGCAGATTCTGTGCGGCATTGATGCGGACAGTTGCGGAGGAAAACCGCCACGTGTGGGCATGCCCTTAATGTGTGGAGTTTTTGAGGCAATTTTGTTCTCAGTGGCATTCTTTTCAAGTTCAAAAACGCAAAAAAAACATGTACAAAATGACACTAAACTTAAAACGCCATAAAACCCCCCGCTAAAAACGCCTAGAAAACTCTGTTACATTTTACAAAACACTGGGGTTTTTACATACATTTTTCGTGAAATTTAAAATGCCAGAAAATATCTATAAGTGAAGGAGAGCTAATTGTGTTTCTTCTGAACCATTCATATGTAAACTCGCCTTCTTGTCATTCTGCATAATCCAATAACACTTCAGCATTAACATAGCATTTAGTATATGCTGCACATTAACAAATGAAGTTAGAGATTAAGGGTCCTTTTACACCTGCCAATATTGGCCGTAAAATCAAGCGCTGATCGAAACAGCTCGTTGATCGGCGCTTGTTTGCTCCTTTCACAAGAAGCTAGTATGGGGACGAGCGCTCGTTAATACGATCGCTCGTCCCCATGCATTTGCATCATGTCGGCATCACGTCTCCATGTTTACACAGGGAAATTTGCTGACGACAACGATAATATTTATTACTGCATAAACTACATGATCAGCCGATGCTTGTTCATCAGCTGATCGTTGCTCTGTTAAACACATTGCAATGATCGGGAACGAGCGTTTATATAGAAGCTTGTTTGCGCGATAATTGGTCCGTGTAATAGACTTACATAGTCCTATATTAATAATGACTTTGTGTAACTTGCATTATCCATTGCTCTTATTTACAGCAACACTGAACTGAAAACTCTTCTTTCTGTTGGAGGCTGGAACTATGGAACTTCTGGGTAACAGCACAATATAATTATTCGATAGCTTTCTTCTTATATTCAGCTGAAACAATCTTATTGCAGTATGCACTTTAATCATTCGTACTAGTCTTTTTACAGTCCATGTAATATATAGATGTTTTATTTATGGTAAGTTTGGAATCATATTTACATAAAAAATTTAGCAAATACAAATTTTTCTTAAGATCAGAAATATGAAATGGATAAAACTCAGCACAAGGATAAATGAAATTATAAAATTAATGTCAAGCAACATACATTTACCCATAACATACAATGACAAACATTTGTAACAAATTGATATTCTGTAGTCACACTTAAAGGGGGTATCAATACAACCCCTTTTTAAATTACAGAATAAGGGCACGTTTAGACGTGCTAGATTTGTAACGTATTGGCATCACAAATCCACAGCAATTTACAGTACAACTGGATGTGGTTTTCAAAACTCCGTCCATATTTAGCCGAAAAAATCTGCAAGGAAGCAAAGCATGCTGCAAATTTTTAATTCCGCAGCATGCTGTTGCGGAGAGCAGCTAACTTTCACAGTGAATTTCAGCCTTTGCAGTGCAGAGGCTGAAAATTGTCACATATCTGCTTCTAAACATGCAACAAAATCTTGATGCAGATCCGTAGAAGATTTGCCACGAAAGTCGCAGCAAAGTCTGTAGCGGAAATTGTCCGCCACATCTGAACATGCCATTAAAAGAACTTGTGCTCTCCATATATTTGTAGAAATGTAATATCACATCCCAGCCATTCAAATGAATGTGATATAGGGCAGGGCATCCACTAGAGTGAAAGACACTCTTTGTTACTGACTCTTGCTAATAGGTAGGGTCAAGAGCATATAATCCCCGCTGAGATGTTCATATTCCCTAGTATGTGGAAAGTGATTGTGTTATTAAGGCAGCCAAACTCTGGTGCAAATTGGTAAAGTTTGGCACAATTTTGATGTTAGCATCTCCCTAGACACTTTTCAAAAGTGTTCTGGAAAAAGTTGTGGTTTAGTGGGAAAGGGGTGTGGCCTGTCAGAAAGGGGGCTAGGTTGCTTCAAATGCGCCATTGTGCGCCAAAAATGCACCAAAAATATCGCACAATATTTTGGCTCAAAATAAGTCAAATCAAAAGTGGTTTAAAGAAGAGAAAAGTGTGTAACAGGTCATGCAAGATGTACCAAAATTATCATGCAGATTGCACTATTGTGATAATTTGGTGCATTTTGTGTCTGATCTACGCTTTCTCTGTCTAACTGTTAGGGTCCGCTCACACAAGGTGTACTTGCATTGTAATTGTGTAGCGGATTTTTAACATAATGTACACCTATGGAAAAAATATTCTGCAACACAAATACTAGAGAAATGTGACTGCGTTGCAGAATATTTTTCCCATAGGTATACATTGAGGTTTAAAAATAAGATGCGGAAATACAATGCAAGTAAGCCATGTGTGAGCACAACCTGAGACAGCATTAGTAAATGTGGGCCAGAGTATTTATCTAACTCCCAAAAAACACTGTGATAAATCGCTTTCCATAGGAATGCCTTGAGTAGCTTGAAAGCACTTCAAAATGGCTCCTAACAAGTGTGTAGCTCAAGCTACGATGCATTCCTATGGACAGCAATTTATCGCTCACTACCAAGTAAAGTCAAGGTTTAGTCCCAGCCTAAAGTGCCTTATCATTACAAGGATTATGTCTTCTCCTACAGGTTTAACACCATGGTATCAAGTTCTGAAAATCGTCAGACTTTCATCACCTCTGTCATTAAATTTCTAAGACAGTATGGGTTTGATGGATTGGACATTGACTGGGAGTATCCTGGGGACGCAAACAGAGGCAGCCCTCCAGAAACTCAACAATTGTTCTCTGTTTTGCTACAGGTGAAAGGAATTGTTTTGTCTATATATACTAGTCCTTCTCAATGAATTAGAATATCATCAAAAAGTTTATTTATTTCAGTAATTCAATTCAAAAAGTGAAACTCATGTATTTTATAGATTCATTACACACAGAGTGATCTGTTTCCAGCATTTTTTTTCTTTTAATGTTGATGATTAGGGTAACAGTTTATGAAAACCCAAAATTTCGTATCTCAGAAAATAAGAAAATTATATAAGCCCAATTTCAAAAATGATTTTTAAAACCAAAATGTAGGCCTACTGAAAAGTATGTCCAGTATATGCCCTCAATACTTGGTCGGGGCTCCTTTTACATGAGTTACTGCATCAATGCGGGTGGCATTGGAGCTGTTTTTCAATGGAGTCAATGAAAAACGACTCCAAAAACGTCCCAAGAAGTGACATGCACTTCTTTGACGCGGGCGTATTTTTACCCGCCGTCTTTTGACAACGACGCGTAAAATGACACCTCGTCTGAACAGGACATTGTAAAACCCATTGCAAGCAATGGGCAGATGTTTGCAGGCGTAATGGAGCCGTCTTTTTAGGCGTAATTCGAGACGTAAAACGCCTGAATTACGTCTGAAAATAGGTCGTGGGAACATTCCCTTAGCGATAATCTTTAACAATAAAATAAAAAAATGCTGGAAATAGATCTCTCTGTGTGTACTGAATCTATAGAATATAGGAGTTTCACTTTTTGAATTGAATTATTCAAATAAAATAACTTTTTGATGATATTCTAATTCATTGAGAAGGACTTGTATATCTATAATATGTGCAATCTGAAGTATTTTTACAAGGTAGCCAAAAATTATTATGAGCGAAAAGTCAATAAATTTCCAAAATAAATACCAAAACCATTATGTGACATGTTAATAATCTTATAATGTATTGTACCTCAAATTTTTGAATTTTAGGAAATGTATGAGGCATTTGTTCAGGAAGGCAGTCAAACCAATAGGCCCCGTCTGCTCATATCTGCTGCTGTGTCTGCTGGCATGCCCACCATTGAAACTGGATATCAAATTCCACAACTATCTAAGTAAGTTTTTTTTTAATATGAGATAAGTCATTATCATGTTTTATGCAATATTATACAGGCACAGCGTCTTCCAGATTTAGCGACACTCTTGTCCATTGGCTGTCTCTGATATTGCAGCTCAGCCCCATTCTCTTGAATCAGTCAACGTTTATCTCAATATTATTTATATTGACAAAGTAGCCCATATTCATTTAAATTTCATAGTGTGCTTTCTATTTACATTTTTATAGAATAACAATATTGTTATATTAATGCATTATATTAGTACATTAAGGTGGACAACTCCATATTATGTAATAGTATCTACCTTCTCATAGCTTTCTTTCTACTGAATCCTACATTATTTTTTTTTTATAGCTTGATAGATGGACGAATCTGAATGACAAAAACATGTGGCCATGTGTTTGATTACCTACCCACAATGTAACAAATTTAAAGAAAGAACGTTGTTTTATTACAATTTTCTGTTTCATTTGTAGGTACTTGGATCTTATTAATGTAATGACATATGATTTGCGTGGCTCATGGGAAGGATTTACAGGAGAGGATAGCCCCCTTTACCAGGGCCCAGCTGATCAGGGTGGCTATATCTATTTCAATGTGGTATGTGTTCTTTGTTTCTCTTCACCTTGGTGCGTATTAAGTAGGCATCTACAGAGTGAATCCTCCCAATTACTACTCTTCTGATATTTTAGGATTATGCCATGAATTACTGGAAAAATAATGGAGCTGCACCAGAAAAGCTCATGGTCGGATTTCCAGCCTATGGACGAACCTTCACACTCTCTAACCCCTCTAACAATGGACTTGGTGCCCCTACTTCTGGTGGAGGTCCTGCTGCTCCATTTACACAGGAGGCTGGATTTATGGCATATTTTGAGGTAACCCTATTATGATCATTTGTTTAAAATACAGATTTTCAATTTAAGTTTAAAAAGAAGTACAGAAGGAGTTCGGGGTTGATCTTCCTAACCTGCCTTAAGGAGCAATGAAAGTAAGGGGGAAACAACCCGCTGAAGTGTTCAATTTGGCATTTCAAACGGTGAAAAATGAAATAAAACATTTTATATATGTGTCCGAGGAGGCAATCAGATCAGTCCTTGGCTTGGAGGCTGCCTGCTGTATCAGGAACCTTGGTGCACGGTTTAACAAACCCTGTCAATTGGTCTCCTGCCAAATACAGTGGTCCCTCCAGTTACAATATTAATTGCGGCGACGAATGTAAGTTGAAACCATTTTATGTTGAAACCATAATTCTATGGAAAACTGGGAATTGTTTCCAAAGCCCCCAAAATGTGAACTACATATAAGAAAAAAAATATGATTTAGCAGATAACTAATACAGATAAAGCAAGTTCTCACATATAAAAGTCAGAAATACTGTAGCTGCTGGAGGCTGTAAATCACTCTACGATGAGGACAGGAGCTTCTTCAGGAGCCTGCACATTACACAGTGTACCAAAAATATAATATGGAGCTGTCCTCACTTGCTGTCCAAAGGAACATCTGATCCTGGCGCAGATAAAGAGCAGTACACGATATGTAGTACTGACTATGGAGAGGCGCTACTATATAGCCAATGAGGGCATGCACTGCATTACAGCAGATGTTTAACCAGTAAAATGCTCATGCTGATAAACTGGATCTTCCAGACAGTGAGGGTATGTGCACACACACTAATTACGTCCGTAATTGACGGACGTATTTCGACCGCAAGTACCGGACCGAACACAGTGCAGGGAGCCGGGCTCCTAGCATCATACTTATGTACGATGCTAGGAGTCCCTGCCTCGCTGCAGGACAACTGTCCCGTACTGTAATGATGTTTTCAGTACGGGACAGTTGTCCTGCAGCGAGGCAGGGACTCCTAGCATCGTACATAAGTATGATGCTAGGAGCCCGGCTCCCTGCACTTTGTTCGGTCCGGTACTTGCGGCCGAAATACGTCCGTCAATTACGGACGTAATTAGTGTGTGTGCACATACCCTTACACGCACCTGAGATCCAGACCTTTTGTGGTATTGTATGTTGAATGTGGTTTCAAGTTACAATGGCCTAGGAAATACCATTGTATATTGAAAATATTGTAACCTAAGGCCATTGTAACTTGAGGAACCACTGTACAGGGAACGGATAAACAACTTTTTTTCCTCTGAAAAATTTCTGGAATACATTATTGAAGCTTGCATAAATTCTTTCAGACTAATATGTATCAGGCCCTGTTCACATCAGATTTGGCCCTATGTCTACCGTGTACGTCTGGAAAGCTCCTGATATACACGCGTGTATAGGGCTCTATTGTTAGAGTATAGGAGAATGTCCTTTTGGCCTCTCTCTGGCTGGTTTACGTCAGTATGCCACAATATAAGTTATGGAATATTACGCTATTCTATCCCGTAGAGTCTAGTAAAAATATTATAATGTATAATTATTTTTTTACATGGGAGTGTATGGGTGACAGATACCACTATATGGAATACGTCACAGGCATTAATTAAACGGACACTTCATGATCTTTTCAATAGCTTTTCATGACGTGTCTGTTAAATAAATTATAGTCTATGGGTGATGGATGCCTCTGTTAGGCATCTGTCACAGCCTACGCGCAAGGTATATATTAGCTGCTTTTTCACGGCATATACATTAAACGTATGCCAAATACTAGATGTAAACATAGCCTTAGGTGTATTTTTCCCATTTCTTTATTTATTTTCATTTCAACTTGAGAATTTGAGTTCTTGTCTCCTGTTAAAGTGTAAGGCTGGGTTCACACACCCTATTTACGGATGTAATTCTGGCGTTTTAACCTCGAATTACGTCAGAAAATACGGCTCCAATGTGCCGGCAAACATCTGCCCATTCATTTGAATGGGTTTTACGATGTTCTGTGCCGACGGTCATTATTTTTACGCGCCCCTGTCAACAGACGGCGCGTAAAAAAGAAGTGCCTGTCACTTCTTGAGACGTAATTGGAGCCGTTTTCCATTGACTCCATAGAAAAACACCTCCAATTACGTCCGTAATGGACGCAGTGAAAAACGCCTGCAACATGCCATTACGTCTGAAATTCAGGAGCTGTTTTCTCCTGAAAACAGCTCTGTAATTTCAGCCGTAACGGACGCTGCCGTGTGAACATACCCTAACTGTCATTTGACAAAAATGTTGACATGTCATAGTGGGGGTCCAGGTGCTGAGACCCCACTGATGGCTGAAACAAAGGGGCAGAAGTGCTTAACCGAGTGCAGTGACCCTCCGGATGTAATGGTTTCTCCTTGGAAACTATAGACTTGTAAGTTTAACCTCCATTTTGATTAAAATAAAACTTGAGTGTTTTCTAAGAGATGCTATTCTCGAGTATCTCAATGGAAATAAACTTATAACGCAGCGTCAGCATGGGTTTATGAAGGATCGGTCCTGTCAAACCAATCTGATCAGCTTTGAAGGGGGGGGGTATGTTCTGGACAAGACCTGGGTAAGGCTGTGGATGTGGTGTATCTAGAATTTTCAAAGGCCTTTGAAACTGTCGCACATAAAAAGGTTGGTATATAAAATGTAAATGCTGGAACTGGGGCAAAATCTGTGTAATTGGGTTAACAACTGGCTCAGCAAAAGAAAACAGAGGGTGGTTATTAATGCTACCTCCTCAGATAGGGTCACAGTAACCAGTGGGGTTCCATAGGCGGTCAGAATTGGGCCCTCTTCTTTTTAATGTTTATAAATTACGTTGTAGAAGGTTTACATGGTATAATTTCAGTTTTTTCAGATGATACTAAGTTCTGTAAAGTAATCAAAACAGAGGAGGATAATGTACTACTTAGGAGTGATGCACCCTGTGTAGCTGCACACATTGCACACACATAAGGCCCTGTCTGTCCCTTCATTTCAGCGATTGGTTGGGGTCTCAGCAGCTGAACCCCACCGATCAAAAGTTCTGACATGTCACTATGTGAAAAGTTTTGACAAATGACAGTTACTCTTTCAGTCACATGCATGTTTCCTTCCAGAGGAATTGTATCAAGCCTTTCTAGAATCCTAAACGGTAATGTTGCCTGTTATGTAGTAAAGTAGCAGGGTTAGGAGGGATATAAAAATAAAATAAAAAAGAGCCAATACTCCCCTCACAGATACCCGGTGTTCTACCACCATCACTCTGGTCCTCCTCGCCACTGTTTATTGACATAGCTACAGCGATGACGTGCCTGTATACCCATATGATCACTGCAGCCAAGCACTGGTCTCAGCAATTCTGTGCCGTAATCCCACTGAGACAAATTATTTGGCTGCAGCGATCATGTCCCACGTGTGGAACCCGGCCTATTGGTGGCTATTTGTTCTTGCTGTTCTTCTATATGATAGAGGGAGAAAACAAATATAAGTAAGAAGTTCCTGATTAGATTTTTTATTTGAAAGGATAACTTATGGTTTTGTGTTAGTACCTTCATACTAGAGAAAGATTAACTAAAATGCTCCAAGCTAAATGTGTTCCTCAGTTTTCTTTCTATTAATTTGCAGATCTGTAGTTTCTTGAAAGGTGCAACAGAGGTTTGGAACAGCCCACAAGCAGTCCCCTATGCCTATAAAGGAAATGAATGGATTGGGTATGACAACCAAAAGAGTTTCCAGATCAAGGTATGAAAACATAGTATATCTGAATTAAGAACCCAAGGTGAAGGCTAGACCTATGGAGACTTTGCTGTCGGTTAATTATAACTTGCTATGGAACTTCAACTTCACATAGTTCTAAAACCAAAATCACATACGCAAATTTGGTGTAGTTTTTGGTGCAGTTTTCTGAGCCACAGCCTGAAGTGGATCCAAAAGAAAGGAAAGGTATGAAGAAAAGACTGATGCATCTCCCTTCTTTTGTGTCCACTCCTGGGATTGGCTAAAAAAAACGTGACAAAGCTGTAAGGGCATGTTGACACGTTGCGGAATTGTGGACGGAAAAAACGCATCAGAACACAGTAGCAGCAAAATGGATGAGATTGAACAAATGTCATCCACACGCTGCGAAAAAACACAGCAGAAAAAACGCTCAGAAATTGACCTGTGCTGCAGAAAGGCTGTAGCGGCTGTCACATGGGATGAAACGTCATCCCAGGAGGTCGGCCTGGGTGACATCAGAAGGCCAGCTTCCTGGGATGACGCTTCTTCCCAGGTGACCGCCGCTGTAGCCAATCACAGCTGGTGGCAGTTTTTCCGCAGCAGTTATTCTGGGCGAAAAACTGCACCACAGTTTGGTGCAGTTTTTCGCCCGAAACTCCCTATGGCCCACCGGACAGATATGCTGCATGTTTTTACGCAGCGTATACGTATCGTGTGAACTCAGCCTTAGAGTCTGGGATAGAATTCCCAACACTAAAAGCCAGTAATGGTGGAAAATATTGTACACTTTGCCTTTAATATGTGCTATTTTTGTTGTTTTAATCCCCTTAGTGGCTTTGCACAGAAGGAGTGGCCTGTCCAGTTTGCTGTTTATTGCATTGTAACATTATTTTATTTATGGCAGGTGCGACGGATGACGGTTGGCTCACTGGCTGGTGGTCTAGATTGCTTGGCGCCGGATGCCATCTTTTTCATGTTATGCTGTGCAATAACAGCGACAGAATGCAGCAATGTGGCTAGGCTGCGTCCTGATGCTGGGACGGCTCCTCGTATAAAACGGCTGCTGTTCCCGCCAATAGTTTTCAGTGTTCGTGTGGAAGAGAAGGAACCTGGTTAGAGATAGAGCTGCTGTGAGCAGTGCTGAGTGTGAGCTGAGGTAGCTGCAAGTATGTGACAACACAAGCTGGTAGACCGTCATCTGTGGGTCCTGGTGCTGAGAACAGTTGACAGACAGGAATATCTCTGTGTGTGCAGTGCTGTTTGAGCTGTGGTCAGTAGGTGACGGGCAGTCCACCCTAAGTGAGGCAGTGAAGCAGTGCAGCAAGTTGTGGCCTAGTAGGCCTGTATATACCCAATATCACCTGAATCAGGAAGGGGTGTCCTTCACTCTGTCCGACAAAAGAGTGAGCTAGTCAGCCTGGAATCAACTGCTAACCTGAACCGCCACTTGTAGGAGGCAGTGCCTCTCATATTGAGAAGTGTTAATTTACCAGTTTAGTAAAGTTTTTGTTTCCACAAGCTCCTAGTCTCTGTTCCATCTCTCCCGCGACGAACCTGCAAGGCTCACACACCATCTTAGGCCCCACCTTACAACTACATCAAAACTGCATGTGTAATACTGGCCTTAAAGAGGCTCTGTCACCAGATTTTGCAACCCCTATCTGCTATTGCAGCAGATAGGCGCTGCAATGTAGATTACAGTAACGTTTTTATTTTTAAAAAACGAGCATTTTTGGCCAAGTTATGACCATTTTTGTAGTTATGCAAATGAGGCTTGCAAAAGTCCAAGTGGGTGTGTTTAAAAGTAAAAGTCCAAGTGGGCGTGTATTATGTGCGTACATCGGGGCGTTTTTAATACTTTTACTAGCTGGGCGTTGTGACGAGAAGTATCATCCACTTCTCTTCAGAACGCCCAGCTTCTGGCAGTGCAGACACAGCCGTGTTCTCGAGAGATCACGCTGTGTCGTCACTCACAGGTCCTGCATCGTGTCAGACGAGCGAGGACACCGGCTGCAGAGGCTACAGTTGATTCTGCAGCAGCATCAGCGTTTGCAGGTAAGTAGCTACATCGACTTACCTGCAAACGCCGATGCTGCTGCAGAATCATCTGTAGCCTCTGGTGCCGGTGTCCTCGCTCGTCTGACACGATGCAGGACCTGTGAGTGACGACACAGCGTGATCTCTCGAGAACACGGCTGTGTCTGCACTACCAGAAGCTGGGCGTTCTGAAGAGAAGTGGATGATACTTCTCTTCAGAGCGCCCAGCTAGTAAAAGTATTAAAAACGCCCCGATGTACGCACATAATACACGCCCACTTGGACTTTTACTTTTAAACACACCCACTTGGACTTTTGCAAGCCTCATTTGCATAACTACAAAAATGGTCATAACTTGACCAAAAATGCTCGTTTTTGAAAAATAAAAACGTTACTGTAATCTACATTGCAGCGCCTATCTGCTGCAATAGCAGATAGGGGTTGCAAAATCTGGTGACAGAGCCTCTTTAATGTAGTATTAGCAGACAGAATATAGAGAAATCAGTACAGGGGGAAACACAGTAAACCTATTTCGCCATATTTTCTATTATCTACACAGATTTTTTTATTTACATAAATGATAGTGGACAGTTATTTCGTTCATGTATTTTTTTTTCCTATCAAAATCATAACTTCTGAGCTTTTTTTCTGTTTTTTATATTAGGCTGAGTGGCTACTGAAGAATAACTTTGGCGGTGCTATGGTGTGGGCTCTTCCTTTGGACGACTTTAGTGGGACCTTCTGTGGTCAAGGCAAATATCCGCTAATGAACACACTTAAATCAGCTCTGGGTATCTCTTTTCCAAGTGAGTGTTATAATTATCTAGACCTAAATAGACTATAGACAATACTGAATTTGGTTTAGTACATTTTGGCCTAGTTCACACAGAGTTTCTTGACAAGGAGAAAAAAACTGCATCAGGAGCTTATGCAAAAACTGCAGTAAAAAATCTCCGCAAACGTTTGGAGCGTCACAGGTTTTTTTCTGCCTCCCATTGATTTCAATAGAAGGTCAGAAGCGGAAACCGCTCTTAATAAAAGCATGCCGCTTTTTTTTCCACGAGCTGCCAAAAGCTGCCCGGGAGAAAAGCGCCTCTGCCTCCCATTGAAATCAATTCTAGGCGATGACTCCAACACGGTTTCCACGTCAAAATCAGCAGAAAAAAGCCATGTGATCTGACCCTTTATATGCTGCTTTAGCACCATGAAGTTAATGCAAAGACTGCTGACGTGCTCGCATACCGGTCTATTAGGGAGGACAATAGGCTTTACATAAGTAAGTTGGAATCGCTATTAATTGTGCAAGATCAGAGTTAACCTGCAAAGTGATATAAAACTATAGTTTGTAGAAATTGTTGAGGAGGGGAAAACACCATAACATAGCGGAAACGTGTGCTTGTCAAAGCTTTTGAATATAGAAGATTGTGGCTTTTTCTGTTAACATATTGGTTTACTATCAGTCAAAGGGGGGATTCACACGAGCGTGTATTCGGTCCGTGCGGGCCGCGTGGTTTTCACGCGGCACGCATGGACCAATACAAGTCTATGGGGCAGTACAGACAGTCCGTGCTTTTTGCGCAGCGTTTGTCTGCTGCGCAAAATGCGCGACAGGTTCAATAACTCTGCGTATTTCGCGCATCACGCACCCATTGAAGTCAATGGGTGCGTGAAAATCACGCGCACCACACGGAAGCACTTCCGTTGGACGAGCGTGATTCGCGCAACAGCAGTGAAAAGGATGAATGAAAACCGAAAAGCACCACGTGCTTTTCTGTTTCCGAACATCCAAACGGAGTGTCTTTGCGATGAGCGAAGCCGGACAAGCGTACCGAACTTCACCGGGTTCGGCCAAACTCGTTTTGGCCGATCCCGGCAAAAAAATTATCGGTACGCGACGTCAGGAGATAGTCACTGTCCATGGTGCTGCAAGAGTTAAACTGTTTCAGCACCATGGACAGTGACTTGCGATCCCAAAATACATTAACCTGTAAAAAAAAAACGAAGTTCTAACTTACCGATTACTCCTGTCTCCTTCCTGCAGTCCGACCTCCCGGGATGACACTTCAGTTCAAGTGACAGCTCCAGCCAATCACAGGCCAAGCACAGGCTGCAGCCAATCACAGGCTGCAGCGGTCACTTGGACTGCTGCGTCATCCAGGGAGGTGGGGCCCGATGTCAAGAGAGGCGCGTCACCAAGGACGCGTCACCAAGGACGCGTCACCAAGGCAACGGCCGGGAAGTTCTCGGTAAGTAGGAACTTTATCTTTTTTTTTTACAGGTTTTTCGCTGTTGTGTTCGTCATTCACTGTCGAGGGTGCTGAAAGATTTAGCTCTTTCAGCACCTTGGACAGTGACGGCCGTTGACAAGCCTCATCTCTATGATGCCGGCTGCGCGAAAATCACGCAGCCGCGCATCAGACACGCATGACACACGCAGCTTTCAAATGGTTTTTGCGCTCGCAAAACGCTGCGTTGTTTGCGCGCGCAAAAACGCAACGTTCGTGTGAATCTCCCCAAATAATCAGGATGGAAAATATTGGCCAGCAGGGGGATTATCTAAACTTTAATATATGTAATTCAGAAGTGTCATTAGTACACAAGCATATGTCTTGTAACAGCAATACTTTCATATTCTATATTATATTTGTTTCCTATACAGATTGTAAAACACCAGCAATAAGACCAACAGCAGCAGCAAACACAGGAGCGACCCCAACTACAGCTGCAGCAGCTCCACCAGGTAGCAGCAGTTTCTGTGTTGGAAAATCAAGTGGCCTTTACCCCAGCCCAACTAATAAAAGTCAGTTCTATAACTGCGTAAACGGAAACACCTACCAGGAGTCTTGCCAATCAAGCTTAGTTTTTGATACCAGCTGCTCTTGCTGTAACTGGGCTTAAAGCAATAAGTGGGTCTGCCAGTTTGCAAATGATTTATTGCTAATAAACATATTGCACATATAAGAATTATTGTGTACTTTGCTTTCATTTTTGTTGCAAGGAGAATATTTTTTATGTGATTTGAATGATCAAAGAATCATTAGCTTCTCTTGCCAGTGCTAGACATTTTTCTAATAATGCAGAACGTGGTGCAAGGCCTCTTTCACACGACAGTATTTTGGCCAGTTTTATGTTTCAGTATTGGTAAACCAAAACTAGTTTGTCCAAATCTTTCTATTGTACTTTTTCTGTGTATGTTCCACTCCTACTTTTGTCTTCCAAATACTGATGAAAAATATTGCCATGTGAGAGTTGCCTAAATGAAATGAATTATCAATACAGTAGAAAAAGTGGTCAGAATACATTAATTTTGTCTGTAGTCACAAAATTCTGGTAAACAGTTAGGGCTTGTCCATACGTAACGGATTTGCAGTGGAAAATGTCCGCAGCATTTAAGCATTAAATAGCATAATCCGCTGCGGAAAATCCGCCCCATTTCATAAGTTTTTTTTTACTTTTGAAAATAGTGCAGAATTTTCTGTGTTTTTTTTTTTGGTGCGTTTTTTCAAGGGCTGTGTGATGGTGATATTTCTTCTTCCTGTGATGCCATTTCCACCTCCTGTAAAAAATTCTGCAGCTTTTCCGCAGGAAGTTACGCAGTACACTGCAGTTTGCTGCAGACTTGTTTTTCCTCATTGTTTTCTATGGGGAAAAAAATGCTGGAAATCAGTACACTATCCGCAGCAATAATTGACATGTTGCGAAAATAAAATTACGCACCGCAGATATATTTCTGTACAGAATCTTTCCGCAGTGTGTGGATGACATTTGTTAAAGAGGCTCTGTCACCACATTATAAGTCCTATCTTCTACATAATGTGATCGGCGCTGTAATGTAGATAACAACAGTGTTTTTCATTTAGAAAAACAATCATTTTTTATCTATTTTAGCTTTATGCTAATGACTTTCTTAATAGACAACTGGTCGTGTTTTACTTTAGCATTGTGGAGAGAAGTGTATGACGCTGACGAATCAGCATCATACACTTCTCTCCATTCATTTATTCAGCACATAGTGATCCTGTGTTGTTCACTATGTGCAGCCTAAGGGTATGTGCACACGAGGGCATTACGTCCGTAATTGACGGACGTATTTCGGCCGCAAGTACCGGACCGAACACAGTGCAGGGAGCCGGGCTCCTAGCATCATACTTATGTACGACGCTAGGAGTCCCTGCCTCGCTGCAGGACAACTGTCCCATACTGTAATCATGTTTTCAGTACGGGACAGTTGTCCTGCAGCGAGGCAGGGACTCCTAGCGTCGTATATAACTATGATGCTAGGAGCCCGGCTCCCTGCACTGTGTTCGGTCCGGTACCTGCGGCCGAAATACGTCTGTCAATTACGGACTTAATGCCCTCGTGTGCACATACCCTAATACTCATACACTAACGTTACTGAAGTGCCTTGAGAGTTAATAGACATTGCTTCCAACCGGGACGGGATGTCTATTTATCACTGCCGACACTTCGCTAACGTTAGTGTGGGAGCATGCGTGATTTACAGCGAGATCTCGCAAGATTACGCTTGTTGTGCTTTAAGTTCCACACAAATGTTGCTGAAGTGTCGGCAGTGATGAATAGACATCCCGTTCTGGTTGGGCGCGATGTCTATTAACTCTCAAGGCACTTCAGTAACGTTAGTGTATGGATAAGTGACAGCACATAGTGAACAACACAGGATCACTATGTGCTGATTACATGAATGGAGAGAAGTGTATAACGCTGATTGGTCACTGATTCATACACTTCTCTCCACAACGCCCACTTGGTCAAAAAGTAAAACACGCCCAGTTGTGCATTAAGAAATTATTATCATAAATATAAAATAGGTCATAACTCCGTCAAAATTGATCGTTTTTCGAAATAAAAAATACTGTGGTTATCTACAACACAGCTCCGATCACATTATGTAGGAGATAGGGAACTTATAATGTGGTGACAGAGTCTCTTTAAATCACACCCACTTAACTGCTACTGTATTACGCTGCGTATTTTCCATCCTCAATTCCGGACCGAAAATACGCAGCAATTCTGTTCCGTGTGGACAAGCCCTCAGAAGGAATGCTTTCACTAAAGAGGCATCGCTACTGCCCCTAAAGAACTTGACAAATCATCACTTATGTATGCTACATGGCCCAAAATATATATAGACACCTGATCATCACACCTATATTAGCTTGTTGTACATCCCATTCTATAATTTGGAGTTGGGTTTACTTTTGCTACTATAACAGCCTCCACTTTTCTTGGAAGACTATCCACAAGTTTTTACAGTGTGTCTGTGGAAAAATTTATCCCAGACGTGTTCAGTGAAAGTGTGCCACTCACGTTAATCCGCACCAAGCTCGCTAAACCATGTCTTTATGGACCTTGCTTTGTGCACAGGGGCACAGTCATGTTGGAGCAGGAAAGGGCCTTCCCTAAACTGTTCCACAAAGTTGGAAGCATACAATTGTCCAAAATGTCTTTGTATGCTGAAGCCTTAAGATTTCCCTTCACTAGAAATAAGGGGCCTAGCCCAAACCCTGACTCACATCTTGAGACCATGACCATGGGATTACAGAGCTCGTCCCCTTTCGAACGCTTTTACTTAACATCCCCTTCAATACCGTCCACCCCCTTTTCTACTTCATGGCCCTTCCTCTCTTCCATGCCACTCTCCCATCCCTAGTAAAACACACGAGACAGTGGGTTGGAAAATTTCGGCCACAGCAGCCATTTTATTAACAAATTTACATGAACATAAAACATAGCTTCATAAATAACATTACTAGGAAAGGGAAGTCCTTGGAGCTCCAAAACGTTGGCGCCTAACTGCCCCCTGTATAGCTACTTACCCCCAGCCGTCTCGCTACAGGCTCAGGGGCACCTTTCTAATCCGCAGGAGGCCAAAATACACCCATATCCATGAGCAATTATGTACTTGTTAGAGACCATACCTCTGATGAATCCCCCACTTCAAATTACCACCAACTCCAAGGACCCCCCAATCCGCCAACAATGCCACCGTGACTCCATTCCTACCGGTCACCACCAGTCGTCCCCTGTAAAAGAAAAAACACCAGCAGCAACAAAGAATGCATATCGCAAAAAACAGACATAAAACCTAACCTTAAGGGAGGGAGGGCGGGACAAGGGCTAACCTGCTTTTTTGGGCGTGAATGGCGCGAATCTAGCCCTCATCCTACCTATATGCCCTCATTAACCTCGCCCCCTCCTAAACCACCCCCCCTTCTCCTTCCTCCCCCTCCACCATTTGAACTTTTCACCTCTTTCCTTCTCCCCTGCAACCCTGGTCATGTCTGCCTCCCCCAATCATTTCATGTTGTGTCCGGCCATTTCTTGACCATGGGATTACAGAGCTCGCCCCCTTTTGAACCCTTTTACTTAACCTCCCCTTCAATACCGTCCACCCCCTTTTCTACTTCATGGCCCTTCCACTCTTCCATGCCACACTCCCATCCCTAGTAAAACACACGAGACAGTGGAATGGAAAATTTCGGCCACAGCAGCCATTTTATTAACAAATTTACATGAACATAAAACATAGCTTCATAAATAACATTACTAGGAAAGGGAAGTCCTTGGAGCTCCAAAACTTTGGCGCCTAACTGCCCCCTGTATAGCTACTTACACCCAGCCGTCTCGCTACAGGCTCAGGGGCACCTTTGTAATCCGCAGTTGGCTTGCCAAGTATGTAAAACCACTCCCCAGCAGGAGGCCAAAATACGCCCATATCCATGAAAAATTATGTACTTGTTAGGGACCATAGCTCTGATGAATCCCCCACTTCAAATTACCACCAACTCCAAGGACCCCCCAATCCGCCACACAACCATACTTAAACCACCTTTAAGTATGCGAGCCCCCACCATCCATCATTGCACGTTCAATCCCTTCCTGAATACACAAAGCCCAGAGGTCAATGCCCACCACATTCAGATGCACTCCATCACCTAGCCAATATTTTCCTTGGCCATCATCAAATTCATAGTGCCGGACAAAAAAACCCCCATTTTTCACCACAAAGCTGGAAACCGCCCGATTAACTTTTACCCGGGCCTTGTTTATACGCGCTACCGAGCGCGCCTTTCGCCATACACTCCGCGGTAAGATTTCAGACCAAATCACCTTCACCTTCGGAAAACAGGACCACAGCCGGAGAAGATCATACTTAACATCCCGAATTAGCTCTCTAAACGGACAAGTACCTAAATCGTTACCCCCCACATGAAGGACCAACAAATCAGGAACCCGATCCAACTGAGCATACTGATGAAAATCCGGCAAAACTCGACTCCACACCATGCCGCGCGTGGCCAACAGCCACCGTATCACCACCGATGACCTTTGGAACCCTAGTTGCCGCCCATCCGGCCGAACATCAGCCCTTAAAGCCCCCCAGTGCACATACGAGTGTCCAAGTATCCACACAAGTGCAGGTGAGCCACCTGTAATAGAAGAATAACAAAGATGACACAACCCGGAAATAGAATTAAGAGATGAGGAATGAGGAACGACAAGAAAAGAGATAGGGGGAGGGAGATGGAGGGAGAGGGGGGTGGAGAGAGGGTATGAAGAAGAGAAAAGAGCAAACAAGCCCCATCCTGCCACAGCAGTGATCACAAATCACATAAACTGGAGACGCACGTAGGACTTATACCTCACAGAATCCCAATGACCTATGCGCTTCACCACCTCAGGCCCCAGATCCCATGATGCTGCTTCCGTAGCTGCCCCAATACGAAAAGAGTGTGGTGAGTAAATAGCCTTGTCCAAACCCAACACCTCCAAACACCTACGGAAAACAACTGTGAACTGGCATCGTGACAAGAAGGAACCATCCTCATGACATAACAGCGGCCCCCTGCTACTCCTTTTTAGTGCGGAGTACCGCGCAAATCATCTCACCGGGCACATCCCTGCCCCCGCCACTGCCTCCAGCACCACCCGTTTTCCCTTACCCCCCTGATCCGTTTTCGACCGCCTCACCCAAAACTCCACTCTCTCCCCACCTCCTAGTACATCTTCCGATTGCAAACCCCCCACTCTCTTCTTCCTGGGGGCCACTAGCTCACCCACCCATAAGGCCCCAAAAAACGCCCACGAAAAAGCCAACTGAAGCAATGCTACTTCAAAAACCGAAAAACACACCCTCACCAATACGCAACCTAATTGCTCCAAGAGCGCAAAAGAAACCGGGCGACGGCCATCCGGCCGCCCCGCCCCTTTTTTTCGAAACCCCTTTAAAGCCTGGACAATCAAGAAATCCTTCGTCAAGTCCGTCAATCCCCTTAGTTTAAAACCAAAGGCCAAAGCTGAAATAAAACGATTCACCTTAGACACCGACCAGCCCTCTACCGACATCTGACCCAGGAAACCCAATAAAGCTACCCTCTGGTCCTCCAAAGACCCGACTTCGGGCAAACCTGATAACCACAACACCCAGTCCTTCCACGCCACGTCATACGCCAATCATGTACCAGGTGCTAGAGAGGACGTGATCAAACCTCCTGCTGCTCGCAAACCAAGTCCCAAAGCCGCTCCGGGAAAGCGACCCCTTCCAGATCCGCCTCCGGTGCCAACCGACGAAACCGCTCCCACTGTAGGCGAGAGAGAGAATCCGCAATGTCATTATGCACCCCCGGAACGTGAACAGCAACAATCCAAGCATTGAGTGCCAAACATCGCAAAACCAGACGACGCAACAGCCTAACCACCGGGGGGGAAGACGCCGACACATTATTGATTGCCAACACCACCCCCATGTTATCGCAGTGGAACCGCACCTTGCTATTTTGAAAACGCTCTCCCCAAATCTCCACCGCAACCACTATCGGGAAGAGTTCCAGAAGGACAAGATTACGAACCAGTCCCAAAGATACCCATTCACAGGGCCACTGCCCAACGCACCATTGTCCTTTACAATATATACCGAAACCCACGCTACCGGAAGCATCTGTAAACAATTCCCATTGAACATTATCCACCACTGGCGAAATAAGTAACGACTTCCCATTATACAATTGTAAAAACTCCCTCCAAACTGCCAAATCGTCCCGATGCTCCCACGTCAGCCGCACAAAATGGTGAGGGGCTCCAACTCCCGCCGTCGCTGATGCCAACCTCTTACAAAAAACTCTGCCCATGGGCATTATCCGGCAAGCAAAATTAAGTTTCCCTAACAACGACTGCAAATCCCGCAGCTGAATCTTACGAAGCCGGCCAGTCCTGCTCACCTCCAGTCGCAGTGCATCCAGCTTATCACTGGGAAGTCGGCATTCCATTGCCACCGAATCCAGGGTAATACCAAGAAAAACTATACAAGTGCTGGGCCCTTCAGTCTTCTCCGGTGATAACAGAACCCCAAAACGTTGAGCGACCCACTGGATTGCCCCCAGCAAATTAGCGCACACCCCCGAACCTGATGGGCCCACACACAGAAAGTCATCCAAATAATGGATGACCGACTCTAACCCCGCCACCTCGCGGATTACCCATTCCAGGAAAGAACTGAACGCCTCAAAGAAAGCGCAAGAGACCGAGCAACCCATTGGGAGACACTGATCCATATAGTAAGCCCCCTCCCAGTAACACCCTAACAGCCGCTGGCTGTCTGGTTGAACCGGGAGAAGCCGGAGAGCCGCCTCAATGTCGGTCTTAGCCATAAAGGCCCCAGCACCGTACCGTCGCACCTACTCGACCGCTGCGTCAAACGACGTGTATACCACCGAGCACAGCTCAGGGGCAATGCCATCATTGACCGACAACCCGTCAACATGGCTGGACTCTTCACATGATTGGGCTGTAATTCTACAGGGTTTTACACTGTTTTGGAAAGACAGGGCAAATAGGAAAGGTGGCGGTGTATGTCTGCATGTGAGAAGCGATATGAAGGTGAGTGTGAATGAGACATTAGAGGGTGAAGATTGTGAGGAGGTTGAAACCTTGTGGGTGGAATTACAAAGGGAGGTAAACACTGAAAAAATTACTTTTGGTGTAATCTATAGACCCCCCAATATAACTGAAGAGATAGAAGGTCAAATATATAAACAGATGGAGCGGGCTGCACAGGCGGGTACTGTTGTGATAATGGGAGATTTTAATTACCGGGATATTAATTGGTGTCATGGTTCGGCTTCAACTGCAAAGGGGAGACATTTCCTCAACCTGTTGCAGGAAAATTTTCTGGGCCAGTTTGTGGAAGACCCGACTAGAGGTGAAGCTCTGGTGGATCTGGTCATTTCTAATAATGCAGAGCTTGTTGGTAATGTCAATGTTCGTGAAAACCTTGGTAACAGTGATCATAATATAGTTATATTTTACCTATACTGTAAAAAACAAACACAGGCTGGGAGGGCAAAAACACTTAATTTTAAGAAGGCCAATTTCCCCAGGATGAGGGCTGGAATTCAGGATATAGACTGGGAAGAACTAATGTTAAATAATGGGACAAATGATAAATGGGAGATTTTCAAATCTACTTTGGGTAATTATAGTGCAAAATTTATTCCTACAGGTAACAAGTATAAACGACTAAAATTAAACCCCACATGGCTTACACCTTCTGTAAAAAGGGCAATACATGAAAAAAAAAGGGCATTTAAAAAAATACAAATCTGAGGGTACAGCTGTAGCCTTTGTAAAATATAAAGAGCTTAATAAAATCTGTAAAAAGATAATAAAATCAGCAAAGATACAAAATGAAAGGCAGGTGGCCAAGGATAGTAAAACAAATCCTAAAAAATTCTTCAAGCATATAAATGCAAAAAAGCCAAGGTCTGAACATGTAGGACCCTTAGATAGTGATAATGGGGAGTTGGTCACAGGGGATCAAGAGAAGGCAGAGTTACTAAATGGGTTCTTCCGCTCTGTATATACAACAGAAGAAGGAGCAGCTGATGTAGCCGCTGCCAGTGCTGTTAATATATCAGTTGATATACTGAATTGGATGAATGTAGATATGGTGCAAGCTAAATTAAATAAAATAAATGTACACAAGGCCCCGGGACCAGATGGGTTACACCCTAGAGTTCTTAAGGAGCTTAGTTCAGTTATTTCTGTCCCCCTCTTCATAATATTTAGAGAGTCTCTCATGACTGGTATAGTGCCAAGGGACTGGCGCAGGGCAAATGTGGTGCCTATTTTCAAAAAGGGCTCTAGGTCTTCGCCGGGTAATTATAGACCAGTAAGCTTAACATCAATTGTGGGGAAAATGTTTGAGGGGCTATTGAGGGAATATATACAGAATTATGTGACAATAAATAGCATTATAAGTGACAGCCAGCACGGTTTTACAAAGGACAGAAGCTGTCAAACCAACCTGATTTGTTTTTATGAAGAGGTAAGCAGAAGCCTAGACAGAGGGGCCGCTGTGGATATAGTCTTTTTGGACTTTGCAAAGGCATTTGACACTGTCCCTCATAGACATCTAATGGGTAAATTAAGGACTATAGGTTTAGAAAGTATAGTTTGTAATTGTATTGAGAATTGTCTCAAGGACCGTATGCAGAGAGTTGTGGTCAATGATTCCTACTCTGAATGGTCCCCAGTTATAAGTGTTGTACCCCAGGGTTCAGTGCTGGGACCACTATTATTCAACTTATTTATTAATGATATAGAGGATGGGATTAATAGCACATTTCTATTTTTGCAGATGACACCAAGCTATGCAATATAGTTCAGACTATGGAAGATGTTTGTGAATTGCAGGCAGATTTAAACAAACTAAGTGTTTGGGCGTCCACTTGTCTTTATTGTCCCACCGAATGTTGGGACGAACCGCTTTCCTCTGACTAAACTGTTCGTCATACCGCAACCAAGTCTGACCACCATACGACCGATGTGCCTCACCTATAGCATCCATGTACCCAAAAAGGGCGGAACAATTTTCCGGCGCCTTTTCCCCTATAACACTCGCCAGAATGGCAAACGCCTGTAACCAGTTCACAAACGTCTGAGGGATTAAACGGTATCGACGCTTCTCCTCCTCCTCCTTTTTACTTTCCCACCTTTTTCCCTTATCTAAGTAAAATTTTTCCAAGGGAAGAAGCGAGAAGATTTCGACGTATTCATCTTTCCAAATCTTTTCTTTTACTTCGGGCTTTAAATGTGCACCCAACAAACCCTCAAAACAAATGTACACTTCACCTTTTGCTTTATCATCTAACCTCACCCTATCCACATCCTTATCCTTGTCAGTCTGAACCGCAACCGTCACCCCCCCCAACATCAGCCATGGGAACCACCCCTAGAGGGTGCGCTGCCTCTCCGACCCCCTCCGCTGCAGGGACCCACGCCGCGACCGGGGATATAGCGGGCAACCTGTCCCCTTCACAACGCGCTAGCAGCGCCTTTACACAGCCAAGCAATTCCTGCACATATCCCCCCCCACTAACCGTAGACATCAACCCACTATTTTCAACATCTCTAACTGCCTCCCCCTGGGAACCCCCACCAACCCCTGGGGATCTAAATATAGCTGGAAACATATGCAACGGTGAGAGTGACTCACCAGACTGCGTGGGCGCTGAATTCCCAACAGCCGGGGCGATGGGACCCCCACGACGACCATCCTCCATCGGCACACTTCCGTCTTCACCCGCCTCCGGACATCTGGGGCCCGATGCCGCGCCGCAGGCTTTACAGCCGTGCCCACCGGCCTGGACCTCGGAATCGCCACGCGTCATCAGGGGCCGTCCCGACCTCCGCTCTCCCTCCACTGCCTCCTCCACCATCCTCCTCTGCAGCAACACCGATTGTGGCCTGCGTGACCGACCAGGGACGTCATCCAGATGACAGGCGGGCCGCCCGACTGGTGCATCGCCAGATCGGCCCGCCGCAGCTCCACGAGGTGTCGACCTGGAGACGGGAGGCTCTCCCTCCAGCCTGGGATCCTGTCCTCCTCTCTCCAAAGGGCCCGACCGGCAACCGGGATTCCTCACGGACCGGGACCTCCGCCCCCTAGCGGTGGAAGCGGAAGCCCGGCCCGAAGGGTCCCTCGAGGGGCTCCCAAGTCTGCACCGAGCCCTGGGTAAAGCATCCGGGCTAAGGCGCTCCAGAGGCCGCACCCGCCGTGACCGCCGGAGGGGGGATGTCGTCTCCTCTGGCGATGCCTGCGTCCCGGCAGCGCTTGTTCCCGCTGTCTCCTCTAGCCCTGCCGACAGTTCCTGCTCCGAGACCGCCGTACCTGTCCGCCCAAGCTCCTCCTCAAGCCAGGCCATACCCCGCTCCGCTACAGCCTGCCGCACTTGATCTATCAGGGCCTGCATTGCGCCTCAGGTCAGTCCCGTGTGACAAGGGCTAACCTGCTTTTTGGGCGTGAATGGCGCGAATCTGGCCCTCATCCTACCTATATGCCCTCGTTAACCTTGCCCCCTCCTAAACCACCCCCCCTTCTCCTTCCTCCCCCTCCACCATTTAAATTTTTCACCTCTTTCCTTCTCCCCTGCAACCCTGGTCATGTCTGCCTCCCCCAATCATTTCATGTTGTGTCCGGCCATTTCTTTATCACTCCTCCACTAATTGTTACAGTTGGCACAATGCATTCTGGTAGGTAGCGTTCTCATGGCATCTGCCAAACCCAGATTCGGCTATCAGACTGCCAGATATTAAATGTGATTCATTACTCCAGAAAACACATTTCCACTACTCTAGAGTCCAGTGGCTTCATGCTTTACACCACTACAACGGACGCTTGGCATTGCGCATGGTGATCTTAGGCTTATATGCAGTTGCTCTTCCATGGGAACTCATTTTATTAATCTACTGGAGAACAGTTCTTGTGCTGATGTCAATTCCATAGGCAGTTTGTAACTCTGTAGTGAGTGAGACAACAGAATATGCGATTTTTATGCGTCACGTACTCCAGCACTCGGTGGCCCCATTCTGTGAGTTAGTCTGGTCTACTGCTTCGTGGCAATCTGTCGTTAAACCTAGATGTTTCCACTTCACAATAATAGCAGTTACAATTGACCAGGGCAGATCTAGCAGATCAGAAATTTCATGAACTCATTTGTAGCAAAGGTGGTATCTTATGACAGTGCTACGTTTAAAGTCATTGAGTTCTTTAACTGCTTCCCGATCGCCCACTGTAAATTTACTTCGGCGCTTGCTGGGCTCTATGCAGCTCTGACGTGAATTCACGGTGGGTGTTAGGGCGAATCGGGTGTCTCAGAGTAGCGCTGACACCCAGATCGCGCTGTTAACACCGGCCTCTGGTCGCGGAGACATGATCAGGACCTGATTGGTTCTGGTCCCGATCATGTGATCGCAGGCAAAGTTTGTTGTAGCAACAAACTGGAAAGTTTGTTGCTACAACAAACCTTCCCAAAACCAGTGCTGCCGTTGGTTGTCATGGCAAAACCGGAGGTCATACAATGGCCTCCGGGTCTGCCATGCACGGAATCCTATGAGGACCAGCCAGAGGCTCTCAGCGTCACACTAAGGGCGGATTTACACGAACGCAATATACGTCCGTGCCACCTGTGTGTTTTTCACACGTGTCGCACGGACCTATGCAAGTCTATGGGGCAGTGCAGACTGTCCGTGATTTTTGCGCAGCGTGAGTCCGCTGCGTAAAACTCACGACAGGTCCTATATTTTGGCGTTTTTCGCGCATCACGCACCCATTGAAGTCAATGGGTGCGTGAAAATCACGCGCACCACACGGTAGCACTTCTGTGGGACGCGCGTTATTCGCGCAACAGCAGTGAAAAGTATGTTTGGAAACAGAAAAGCACCAAGTGCTTTTCTGTTTACAAACATACAAACGGAGTGTCATAATGATGGCGGCTACGCAAAAATCACGCAGCTGCACATCCTATGTCATGACACACGGAGCTGTTAAGTGCCTTTTGTGCACGCCAAACGCAGCGTTTTTTGCGTGCGCAAAAACGCACACGCTCGTGTAAATCCACCCTTACAGTTTATAATACGTTACACTACCTAGGTAGTTTAATGTATTATAGCATCTATCAGTGCTGCAGGTCTTCAAATAAAACAATAAAAAGGTAAAAAAACAAAAAGTAATAAAAAAAGTATTTTATTATAGGAAAAAAATGAAAACGCTAAAAAAGTACACATATTTGGTATCACCGCATTCGTAACGACCCGAACTATAAAACTATAATATTATTTTTCCAGCACGGTGAACACCACAAAAAAATAACAAGTAAAAAACAATGTCAGAATCACTAGTTTTTTTGGTCACCACCCCTCCCAAAATATAGAATAAAAAGTGATCAAAAAGTTGCATGTACCCCAAAATCGTATCAATAAAAACTACAACCCGTTCTGCAAAAAACAAGCCCTTACACAGATTTTTTGACTGAAAAATAAAAAAGTTATGGCTCTCAGAATATGGTGACACAAAAAATTAATTATTTTATAGATAAGTGATTTTATTGCGCAAATGCTACAAAACATTAAAAAAACTATATACATAGGATATCGCCGTAATCGTATCGACCCGCAGAATAAAGTAAAATGTATTTATAGTGCGCAGTGAACACTGTAAAAAAAAAGGACAAAAAACTTCTGAATTTATGTTTTTTTGTCACCTTGCTTGCCAAAAAGTGGAATAAAAAGTGATCAAAAAATCGCATCTACACTAAAATTGTACCAATGAAAACTACAGATTGTCCCACAACAAACAAGCCTTCACACAGCACCGTTGGAGAAAAAGTAAAGTTCTTGCTCTCAGAATATAGCGACAGAAATTGGGTAACATTTATCAGTGCGACACCGGCCACATATCTGCGGATTATTTTTTATTTACCCTCTTATTATGCTCTGATGTACTCCGCACAGCTTACACATGCCCCCACATTATAAACTGAAATACCAGTAAAACTACCAAGCAAAATCTGCACTCCAAAAGTCAAATGGCGCTCTCTCCGTTCTGACTCCACAAACACCAGTTTACATCCACATATATGACATTTTATACCCAGGAGAACCTGCTCAACATTGCATGAGGTATTTGTCTTCAGTGACAAACTGGGCACAACATATTGTGCACTAAAATGGCATATCAGCAGCGTGTGGCAAGCGTATTTGGGGCGTGTGTGCGTGTATTACGCGTGTACGACATGCGTTTTTCCGGTGCGTGTAAAAAACGCAAGGAGGTGTTATGTTTTCGCCAGCCTACAAAAAGCCCAACAATGCAACACCCCTGCTTGATGTGCGCACCTGTGCTGCAGCATTTTTGAGCTTTTGGTGCAACAGAGTGTTCGAACCACTGTTTGCGGTTACTTTGCATGCCCCACTGCATTGATGCCACCTAGCTCGCTGGCCGTGTTCTCTTAGCATGGATGGTTTCCCGGAGGTTTGGGCAACGGCATACCATGCTACTGCCACACCGGCGGAGAAGAGGTAGGATGTGGGTTCACCCAATAGTGGCCCAACGCACCTCAAAAGGCCATTTTCATACCCTGTATGCTGACCTCCGTCGTCACCCAGATAAATTTCGCTCCTTTTGCCGCCTGTCTGTGCCCACCTTTGATATGCTGCTTGAGCTGGTTCGCTCAGGACACCAACATGCGGCGCTGTATTTCCCCATAGGAGCGTCTCCTTGTCACCTTGCGGTATGTGCTGTTTCTTAATCCAGGTTACATATTGGTTTATGTGCTTCATGTCCTACCTAACATGTTGGCTTTGTTGTTTGTGTTCCTGATTTCATGTAGATTTTTGGCGACAGGCAATAGCTACCATTCCCTTCATTTCTAATTCCTTCTTGGGGTGTCCACTATTTCCGGCATTGTCCCAGCAACCTGTGTGGTCCTGTGGCTGAGATTGAAGAGCAGCGTGATGCCTCAGCCAACTGCTTCGAATAGCCCAGCAGTTTGAAACCGACACCCAATTTCCACACTGTATTGGTGCACTCGATGGGAAGCACATTAGTGTCCAGAAACCCCCCCACTCTGGGTCGCGATACTTCAACTACAAACAGTTTTTTTCCATAGTCTTGCTGGCCTTGGCCGACCCTAATTTCTGATTTACCATCGTCGACATCGGGTCCTATGGAAGCTCTGCGGATGCCCGCAGATTTCGCTCGTCCAGAATGGCCCAGCATCTAATGTCTAACCAACTTGATGTTCCCGAACCTAACATCCTCCCTGGCACCAGCGGTCCACCCCTTCCTTATGTTATGGTTGCAGATGAGGGTTTTGCCCTCAGCAGACAAGTAATGCGTCCATATGCGTGGAGGGGCTTGGATAACCGTAGGCGCTTTTTCAATAACCGGCTAGGCAGAGCACGGAAAGTTGTGGAATGCGCCTTTGGCATCATGTCAAACAAGTGGAGGGTCCTGATGACAGCAATGCAAATGTCGCCGGCCAATGTGACATCTGTGATCAAAGCATTTGTTGTGCTGCACAACTTTACCCGCATCCATGATGCCACTCATGACGGGGAATATATGTTACCAACTGCACCCACCACCAGCATTGGCCAGCCTGGTCAGCCAGGGCGGCCACCTACATCCGGCCTGCGAGTGCGTCCGCTATTTGCTGAGTATTTTCACAGCCCGGCTGGAGCTGTACCCTGGCAGAACGTAGCCATTTGAGGTGTGGTGAAGTTAGAATTCTTTCCGAGAACGGCTGTTTCTCCCTCTAGTCCTTTTTTGTTTTGGGGGGGGGGGGGTATGGTTAGGGACTCGCAAAACTTGAGGCCCCTTGACGTGGGTTGCGAGCTTAAACCTCGGGAGGGGTTTGGACTTCCCTTTTTTGTGGCCACCAATTCCTTGACATAACATCCTCTTGTGTAGACCAAGGATTTCCTGGCCTATGTCAGCGGCCCTTTATTCCTGAGCCAAGCTAGGTTTGGGCAACCAAATACTATAATACCTCAGTTCCTGGAATTCCAAACCCCTACCGATCAACTAAGACCTCAACGATGTGGTGGAGAAATGTTGTACCATCCAAACCTCTTACGACATGGCACCTCATAGCGGTAGAGGCTATACAAATCGGTGAGATATGTAAAAGAAGGATTGTCCACACGGAAGTGAACGAACTTACTTCTGAGTTTATGTTATTGTCACATAAACTACATAAAAACAAAAGACATAGTGGGATTACATACCCAAACAAACTTATGCACAAACATGATGCTTTTAATATAATAACCAGTAACGATGACAAGCCGGTCATGGGTTTCTGACATTTGTCCTTATTACACGGCCTAGCCCATGTGCACCTACAGATTCTGATATGCATGTGGCCGCGAGGTGTAGGCGGACATATCAGCAGCACTATGCTGTCCCCGGGCCTGATGAGGATGTTCCTGAGCAGCATAGTGGTGCTGATTCTGGGGCTGGTAGCCGTGAGGCTGGATGGGAGGGAAGTGACGGACAGGGCCAGCCATCGGCCCAGGGGAGAGGTGTCCTGTTCCCTGGACCATATTGCAGCATATGCGATATGCCAGGGGCAGGTTGGGAGGGCCCTGGCAAATGGACCCCCGCGGAAGGAACAGCGACAATACGCCACTGCTCTATAGCACTGAAGCACCGCCCTGGACTAAGCGGGGGTGTAGCACTGTCGATGAGCGACAGGATGTTTGACTGTAGTCACCCCAGCCTATGCTCCGGTACCCGGCGCATTAAAGGGGCCATGCTGCGACAAAAGAAATCGCAGTTGTCCTCATCTGCTGCACGCCGCAGGTACTCGAGAACACGCACGTCCACCTGTGCACTTGTGGGTGGGTTCACTGGCCGTCTGCGGTGGGGTGCTGCATGCGTAGGTGCCACTTCCTCAGGTGGGGCCGCTTCTGGCGCTGAGGCTACTGGGTCAGGCTCCTCTCTGTTGGGTTCCGGGGTTAGGGTGACCAGGGGAGCGGCGGCTTCGGACGCCTGGGACGACTCGGCCCGTGCCTCCTCTTCCGACTCGTCCAGATTGTCGCTAGTTCTAGAATATAAGGGAAACGACAGTTGAGGAACACATTTTACTGTTCAAAAACCAAGCATCTTTGACGTATATGACATTTTTGCGAGGTCACATTTGCTAAAAGTGGCAAGGTCGATTACTTACGGACGCGTGTCCATTATTTCCCGCAAGAACAGCAGCTGGTCATAGTAGATATAGCGGCGCTTCCTGGTACCACCTTCTCCGCTGCGGCCGCTGGAACCATATTCATGCCGGAACTGGTCCCGGGTGCTTCGCCACCGTCTCTTTACATCATCCGCTGTATAATAATGAACACATCATTCAATCAACACACATGATGTTACTGCGCACACAGGCACTGCATAGAAACGACAGGACGACACCTACACACAAAAAATGACATTATTTTCAGCTACTAAAACTGCCACTGAACCGAAACGTTGGCCATGAGAGGCACTGTTAACACAGGGACACAGTAGTCAATATGGATGACATTACACGTATATCTATACACACATATATATAGACTCACCAATGCATTGGCGGTCGCGGGAGCTGCTGTTGGCCCAAACCTGCTCGAACAGCGCCTCGACAATATGGCCCCATGCCACCTCCTTCAGTGTGCGGTCATGGTATGACTCCGCACGGGTGTTCCATACCTCCGGGCGCTCCTGAACTAAAACGATCAGCTTAGACACATCCATATGGCGTGGCATGGCTGCAAGTTGATTGTGCTGCAGGAGTACGGTCTGTCCTCTTGTAAAACCTGGTCTCTAAACAACTTCCTGCTTTTCTGCTGTTTTGGACTAGTTAGGTCAAACTCATTAGCATAGAGACAACGTGTCCGTCGTGAAAAACGCGGGTTCCACGTAGGTGCCTCCATGTGACATGCGTGATTTTCACGCACCCATTGACTTCAATTTCGTGATGCGTGAAATACGCAGAGATATTGAACTTGTCGCGCTCTTTACGCAGAGAACAAACTGCGCAAAAACCACGGACTGTCTGTACTGCCCCATTGACTTCTATTGGGCTGTGCGTGGCGCGTGAAAACAACGCGCCCTGCACAGATGCGATTCACGTTCGTGTGAATCCGCCCTAACAGGAGCCTGTAAAAATGACATTATACTGCAATACATTAGTATTGCAGTGTATTGTACCAGCGATCTAATGATCGCCGGTTCAAGTCCCCTAGGGGGGACTAATACAATGTGTAAAAAAAAAGGATATAAAGTTATTATTAGTGAAAAAAATCTATAATATATTTAAAGTCCAACAAAAAAAACCTTTCCCATTTTTCCTCTAAAGTTATGTAAAAAATAAAAAAAATAAACAAAATTGGTATCCCTGCATCCGTAAAAGTCTGAACTATTACAATATACCATTATTTAACTTGCACGGTGAACGGCGTAAGAAATAAAGCATTTTAAACACCAAAATCGCTGTTTTTTGGTCACCTTAGGTTTTAAAATAAAAATAATAAAAAGTGATCAAAAAGTTGTATGTACCAAAAAATGATACCGATAAAAACTACAGCTCGTCCCGCAAAAAGCGACCAAAAAATAAAAAAAGTTATGGCGCTCGGAATGTGGTGAAACAAAACAGTTTTTTTTTTACAAATAGTTTTACTTTGTAAAGGTAGTAAAATATAAAAAAAGACGGTTTAAATTTGGGATCACCTTAATTGTATTAAGTCTCAGGAAAAATTTAAGTTGTCGTTTTTACCGCACGGTGAAAGCCGTAAAAACGAAACCCAAAACACAATAGCGGAATCGCAGCTTTTCCAATTTCAGACTGCAAAGAATTTTATTTTCAGATTCCCAGTACATTAAATGGTACTTTAAATGGTGTCACTAGAAACTAAAGCTCCTCCCACAAAAAATAAGTCCTGACACCACTCTACTAATGGAAAAAGAAAAAACTTTATGACTCTTGGAAAGCGGGGAGGGAAAAAATAAAATGAAAAAGCAAAAAATGGATAAGTCCTGAAAGGGTTAATTAATTTCTAATGAAAGAAAACTAATTTTGTAAAAATCTCAACGCCAAAAACCAAATTGCGCTCCTTCCCTTTAGAGCCTTGCTGTGTGTCCAAATAGCAGTTTATGACCACACATGGGGTATTGCCGTACTCGGGAGAAATTGCTTTACAAATGTTTGGAGGCTTTTTCCTCCTTTATCCTTTGTGAAAATGAAAAAAATTAACATTTTAGTAGAAAAAAATGTTGATAATGATTTTCACTGCCTAATTCTAATAAATTCTGCAAAAGACCTGTGGGGTCTAAGTGCTCACTATACACCTAGTAAGATTTCTTAAGGGGTGTAGTTTCCCAAATGGGGTAAGTTTTGGGGTGTTTCGACTGTTTTGGTACCTCAGGTGCTTTGCGTATGCGACATTGCACCCGAAAACTATTCCAGGTAAATATGAGCTACAAAGGCCAAGCAGTGCTCCTTCCCCGCTGAGCTCTGCCGTGGGTCCAAACAACAGTTTATTACCACATATAGCATATTGCGGTAATCAGGAGAAATTGCTTTTACAAATTTTGGGGGTCTTTTTCTCTTTTATTCATTGTAAAAATTAAAAATGTCTATGTTTTTTCAGAAAAAAAGTAGATTTTCATTTTCACAGACTAATTCCAATAAATATAGCAAATGACCTGTGGGATTAAGATGCTAACTATACCCCTAGGTAATTCCCTGAGTCACTTTTGGGGAGTTTCCACTGTTTTGGCACAAGATCTCTTCAAGCATGACATGGTGCCTAAAATATATTCTAAAAAAAGGAGGACCCAAAATCCTCTAGGTGCTCCTTTGATTCTGAGGCCTGCGTTTCAGTTCATTAGCGCACTAGGGCCATATGTCAGATATTTCTAAAAACTGCAGAAACTGGGCAATAAATATTGAGTTGCGTTTCTCTGGAAATACCTTCTGTGTTACAGAAAAGAATGTATTACAAATGAATTTCGGGCCAAAAAAAATAATTTTTAAATTTCCCCTCCACTTTGCTTTAATTCCTGTGAAACTCCTAAATGGTTAAGAAACTTTCTGAATGCTGTTGTGAATACTTTGAGGGGTGCAGATTTTAAAATGGGGTGATTTATTGGATCTATCTAGTATATAAGGCCCTAGCCTTTTGAAATTTTCTTGAAAATGTGAGAGATTGCTGCTAAAGTTCTAAGCATTGTAACATCCTAGAAAAACAAAAGAATGTTAAAAAAAAACAATGCAAACATAATGTAGACATATGGAATATGTGAAATAGTAATTCTTTTGTGTGGTATTACTATCTGTTTTACAAGCAGATACATTTAAAATGAGAAAAATCATAATATTTGCAAATTGTCTTTACATTTTGGTGGTTTTTTTTACAAATAAGCAATGAATCTATTGACCAAATGTTTCCACTAACATAAAGTACAATATGTCACGAGAAAACAATCTCAGAATTACTTGTATAGGTAAAAGCATTCCAGAGTTATTACCTCATAAAATGACACATGTCAAATTTGAAGGAATGGGGCTGGTCCTGAAGACCAAAATGAGCCCGGTCCTGAAAGGGTTAATACCACCCATACTACTACTACTACTACTACTACTACTACTACTACTACTACCAATGTTTGTGTGCTTGATTTTATGAACATGTTTCCAGTGGGTGTAGCTGAAACACCTGAACTTAATAATTAGGAGGGGTGTTCACATACTTTTGGCCATATAGTGTATACGCACAGAGCCGTAATGCGCACCCATAAAAATTCATGGGCCCATACTGTACTTCCAAATGCCACTGAGCGCATTTATATGGGGAAGAAATTATGAAAGGATTTACGCCAATTTTCTGGTGTTAAAAAGCTTCAAATTATGGTGCAGGCCATATTTGTGCAATGATTTGTGACTTTTTCCTTTTTTACGCAGCTCTCGCCATTTTAAGCGGATGGGGCAAGGTCACACACGGCCCAACAAATTTACTATAATTACGTCAGAAATTGGTATCAATTATAGCGGAAAGTTACGCAAAGACAGGACATGTAACAAATTTATTAAGACATGTGCCTTTTAATAAATTTGTTGTATCTTACTCCTGCAGGCTTTAGTCTAAGGGTAGGTTCCCACGTAGCGTAAATACTGAGGATTTTCCACAATGCAGTTCATTGTTGAAAATCTGCAGAGTATTACAGTAGCAGCAGAGTGGATGAGATTTTTTTTTAAAAGGCTTTATTTTCAAAACTTTTGTTGTACAAAACACGTACAAATATGCAGTACATACCAAACAAGACATTCAGAAAGGCATTAGTACAGTGAATAAGAATCAATCCAGAGCAGATAAATTGCATATACAGGACATAGAAAAACATCATCAGTTAATGCCTAACTGCGACAACTAACATTCACTCATAGTCATCCTAAGGCTCTGACCTTCCCACTCCCCAATTACTGTTATTCAAATAAGTAACAATTAGACCGCAGTTTATACTCTAGAGTCTCCAACCACCTTGACCAAATTTAACCAAATTTATCTGGCCATCTTCTGCTGAGATATAGTTTTTTAAACACGGGTATATATTTGTTCACCAATTGCTTCCAATGTGCCAAGCTCGGACCCTTCGTATCCTTCCAGGCCATAATCACAATCTTCCTGGCACAGAAAAGAACAAAACAAAAAAATATCTTGTCATAATGGCTCTGTATAACTTTGTTTAGAATGCTCAAGAGGCACAACTGAGGGGTAACAAGTCGTGGAAATTCAAAGTGTGTGTATAGGAACTCCACTACCTCTGACCAAAAGGGGGCAACTCTGGGACACATCCACATACAATGTATATAAGTACCAACATCCAACTGGCAGCGAAAACAACTGAAGTTAATGCTCCCATCCTCTGAAGTCTGACTGGTGTGCGATAGATCCTATGTAAAAACCGAGACTGTATCAGAAAATCCCTAGCATTGACAACTGAATCCAAAAAGAAAAGTTCCACCTCCTTCCAGTCCTTCTCTGCCAAGTCAGGGACATCCCCTCTCCATCGCATAAATGCCCTATCAAACGGTCTATGTCCAAGGGATGTAAGTAAGGTGTATACCTGGATGAGGACCTTTGAAAGATCTGGAGCGCCAAGAAGGTCCTCCAACCTAGAGAAACCCACCTGAGGTGACATAGATCTAAATTGGGCACAGCAAGCATGTCGCAGCTGGAGGTAATGAAAAAAAAACTATCCTTGAAAATTAAACCTCTCCTGAAGATCTGAAAAGGATACAAAGCCAGAGTCAACAGTAAACACCTGACCCATAAATTTGACCCCGCCCCTGACCACATCCCCGCTCCCAGAGTGGATGAGATTTAAACCAATCTCATCCACAATAGAAGGTATCGCCTGGACAAGAAGGCTTAAAAAATATTTGTATTTTTATTAACTCTTTAAAATTGGCTACTCAAACCAATAATTACTATAGATACCAGGCTAACCAGGTAGGTAAGACTAGATAAGGGTACCATTATATTGGTTTAAATTGTTATGGAACTACTCCAAATATCTAGTTAAAACATATAATTTCTGTCTCTACCTGGACTAGATAGCAAAGTGTGCTTCACACCGGGTAAAGATCTGATACCTAGCAGCAAAGTGTGTGTGAACACTCAGTAATAAAAAAAACGCAGTGTAATGGCAGGAAGGAGGTGAAGGGAAAGTGAGCCCTAATCTACCCACCGCCCTGTCCCTGCCTACTTGCAACGACCCGCCCTAGGCGACGGGGTACAACTTGGCGGCGGTCCTTACGCTGTCTAAGTGCACGGGAGAACAAACAGGGAACACGCAAGGGAAGGGGCAGTAGCCCACGGAACGCCGCGAGGAAACGGAGCGGTGAATGAATAGTCAGGACCAGGATGAAGTGGAGTATACCAACGTGAGCACGGAGAAGGAAGCAAGCCAGGGGCAAAGCGAAGCAGGTTAAGCAGAACTGCAGCAAGGCAGAAGCACGGCGGAAGCAGGCTGGAGCAAGCAGCAGTGGGGCCAGGAATCCAGAAGAATTACAAGCACTGAGGAAGATAACACGGCAGGTAATAAAGGACAGGGGGCGGAGCTAACTCCGACTGACAAGGCCGCGATAGGCTCTCCCACTCCTGAGCCTGCCACCCTGGTTGGTGGGAGACGGTGTCAGTCTAACAGGTCTGGCCTCAGGTGTGGATTGATTAATCCCAGGAGTATACCTAGACGTAGTACCTGGCAGATCCTTAACACGCAGCACCTGCGACACAGTGTACATTCACACTGAAATGAGCCACAGCACCTAAAATCCTTGTGCATTAACACCCATGACAAACAGTGCAGCACCTCCAGCAGTATTGTGCATTCACACATACAAGGGACTGTATATTTAAACAATAGTGTGCATTCACACTAGATGAATATAATATACTAAGTGTGCATTCACACTAACTAAATATACTATATTAAGTGTGCATTCACACTAGTCAGCAATATCTACAACTTGAGTACTTTTATCGCTGAGAAGAGCATCAGCAAATGTAGGTAGTTCACACTCCTCAATTCAGTGTAACACCTATATTGATAGTGTGCATTCACACCAGATAAATATTGTCCACCTGATAACAAGAGTGTGCATTCACACTGAACAAAAATTAAACGCCTAACGCGTTTCTTGTTTTATATAGAACGTTTCCTCAGAGGCATGTATATTGAGACAGGGCAGATTAGCACATCAGTTTTTTGTGCAATATTAGCCCTCCACCCTGTGTCTGCTAGAGCTTATCTCCTAACAGCATGGTTCTGATATCTGACCGCAGCGACGCAACAGAAAGCCAACTATTTAAGCTTTTAGCCCTGCCCTTTGGGAGGCTGGACGATTACCTCAAACACCCAGAGAGTGCCACGTCATCAGACACCCTGCACATTCACGAGCTCATCCAACTCACTCCTCCTCGGGCATTTAAAACGTCACCGTTCGCTTTCCGTTTCGGGGTTCCGTCTGAGGTTTCCATCGGGTGAACCCCGCAATATCAATGGTGACTGAAACGGAAGCTGTGGTTTCACTTTCACCTTCCGTTGCGGAGTTCACCCATCGGAAACCTCCGACAGAACCCCGGAACGGAAAGCGATTGGTGATGTGAACAGGCCCTTACTGTCATATAGCTATGAGAATCATCAAGCAGCTATAATTCCAAATAATGGCATATTTGTAGGAGAAACAAATTGTAGTGATAACGATGAGCGGTCATAAAAAGACAATTAATTCTAACAGTGAAAACAAAGCTATATATGAGCCAATGGAACCATCTCCAATTGTCAGCTCCACCTTATAAGAAACAAGTATATGAGATGTTATTGTTGGGACCTCAAGGTTTGACAGTCTGTAACAGAAATATCCACCTTATCTAACCCCTTAAAGGAACAGTGTCATCACAATTTTTTTTTAATATGTTAAAGATGTTAGTGCTTTATTAAAAACGTTTATATTTATTTGTGTGTTTGTGTTTTACTTTTTCTTATTTTTACACTTTTTCTTCCCTATGGGGGCTGCCATTTTTTTTTCCATTTCTGTATGTGTCGATTAACGACACATACAGAGATGGAATACGGCAGCCACAGTCCCATAGGGACTGCGAACGGGGCCCGTTCCATTCACTAACATGTACGCCGTCTGTGTGGGAACTGCGCATGCGCCGCTCCCACACAGTCCAATTTGAAATGCGCGCCGTCCGGCGCCATTTCCTGTGGACCGGAAGTCGCGGCCCGACAGTAAGATTACTACTTCCGGTCGTGGCTTCCGGACTTGTGCACTTGGACCAGCGGCAGCAGACGGAGCGGACGGGCCGGAGGGAGCCGCGGCGGCAGGAGCAGGTAAGAGATTTCTATGTATGTTCGTGTTTGTGTACGTTTACTACTGTATGTAAACCTACTACACTGTGTGTTAGCTCAAAAAATGGCGACACACAGTGTAGGAGGTTAGACCGTTAAAACCCCTCGTTTATCCCGGCACTAGCCAGGATAAAGGAGGGGGGGGATGCTGAGAGCTCACTAGAGCGAGGGCTTTTTACCCAATTTTGCAATGCTGCAATTTTGGGAATAGCTCCATCTAGTGACCAGCAATGGGAAATATTATAAATTAGAATTAATTTATAATATTTCCTGACTCGTGAAAAAAATAAAAAAAATTTGAACAATGTTTAATCACCTACACACTAAATGTTTAATTAAAAAAAAAAAACATGTTTTTCTGGCAACACATTCCCTTTAAGGACACAGCCTGTTTTGGCCTTCAGGACAATTTTTCAAATCTGACATGTTTCACTTTATGTGGTAATAACTTCGGAATGCTTTTACCTATCCAAGCGATTCTGAGATTGTTTTCTCGTGACACATTCAGTATTTAATTGTGAAAAACACCAAAACTTTGCGAAAAATTAGCATTTTTCTAAATTTAAATGTATCTGCTGGTAAGACAGGTAGTAATACCACACAAAATTGTTGCTAATTTACATCCCCCATATGTCTACTTTATGTTGGCATTGTTTTTTGAACATCCTTTTATTTTTCTAGGACGTTACACGGCTTAGAACTTTAGCAGCAATTTCTCACATTTTCAAGAAAATTTCAAATGGCTATTTTTACAGGGGCCAGTTCAGTTGTGAAGCAGATTTTAGGGCCTTATATATTAGAAACCCCCCATAAGTCACCCCATTTTAAAAATGTCACCCCTAAAAGTATTCAAAACAGCATTTAGAAAGTTTCTTAACCCTTTAGACGTTTCACAGGAATTAAGGAAAAGTAGAGGTGAAATTTTCTTTGCATTTTTCATCTATTTTTTTTTGTAACACAGAAAGTCTTACCAGAGAAATGCAACTCAATATCTATTGCCAAGATTCTGCAGCTTTTAAAAATACCACACATGTGGTCCTAGTATGCTTATGGACTGAAGGACCGGCCTCAGAAGCAAAGGAGCACCTAGAGGATTTTGGGGCCCCCTTTTTATTAGAAAATATTTTAGGCACCATGTCAGGTTTGAAAGGCTCTTGTGGTGCCAAAACAGTGGAAATCCCCCAAAAGTGACCCCATTTTGGAAACTACACCCCTTGAGGAAATTATCTAGGGATATAGTGAGCATTTTGACACCGCAGGTTTTTTGCAAAAATTATTGGAAGTAGGCCGTGAAAATGAAAATCGACATTCTTTCAAAGAAAATGTGGGTTTAGCTAATTTTTTCTAATTTCCATAAGGACTAAAGGAGAAAAAGCACCACTACATTTCTAAAGCAATTCCTCCCGAGTAAAACAATACCCCACATGTGGTCATAAGCGGCTGTTTGGATACAGGGCAGGGCTCAGAAAGGAAAGGGAGCCATTTGGCTTTTGGAGCTCAAATTTAGCAGGAATGGTTTGTGGAGACCACGTCGCATTTGCAAAGCCCCTGAGGGACCAAAACAGTGAAAACGCCAAAAAAGTGACTCCATTTAGGAAACTACACTCCTTGAAGAATCCATCTAGGGGTATAGTGAGCATTTTGACCCCACAGGGGTTTCATAGATTTTATTAGAATTGGGCAGTGAAGATAAAAAAAAAACCATTTTTTTCCAATAAGACGTAGCTTTAGCTAAACATTTTTAATTTTCTCAACAAATAAAGGAATAAAAGAACCCCAACATTTGTAAAGCAACTTCTCTGGAGTACAGAAATACCCCATTTGTGGTCATAAACTGCTGTTTGGGCATACGGCAGGGATCAAAATAGAAGGAGCGCCATTTGGCTTTTGGAGCACAGATTTTGCTGCATTGGTTTCTTGACACCATGTCACTTTTGCAAAGCTCCTAAGGTACCAGTACAGTGGAAACTCCGCAAAAGTGGCTCGATTCACGAAACTACACCCCTTGAAGAATTAATCTAGGGGTGTAGTGAGCATTTTGACCTCACCGGTGTTTCATAGATTTTATTAGAATTGGGCAGTGAAAAGAAAAAAAATCCTTTTTCTTCAATAAGACAAAGCTTTAGCTCAAAATTTTTCATTTTCTCAACAAATAAATAAAAAAAGCACACGCAACACTTGTACAGCAACTTCTCCTGTGTACGGCAATGCCCCATATGTGGTCATATACTGCTGTTTGGGCACAGAGTAGGGCTCAGAAGGGGAGGAGCGCCATTTGCTTTTGGAGTACAGATTTTGCTGGATTGGTTTCTGGGCGCTATGTCGCATTTGCAAAGTCCCTATGGGACCAAAACAATGGATCCCCCCCAGAAGTGACCCCATTTTGGAAACTACACCCCTCAAGGTATTGACCTAGGGGTGCAGTGAGCATATTAACCCTGCAGGTGATTGGCAGAAATTGGTGTGCACTCGATGTTGCAGAGAGAAAATGGGATTTTAGATATACCAATATGTGGTGCCCAGCCTGTGCCACCATAACATGACCGCTCTCTTATTATTTTGCTGTGTTTCCCGGTTTTAGAAACACCCTACGTGTGGCCCTAATCTTTTGCCTGGACATTCGACCAGGCTCAGGAGTGAAACAATACCATGTAAAATTAAGGCCTAATTTGGCAATTTACAAAGTATTGGATCACAATTGCAGAGGCTCTGATGTGAAATAATAAAATAAACTGCTGAGAAGTGAACCATTTTGGAAACTGCACCCCTCAAGGCATTTATTAAGTGAGCATTTTCACCCCACAGGCCTTTTCCATGAATGACTGCGCTGCGGAAGGTGCAAAGTAAAAATGTAAATTTTTCCCTAGATATGGCATTTCAGTGGCAAATATGTCGTGCCCAGCTTGTGCCACTGGAGACACACACCCCAAAAATTGTTAAAAGGGTTCTCCCAGGTATGGCGATGCCATATACGTGAAAGTAAACTGCTGTATGGACACACTGTAGGGTTCAGAAGGGAGGTAGCGCCATTTGGCTTTTGGAGCGTGGATTTTGCTTGGTAGTAGTTTTGTTTGGAGTCTTACTGGTGTTTCCGTTTATAATGTGGGGGTACATGTAAGCCGGGTGGAGTATATAAGGGGCATAGTCAGGTGGTATAATAATGGGGTAAAAAAACAAACAATTAAATAATCCATAGATAAATGTGAAGCTGTGACACAATCCTTTCTGCACAGGCCAGTGTCGCACTGATATATGGCTTCCTTTCTTATCCCCCTTTTGTTACACACTCAGCATCTTTGCATTTTGGGGAATTCTGCTGGGAAGTGCTGTCCTGGTATAATACGGGCACACTCGCTTCCAGTAGATATGTTTGGGCCCTACCCTTCCTGGTTCCCTAATTTTAGGGGCCTTGATAATTCGCCACTTGAAACAGAAGAAATGTTCCCCCTCGGGTCTGCACAACTGCATATTTTTCTTTCCTGACTTATTGGAGCCATAACTAATTTTATTTGTTCATAGACGTAGTGGTATGAAGGCTGTTTTTTTTGCGGGACGAGCTGTAGTTTTTATTGGTACCATTTTGGGGTACATGTGACTTTTTGATCACTTGTTATCCTTTTTTTTTTGGGAGGCAAGGTGACCAAAAAACAGAAATTCTGGCATATTTTTTTAGTTCTATTTATAGAGCGTTCACCACGCATCATAAATTACATGTTAACTTTATTCTGCGGGTCAGTCTGATTCCGGCGATACCTAATTTATAGCACTTTTTTATGTTTTACAACTTTTTGCACAATAAAATTACTTTTGTAAAGAGAATGTATTTTTTCTGTTGCCAAGTTGTGAGAGCCATAGCTTTTTAATTTTTTCGTCGACGGAGCTGTATGAGGGCTTTTTTTTGCGAGACGAGTTATAGCTTTTACAGGTACCATTTTTGGGTACATGCGACTTTTTGATCACTTTTAATTTCAATTTGTGGAAGGCAAAGTGACCAAAAAATAGCAATTATGTCAGTATTTTTTAGTTGTTTTTTTTTTTACGGCGTTCACTGTATCGAATAAATAACTTAATATTTGTATAGTTCAGGTCATTACGGTCGCAGCAATACAAAATATGTATAGCTTTATTATTTTTTTCAATAATAAATGACTTGATAAGGGAAAAAGGGCGATTGTGTTTTATGTTATTACTTGAAACATTTATTGTATTTTTTACAACTTTTATTTTTACTTTTTTTTACACTTTTTTTACCCTTTTCTTTAGTCCCACTAGGGGACTTGAAGGTCCAACTGTTTGTTTGATGTTCTAAGACATTGCGTTACCTATGTAGTGCAATGTATTAGAACTGTCAGTTGTTCACTGACATCAAGCCGATCAGGCTCCACCTCCGGACGGGGCCTAATTAGCTTACGTAATGGCAGATAGGAAGCCATTGTTAGGCCTCCTGTTGCCATAGTAGCAGTCGCCAGCCTTGCCGTCACATGGCAGGCTGCATATTTGATACAAACCACTTTGATGCAGCGATCGCATTGGATCGCTGCATTGAAGGGGTTAATGGCAGGAATAGGCGCTAGCTCCGGTTCCTGCCTTTACAGTGGGATGTCCGCTGTAACATACAGCGGACACCCACTCTTGATGACGCCGGCTCAGTTTCTGAGCCAGAAGCTGAGCCGGCGCCATCTTGCCGATGGTACCGGATGGTACCGCCATCCCGCCGACAAGTGGGGCATAGGAGGATTTTGTTGCTGGTTGACCGGGAGGTAAGTATTAGGTCGCCGATCGCCTTTGCAGCCACCGGCAACCCAGCGATCACGTTGCTGGGGTGCCGGTGGCTATAAACTCCTCACATGCTGCGATCTCTATTGAACGCAGCATGTGAGGGGTTAATCAACCGGATCGGAGGCTAGCTCCGGTCCTGGCCGAGCCGATACCTTAGGATGCCAGCTGTAACATACAGCTGTCACCCGGTGGTGATGTCGGTGGCTCAGCTACTGAGCCAGCTCCATCTCCTTCACGTACAGTTACGTGGAATTGCGTTAAAACACCAGTTCCCATCACGTAACTGTACGTGAAAATGCGGGAAGGGGTTAGGCAAACATTTATCCCAGTTACCCCCTCTAGGATGAGGACGTATTCAATACCCTGAAATTTTAAATGGTCAGAGTTACCATGGCGTGCGATCGGAGTATCAGCTCGTTTAGCCGTGTCGTTCATGTGATCTCTGATACGTCTGCGAAATTCGCAAATGGTTTTACCCACATATTGGATACCGCAGCTGCATGTCATCAAATATATGACACCTTGAGTCTTATAATTGATGAAATCATAATTCTTGTAAGAACGACCTGATGTGGTACTACATTATGATTTATTTAGAATTGATCTACACGCTTTGCAGGTACATGTACCAATGGGGGGGGGGGGGTTAGGAATCCAGGTTGACCGAGTGGCTGCTTTCATATGGCTCTGAACCAATTTATCTTTTAAATTACGTCCTCTACGGTAGGTAATTGCTGGCCTATCACTCAGAAGACTCCCTATATCTGGGTCAGCTTTTAAAATACCCCAGAATGTCTGAATGACCTCTCTCACTTGTGTATGTTGTGAATTATAGGTCCCTGTGATTCTAAGGTCAGTCTCACCAGTCCCTCTCATCCTTGGATTGAGAAGCTCATCCCTATCCACTGATAGGGTATGTTGATATGCATTTTTGAGAACCCAATCTGGATATCCCCTTCGACCAAACCTCGTTTTCAAGTCGGAGGCGGCTTTCTGATAATCAGACATATTGGTGCAATTTCTGCGAGCTCGCACATATTGCCCTTTTGGAATCACCTTTTTGAGTGGTCTCGGATGCCAGCTATTGCACCTTAATAAGGTATTAGTAGCTGTTGGTTTCCTATGGATATGTGTGTTAACTCTTCCTGACACTGATTTGCTTTTAGACAGATCCAAAAACGTAATTTTATCCAAATGTATTTCAGAGGTGAAGAAAAAGCCAATATCATTGACATTCAATATCTCTACAAATTTTCTAAACTGCTTGTGAACATTCCATAATATGAGAATATCGTCAATTAATCTTGAAGTCCAAGTTTCCATCGCTTCCTGGAAGACAATTTCTTTCTCCCACCAGCCCAGATAGAGATTGGCAAAGATTGGGGCACAGGGACTGCCCATTGCCACACCTCTGAGCTGGTGAAAAAACTTTCCATTGAACGTGAAAGAATTTCGTCCTAATACGAATTGAAGCAACCTCATGACGAACTCATTATGGTTTGTAAATTGAGTACCCCTCATTTTCAAGAAGTACCTCACTGAGTCACATCCCTTGTCATGTGGTATACTACTGTACAAGGCTTCCATGTCCAGATTTCCCAAGAGTACATCCTGATCAAGCTGTATACCCTCTAATTCTTTAAAGAGACTCTGTCACCACATTATAAGTGGCCTATCTCCTACATAATGAGATCGGCGCTATAATGTAGGTGACAGCAGTGCTTTTTATTTAGAAAAACAATCTATTTTTACCACTTTATCAGCGATTTTTAGCTTTATGCTAATTAGTTTCTTAATGCCCAAGTGGGCGTGTTTTTACTTTAGACCAAGTGGGCGTTGTACAGAGGAGTGTATGACGCTGACCAATCAGCGTCATACACTTCTCTCCATTCATTTACACAGCAGATAGCGATGCAGCCACATAAACACGCTATAACGTTACTGCAGTGTCCTGACAATGAATATACATTACCTCCAGCCAGGACATGATGTGTATTCAGAATCCTGACCACTTCTGAATCTTTTCTGTGAGATTTCCAACAAGGCAAACGTAATCTAGCGAGATTACGCTGTAAACTGTCATTTAAAACGAGATTACGTTTTCCTTGCTGGAAATCTCACAGAAAAGATTCAGAACTGTCAGGATTCTGAATACACATCACGTCCTGGCTTGAGGTAATGTATATTCATTGTCAGGACACTGCAGTAATGTTAGTCTTTGTGTATGTGGCTGCACATATCGATATAGCTATATTGGTATGTGCTGTGTAAATGAATGGAGAGTACTGCATGACGCTGATTGGTCAGCGTCATACACTCCTCTGTACAACGCCCACTTGGTCTAAAGTAAAAACACGCCCAATTGGGCATTAAGAAACGAATTAGCACAAAGCGAAAAATCGCTCATAAAGTGGTAAAAATAGATAATTTTTCTAAATAAAAAGCACTGCTACCTACATTACAGCGCCAATCTCCTTATGTAGGAGATAGGCCACTTTTAATGTGGTGACAGAGCCTCTTTAACAACATCCATTGTATCAATCACATAGGACCTTCCGGTCACCAGAAATGGACGGAGAATCTGGTAAACATATAAGCTAGCATTCTGTGTAACACTATCAATGCCTGCTACAATAGGCCGCCCTTTCAGTGGCACTAGGCACTTGTGCACCTTAAAATGTTTCCATGACCGGGAACTCTGGAAGTAGAAACTTGAACTCTCTCTGGTCAATGATACCCTTCTAACCTGGCATGCGACAACAAACTATTAAATTCCTCTTTATAGGATTTAATTGGGTTATTAGACAAGATTTCATAACAACTGCGGTCGTCAAGGATCGCAAGGCACATCCCAATACAGGTCTGGCGATCCATAACGACCACATTACCACCCTTATCGGATGTCTAATAACAATAGATTCATCCTTTTCAAGGAGCCTCAGACTCTCCACTTCCTCAGGTGTAATGTTGTTCACTTTACCCTTAGAATGTAAATGGGTTAATTGATCAATGACTACCTTGAGAACTGTATCTATGGGTGTGTTGTCATTTATTGGAATGTTTCTTGTTGACAGAAGGGTTAAATTGGTAAAGGGACCCTCACCTAAAACCCTATTCCCCATCATCCAACAGACCCCCCCCCCCTCCCCATTGTTATCAACAATGGCATATCTTCCTGATCCAAACCCAATTCGGTACATCTACGTCTGTCATTAAGTTTAAAGAATTTTTTTCACTTGAGCTTGCGTCCAAACAATTGTAGATCCTTCACCCATGAGAACTGGTCAAAAGATGGTGTAGGTACAAAAGAGAGTCTACGTTTCAATAAACACAATTCTCTGCCCAAACAGCAGTTTACTTCTACATATATGGCATCGCCATACCCGGCAGAACCCTTTTAACAATTTTTGGGGTGTGTGTGTCTCCAGTGGCACAAGCTGGACACAACATATTTGCCACTGAAATGGCATATCTAGGGAAAAAAAAATATTTTTGCATTTGCACCATCCGCAGCGCAATCATTTATGGAAAAGTCCTGTGGGGTGAAAATGCTCACTACACCCCTCAACAAATGCCTTGATGGGTGTAGTTTCCAAAATGGAGTCACCTCTCAGGGGTTTCTTTTATTACTTCACATCACAGCCTTTGCAATTGTGAACCAATACTTTGTAAATCACCAAATTAGTCCTCAATTTCGTATGGTGCTCTTTCGCTCCTGAGCATGGTCGAATGTCCAGGCAAAAGATTAGGGCCACATGTAGGGTGATTTTAAAACCAGGAAATACAGCATAATAATTAGAGAGCTGTCTTGTTATGGTGGCACAAGCGGTGCACCACATATTGGCATATCTATGGAAAAAATACCATTTTCAATCTGCAACATCGAGTGCACACTAATTTCTGCAAAACACCTGCGGCGTTAACATGCTCACTACACACCTAGGTGAATACCTTGAGGGGTGTAGTTTCTAAAATGGGGTCACTTCTGGGGGGTTTCCACTGTTTTGTTCCCACAGGGGCTTTGCAAATGCTACATAGCACCCAGAAACCAATCCAGCAAAATCTATACTCCAAAAGCCAAATGCCACTGCTTCCTTTCTGAGCCCTACTGTGTGTCCAAACAGCAGTTTATGACTACATATTGCCGTAGAAAGTAAAACAGGGGGAGGAAGCCTCCAGCTCACCAGCCCAACGCCTGATAGTCCTGCTTCGCTCGGATCTCCGCAACGGTCCACGGTAGGCAATAGTACGAATGAAAGAGTTGATCCAGCGCTGCAGGAATGTGGTTAAAAAGGAACGTATTCCCAATTTTATTCGTATCAAACTTCTCCCGAGTACGGCAATATGTAGTACGAAAGAAAGTGTTGATCCAGCGCTGCAGGAATGTGGTTAAAAAGGAACGTATTCCCAATTTTATTCGTATCAAAAAGCTTTGTTAAAATTCGATAACAGGCAGACTTGGCATCAAGGCAGTAGTTGGTAGGTGTAGTAGGTGTAGTCGGTAGGCTCACTACACCTACCGACTATTGCCTTGATGCCAAGTCTGCCTGTTATCGAATTTTAACAAAGCTTTTTGATATGAATAAAATTGGGAATACGTTCCTTTTTAACCACATTCCTGCAGCGCTGGATCAACACTTTCTTTCGTACTACATATTGCCGTACTCGGGAGAAGTTACTTTACAAATGTTATTTTTTTCCTTTATTTGTTGAGAAAATGAAAAATTTTAAACTAAAGCTACGTCTTGTTGAAGAAAAGGGATTGTTTTTATTTTCACTGCCCAATTCTAATAAATTCTATGAAACACCGGTGCTCACTATAACACTAGATAATTTCCTCAATGTGTGTAGTTTCCAAAATGGGGTCACTTGTGGGGGGTTTCCACTGTTTTGTCCCCTCAGGGGCTTTGCAAAGGTGACATGGCCTCCACAAACCATTACTGCTAAATTTGAGCACCAAAAGCCAAATGGCACTCTTTCTCTTCTCTTCTCTTCTCTTCTCTTCGTTTATGACCACAGGTCGGGTATTGTTTTACTCGGGAGAAATTGCTTTACAAATTTTTAGTGCTTTACATTTTCTTTGAAAAAATTTAGATTTACATTTTTTTTATGGCTTACTTCCAATAATTTCTGCAATAAACCTGTGAGGTCAAAATGCTCACTATACCTCTAGGAAATTTCCTTGAGGGGTGTAGTTTCCCAAATGGGATCACTTTTGGGGGATTTCCACTGTTTTGGCAGTAAAAAGCCCTTCAAACCTGACATGGTGCCTAAAATATATTCTAATAAAAAGAAGGCCCCAAAATTTACTGGGTGCTCCTTTGCTTCTGAGGCCGGTGCTTCAGTCCATTAGCACGCTAGGGCCACATACCTCTTGATGAATTCCTTGAGGGGTGCAGTTTGCCAAATGGTGTCTTTTTGGGAGTGTTTCTACTGTTTTGGCCCCACAGGACCACTTCAAACCCAACATGGGGCCAAAATCCTCTAGGTGCTCCTTTGCTTCTGAGGCCAGTGTTTCAGTCCTTTAGCACACTAGGGCCACATGTAGGATATTTCCTAAAACTGCCGAATCTCGGCAATAAATATTGTGTTGCATTTCTCTGGTAAAACTTTCTGTTACCCAAAAAATTTGTCAATTTCACCTCTACTTTGCTTTAATTCCTGTGAAACGTCTGAAGGGTTAAGAAACTTTCTAAATGCTGTTTTGAATACTTTGAGGGGTGCAGTTTTTAAAATGGGGTGACTTATTGGGGTATCTAATATATAAGGTCCTCAAAGCCACTTCACAACTGAACTGCCTCTTGTAAAAATAGCCTTTTGAAATTTTCTCGAAAATGTGAGAAATTGCTGCTAAAGTTCTAAGCCTTGTAAAATTCCAGAAAAATAAAAGGATGTACAAAAAAAATGATGCCAATCTAAAGTAGACATATGGGGGATGTTAATTGGCAACAAATTTATGTGGTACAAGCAGATACATTTAAATTTAGAAAAATGCTAATTTTTGCAATTTTTCGCTAAATTTTGGTGTTTTTCACAATTAAATACTGAATGTATCGAGTAAATTTTGTCAGTAACATAAAGTCCAATGTGTCACGAGAAAACAATCTTAGAATCGCTTGGATAGGTAAAAGCATTTCGATGTTATTACCACATAAAGTGAAACATGTCAGATTTGAAAAATGAGGCTCTGTCAGGAAGGTCAAAAGTGGCCAAAGAGGGAAGGGCTTAACAGCATGTAAATAACAAGCATTTTAGTTTTTCTTATAATCTATGCAATGAATATGGTATTAAATGGTGGGATAACCCTTTTAACACCACATGTGAACTGAGTCTAATGCTGGCTTCACAGATTAGATAAATTTTTGACTAATCCAAGAGGAGCTAAATTAGGCTATGGCAGTAACATCAACTAATAAATCACTGGGCTTGGATGGACTAACATCAATTAATAAATCACTGTGCTTGGATGGACTAACATCAATTAATAAATCACTGGGCTTAGATTGGCTAACATTTGAGGTGTTTGGGTATGTTCACACGGCCTATTTACGGACGTAATTCGGGCGTTTTAACCCCCGAATTACGTCCGAAATTACGGCTTGAAAGCGTTGACAAACATCTGCCCATTGAAAGCAATGGGCTGACGTTTCTCTGTTCACACGAGGCGTATATTTACGCGTCGCTGTCAAAAGACGCCGCGTAAATAGACGCCCGCGCCAAAGAAGTGTCATATCACTTCTTCAGACGTAAATGGAGCCGTTTTCCATGAACTCCATGGAAAACCAGCTCCAGTTACGTCCGTAATGGACGCAGCGTTCAAGCGCCTGCACATGCCGTTACGGCTGAAATGACGGGGCTGTTTTCTCCTGAAAACAGTCCCGTAATTTCAGCCGTTACGGACGCTGCCGTGTGAACATACTCTTTGAGTTATATCAGAAACCTTTGCTGGGGGAGTTTCTGAGATTTGGAGCATATTGGTAAATACAGGCCCATAATACGGACGTATTATTGATGTTTTTGCATAGGTATTTCATCAGTATTTCATCAGTATTGCACCAGTATTAGGCCGGATTTACACTAGTGTGTGCCTTTTGCGCGCGCAAACACAAAAGGCAAATGGTACTTAACAGCTCCGTGTGTCAGCCACGTATGATGCTTGGCTGCGTGATTTTCGCGCAGCCGCCATCATTATGGCATTCTGTATGTTTGTAAACAGAAAAGCACGTGGTGCTTTTCTGTTTTGATTCATACTTTTTACTGCTGTTGCGCGAATCACGAGCGTCACATGGAAGTGCTTCAGTGTGCTGCGCGTGATTTTCATGCACCCATTCAATGGGTGCGTGATGCGCAAACAACGCACAAATATAGGACATGTCGTGAGTTTCACACAGCAGACACACGCTGCGTGAAACTCACGGACAGTCTGCACGGCCCCATAGACTAACATAAGTCCGTGCGAGGCGCGTGAAAATCACGCGCGTTGCACGGACATATTACACGTTCGTCTAAATAAGCCCTAACAGATCTTTTTTACTGATGGGCTGTCCTTCAGGGAAATAAATTAATTACATACGACAGCCCCTTTAAAAAACAGGTGCAATATTGATGACGTACTGTACAACTGCGAAACGGATCGCATATGGAAAAATACGCTGCATCCGTATTTTAATAATTCTCTATAGACTTCAATGGCCGCTATTTCCATATGCAAAATGGATAAAAGTAGTGTGTGCTGCTTTTTTTAAAATACGTGCATATTTTATACGCCTATGTGAATAGCCTCATTAATTAACATTACTTCCTTATTGTGGAGAGAAAAAAACTGATAAAAAAGTGGTGAAAAATAAGTTTGTGTGAAAGCAGCCTTTCAAATAATACTTCAAAAAGGAACTGGGCAGCTACAAATTATGAAAGAAGTGTTGATTTTACATAAATCTGTTAGGCCCTGTTCACACAGAGTTTTTTTTGCAGGCAGAAAAACACATGGTATACGTGGATTCTTAGGGTGGGTCACATGTTTATATTATGAACCCATAGGCTGTGTTCACACGGGGCGGATACGCTGCGTAATAGCACGAGGCGTATCCGCTCTGTGCACCGCAGGGAATTCCTAGCGAAAAACCGAACCAAACTGTGGTACATAACGTCCGCTGTGGAAAACTGCAGCACTTAGCCAGCCTACTAGCAGGCCAGCTTCCTGGGATGACTTTTCATCCCAAGAGACCGTTGCAGCCTGTGATTGGCTGCTGCGGCGGCCACATGGGATGAAGTGTCATCCCAGGAGGCCGGCCCTCTGACGCCATCCAGGCCGGTCTCCTGGGATAATGTTTCATCCCATGTGACCGCCGCTACAGCCTGAGGTTGGCTGCAGCGGTCAGATGGGATGAAACGTCCTCCCATGACTTGGATAAGTAGAGTCGAGTGATCAGTAATTATTTCTTACCCCTTAAGAATAATAACACATGACACCAAGGTTTGATTTTAATGGCCACAGCAGCCGTTTATTATACATTTTATAAAATTAGAAATTTTATAACCAAACCTTAAATAACCTAGAATTCCCAAAATTCTACCAGAATACACATACCAAACCCTTAACAGGGTCAATATAAATAACACCCATAACTTGACCAGGGGAAGCCCTTGAGGTTACCACAACTTTAGAAAAAATTAGCCGTCTGCCACCACCACTTGTTTTTACCTCCAGACGTAACCCGGCTCGAAGGCACCGCTCCTTTTTGCAGATGGCTTTCCCATAAAGCACTTCAAAGGGGTAACACCCTAAGAAGCCTTCCACATATTTTTGGGGGACGCATACCCCTGATGCGACCCCCCCACCAGTTTTACTGACCAACCTCAAGGACTCCCCCCGCCACTGCGACATGGACCTTGACCACCTCAAGCCCTTGAGCTCCTCCACACCAACACCCCTCTTTCAATCCCGTCTGCTAGGGCCAAACTCCACAAATCCATCCCCACCTCATTCAAATGCACCCCATCCTGTCTCCAATAACAACCTACCCCCGCTTCCAGATCCCTCTGCCTGACCACCACACCTCCATTTCATGCCACAAATGCCGACACTGCCCTATTTACTTTTATTCTGGCCTTATTGAGCCTCTCCACGGATCGGGCCAAGCGCCATGTTTTTCTGGGTACAATATCTGACCAGACTATGATCAGGCCCGGGTGTAATGCCCATAAACACAGCAAGTCGTGCTTAATATCCCTCACCAAGTCACGAAAAGGGCGCACACTCAAATCATTCCCCCCAACATGCAAAACTAAAATCTCGGGAACCCGGTCTAGCTGTGTATACACATGAAACTCTGGTAACACCCTGCACCAAACCATTCCCCGGAAACCCAGCCAATGCAGGATAGCATCCTCCCGCGGAATCCTCAGTTGTCGACCATCCGGGCGAACCTCCGCCCGTAATGCGCCCCAATACACAAAGGAGTGCCCCAAGATCCACACCAGCAAAGGACGTGAACCTGCGAAAGAAAGAAACACACACATCTTACAAATCCCATTCGCACTCCATCTTCCACCAGCACAACATACCTCCTAGCAGCCTTTTAACAGTCTGACAGCAAATGAGGCCGAACATAAGTGCAGAAACGGTTAGACTCCCATCTCCCAATACGCCTGACCCCAGCCTCATCCAAACCCCATCGCACCACCTCAGTTGCTGTGCCAATTCGAAACGAATGGGAAGAATACTCAGCTGACTGCAACCCAATTGCCAGCAAACAGCGCTTAAACACTGCACCAAATTGGAACCTAGATAAAAAGGACCCGTCTTCATGCCGCAATAACGGAACCCCCGTTACCCCCACCTATACCCCAAAAGCAGACATACACTGTACCGGACACAGCGCCGAGCCCCTGATAGCAAACAACACAATCCGCGTCCCCTTACCCGCCGTGTCCGTTTTTGACCTGCGCAGCAATATCTCCACTCTATCGGCAAACAACTCCACATCCTCTTGACTCAGTCCCCCCGCACACAACCCACTCGGCGACACCAGTTCACCCACTCTAAAAGCCCCAAAAAAGGCTAACGAAAAAGCCAAGCGAAACAATCGGACTTCAAAGGCCGAACTACAAACCACATCCACCGCCGTCCCCAACAGGCAAAGAATCCGGTAAGAAACTGGCCGCCGCCGATCTACCGACCCTCTCCCCCTGCGAATACCTTTTAAAGCTTGGATCGCCAAAAATTCCTTGGTCACGTCTTTTTCGCCATGCAATTTCACGTATTCACTTTCGCTACAGACACACCAGACTCATACGCATCCCCCAACCAATACAAAAAGGCCACCAGCCTGTCCCGATCTGACCGGACGTCACCCAAACCTCTCAACCAAACCTCCCATTGAGCCCAGCCAGCCCTATATGCTGCCCACGTAGAACTTGCCAAGGATCGCTCAATCAATGCTCCTGCCGCAGAGAAACCAACTCCCAAAGATGATCCGGGCACACCATGCCGATCCGATCCGCTCCCGGCGCCAGCTGATGAAAACTATCCCACTGTGAGCGAGAAAGGGCATCAGCAACACAATTTTCAACCCCCGGCACATGCACCGCCACCACCCAAGCATTTAATGACAAACAAACCAGCACCAAATGCCGCAACAGTTGCACCACCGGAGGAGAGGACGCCGAGATGTTATTGATAGCCAACACCACCCCCGGGTTATCACAGTGAAAACGAATCTTCTTGTCCTTGAGCCTATCCCCCCAAATGGTCACAGCGACCACGATGGGAAATAACTCGAGCAGGGCTAGGTTTTTTGTCAGACCGTTTTCCACCCAGCTAACCGGCCACCCCCCAGCACACCACTGGCCACCACAATAGGCCCCAGAACCGCCCCCTCCAGCCGCAACTGTAAACAAGTCCAGATCCACGGAATCGAAAGCCCCAGCCATCCACAAGGACCGGCCGTTGTACTGTCCCAAAAACCGATGCCACACTTCAAAGTCGGCCCGATGCTCCCCTCTCAATCTAACAAAGTGATGCGGTGCCACCACACCAGCTGTCGCCGCCGCCAAACGCCTACTGAACACCCTGCCTATAGGCATGATCCGACACGCAAAATTTAACTTCCCTAACAACGACTGCAGACTGCGTAATGTGACCTTTTTAAGCCGAGACAATGCCTGAACCTCCAAACGTCGGGCCACCAACTTATCTTCCGGAAGCCTGCATACCATTAAAACCGAGTCGATTTCGATGCCTAAAAAACGAATAACCGTAACAGGCCCCTCCGTTTTGTCAGGAGCCAGCGGGACTCCAAACTCCTTCATGACTCCTTGCAATGCAAACAAAATATTGGCGCACACCGCCGATCTGCCCGGGCCTACACATAAAAAATCATCAAGGTAGTGAATAACTGAATTCACACCTGCGACGTCCCGAATTGCCCATTCCAAAAATGAACCAAATGCCTCAAAGTAGGCGCAAGACAGGGAACAACCCATCGGCAAACAACGATCCACAAAAAATTCCCCCTCCCAAAAACAACCCAACAACCGTTGACTCTTGGGATGAACCGGCAGTAACCGAAAAGCCGCCTCAATATCAGTTTTTGCCAACAAAGCAGCTGCACCCGCTTCCCGAACCAACGCCACCGCCTTATCAAACGACGCGTACACCACCGAACACAACACCGGATCAATACCATCATTAACCGATGCACCCCGGGGAAAAGAAAGATGATGTATCAACCGAAACTTATTCGGCTCACGCTTCGGCACCACACCCAACGGGGAAACAACAAGATCTGACACAGGTGGTTCCACAAAAGGCCCAGCCATGCGACCCAAACCCACTTCTTTACAAAGTTTTTCAGTCACCACCCCGGCATGCTGGTAAGCAGACCGGAGATTCCGACGAGTCACTGGAATCTCATAAGGAGGAGAAGGAATTACAAAGCCGATGCTAAACCCATCCGCAATCAATTGCGCCCCATCCCTATCCAGATATCTACTTAGAAAGGGGGGCATCCTTTCCAGCTTCACCGGCGTCACCCCCTTGACCAGCTGAACCCCCTGTTCCACCTCCCTTCTTGCCTTTTCGCAAACACTTAGACGCGCCATGAGATGACTCGCTGCAATGGGAACACGTGCTTGAACTTGCACGCTGGCCCAAATTTACACTGGCCGTCGTTAAACTGCCAGCAGAAACCAAGTTTTGAACCGGAACCTTGACCAGACTGACCGACCTGCCCTGCAGACCCTCCGCTCCCTGGAAAGGACTGTCCCGGCTTAACCGGAGCAGTCACCCTCAACCACAATGCGATATCTTTCTGATCCCATCTAATGTTGGGCCGCACCTCCTTCCACTGCCGAAATTGCTCATCATAACGCAGCCAAGCCATACCGCCATACGCACGATGCGCCTCACCGATAGCATCCATATAACACTAGCCAAGATCGCAAAGGCCTGCAGCCAATTCACAAACGTTTGTGGAATGAGCCGATAACGCTGACGTTCCTCCTCTTCCTTCTTACTCTCATCCCTCTTCCCTTTATCCAGGTTAAATTTTACCAACGGAAGGAGAGAAAATAACTCCACATATTCGTCCTTCCAAATACGCTCCCGAACTTCCTGTTTTAAATGCGCCCTCAACGGGCCCTCAAAACAGACATAAACCTCACCTCTTGCTCTATCATCCAACCGCACCCTGTCACCCTCTTGAGCCCCGTCTGTCTGTACCGACAGAGCCACCGCCCCTGCCGAGCCCCCCACTTGCACCCTATCTTGAGGCTGCCCTACCAATGGCGGCGCCGACCAAACCGCAACTGGGGACACCCCCGCCGATACCGGGACCTGCGACCTATCTAATCTGTTGACCAGCTCGCGCAAGCATCCCACTAAGTCATCGAGACCGCTACCACCTCCCCCGTGAGACCCGACGACAGCCCCAGAACCCGCCGCATCCCCCGCGCCCCCCAACATGCGCGGAGTGAGATAAGAGAAAGAAGAACACCCACCTGGCTGCTCAGGCGCTGTGATCCCGCCAGCCGGACGAACTTGCACATGCCGATCCTCAACCACGTCTCCTTCGTCCACGTCACCCGTCGTCTGCGACCGCTGCCCGCACCGACAATGCGAGCACGGAGATCCCCGACCAGACTGTCCCGAAGAGCCGGCCTCCATAGTAGCCCTGACGCTGATAGGGCCAGCCGCCTGCTGCCCGTTATGCGGTATCCATAGCTCAGACCGCACTGCACGGCCCATCGGACTCGCCATTCTTCCGGACTCAGACCTCAAAGCAGCCAGCCCCCTGATTGGCACTTCACCAGGCGGGGCTGTCGACATCTCCGCATCCTGCACCACACCAGTTGGGGGGGGGTATTGGGGAAGCCAGGAGCCAACCCCCCCTAACCGCCAAGCACCGCCGTGGCTGGGGATTTCTGCCAGGCCGGGACCCCCGAGGGGATGCAGACCGTCCTGCAGCGACCCTGGAGGGGCTTCCCCTGCGGCGCCGTACCCGCAGGATTTCGTCTGGTCTAAGTCTCACTGGGGGTAGTGCACACCGTGACCTGCGAGCAGGCACTACCTCCGGCGAAACGACCTCGGGCATGATCACTCCACTATCTGGAGAGCTGAGCCGCAGAGGGCTGCCTAAGTTCAAGTCCAGAACTACCGGGGACGACAGTGAAGAAGCCGCCCCTCCCCCCTCCCTGGACACCGCACGATGAGAGCGCCGGGGTCCAGCAGCCTGGGGCACAGTCAGCCCCACAAGTCTCATCACCTGCTCCTCAAACCAGCCGGCATCCTGACGATCAGCTTCCACCCGGAGACGCTCCACTAGCTCACTGAACGACGCCATCTCCCACGAGCAGGTAAGTAAAACACACAATGCTGCTGCTGCTGCTCCTCCTGTGTTATTTCACCTCCCGCTGTCTCCCTCGCACTGAGGAAAACAGCGGGAAGCCTGAGACTCACACCCCCTCCCTCCTCCCTTCCAATCCACTCCCCTTCACTCCCTGCACGTACCCTTAACCCCTTCCTCACCTGTTCCCTCCTATCCTGTCATGGCGACCTCCCCTCATTCCCTGCAGTCGGCAGTACGGCCGCTCCTGGAGGCCGCACTGGAGGGAGGAACATAGACTTCTGGGTAAGTATAAGGCTTTTTTGTTTTCTAAGTTGCATTTTTTGCGGCGGAATTTCTGCGAACCTGCCGCAAAAAAACACAACTGCTATTTAATACTGGATTTACCTCCCCATTGAATTAGATGGGGAAAAGCCGCAACAAATAATCAGCGTTTACACAAATACAATTGACATCCTGCGGAATAAAATTCCACACCGCAGGTCAATATCTGAGGGTTTGTTCCGCTCAGTAGTTACGCAGCGTTGGGATGAAATTTTTTTATCTCATCCACTTTGCTGCTACTGTATTTGCTGCGGATTTTCCGTGACTAATTCCGTTGCGGAAAAACCACAGTATTTACGCAACATGTGAACTGACCCTTAGCAAGAATATTTATAAGGGTATGTGCACACACAAAATCAAAAACGTCTGAAAGGGAAAACAGCTCCTGATTCTTAGACGTTTTTTAAGCCACTCGCGTTTTTCACTGCGTGTTTTACGTCCGTTTTTGGAGCTGTTTTTTTATAGAGTCAATGAAAAATGGCTCCAAAAACTGCACTTCTTTTTCACGGGCGTCTTTTTATGCGCCGTTTTTCGAAAATGAGGCGTAAAAAAACGCCCCGTCGAAACGCCCCAAAATACGCCTGAAACCACTACGTGTGCACACACCCTTAGGCCGGATTCACACGAGCGTGTTCGTTCCACGATATACGGTCCGTATGTCGGCAGTATTTCCCGGACCGAACACACTGCAGGGAGCTGGGCTCTTATCGTCATAGTTATGTATGACGCTAGGAGTCGCTGCCTCGATGCGGGAAACTGTCCTGTACTGTAATCATGGTTTCAGTACGGGACAGTTTTCCCGCAGCGAGGCAGCCTGCTAAATACAGCTGGGGTCGGAAAACATTCCGACCTGCTCTAAGATCAGGAGCTGTAAGCTACAGCTCCTGCTTAGGCCTTATTTACACGAGCGTATTTCACGTCCGTTTTATAGGGCTATAGCCTACAAAAGTGCAATCATTAGGTATGTTAAAATCCAACATCATAAAAACTGTTTTTCCCCAGCAGACACCAGGCAATACTTTGTATGAGATCACTGGCCAACTTCTATACATCCCTCTGCATCAAAATTATATATCAATGTGTTCTGATTCCATATTTCAGAGCATGGATTTTCTAAACTCACAGTCTAAAACTACTAATTAGAATCCAAGTTATCTTGGCAAATATAACACTCAGAGAAAGGTGGTTATTATTCTATTGTATATTTAGATACAGAAAGCAAAAAACAAAAGAACAGATAAGACACATTAAAAAGAACTAATTTGAAACCAGTAATATCTCAATTGGACCAACACAACCCACATAGAAGACAAACACCAAAATAATGTCGATAAAGCATGACATTCTGACACCTAAGGCCTCATGCACACGGCCGTGCCCCTAATCACGGCCCGTAAGATACAAAGTATGGGAGCACGGCCTGTAAAATACGAAAAATAGGACATGCTCCATAATTCCCGGCACAGTTCTACGGCACGGAGACCTATCCGTAGTGATACGGAAAGGTGTCCGAGGGCCAATAGAACTGAATGGGTCCGTAATTGCGGACTGTATTATGTCCGCAATTACGGAGATATTTTACGGTCGTGTGCATGAGGCCTAACACAGAGGACTTATGAACCGAAAACCAGCTCTCTGGTGAATTTGACAACCCACTGCCAGGGGTGAACCTAGCCTCTCTGCTGCCTGAGGCGAACTATAAAAAGACGCCCCCCCCCCCCCCATTCTATCTGAGTTTTTCTCATTACTAGCTTTACACAACAAACACGCAATATATACATTTTTTAAATAGGAAAACATTTGTTGTTTTTTGTTAAAGTGCTGTTTGAAGTATAGAAAAGATTTAAAGAATTCTTCTTACTGTATTACTTTAGTATCATAGATCAACAACGCAGCATTATCACTGAAAATGGTTTAACACATCTTAATCTGAATAATACCTCTATACTGTCACTGAATAATACCTTTATACTACTACTGAATAATACCTCCATACTGTTACTGAATAATAACTCCATACTGTTACTGAAAAAAACTACCAAACCATGATCACATATTACTACAACATAGTGTCAGAAAAAACCCACCATACTGTTAGTGAATAAAACACACTATATATAGACCAATATTACCACCATGCAGTGACCTTATAGAGGTAGATGCCAGTTATACACAAGATATCTGCAGACCATATAAGTGATTACAGTATAGTTATATCGAGTGACTCACAGGTGACGTCTTCTCAGATTGAAGTCGCTTACTTTCACCTTTTCTTCTTTATCCAGCCAAGACCGCAATGACAAATTCTCCCGGACACAATTTCCTAAGCCCTGCAGAATATGACACAGATATCTTTGACTCCTTGCTTTTCTAGCGCACTCCCTAACTATTCCCTACCTCTACACAAACTCCCTATACATACTATACTAGGTGCCCCACACAGTAATAGTACACACACCCTTTTGTTCCCCCAAAGGCCCCACACAGTAAGTGCTACTTTTGTTCCCCTACACAGTGTTAGTGTCCCCTTTATAACTTACTCAGTGATAGAGCCACTTTTAGGGCCCTCACCCAGTAATAGAATTCCCACTCAGTACTAATACCCCTTTATGTCCCCACAGAAATAATGTCTCCACTCAGTAGTAATGCGGCCTTCTATGCCCCCATTCAGTACTAATGCCACTTTTTCTGCCACACTCAAATGCCTGCTTTATGCCCCCACAATAATGATGCCCCCTTTTGTATGCCACTTTTTTATGCCCCCTTTTTATTACCTAATAGACTTAGGAATTTTAACTGAGTTCCGTGGCCCGGCGTGGATGGCATGATGCAGTGATGTCATCGTGCCGGGCAGTTGACGTAATCAGAATTGTTCCCGATCTCTTGTAGGCCTCAGGTCTAAACCAGGCTGCGGCCTACAAGAGCAAACGGCGGAGCAGGGAGCCAATGGCCAGGGGTTGGCTGGCAAATTTTAGTCTGCGGGGCAAGCACACAGCACTGGCCCACGAGTAGCGGCCCATTCTGGGGGCACTGGGCAATTGGCGAGTTTGCTCCCCTAACACCGCTGCGGAAGAACTCTGCTACCTGTCAATGGAGAAATCATCCGCCAGGAGGAAAAATGTTTCTTGATGGCGGAGTACTAGAAAGCCTGACCTGGGAATTAGACTTTCTTGTACTGCACCATGGGGAAACATTTTTCCCTCTGGCGGATGACTATTCAGTTGACAGGAAGCAGTTACATGAAGGGGAATTATTTTTCCTTGACCTCTTGTTTCTATTGTGTCAAGTTACATTTTTATACTGCTTTTTTTTGGTAGGTTCCGCTGGAGTGTTGGGACTACGTCGTAGATTCATTGGACTACTTCGATGATCTACTTTTAAGAAAAAAATAAAATCGTGAAAGAGGGTTGCATGGGGGAGTTTAGATTTCAATAAAAACGTTTTTCTTATGTCTGTTTTTTTTAATACTTTATTATGGCCTTAGTAATGGCTGCTGTCTGATTGAGAGCGTCCATTACTAAGAAGGGGTTTAGTGTTAGCCAGTAAAAAGGCTATCACTAACCCCTATTATTACTCCGGTTCTCACTGCCGCGAGGGGAGTACGATCCAGTACCCGAACATCTGAAGCGACGGTAAGGCAGCAGGGTGGCCACAGGCTAGTTTTACCAGGCAGGGAAGGGATAAAAATGTGGCCCTTCCCACGCTGGTGATGCTAGGCTGCAGCTGCTTTATTGTATCTGGCTGGTTATGAAAAATAGCGGGAACGTGGGGTCTTTTAAAAAAAAAAAATAATAGAAAAAAAAATTACGTGAGATCCCCTCCATTTTTCATAACCAGCCAGATACAATAAAGCAACAGCAGCCTAGCATTACCAGGGTGGGAAGGGCCATGGTTTTTGGCCATTCCCAGCCTGATATTACCAGCCTGCGGCCACCCCAGTACCCGCCCTTCTCTTCAGACGGTCGGGTGCTGGATCGTACCCAGCTCTTCCCGGTACTCCTGGCGGCGGTGGGTACCGGGGTAATAATAGGGGTTAGTGATAGCCTTGTTACTGGCTAACACTAAGCCCCTTCTTAATAATGGACGCTCTCAATCAGACAGCTGCCATTGCTAAGGTGGTAATGAAGTATTAAAAAACAGAGACATAAAGAAATTTATTTTATTGAAATGACAACTCTTCCACACAATCCACTTTAACCATTTTATTTAAAAAAAACAACTAAAGCTTAAATCAGCGAAGTAGTCCAACGAATCTACGACGTAGTCCAAATGGTCCAGCGGAACCTGCAAAACAAAAATTAGCAGTATGAAAAACAAAAATAAAGATGGCTGCCCCAACAGACGTACAAACATATGAATAAATAGCTACCTTCGGAAACATATTAAAATAATTAGAAAAATTAGGCCCATAAAATAAAACATATCAAATAAAAAAAAAAAAAAATTAGAACACCTTTCTTTTAAAGAGAACCTTTCACCTCCCCATACATGTGCAGCTGAGTTCAGCATGTAATGGGGAGGGCTGCACAAACTCTGGGGCACTTTACATTTTTTTTCCTAGCCTCCTTCGTTATTTAGATATCGGTGCTGTAATATTTGGCGCCCGATATTTAAATAACCTCATGAACTGTCAATGGGGAGGTAATTGGCAAGGGGGCGTGTAACATCGCTGTGACACTGTCCAATCAGCTACGGTCAGCGTTACAGCAAGAGCTGGAGAGAGCGCGTGCGCGCAGCTCCGCCACCACTAAGGAACACAAAAGGAGAAGAAGAGTGAATTCTTATTCTGTTTCATGGCATCGGAGCTGTGCGCGCACGCACGCTCTCACTCTTTAGCTCTCGGCAGACAAGGGCGACAAGACTGATCTCTCACCTGAGATCACAGTCTTGTACTTGCCTGCCAAGAACTGAAGAGTGAGAGTGTGTGCACGAGCACATGATCTCCTCTCTCCAGCTCTTGCTGTTGACATTGTCCGTAGCGGATTGGGCAGTGTCACAGCGATGTTACACGTCCCCTTGCCAATTACCACCCCATTGGCAGTTCATGGGGTTTTTTAAATATCGGGCGCCAAATATTACAGCACCGATATCTAAGTAAGGAAAGAGGGTAGGAAAAAAAATATAAAGTGCCCCAGAGTTTGTGCAGCCCTCCCCATTACATGCTGCACTCAAATGCAAATCTGTGGGCAGGTGAAAGATTCTCTTTAAAGTGTAACAACTTTTTTAAAAACTTTTGACATGTCAGAAGTTTTGATCAGTGGGGTCCGAACACTGAGACCCCCCACTAGTCGCTAAAACGAAGCAGTAGAAGAGCTCGGGTGAGCGTTGTGCCGCTTCAATTCTGTTTGGCTTTCCTTGGAGCAGTGTACGGGCTCAATAGAAAGTCTAGGAGTCCGTACACCGCTCACTCGGCTGAAAGTCGATCATAAATGAAGCGGCACAGCGCTCACCCGAGCACTTCTCCGATCGGTGGGGGCCTCAGTGCTCGGTCCCCCACCAATGAAAACTTCAGACATGTCATTATGATATATAAAGATATCTATTAATGCGATTGGTGCAAGTTTTAATTGCTTTTTATTGAAAATGATTTGCACTTTTTGAGATACAGCTGCTTTGTATCCTGTATACAGAGCAGCTGTATATAGCGCTGAGACCTGAATCCATTAGGTCGCCTATTACCGATAACATCTAAGTTATGAACTTAGATGTGATCGGTAACAGCTCGATCCTGCAGGACTCGCTGACACTGAATCAGTCAGTCCCGCTGACCTGACGGATACAGGATACAGCGCTATATACATTATATAATATATTTGTTTTAATTAGCGGGGGCAGGTTTATGGGGAAGGATTAAGGCCGGTTCACATCAGCATTGGCTTTCCGTTCCGGGGTTCCGTGGGAGGTTTCCGTCGGGTGAACCCCGCAACGGAAAGTCAAACTGAAACCACAGCTTCCGTTTCAGTCACCATTGAAATCAATGGTGACGGAAACATTGCTAATGGTTTCCGTTCGTCACCATTCCGGCAGGTTTCCGTTTTTGTGACGGAATCAATAGCGCAGTCGACTGCGCTAATGGTGACGGAAACGGAAGCTGTGGTTTCAGTTTGACTTTCCGTTGTGGGGTTACCTACGACGGAACCCCAGAACGGAAAGCCAACGCTGATGTGAACAGGCCCTAAGGCTTCTTTCACACTAGCATTAATATACGTTTACCTCTCTTCCGTCAGAGGAAGAGAGGATCGATACGTTAAACGGAAAGTAACGGCTTCATTAGAATTACCATTGCTTTCAATGGTAATTCTTTTATATCAGTTGCTTTCCGTTTGTCTCCGTTCGCTAAGTTTCCGTTTTTTTAAAGGAAACAAAACTGCAGTCTGCAGAACTTTTATTTCCGTTCAAAAGAATGGAAACCTAGCGAACGGAGACAAACGGAAAGCAACTGATACAAAAGAATTACCATTGAAAGCAATGGTAATTCTAATGGAGCCGTTGCTTTCCGTTTAACGTATCGATCCTCTCTTCCTCTGACGGAAGAGAGGTAAGCGTATATTAATGCTAGTGTGAACAAAGCCCAATACAAGTAAGATATTAATAATATAAAAAAGAAAAAAACCCAGCTGGGCTTTGAACCAGCAACCTTCCATATGTAAGACAGACAAGCTGACTACTACACTATAGAAGCTGTTATAGTCACTTCCTGTGAAACTGTAGTAGTTGAGGGTTTATTCAATAACGACAGGCACTATCAGTCTATCCTGTCTGTCTGCTGCGTGTGGGTGGTGACTGGTCAGAGACTCAGTCAGACTGGCGGCCGCTGCTGCCGCATGCAGTGTGCACTGGGAGTGACTGTGAGACTCACCAGTCACAGCCCCGCTTGTAGCTTTCCCACGCTAATTAAGCACAGGAAAGCTATAAAGCCAGGAGTATACTGTAAGGGGGGGGGGGGGTCTGGGCGTTTTACTGACAGCAGAGGGCTCTATAGGGGGGAATTATCCTGTACTGAAAGGGTAGGGGGGTCTGAACATCTGACTGACTGCTCTAAAGGGGGGGCAGAATCCCCCCTATAGAGCTCTCTGCAGTAAGTCAGACAGTCAGACGCTCAGACCCTCCTCCACCCACACAAATCCTTCCATTACAGTGATGTGAGGGCTCTATGGGGTGGATTATTCCGGCCCTATAGAGCCCTTTGCTGTCGGTAAAATTCCCAGACCCCCCCCTTGCAGTATACTCACGGGTCCCGGTCCCAGCAAGGCAGGAACTTACCTCGTGCTTCTCGTCTCTTGTCACTCGACTACTCCTCCTACAGACTTGCTCCTGCGTCAGAGAGGAGGAGGAGTGTTTCAGCCGTTCGGCACGTATGCTATGTGTGTCTGCATGGCCCCTGCCCCCCGGTCCAGTCCGTCCCGGGATGAAAATGCCGCCCCCCCCCCCCGTTTGGGTAGGTGGTGCTGCCTGAGGCTGTTGGCTCACCTGGCCTCATGGCAGGTGTGGCACTGCCCACTGCTATCAGGAGGGATGTGAGCACACTTTGTAATGTGTGAACTTTGGTTGCAATAAAACACTTGGGAGCATGATGTACCGTATATTGCTGCCATCTCGCATCCAGACCCTATTTTCTGCTATCAAGTTTCTGTGAATTCTGCTACATCTGTCCCGGTATTCAGAAATCAGGTAGGGGAAGTGAAGAAGCAGGTGGCTTGCAAGAGCGGCACATCCAGTGCAATATATGAGCACAGGAACCAGGCAGGTGGCAGAAATGAAATGTGTATATGTGGGTTAAAAGTGACACAATATTAGTCTCTGCAATATCAACATATCACAGGTTTTTCCTCAGCTCCCACTGCCACACTCCTGTAACTGTTTCTGTCTTCACAGGTTTCTCCAAATGCGGCTCTCTTTACAGACCGGCCAGACCGAGCCGCAGGCCTAGGGGGAGGCCCCATGATGAGGGGAAGAGGAAGGGTAGGAGCCGAGGGACACGAGGGTAGGTTAGACTGTGCTGAGCGCCAGTCTAACCCGGAAGCAGTGACGGAGCAGTTGTAACTGCTCTTTCCAGGCCTCACCGCACTTCCAGAGGACACCACATCAATGGCGGGCGTAACAGAGCTGCTGGAGCAGCTACGGGGAATGATCGATGAGCAGGGCTCTGGATGGCTGAGAGCCCTGCTCGTAGGCCAGGTAGGGGGATGGACACGGTGGCCGCACCCCCGGCGGCGCCAGCACAGGCCTCACAGGCCAGAGAAGGAGAGGCTGCAGGGGGATTGCAGGACAGCAATCCCCAGAAGGAGAAGCCGCGGCCGTCCAGGAGGGCTCGGCTGCCGCGGCGGCAAAGCCGGAGGCATCCCACAGGGCACAGCGCAGGGTTGGGAGCCCCATTAGAGACCCTGGATGACGGCGCCTTCTGCCCTCTCACCCTGGGCGCAGGCCCTCAGGCACCAGAAGCACTCAATTGCTCGGAGCTACGAGGAGCCGACCTGGCGAAGCACCAGTCGGGCGGCCTGCCTATCTACAAGAGGAAGGCGCCAGGATCCCCAGTGGGCCGCATTCGGTGGTCACCAGGAGTATCGGCAGCGGGCGGCACCACGCTGGCTCGCCGATGGAGAATCAACGGCCAAGGACAGCTCGGTCAGTGATGTTGCCGGCATGGGTGGAGGGCAGCAGGAGCGGCCCTCCAGGTATGGCTGCAATGGTATACGAGACTAACGAGGAGGACCATACAGGAGAACATGAGGTACTTCGCGTAGGACGACTGGACGATCCTGTTGTCCCGGCTGGTGGGCCCACAGCTCCTACGCAGCTTGGTGAGTCTTACACAATACCTTATTTTAGTCCTGCTAACCTTAGGTCCCCAGGGTAGGGCGGGGTGTCACAAGGGGTGTTAGTTAAAGAATCATGTGTGGGTAGGGTGGGGCAGGGGGCGGACAATAGTTTGCATGATTTGTTTGGGAGTGTGCGGGAATTATTGTTGCGGTGCGAGAATGCCGGGTTTATTGGGGAGTCCATCACCAGTTGATGCATGGGCAGGTGCCACAGGAGCATCTCTGAGGTCAGTGGGGGGGCGGCACCAGGGGGCAGGGGGTTACAGTTCGGGAGTCTGGGGTGGCGGTGTCGGTTCAGACGGATAACGATAGAGAGGTTGATCGGATGCGGTTAGACGATAAGGCAAAGGGGGAGGTTTACGTTTGCTTTGAGGTCGCCCTGGGAGCGCATTGGAAACCCAAGGTTAAGAAGAAAATATGGAAAGAAGAGTACGTCGAGATTTTTTCACTGCTACCACTAGAAAAATTTAATTTGGACAAGCCAAAACTGGTGGAGAGTAAGAAGGAGGAGGAGGAGAAATGTAGGTAAAGATTAATACCCCAAACTTTTCCAAACTGCGTGCAAGCATTTGCCATATTGGCAAGTGTTATAGGGGAGAAGGCGTCGGATAATTCGCCCCGGCCTCTTCTGCTATTTAGATGCCATGGGGGAAGCTTTACAGAGTTTACGGAGGGATGACGTGGCTCAGATACGATGTGCAGTACAGACAGCGTAAGGCGGTCCGTCCAAGTATACTGTGAGATCAGAAGGACATTGGGTTTCCAGGTGGGGCCAGGGCTTCGGCCAGTATGGACAACAGGGAGGGGGGTTCAGTCGGACGGGGCTGCAAGCAGCATAATGGGTATGTGCTGGCAGTTTATGACGGACCATGTAAGTTCAGAGCAGGATGCAAATTCAAGCACTCCTGCTCCGTTTGCAGGGGGGGTCCCATGGGTCATCCCGCTGCTTTAAGAAGGGAAAGGGGGTCAGTAAAGGTGGCCATGGGGAAGACACCGGTGAAGCTGGCAGAGATGTTGTCGTATCTAGGTAGATACCCGGATAGGGAAAAGGCAAAGCTACTGGAGTTAGGTTTTAGAGGCGGTTTTCGTATACCCCCTCCTCAACACGAGGTCCATTTTTCATTGCGTAACATAAAGTCGGCACGGAAGTTCCCATTGATAGTGACAGAGAAATTGAGCAAGGAGGTGGGGCTTTGATAGTGACAGAGAAATTGAGCAAGGAGGTGGGGCTTGGTAGAATGGCAGGTCCTTTTGTTTCGCTCCCTTTTCCAGACTTGGGGGTTTCCCCACTCGGGGTGGTCCCCAAGAAGGGACCCAACAAGTTTAGGCTTATTCATCACCTGTCGCATCCAAAGGGGGCTTCCGTGAATGATGGCATCAATCCGTCTCTATGTTCAGTAGTTTATACTTCATTTGATTCGGCAGTTGATTGGGTTAGGCGGTATGGAAAGGGGGTGCATATGGCAAAGACGGATATCAAATCAGCTTTCCGTTTACTTCCAATTCATCCCGAGAGCGTCCGGCTTCTGGGTTGCTATTGGGAGGGGGGTTACTTTGTTGACAGAAGTTTGCCGATGGGCTGCTCGATCTCCTGCGCGTATTCCGAAGCGTTTAGTTCCTTCTTGGAGTGGGCTATTTGTGAGGTGTCGGGGGTGGCCTCAATAATTTCTTTGTGTTGGGCCGGCAGGTTCCCCGGTGTGTAGCAATCTGTTATCAACAATAGAGTGGGTGTGCAGCCGGTTCGGGGTGCCGCTGTCATCTGAAAAAACGGAGGGCCCCATGTTAGTAATGGTGTTCACTAATGACTCCGAACGTATGGAATTGGCGCAAGCTACGGCGGGTGTGAAGGCACCTCATCATTTTGTCCACTTGGTCAGGGAACAGCGTGACGACTTAAAGCTATGGTCAGAGTTTTTGGACCAGTACAATGGATGATCAGTTATCATGGACTCGGTGGTTAATAGTTTTGATTGGAACCTATTCAATGATGCATTTGGTAGCGTAGGTTTTGGCGCCTACTGCCGGAGGCAGTGGTATGTGAGTCAGTGGCCCGACACTTGGGTAGAGGAGGGCTGGATTTGTAACCTGGCTTTCCTGGAATTGTTTCCCATTGTCGTAGCGGTAACAATATGGGGGGAGCGTTTCAGGAACAGGAAGGTGCGGTTTGACTGTGACAACATGGGGGTGGTGATGGCAATTAACAATGTTTCGGCATCGTCTCCCCCTGTTGTCTGTTTGTTGTGACATTTAGTCCTGTTGTGTTTGTCCTTAAATGCGTGTGTAACTGTGGTGCACGTACCAAGGGTCAACAACTCAATTGCTGGCCTACAGTGGGATCGGTTCTGGTTGTTGGCCGCGGAGGTGGAGGGTCTCGTCTGTTCTGCGCACTTGTGGGATCTGGTCTGCAAGGAGCGGGTCGGCTGATCCATTAGTCGCTGGCTCCAGGGACGTGGTTAGCTTACGAGGCAGCTTGGAGGGATTGGGAGGAGTGGTTTAGTGAAATGGATCAGGTGGTAACGGATGACATTTGGATGGTTGCGTTGCTTGCGTTCTTGGATGCAAATGGCGGGGATGGCGGGATGTCACAAAGGATTTTCTAGTCGGCCAGGGGACGGGTGGTGTCTGATAGGTGTCGTCCGGTGTCATTGGGATCGGCAGTGGTAGGGGTGTGCACCACCGAGTATGATTTGGATTTGTTTTGATTGGCCTTTTCCTGGGCATTTTTCAGGGCACTTAGGGTGGGGGAACTGGTGTCGCCAAGTGGATCTTGACCAGGGGGTGTGTTAAGGGAGGATTTTAAGCAGCTGAACGGGAGGGTGAAGTTCTGGATACTCCGTTCTAAAACGGATCAGTCAGGAAGGGGAAAACGGGTGGTGTTGGATACAGTGTCATGGGCAATCATGTGTCCTGTTCGCACATTGGTGTCCTATTTGGGGGTAACAATTTAGTGTCCGGTCCATTGCTGCGTCATGCGGACTGGGGTTTTGTCTAGTTTTCAGTTCACGGCTGTTTTTCGTAAGTGTCTGATGTCCATTGGCCTAGAGGCTAGCTCTTTCGCGCCACATTCATTTCAGACTGGTGCGGCTACGGAGGTGGCCAGCTGGGGGTTGTGTGGTGCGCTGTATCGGGAGGTAGGAATCTCGGCGTTAACAAACATACGTGCGTCCACACTTGCTTGCATAAGGGCGGGGGGGAAGGTTGGGTGAACAGTTTACGAGGGTTCGTGCCGCAGGCTCTTGTTCAGGTACTTGTTCATGTTTAACGTTTCTTTCTTGATTTTCTTTCAGACTATTCCCCGTGCATGGTATGGATCTTTGGGCACTTGTATGTCCATTGGGAGGTTCGGCTGGACGGGCGCCAGCTGGGATTTTCTAGATAGGGTGGCCATGTTGCGGTGGCTTGGATTCCGTGGCATGTCGTGGATGAGGGTGTTGACGGAATTCAATCATTCGGCAGGGCTGGACAGGGCGCCGGATGTCCTTGTGCTTCATGTTGGGGGGAATGACCTGGGCATCCGCCCTTTTTGGGAACTGATTCGGGACATCCGGTTTGATCTGCTGCGGCTATGGTCCTGTTTTCCGAGGGTGGTGGTGGTATGGTCGGAAATCGTACCTCGTAAGTCATGGAGGGCCGTCAGGGCCCTGTCGGCGATTAATAGGGCACGGGTGAAGGTGAATCGGGCAGTGTCTGCATTTGTGGTGAGAAATGGCGGGGTGTTTGTGCGTCATTTTGATTTTGAGGATGGTGTGGGCAATTTTTGGTTGGCAGATGAAGTGCATTTGAATGCAGTGAGTGTGGATCTGTGGGCGTTGAGGATTCAAGAAGGAATCTAGCGGGTCATGTTGTTGTGTGGGAACTCACATATTTGAGGGGGTCAAGATATGCTCGCTGTGGCGGGATTGGGGGTCCTTGGAGTTGGTCAAATTTGGTGGTGGAGGCACTAATAGTAGGGATGATCCCTCCCAAAATTATGTTATGGGGGATCTGGTTGATTTGGGCTCCTGCTGGGTGGTGTCCCGAGGAGTAAATACATGTGACGTTTTAGCCATCTGCGGTTGGTCACGGTACCCCTGAGCCTGTGTTTTGGACGGCTGGGTGTAAAATTACAGTTGTATGTGGCGCCAGATCCTCCTTCCTGAGCTTCAAGGACCTCCCATCTCAATTTTATGTCATTTGTGGTTAGTTATTTCCTGTGTATTGATTTGTGGAATTGTTTGGTTTTTTAATAAAATGGCTGTTGTGGCCAATTCATTCCAAGCAAAGTCTCTGTGTTTTATTGGACTAGGTAGCGTTATGGTAAGTGGGAGATGCAAGGGTGTGAATTGGTACTGTAGCGTGAGGTAAAGGTAAGACGGGACCGCACTCTATTATTCCTTCTCAAGACTTTCCATCCAGGGGTCTCTCCGTAGTCTCTCTTTTTACTCTCCTTTGATGATTTTCTCTGCTGCCTCTCTCCCTTCCCTCTCTTGTCTGCTACCTCACAGCCCGTCCTCCCTGTCAGTCAGAGTTTTGCCTCCTGCTTCTTCCCTTGCGTTCTAGAACTTTCCTCAGTCTCCCATGAGGGATTTTTGGGTATGCTCAGTTCAATCAGATTACTAATATAGTAATAATATTTATTTAAAATATATAAACAGATAACAGTAATAACAAACTAAAGTTACAATACCTCCCAACTTTTGAATCTGGAATAGAGGGACACTACTAGTGGCGCACGCAGTGCGCCGCACCAAATGTTAAGCCATGCCCACTAACCACGCCCCATATCCCACACAAACACATACAATCACGCCCCAGATCCTCCTTCAAATAACAAGAGCATATTCTCACTGCGGATCTCTTACAAAAAAAAGTCTACAAGCTACAAGCCAGGAGGGGGTGTCTTGTGTCTTCAAATTGTCTAGCACAGTGCAGGGCCATTTTGTGAGTGACTGTACAATGGTAGGACATGATCACGGCAGCAGAAGCTACAGATCACACCAAAAGGTTGATCATGCTGAAAGTCAAGAGGGAGACCCTGATAAAATACTCTTTGAAGCATGGGAAAACAATATAATTTCCAAAATGGTTTTTGAAGGATTGGTTGTCAAACATCCCATCATTCCAATACTATACTTTTTACCCAAAGTCCATAAGGATCAGAAAAGACCCCCCCGGTCGTCCAATAGTGTCAAGCTGTGGGAGTCTTTGTGAACCTGTATGTCGTTTTGTGGACTATTATTTACATCCTTGTGTGGAGAATCTACAATCATATATTAGGGTCTCCACTGACGTATTAAAGTGTCTAGATGGGGTAATGATAGAACAGGATATGTATTTAGTATCCTGTGATGTTGAATCTCTCTATATGTGCATCGATCATGAACTGGGGTTACGTGCCATTTCACATTTTTTACGCATATATAATCATGATTCTGAATTGGTAGAGCTTCTCATTACTCTCATGCGTTTTATCCTTGAACATAATTATTTTGTGTTTAGGGCTAGATATTATTTACAACAGCGTGGCACAGCCATGGGGGCAACTTGTGCCCCTTCATACGTAAACCTATTTCTGGGTTTCTGGGAGCAGGATTGTGTACAGGAGGCAATGCATATGGTTTCGGGATGTGTTGTTACAAGGATGTGCATTATTAACGACATCCTTTTCGTTTGGCAGGGGACGCAGATTGAATTAGATCGGTTTTTGACTATTTTAAATAGTAACCAACAGAACATCAAACTTACTTATGTGATTAGTCAAGAGATGATGGAATTCCTAGACTTCGAAATTATGGCCAACAATACAGGTAGGCTCAATACCACCATCTTTCGCAAAGAAACATCGGTTAATGCTCTGTTACACGCATCATCCTTTCATCCCATACATACCATATGTGCCATCCCTACAGGCCAATTTTTGAGAGCAAGACGGGTCTGTGATTCTAAATCATATTTTGAAAATGAGGCATATCAATTGAAAAATAGCTTTTTACAGCGGGGCTATCATAGACGAGATATTGAAAAAGGATACCAAAGAGCATGTACAACTGACCGAAATAATTTTCTGACTCAACATAAACGAAAACAACTAGATCCTGTGGCAAGATTGATCGCCACATACAACACGCAGTTGACAGAAATGAGATTGTGGCTCTGTTTTGGCCAATTTTGTTATCAGATCCTGATCTAAAAAAAATGTCTACCTCTGAAACCATAACTGACAGCTAAAAGAAGTAAGACCTTGAGAGACTATCTGGTTCGTAGCCATTATAGTGCTCTGAAATCAGATATTTATCTTTTGGGCTCAAGGGAACTGCTTGGGGTTCATTCTCTTGTGGCCACTGTTCCATTTGCCAATTAATTGTAAAAACAAATGCATTTTCTGATTCTGATAATCAAAAATTCTTCAAAAGTGTAAATTTTATCAATTGTAGTAACACGGGTGTGGTGTATATGGCGACTTGCCCTTGTGGCCTCTCATATGTAGGGATGACCACAAGGGAGATGAGAACACGTATTCAGGAACACGTGAGGGACATTAAAAAAGCAGGGACAATTGAATGTAATGATTGGGAGAAGATTGACAAATTAAAACCTATTATTAGGCACTTTTGGGAACAACACAACAATAGATGGCAAGAACTAAGAGTTTGTGGTATAGATAAAATCATTGGTGGTGGCGACACTTTTCGAAAATTGGACCGTATTGAATGTAAGTGGATTACCAAATTAAAGACTAGTTCTCCGTTTGGTTTAAATGAAAAAATGTCCCCATTTCTTTAATGATGGGGTTCTGCAATATCTATCTATATATGTCCTGTTATACAATTATTTTTATTTTTTTTTGAAAAACAGTTTTTTATTTTTTTTTCAAACATAGCAAATTACAACAGATCAACAACAAATACATTCATCAAAAACAGACATTTTACATTGGATATCATTAAGTAGAAACAAAAGCAAGGTCTTTTTTCTTTTTTAAAGAGGCTCTGTCACCAGATTTTGCAACCCCTATCTGCTATTGCAGCAGATAGGCGCTGCAATGTAGATTACAGTAACGTTTTTATTTTTAAAAAACGAGCATTTTTGGCCAAGTTATGACCATTTTTGTAGTTATGCAAATGAGGCTTGCAAAAGTCCAAGTGGGTGTGTTTAAAAGTAAAAGTCCAAGTGGGTGTGTATTATGTGCGTACATCGGGGCGTTTTTAATACTTTCACTAGCTGGGCGCTCTGATGAGAAGTAACATCCTCTTCTCTTCAGAACGCCCAGCTTGTGACAGTGCAGATCTGTGACGTCACTCACAGGTCCTGCATCGTGACGGCCACATCGGCACCAGAGGCTACAGTTGATTCTGCAGCAGCATCAGCGTTTGCAGGTAAGTCGATCTTACCTGCAAACGCTGATGCTGCTGCAGAATCAACTGTAGCCTCTGCTGCCGATGTGGCCGTCACGATGCAGGACCTGTGAGTGACGTCACAGATCTGCACTGTCACAAGCTGGGCGTTCTGAAGAGAAGAGGATGTTACTTCTCTTCACAGCGCCCAGCTAGTAAAAGTATTAAAAACGCCCCGATGTACGCACCTAATACACGCCCACTTGGACTTTTACTTTTAAACACACCCACTTGGACTTTTGCAAGCCTCATTTGCATAATTACAAAAATGGTCATAACTTGGCCAAAAATGCTAGTTTTTTAAAAATAAAAACGTTACTGTAATCTACATTGCAGCGCCTATCTGCTGCAATAGCAGATAGGGGTTGCAAAATCTGGTGACAGAGCCTCTTTAATACAACTCATAGCAATGATCTACTGTGCAATTTCCCTTCTGTCCAAAACTCCATTTTGCCGTTGTGAATCTTCCCTTCTCTGATACCATAGTCTTTTGACTTGTTATCCTTATTTTACCTTATTTAAGTGCCAAGACCTATCTTCGTTAAGCCCTTTTTAATTTGCCCAAAGTCCCTTTTAGATCTTCCGTGAGATACCACTTTGTGTACTTAAAGCTATTTACTACCTCCCCAATCTCCGCATCTGGTAATTGTTCAAGAAAGGGCTTCCATTTCCTAAAAAAACCTGCTGTCCTTTCCCCTTTGTGCTTTACTGCTTCTATCTTGTCTGAAAACAGACAAATTCTCATTTGTTGTGTTATTTGTGTTAGAGTTGGTATGTCTGGATCCAGCCAATGTCTCAACAAACACCTCTTAGCTATGATAAGTATGATATGTACCAGGGGGGGATGTCCCTCTCCCACCTTGTCAGTTGAGTTCGCTTGGTGAAAGAGAATTTTCATAGGATCCATTGGGAGTGCGGTCCCCCATAGCGTTTGTATGTAGTCTAATACTATTTTCCAGTAACGCTGGGTCTCCGGGCATGACCATATGCTATGATATAAATCTGTGCGTGGTTGGTTACATTTCGGACATGCTTGCAGTCTGTCGAGATTGTCTACATTGGGTGGTATATTAAAAGCGTAAATGGCCGCATACATTAGTTTGAATTGTGACTCCCTCCACACCTCATTTACTACATGTTTTCGGACCAATTCCCACCCTTTCAAGATGGAAGTATTTATGTCTGGTATGTTCAGTATGCGTCTCCAGTAAGGGAAATGGTTCCCCGGGCTTATTTTTGTGTATAAATCTTTAATTGTTTTATAAAGTTCTGACAACGACTTCCTATGTGTTCCTTCTCCTATGATCACATCAAAGGAATTATCTACAATTTCTGGTTCCAGGTTTCTTACTAATTTAGTACAGAAGGACTTCACTTGCAGATACTGTAAGAAATGGCACGGTGATATCCCAAACTCTCCCACCAACTCAGGCAAAGTTTTTAATCTAGGTTCTGTGGCATGCAAAACGTGACCTACTGTCCGTATCCCCTGTTGTTTCCACGTGGTGAAAAGGGAGCTGGAACTTCCAGCCGCAAAATCTATATGAGACCACAGTGGCAGATGCTTGGAGAGCTGGAATGATAACCCTAAATTTTCCTCACTTCCTTCCAACACATAATGGTGTCCCTCAATAGTAAAGAGCCCTTCACATGACTCGGGAGAGATGCTAGCTTGGTGTGTAGTAATGCGGTGAGATCATATTTTCCTGCTAGCGCACTTTCCAGTGCCCAATTTGAATAATGCTCGGTGTGTTGCATCCAATCTAAGACATGTCGGAAGAGACTGGCCACATTGTATCCCCTCAGATGCGGAATATTTAAACCTCCCTGCCAGTGATAGCCATGTAGCTTAGCTAAGGATATGCGAGGACGTTTATTCCGCCATATAAATTTTGAGATAGCAGTATTCAAATTTTTAATATCTGTATGTTTCAAGAGAACAGGTATAGTTTGTAGTGGGTATAATAATCTTGCAAAAGATATCATTTTAACCAAATGGCATCTCCCAAACATTGAAATCGGTAGTGTCACCCATCTCTCCAGTTCTCCTTTTATTTTACAAAACAACGGTTCAAAATTTAATCTATAAAGGGATCCTGGTGATTTCCCTATCTGAATCCCTAGGTATGTGATGTGAGTCTTTGCAACCTTAATGCCTATTTCCTGGATTTCTCGATCCCTAGAGAGATTATGCGCTGACAAGCTCAGTATTTCACATTTATTTGGGTTTATCTTGAATCCCGTAAAGGATCTGAAATGTTGAAACAGTTCAAAGATTCCCTGTAAATGTTGTGCTGGGTGCGAGAGAAAGAGTAGTATGTCATCCGCGAAAACTGCGGTTTTCACTTCTTTTCTCCCTATTGCTATACCAGTAAACAGATCCTCCCGTTCTAACTCACGTATTAATGGTTCTAGCGCCAGGTCAAAAAGTAGGGGTGACAGAGGGCATCCCTGACGCGTTCCCTTGTGTAATGTGAAAATTTGGGATCGAAATCCCGGCGTGCACACCGCTGCCGTGGGAGTATTATACAGTGCTTTTAAGTACATTCGGAAACTACCTTTTATATTAAATTTGTCTAGCACCTTGTTCAGCCATCGCCACTCAACATTATCAAATGCTTTTTCAGCGTCTAGCAGCACTAACGCTGGCTGGC